>NW_027363066.1:0-1200000 GCF_046119375.1 Phyllobates terribilis | reverse complement strand
ACCGATAGACCTGTATGAGAATGTTCGGAGAGGTCTGGGCATGTACGTTGGAATATTTCCAATATATAATACATTAACATTATAAATTAATAGGTTTTGCATGTATAACTTAAAATCTAAATGTGTCAGGAAAATTCGGAGTTCATGTTTGGAATCAGCGCATTCAATTTAGTGTAAATCACAATAAATCAAAAGTTTTTCTCTCAGTAGCAAAATCATTTTTGGCATGTACTTACTTTTCTAATGTGGCCACTAACCATTAATACAATAACCTTAGTAATCCAGATAATAGATTATCTGCTTGAAGATGGGGTGTAGAAACTCCAGAAGGAGATTAACTTGCCTTATCATCTTTTTAAAAATACCTACAACTTAGGCACACATATTAGACCCAGTCAACTATGACAAGGATGCTAATACACAATCACTTTATCCCAGATATGATCCTACCTGTGAACCACACACATGGTTTAATTTCTACTAAATATTAACAACTTCTGTGACCTTGCATAGATGAGAACCCTCTGACAGTTAAAGGTTTATTCTCATCTCCAAGATCCTACTTCACTATGTATCAGTTGTAATAATAATATTAGCGAATTACTCCAATTATAAATGTAGTATAGTTCTTCTGATTCACTATGCTGCTTACCCCATGCACAGATCATTGCAACATATTAGGCATCCATGTGTCACGCAAGATGTGGGAAAGACATAGTGCATCACAAAGGGAAGAGGGAAAGGAAGCCCAGACTCTAAGGAAAGGGGGGAAGTGGAGACCTCTTAGGTTAATCTAGCATCACCCTGTCTTCCCTTGTATTGGCTCTTCACCAATCGCCGCACATGTGCCTTGTCCTGTCTTTCCCTGGCATATGGCTAAGGCTAGGGAAGGGAGGAAATGAGCACTAGTTGATCTCAATTAAACACTATAGACAACAGAGGTAGACAAACAGGGGGAAAATGCTTAGCTTTAGACGAACTCAGGACAAATGCGCACCCGTTCTCAAGCTCCAGAGAGCATGAAGTACTGCTCTTGCTAAAGCCTCCACAAGTAGTAATGAATACATAGCAGGTATTTATACACCCAGGCAGGGTGTTAAATAGCCAGAGGAAGGTAGCCGCTGGGTCCTAGAGACAGCGTCTAAGAAAATGTCTGTAAAGCCAAACGTAGAGATCTCCTGCAACCAACTGCAGGGTGACTGTCTGTCACTTGTGACACACCCGTTACACCATGGTTACAAAAATTAAAAACTTACTAATTGTCACTTTATGATAAGCCATAACCATGGATATCTAAGCTGCTGCAATGTCCTGCCATGGGGTAGGTGACAAAGCAAATCAGAAGAACTATACTACATTTCTAATTGGAGGTATTTGCTAATATTATTATTATACCTACTATATATTGGGATAGGATCTTGGAGATAGAAATACCGATTTAAATCTAAGTGGGAAGCAGATATTGGTCCAATTTCTGAAGAACCGTAGAGGGAGTTGTTGGAGCTCATTCCCAGGTTATCCCCTTGTGAATCACAGAGGCTTTCGCAGATCTTTTTTATTCATAGGGTTTATAGAAAACCCAGTTTCCTTCATAAAATTGGGGTTCACTAGAGTGCAGAATTAGAATGAGTGCAGAATGAGGTGTGGAGTGGAGAATGCACAATTGATGAACATGTTCTGGGAATACACTCAGGCCCATTTTGGAAAGATGTTCTGTCCCTGAAAGAAAGCATATTTGAAATCCGATTTTAGGCGCATCTCAGGATATGTGTATCGGGGGTTTCTGAAGGATTCTGTTGACTTGGAATCTCCGATTGCTATAGGTATATCACATATTTTATATATCAGGCACAAAAACATTGGTTAGATGTCCAACCACCAATAATTGGGGAATAAAATGGACAATATGTGGTTGTAAATAGGAGTCTATGGAAAGAGAAATGCAATTAAGAAATTTGAAAACATTCAGCAACCATTGTTGGATGTTCTAGGATTACCCACCGGAGTCTTTTTGAGAGACAGAATGCTTCCGTTACTTGTCCTTTTTAGTTTTATTTGATTGCTCTAGATTCTGTGTACTAAAATTAAATCAAGTAATCTTGAGTAGAGATGAGTGTACCTGAACTTAAAAGTTCAAGAAAGAAGGAATTGTGCGGTGTTAGTGAAGCGCTAGAACAACTAGACAGGGGATTAGGTTATAACACACAAACCTTTTATTGTTTAGTACGCTCTCTAACGCCACCACGCGTTTCAATAGCAGACACTATCTTCCTCAGGTAGATTAGAGAGCAAATGAAAGAGCAACCATTATATACGGTAGGTGCACCAATCAAAGGACACTAACAATTATGACAACAGGAAATACTTTTTTTTTTTTTTACGTCCTGTTTTGTAAGTAAAAGAAATGAATATCATATAAATATGAATATAAATACTACATTAGATCAAAAGGTTAAAAAAGAGAGGATAAAAGATGCCACAGTATACCCAATAAGGCTATGTGCCCATGATGCAGAAAATTTCTGCAGCATTTCTGCATCTCCCTGGCAGAAAAAACGCATGCAGATTGTGCATGCGTTTTTCCTGCAGAATACATGCGGATCCACATGCGGATTCACATGCTTTTCTGCATGCAGATTGACAAGCGCTTTCCAGGCGATAGCATCACTTAGAAAGTGCTTGACAACTAGGTCACACTGTATAAATCCATGCAAACAGCATGGATTTATACAGTGTGAACCGTAAAAATTAAAACAAATAAAGCTATACTCACCCCCGATGCCCGGGTGGCTGCAGCGCTGCTTCCTGGCTGGTTCCTGGCTGCCGGCATATCGCGAGACAGAGCGGTGAAGGGCCTGCGGTCACATGACTGTGACGTCACCGCAGGTCCTCAAGCGATGCCGGCATTCAGAGAGAAACCTTCGGAAAGGTGAGTATAAACTTTATTTGTTATTTTATTCTTTTTTTACAGGTACAATGGTACCCAGGTCTGGATGAGAGTCTCCTCTCCTCCAGAACTGGGTACCATCCGCACATAGAGACGCATAGAAGCCGCTTGTAAAAATGTATAGTCGCGGTTTCTATGCGTCTCAATGCAAGTCAATGGCGGGAGTTCCGCTGCGCTTCCGCAAAATTAAATGACATGCTGCGGATTTTTGTACGCAGCATAAACGCTGCGGAAAAATCCGCAGCATGGGCATAGAACATGCGGAATCCCCTTGGGGACCATGGGGTGCGGATTACCTAGCGTTTCACAAGCGTTTATGCTGCGGAAATTCCGCAGCATAAACGCTTGAAAAACGCTACGTGGGCACCCAGCCTAAGTGTCATGATGTACTAAAAGCAGGGATTATAAATAAAATATAAAATTAATAAAAAAAATAAAAAGTGAATAAAAACTAGTAATGCGTGAATAAGAACCAAGAGAGAAATAGGGTTAATGAATCGCATTCTCAATTGTTAAATTAAGGCCCTCAGGGGACAGAGTGCCCAATCTAAAAATCCAATAACTCTCACGATTAATTAAACGACCCAAGCGGTCAGTCGTGGTTTCAGCAATCTGATCAATAATTTTAAGCCTTAAGTCAGTAGGATCCTTATTATGCGCCACAGAAAAATGATAGAAATGCTATGTAGAAGGAAACCACTACGAATGTTAGACCTATGCGTATTCATCCGTGCATGCATGGCCTGTATCGTACGGCCCAAGTATTGTAGGCCGCACGTATATTCAAGAAGATATACCATGAACATGGAGTGACAGTTTTAAAATTGTCTAATGGTATATGTTTTACCAGTGGTATTCGAGGAGAAAGTCTTTGAACCACTCAAGATGCTCTGGCAACACATGCATTTTGGGGACCCACAAGAGAAACAACCACTGATCAAATTGCTCATGCCTATAGGTTGGGTTGGCGAGGATTCACATAGAATATTGCTAGGAGCCACCATATTGCGGAGGTTCTTACCCCTTCTGAACACCACCCTTGGTTTATCAGGAAGGTGCCTAGAGAGGACTGGATCGCTCTAAAGGATAAACCAGAATTTGTCTAGTAACTTCTGCATGTTCCTGTGAGACTGGTTATAAGAAGTCACCAGGCTCCAGTTACTCAACTCAGTAGCGTCATCATGGTTTTTATCACTGGCCGAAGTCATACTCTTAACAATACTGTCTTGGGAACGGAGCTGGAGTTTTTTGATACAGGACTCTTGAAATAATGCTCTACATTTCTGAAAGGCATCACTCAGTAATTTCCGTGAATATCCTTTTTGCCTGAACCGTTTGTAGAGGATTTTGGCCTCCAGGGCAGAATCAGAATTATTAGTGCAGTTTTTTCTGATCCTCCAGTATTGGCCATGTAATAGTGGGGAAGGGCGTAGCCTTCCCTTGAGACTGAGAGAGTAAAAGGAAGAGTTCCTGAAGACAGACCTCCCCAACTGTGGTAAGCCAAGCTAAGGGGGTTAGCTTTAGTGGTCCGGTTGGTAGAGCAGAGGGGGAACTTAGTGCCCTTATCAAGCCTAGAGAGATATAGAGTTTGTTCCTGGTATAGTTCCTTCTGGGCTGTAGTACCTGAAAACAGCCACAAGATGCCACTGTTCGGGGTGCAGATGTCAGGATGAGTCTGCTAGCCGAGCTATAGACAGTGATGGGTTAAGGTTCTGTGATGACAGCTCACTGAGGGTGGGCATATTAGGAAAGTCTCTGTTTTAATTTCCTGAATCAGGAAGTGATAGAGTAGTACAAGAAGGGATTGCGACCTGATGAGACAGCCTTACTATAGTGGCTGCTAGGGTAGACAGGAGCTCCGAACCCTCAGACAGTGAGATCCCAGTGCGCAGTTCTCCCCACGCAAGAGCACGAGTCCTGTTCGCTCGCCGTAGAAACTCACCAAAGCGTAGTGAGGACACGGGGCACTTCTGGTCTGCAGGCAGCAGAGGAAGCTAAACAGTACTCCATGCCAAGACGTGGGGGAGAGATATCGGATCCGTTCACTGTTAATACAGAGGAGTCTCTAGGGCCAGGAATTATAGCCACAGAGATGCTCCGCTTAAAGAGGGAACCAGGGCTGAAGCAGTTAACGGCGCCTGTGAGGGAGATGATTACCTGTCGGGCCTTATCCATTATATCTGACTGTAAATACTGTAAATATTCCTCTTCCCCAAGTAAAGTCCAAGTTCTGGTTAAGAACCTCGTGTCCTCTGAAATTATTGCTGCCCTGGTCCCAGAAGAAAATTGCCTGGAGACAGCCGCGATCGGATGGCGTGAAGTAAGTGAAGAGCACTACATACACAGCCACACTTCAGAGAGAGGACACGTATTGTCTGTAGGGTGCCATAGCGAGAGGGGGCTACAGCTCGCCCACGACTACCTCGCTGGGGCACCTTACATTTGGCGTAGTCGGCAGGATGCGAGCTCCTCGCATGAAGAAAGCGGGGAAGAGCCGACACAGAACACTGAGGAGAAAGTGTTGGAAGGCATGCGGCCTAAGATGGCGGCCCGAAGCATGGATTCCAAGATGGTGACGACGGTGGTAAAGTCTGGGAGAAGAACCGCCCATCGTGGGAGTGGACGGCGCTGGAGAGCGCGAAAAGATGTCCAGCCCCTACGAGTTCCGGCCCGAAGAGGGATGGGCCCAGCGGTGAAGATGCGCCCCAGGATGGGACGTCCAGTGAGGAAGAGGGTGCGGCGCAAAGTGAAGTCCGGCCCCGTGAGTATCAGCGCGCGCAGAGAGGGGGCGCGGCTGAAGGCGGAGCGGCCGAGAGTGACGAGTGACGCGGCGGTCGCGTCAGAGGTCCGGCCCAGGAAGAGGCGGAGCTGGACGCGCAGGACGCGCGTCACCGGTAAGCGACCGGCGCCATTTTCTGTCCGGCACATAAGGAGAAGGAGGTGCGGCAGCAGACGTCCTGAGAGGATGGCATCCCCAGAGCCTGACAACGTGCGCGAGGCAAGCGGTGAGGAGGAACCCCTGAAGATCACTACACCAGGGGCCGCGGCTGGAAGTCGTCCGCCGGCGGGCGCTGCCCGCGATCCGCTGCCTTTACCCCCAGTGGCTGTTCAGTGGGCCACTAGGCCTGATCCGGAGCTGGGCCTGCTAGTCCACGAGCTTCACATGTGGTGCTGGAGCCGGATGCCGGAGGAAACGTCCCCCTCGGCTGAGAGAGGAGAACATCCAGGTGGGGCCGGAGCAATAGCTGCAGCGAAGCTTACAGAAGGTGAGCGGTCCATGCCCCAGGGGCCGGTCACGTCTGCGGTACCTGCCCCAGTAGTTTCCGTGGCAACAGAGGCCCCCAGGCCTTCAGGGGACGGTGCGGAAGGGAAGCCCCCTAAAAGAAAGGCCCCGCGGGAGAATTTCTGGTCGTTGGCCTTGGAGGCCCTACATTCCCCCTCGGCAGAGCGGTACGCCGAGCCCAGGAGTCCTAAGTGGGCTACCCGGGACCCCCCGATGACCGCGCGAGAACAGCGGCGATGGACCGATACCTTCCTGAGAGGCTGGCTGGAGGGGTCCAACGCGGCAAGAAGGGAGTCAGTGGAGGAAGCTCAGACCCGGGGGCGGGTCATAGAATTCCGTATCCATGAGGGGTACGGGTTTCTGGAAGAAGAATGGACCGGGCACGAGGTGTTCGTGTCCCGCGAGGCGGTAAAACGGGACTATCTGCCTGACCGTTTACACAACCTGCACGTGGGGGACATCGTGCACTTTGTAAAATGTGAGTGCCAAAACGGGTGGTATGCGGCTGCGGTCACCCGCCCATATAAATGGGAAGACGTCCTAGAGAAGGACCGACAGGTCTTCGAGAGGAGGGCCAAAAGAGAGGCTAAGCAACGCTGGGCTAGGGAAGCCCCTAAAGGCTTTCTGTCCCCACCTAAGGCCAGTACTCCACCGACAGAGGAGCCTGGGAGGCGGCAGTGGGGAGATATTGTGAGCGACGAGGAGGAGGATGTCGCCAGCAGCAAGGAAGCCGATTTCCTTAGTGAGGTGCCAGAGAAGGAGTCGGCACCACAACACCCAGGAGGGGCTGAGGCAGTTGAGCAGGGGGCTGCCAGAGAGACTCAGGCTGGTGTTAGCCAGGAGGTCCATCATTTTTCTGTCACCAGCTACGGCCCTACCCAGGTCGGCTGTGGCAGTGCTACGTCCTCGGACGAGGACCCCGGGCCTAGCAGATACCCCGATCAGCCGTGGAAGTGGAGGAAGCCACCTTCATCTGCAGCATGGGCCGCCTTCATGAGGGAACAGAGGGAGGCCCGGAAGAAGTGAGCTAAGTGGGCTAAAAGGTCCGTTGACCTTTCACTTCTTCTCCTACTAGGACCCATCGGTGGTGGTCCTTTCTGTAGTTTGGGACTGTTACCCAGTGGGGGCGAAGTGCCCCATGTTGACTTCAGTTGAAACAAAAAAAAAAATGGAGGACTGTTCCCCTACCTCCTAGGCCAGGAAGGCCTTAAGCAGCACCCAAAAGTTGCGTGCCCGGGAGAGCTGCTCTTTTTGTTTTTATTTTTGTTTTCTTTTTGTTGCGCTTGTTGCGCCTTTTTCTGCTGGAATTTAAATTGCTGAGGCACACCTTGAGGATGGTTATCCTCCGAATCTAAGAGACTTGCGGCCTAGCGGGAAGAACCGGTGACCCCCGCTAGGGCCAAGAAGAAAAGAGACTCACAGGGTGTTACCTGTGACGGTGTGCCTCAGAATGTAGCCCCAGGAGGGGATTAAGGGCTATTGAAGAGTTGACCTGATTTAAAAATGTGGACATGGACACTTCGTTTCCAGGGCCCTTAACCGAGAAGGGCCGGTCTTCCATCCAAGAAGATGACCTCAGGACCAGTCGCTTACTAAGAATGTTTTAGTAAAATTTAGCAATGTAATTTTATAACTGTTGATTGATGTTTATTGCCTAGTGTGGTCAGGGACGACCAACATTAAAGTGTCGGGGAATGTAATAGTGGGGGAGGGCGTAGCCTTCCCTTGAGACTGAGAGAACAAAAGGAAGAGTTCCTGAAGACAGACCTCCCCAACTGTGGTAGGCCAAGCTAAGGGGGTTAGCTTTAGTGGTCCGGTTGGTAGAGCAGAGGCGGAACTTAGTGCCCTTATCAAGCCTAGAGAGATATAGAGTTTGTTCCTGGTATAGTTCCTTCTGGGCTGTAGTACCTGAAAACAGCCACAAGATGCCACTGTTCGGGGTGCAGATGTCAGGATGAGTCTGCTAGCCGAGCTATAGACAGTGATGGGTTAAGGTTCTGTGATGACAGCTCACTGAGGGTGGGCATATTAGGAAAGTCTCTGTTTTAATTTCCTGAATCAGGAAGTGATAGAGTAGTACAAGAAGGGATTGCGACCTGATGAGACGGCCTTACTATAGTGGCTGCTAGGGTAGACGGGAGCTCCGAACCCTCAGACAGTGAGATCCCAGTGCGCAGTTCTCCCCACGCAAGAGCACGAGTCCTGTTCGCTCGCCGTAGAAACTCACCAAAGCGTAGTGAGGACACGGGGCACTTCTCGTCTGCAGGCAGCAGAGGAAGCTAAACAGTACTCCAAGCCAAGACGTGGGGGAGAGATATCGGATCCGTTCACTGTTAATACAGAGGAGTCTCTAGGGCCAGGAATTATAGCCACAGAGATGCTCCGCTTAAAGAGGGAACCAGGGCTGAAGCAGTTAACGGCGCCTGTGAGGGAGATGATTACCTGTCGGGCCTTATCCATTATATCTGACTGTAAATACTGTAAATATTCCTCTTCCCCAAGTAAAGTCCAAGTTCTGGTTAAGAACCTCGTGTCCTCTGCAATTATTGCTGCCCTGGTCCCAGAAGAAAATTGCCTGGAGAAAGCCGCGATCGGATGGCGTGAAGTAAGTGAAGAGCACTACATACACAGCCACACTTTAGAGAGAGGACACGTATTGTCTGTAGGGTGCCATAGCGAGAGGGGGCTACAGCTCGCCCACGACTACCTCGCTGGGGCACCTTACATTTGGCGTAGTCGGCAGGATGCGAGCTCCTCGCATGAAGAAAGCGGGGAAGAGCCGACACAGAACACTGAGGAGAAATTGTTGGAAGGCATGCGGCCCAAGATGGCGGCCCGAAGCATGGATTCCAAGATGGTGACGACGGCGGTAAAGTCTGGGAGAAGAACCGCCCATCATGGGAGTGGACGGCGCTGGAGAGCGCAAAAAGATGTCCAGCCCCTACGAGTTCCGGCCCGAAGAGGGATGGGCCCAGCGGTGAAGATGCGCCCCAGGATGGGACGTCCAGTGAGGAAGAGGGTGCGGCACTACATACACAGCCACACTTCAGAGAGAGGACACGTATTGTCTGTAGGGTGCCATAGCGAGAGGGGGCTACAGCTCGCCCACGACTACCTCGCTGGGGCACCTTACAGCCACATAGTACGTTTCTGACCCATCTAGGGAGGTGTCCACTGTCAAAGCAAAGGTAGCTGTTAACATCAACCTGTTTAAAATGGGTAGACGTGGACAACCTCCCCGACTGGTCCACCCGCACCAAAAGGTCCAAATAATGGAGGGTTGTTTCTGACACAGTTGCTGTAAAGGTAAGACCCCATGTATTCAAATTTAATTCTTCCACAAACATAGATGCCTCCTCTTTAGTCCCTGACCACAAAAAGAAGAGATCATCAATGAAACGCTTGTAGAGGAGAACATATCCAGCTGCAGAGGGGGACTGCGCGATGAAGACAGACTCAAACACCCCCATAAACAGGTTAGCGTAACTGGGGGCGAATCTCGTCCCCATCACACAGCCCCTCAACTGCCTGTAAACAGATGTCCCAAAAGTAAAAATATTGTTGTTCAAAATGAATAGGATCCCCATCTTAAGAAATTCCTTCTGGTCCTCCAAGATAGTATCATCCAAGGACAGAAAATGATCTACCGCAGATATGCCTAGCTCGTGAGGAATATTGGAATAAAGAGCTGTGACGTCTAAAGTCATCAGCAAACAACCTGGCACTGAAGGAACATCTCTAAGGTGACTGATCAATTGGGATGAGTCCTCCAGATAGGACTCTAACTAAAGAACAAACTTTTGCAAAAAAAGGGCAATTTGATCAGTGGTTGTTTCTCTTGTGGGTCCCCAAAAAACATGTTTTGCCAGAGCATCTTGAGTGGTTCAAAGACTTTCTCCTCTAATACCACTGGTAAAATATATACCATTAGACAATTTTTAAACTGTCACTCCATGTTCATGGTATATCTTCTTGAATATACGTGCGGCCTACAATACGTGGGCCGTACGATACAGGCCATGCATGCACGGATGAATAAGCATAGGTCTAACATTCGTAGTGGTTTCCTTCTACATAGCATTTCTAAACATTTTTCTGCAGTGCATAATAAGGATCCTACTGACTTAAGGCTTAAAATTATTGATCAGATTGCTGAAACCACGACTGACCGCTTGGGTCGTTTAATTAATCGTGAGAGTTATTGGATTTTTAGATTTGGCACTCTGTCCCCTGAGGGCCTTAATTTAACAATTGAGAATGCGATTCATTAACCCTATTTCTCTCTTGGTTCTTATTCACACATTACTAGTTTTTATTCACTTTTTATTTTTTTTATTAATTTTATATTTTATTTATAATCCCTGCTTTTAGTACATCATGACACTTATTGGGTATACTGTGGCATCTTTTATCCTTTCTTTTTTAACCTTTTGATCTAATGTAGTATTTATATTCATATTTATATGATATTCATTTCTTTTACTAATTTTTTTTTTTTTTTTTACTTCCTGTTTTGTATTTCCTGTGTTGTCATAATTGTTAGTGTCCTTTGATTGGTGCACCTACCCTATATAATGGTTGCTCTTTCATTTGCTCTCTAATCTACCTGAGGAAGATAGCGTCTGCTATTGAAACGCGTGGTGGCGTTAGAGAGCGTACTAAACAATAAAAGGTTTGTGTGCTATAACCTAATCCCCTGTCTAGTTGTTCTAGCGCTTCACTAACACCGCACAATTCCTTCTTTCTTGATTGCTAATCTCCCCTGTGGAGAGCGGTGGAAGCTGCTCTGTTTACAACTAGCCTACTACAGGACCTGCCGTGTTGTCACTGTGGAACGCCCACTTCGGTCACGCGGTCATGGTCATGTGACCGCTGAAGCAGACAGAAACTCCCTACAGCAGTTCCTGCTAAGCTGCAGTCATCTTACAGACTCCCACCTGGAAGTGTTTTCCCTTGCTGTGAGGGGCTCCTTTGCACAAGGACCAGGTGAGTGGTCACAACATCTCCCCCTTCATTCCCCCCCCCCAAACCTCAGGCTCTTCACCATTGGCGCTCCAACTGCTTTTGTTTTCCATGAACTTAAAAGTTCGGCATTCATACCGGATAGTTAGTCCAATGCTAAACGCCGAACATGGACTTTCTCTAGAAGTCTGTTGCAATGTTCGGAGTTGTGGGGGAAGTCCGTTGTAGAGAGTTTATTTTTCTTACTCAGACCCAAAGTTCGGATCTCCATTGTTTTTCAATGAGGTTCGGGTCCTGGTTCAAGTTTGGGTACAGTTCTGGTACCCGAACCAAAGTTTGGAATACAGTTTGAGTCGGGTACCAAGATCCAAATTTCAACAGGTCCGCTCATCCCTTATCCTGAGCTATGGATGTTTACAGCCTGATTCTTTGTGACCCATTCACTTTAGCAGGATTATATGTATCTAAAAATAAATATTATTTATTTTATATGTAAAAGGGTTCATCATGGTTATTTCTCTCTCTGGTGTGTTGTGAGTCTGGATGTGAGGTTATAATGAAAAAAAGAATAAGTAAAAATTATATTTTGTAACTTATAAGATATTCATTGTAATTATTTATAGTAATTTCGCTAATGAATATTCTGTAATTCCAACTACATACAAGTATGTTAAGAATACTTAACTGCCCTTTTGTTTTTGATACAAAATTATCTAATTAAAAAACAAAACATTACCGATTGCATTCCAGTTTCTTTGCTTCTTGTGGGCATTACTGTTGAGGCTGCACTTGAAAAGCATGTTATTCAATGCACTCTTTTTATTGTTGTCAACAAAATATAAAAAGCAGAAAGTAAAAAAAAAACTGTTTTGGCAAGAAAAACTAAAGGGTTATTTTTCATTAGACTTGTGAAACAATTGTTATAAAATTTTCATTTTTACAACTTATTTATGAAAGCTAACAATACCAATCTTGTTGCCAAGTGTAACTTTCTTTTTTTCCAACAAATGAAAGCCCAAGTTCTGATTTAAAGAAGATGTTTCACCATTTTTTAGATGCTAAACTGGCTATATCATGATAAAGTGGCTGAAAATCGGAATAAAACATAATTTTTTATTCCTCATCTCCTTTGCACAGCTGTTAGCTTGTAAAGTTTATATACTAATTAACGTTACAACTAAGAAACGGCAGGATCACAGATTCTTCTCTGAGGGCGTTTCTCTTTTTCCCCTGTATCATGTTGCCCAGTAATAAACAAGCAGCGTTGCACAGGGAAAAAATAAGATGTCCCAGTGAAGGTTAGACCAAGCTTTCTCTATTAGATCTGGTAAAATTGATGAGTCTAACTAGGTCACATGGATCTCACCGTCATCACTACCTGTGATTACGAGTGCAAGGGGAGTAGAGCATAGCAGTATGACATTACATTCACCATTCTGCATCAGCGAATACTGCAAAGTGGTGTATGTAATGACTTACAGCTCTTGTCCTCCTCCGGGCACTTGTAACCACAGTAGGTATTGGCAGAGAATTTTGTGTGACCTGGGGAAGAGAGCCGAGTAGTGTTGAGTGAGTGTGCTCAGTTAACCCTTCACTGAACACGCTCGAGTGCTGCCCGAGTATTTTCGGCATGCTCAACAACTGTGTTCGAGCTGCCGCTGCATGTGTCACGGCCACTAGACAGCTGCGACACATGCAGGGATCACATAACAAACAGGCAATCCCTGCATGTGTCGCAGCTGCCTAACAGCCATGGCAGGCAATACCTGTGAGGTTTTTTTGGCTGTATAACAGCTGCAAAACATATGGAGCGGAGACTCGAGCACACGCGATACTCAGTATATACCCGAGCACCCGATGCAAACTCAAGTAGCGAGCACTTACACTCAACACTAGTCGCCATATCGTCGTCTTTTTTTTTTACTTTGGAAAAAATCCCATCCCCAACACAACCCTAACTTTAACCCTAATACAACTCCAACCCTAGCACAAACCCAACCTAACCCTACTCCAACCATAACCCTAGACCAACCCTAACAGTAGCCCACCATAACCGTAGCCCAACCCTAACCCGAGCCTAACCCTAACCCTAGCCTAACCGTAGCCCAACCCTAACCCTAGTCTAACCCTAACCCTAGCCCAACCCTAACCATAGCCCAACCATAACCTTAACCCTAGCCCAACCCTAACCCTAGCGCAACCCTAACCCTACCTCTAGCCCGACCGTAACCCCAGCTCAACCTTAACCCTAGAGGTTTTTTTTTGCGCCGTTTTTTACACCCGGTGCCAATCGCCGCGGCACCGCTTGTGTGTGGGCGCAATCACAGTATGAAGTAATAGTACGTCCCTGGCCCAATAAGCCCATGGCACAAGGACGTACTATTACCACATACGTCAGAAAGGGGTTAAAATCTGAAATGTTGGCCTACTGAAATGTATGTTCAGTAAATGCACTCAATACTTGGTCGGGGCTCCTTTTGCATCAATTACTGTATCAATGTGTTGTGGCATGGAGGCGATCAGCCTGTGGCACTGCTGAGGTGTTATGAAAGCCCAGGTTGCTTTGATAGCAGCCTTCAGCTCGTCTGCATTGTCGGTCTGGTGTCTCTCATCTTCCTCTTGACAATACCCCATAGATTCTCTGTGGGGTTAAGGTCAGGCGAGTTTGCTGGCCAATCAAGTACAGTGATACTGTTGTTTTTAAACCAGGTACTGGTACTTTTGGCAGTGTGGACAGGTGCCAAGTCCTGCTGGAGAATGACATTTCCATCTCCAAAAAGCTTGTTGGCAGAAGGAAGCATGAAGTGCTCTAAAATTTCCTGGTAGACGGCTGCACTGACTTTGGTCTTGATAAAACACTTCACACTAGACGTCAAGCAGCTTGGATTGTGTGCCCCTCCACTCTTCCTGCAGACTCTGGGACCTTGATTTCCAAATGAAATGCAAAATGCACTTTGCATTACTTAATGTGTCAATGACTGTCTTCTGGACATCTGTCAAGTCAACAGTTTTCCTCATGATTGTGGAGCCTACTGAAACAGTCTAAGGGACCTTTTTAAACTCTTAGGAAGTATGTGCCCACGATGCAGAAATGAAGCAGAAAATTTCTGCAGCATTTCTGCATCTCCCTGGCAGAAAAAACGCATGCAGATTGTGCATGCGTTTTTCCTGCAGAATACATGCGGAATACATGCGGATTCACATGCGTTTCCGCATGCAGATTGACAAGCGCTTTCCAGGCGATTAGCATCATTTGGAAAGTGCTTGTCAACTAAGTCACACTATATAAATCCATGCAAACAGCATGGATTTATATAGTGTGACCGTAAAACAATGCTTAAAATAAAGCTATACTCTCCCCCGATGCCCCGGCGTGTGCTGCAGCGCTCGTTCCTGTCTGGTTCCTGGCTGCCGGCATATCGGGAGACACAGCGGTGAAGGGCCTGCGGTCACATGACTGTGACGTCACCGAAGGTCCTTCAGCGCTGCCGGCATGCAGAGAGAGCCGTCGGAAAGGTGAATATAAACTTTATTTGTTATTTTATTCTTTTTTTCACAGGTACAATGGTACCCAGGTCTGGAGGAGAGTCTTCTCTCCTCCAGAACTGGGTACCATACGCAAATTGAAACGCATATTATCCGCGTGTACAAATGTACAGACACGGATTATATGCGTCTCAATGCAAGTCAATGGCGACAATTCCGCTGCGCTTCCGCAAAATTAATGAACGTGCTGCGGATTTATGAGCGCTGCAGAAACGCTGCGGAAAAATCCTCAGCATGTGCATTGACATTGCGGAATGCCATTGGGGACCATGGGGTGCGGATTACCAAGCGTTTTTGATGCGTTTCCGCTGCGAAAACGCATGAAAAACGCATCGTGGGCACGCAGCCTTAGGAAGTATTTGCAGGTGTTTTTGTTAATTATTCTAATTTACTGAGATAATGACTTTCATGTTTTCATTGGCTGTAAGCCATAATCATCAAATTTAACAGAAATAAACACTTGAAATAGATCACTCTGTTTGTAATGACTATATAATATGAGTTTCACTTTTTCTATTGGAGAACTAAAATAAATTAACTATTTGATGATATTCTAATTTAGTGAGACGCACCTGTATGTAGGATGACAATAATATCAGTCAGACATCCACTATAAACCTGTCTACTTTGGGCAAAGGGGATAACACTCTTATAGATGCAGCTGTTGAGGTATCAAAAACTCCCTCTTGCTCTTGTCTAGCGCCCCCTGGCTGTAGCCCTCATTAATAAGACCTTTTAGCTCACTCATGAACCCCTCTAATGGGTTACTAGATAGCTTTTTGTAACCCATCCCCTCACTTAGGAATGATTGGCACAGTAATAAGTAATTCTCAGTATTATTATTATTATTATTTATAGCACCATTAACCCCTTAAGGAACGAGCCACTTTGTAGGTTAATGACTATGCCAATGTTTTCAATTCTGACCACTGTCATTTTATGAGGTAATTACTCTGTAACGCTTCAACGGATCCCCCTGATTCTGAGAAAGTTTTTTCGTGACATATTGTACTTCATGATAGTGGTACAATGTCTTCGATAACTCTCGTGTTTATTTGTGAAAAAAAATGGAAATTTGGCAAAAATTTTGAAAGTTTTGCAATTTTCAATATTTGAATTGTTCTGCCCTGAAATCAGAGATATATTGTACACAACATAGTCAATAAATAACATTTCCCACATGTCTACTTTACATCAGCACAAATTTGGAACCAAATTTTTTTTTTTGCTAGGGAGCTACAAGGGTTAAAAGCTGACCAGCAATTTCTCATTTTTCCAACAAAATATACCAAACCATTTTTTTTAGGGACCACATCACATTTGAAGTGACTTTGAGGTGTCTATATGACAGAAAATACCCCAAAGTGACACCACTCTAAAATCTGCACCCCTCAAGGAACTCACAACCACATTCAAGAAGTGTATTAACCCTTCGGGTGCTTCACAGTATCTGAAGCAATGAAGAAGAAAAAAAATAACATTTAACTTTTTTTTCACAAAATATTAAATTTAGACAAAATTTTTTTTATTTTCACAAGAGAAACATATAAAAATGGACCACAAAATGTATTGTGCAATTTCTTCTGAGCATGCTGATACCAAATATGTGTCAGAAAACCACTGTTTGGCCACACGGCAGAGTTTTGAAGGGAAGGAGCGCCATTTGACTTTTTGAATTTCAAATTTGCTGGAATAATCAGCGAACGCCATGTTGCGTTTGGAGAGCCCCTGATGTGCCTAAACAGTGGAAACCCCCGACAAGTGACCCCATTTTGGAAACTAGACCCCTCAATGAACTTATCTAGGTGTGTGATGAGCACTTATTGCTCTTCCCAGCCCCATCATTCCTCTCCCCAAGCCCCATCATTGCTCTCCCCAGTCCCATCAGCCCCATTATTGCTCTTCCCAGACCCATCAGCCCTATAATTCCTCTCCCCAGCCACATCATTGTTCTCCCAAGCCCCATCAGCCCCATAATTGCTCTCCCCAGCCCCATCAGCCCCATTATTGCTCTTCCCAGCCCCATTATTGCTCTCCCTGGCCCCATCCGCCCCATCATTTCTCTCCCTGGCCCCATCAGCCTCATTATTGCTCTTCCCAGCCCCATCATTCCTCTCCCCAGCCCCATTATTGCTCTCCCCAGCCCCATTATTGCTCTCTCCAGCCCCATTATTGCTCTCCCCAGCCTCATCATCCCATCATTCCTCTCCCCAGCCCTATCAACTCCATTATTCCTCTCCCCAGCCCCATCAGCCCCATTATTGCTCAACCCAGCCCCACCATCCCATCATTGCTCTCCCCAGCCCTACCATCCCTATCATTGCTCTCCCCAGCCCTATCATTCCTCTCCCCAGCCCCCTTCATTGCTCTACCTACCATCCCATTATTCCTCTCTCCAGCCCCATCAACCCCATTATTCCTCTCCCCAGTCCCATCATTCCTCTCCCAGCCCCATTATTGCTCTTCCCAGCCCCATCAGTCTCATTATTCCTCTCCCCAGCCCCATCATTCCTCTCCCCAGCCCCATCAGCCCCATTATTGCTCTCCCCAGCCCCATCATCCCCATTTATTCCTCTCCCCAGCAGCCCTCTCCCCAGCCCCAATATTTCTCTCCCCAGCCCCATCAGCCTCATTATTGCTCTTCCCAGCACCATCATTCCTCTCCCCAGCCCCATCAGCCCCATTATTGCTCTCACCAGCCCCACCATCCCACCATTGCTCTCCCTCCACCTCCCCTCCCCACCATTTCAGTAAAAAAACAAAAAAAAAACAACAAATTACCTCAGCTCGCTCCCCTTCAGCATCCTCCTGGTTGCCGGCAGCTTTCTTCCTGACCAAGGCGTGCGCTGCATGATGACATCATCAAGCTGCGTGCACCTGGGTCAGGGAGCAAGCAGAGGACAAACCCTCCAGCTCCGCTGCTATTCTCCTCACTGACCGCCACGTGCAGGGAGCAGCTGCACCTTGTGGGCCCCTTGGTGCAGCTGCATGGTGGGGACCCGGCACAGCTTCACCGGCAGCGGTATGTTCACCCCTGGACTGCTATGGGGCCCCCCCCGGCTCACGGGCCCCATAGCAGTCGCATAGTCTGCCGCCATTGGCGGTACGCCACTGACCACTACATTAAAAGGGAGTGGAAACCTGATGTAATGGAGGGTGGCAGAAACCAAATTGCCTGCTACGTGTCTCTGCTCCACTTGGCTCCTACATTAGTATTTTGCTACATCTACCCCAAAATAGGGTGATATTTCCTATAATCTGCCGTCCTTGTATAATACGGGGTTATCTAGGACTTTGATATATCAGGGGGCTTCTTACACTCGGCACCCCACTGATCCATTGTTTGCAGCTCACATGGCACCCAAAAGTGAACAGTGTATGGAGTCAGGACACCACGTAGTGGCCATTCTCAGGTACTACAGCTCAGCTCCCATTGAAGTAATTAAGAGCAGAGCTGCAGAACCTGATAACGGTCTTTACACAATGTACAGAGCTTAGGTGTTCCACCTCCGTATACTGTGTACACCCAGCTGCCGGGGGAGCTGCTGCGGACCTCCACCCATCCAAAGGATAAGTCATCAATATCTAAGTCTTGGACAACCCCTTTAACATATGGAGAGCTTAAGATAACACATATAATGTGTTTGCAAAATTAATGTTTATGATATAATTTCCCAATAATATCACCTCAAATCTTTGTGATCCAATGGTCACTGACCTGACACAGTGACGTGATCTTTTCAAGATAGTCATCTGGTGAAATAATTGTACCCAAAATCATAGGTTCAAGATATTCCTTTACTACAGATTTGTCAGGAATTTCAGATTGATTTACAATAGTAATCTCCGTTCTCCATATTCCTAAAGGAATAATGCGAAAAATTAGATGGGATCATACAATTGGAGCTGATCTGCAGAACCCGACAGTGACTAGTGACCAGCGTGCTGGAGTGGTGTGGATCCGCTCCGAACACCATCTGGCCACCGCTGCATACAGCAGATAGTTGGTGATGCCAGTTGTTGGGACTTCCACCGATCTGACATTGATAACCAGTGCGGGGATTAGGTCATTAATGTTACAGTAGCAGAAAACCACTTTAACTGCAAATACTGAACAAAAAATGTCATCATCTCAACATCCAAGTCCAATTTTACTGATTTTGTTTCCCCCAGAAGTAATGAAACACCCTGATAGTTAGTTTTGGCGTATGGCACAACAAATCAGAGTGGCCGACAATACAGCGCAGAGTGGTTACGTTTCGCAGCCTATGATCCACCAGATCCATGTATAAGGCATTACTGCATCATGGAAGCCATAGACAGAAAGTACCTTAATCAGCTTTGGAGAGGACAGCACAGCCTTGTATGGGACTGTAGGGGACGTCATTATGACAGATACATTGTATTCCTGCTCAGGTCTCTGGTTAAACACCTCCATGTGTTAAAGCCACAGGAAGCCCAACCTGTGCAGGACATGAACATTAGTTATAATTTATATAGAGAGGCAAATATACCGAAAGTGTTAATAAAATGGGAAACTACTTAGTGCTCGATAGGGATCCACCACTCTAATAGAAATTGGTCTGGAAAATACCAGTAACGCGGTGTCCATCATAACAGTGAAACATCACGCTATTTGCACTGCCTACTATACACAAGGCAGGTAGTAGAATGAACTATAAACCAGTTCAAGACCAGATTATTTCTGATCATCACCAGGCATATTTTTTCTTTTTCGTACATGGGATTTTAAGATCTTTAAAAATGTCTCTGGTTCAGTCATCCAAATAACGTTTGCCTTCATTTTGTCATTACTGAATTCCCCTGTAACTGGGGCTTATATGCCAGGCCAAGTTACAGGGGAATTCAGTAATAAAACATGACAAAATTCAACTTCCTGCAAACTGTTGAGTCAATCTGGGGCTAACCTAGCAATGCATGCTGCCAGCAACCGGTACTCACATGATCATCGTCATTGCTTCCTAAACTATACGCACAGCACTTGTTTAGGAAACAATCAGGAAGGCAGAGGTGGTAATAAACCATTTCTGACTTCTCTATGGGAAGTCCAGAAGGCTCATGTGTACATGTACATGTGTATTGATGAGGATATGAGGATTCAGATCTACACAATACTGTACCGATAACAATCCTGGCTATGGAATTGCAGGATAATATGTCACAAACATATCTGGATAAGCTGGAGGTTTGGGCCGAGAAGTGACAGATGTGATTTAACAATGAAAAATACATTTTCTCTAGTCAGACTCCATATGGAACATGGTGCACAGATTTAGCCACCAGTGTGCAAAAAAGACAAAGCCGAGGTCTAGCACGTACAAGGTGGGAAATTAAAGTAAAGATGGAATAGGTGGACTGCAATACAAGGAAAGAGTAATACAATTAATTATGAGTTAAAATTATTAATTATTATTAAATTATTAGTTAAAAAGAAATGCTAAGGAGTGACCTAGTGTAGTATATTCAGTACCGTATCTATAACAAAAGGGCCAAGACCAGGATTCTTTACTGTAAGAGTGTGAGACTGTGCAACTCTCTGCGTGATACAATGCTGAATTTACTAGGGGACTAGATACCATTCGTGAGTGTAATATACAAGTGGTTAACACATTACCAAGATGAACTGTTGAGCCAGTGGTTTGTTCTGCCAAAAATTGGCCTTTATCTTGTAACGTTTTTTTGCTTTCCTCCTGATCATTGTTACAGAAGAATTTTCTGAGCTGAAGATGTTTTTTTACAGCCTTACACACTAAATCAATAATTAAACTTTCACAAATGACCCCTTTTCAGAAATTAAAGTTATTGAAATGTCTATCTAATGCTCAATTAATCGGCCAGTAGGTGATAACTGTGCCCTTATGATCACTGTAGGACACATTAATGCCTGCATGGTATATTTTCATCATAAGTATAGGAAATGACTGAAATAAAATATATAGTGATATAAAATAAGTCAGATAATGGCAGTAGAAGACGCACCTCCAGCCAGCACCCAGAGCTGCACTGCTGTCTGTAACGGGTCTGGGAGGCGGAACCTCTGAGCAACTATACAAGGGGGCGGTCCTTGTAAGGAAGCGGGTGGCGCCCAGGGAAGACGGGCAGGTAGTCACAGCAAGTGACAGGGACAGTCTCTGGGTAAACGGGCAGGTGGTCACGGCAAGTGACCGGGACAGTCTCTGGGTAAACGGGCAGGTGGTCACGGCAAGTGACCGGGACAGTCTCTGGGTTAACGGGCAGGGATCACAGCAAGTGACCGGGACAGTCTCTTGACAGGCGGGTGGTCACGGCAAGTGACGGCAGAGCCTCCAGGTAGGCTAGCAGGCTGGTAGCAGGTGGACGCTCCCAGGTGAGCGAGCAAGAGTCTCTGGACAGGCAGGTGGTCACAGCACGTGACGGCGGAGCCTCCAGGTAGGCTAGCAGGCAGGTAGCAGGTGAGCGCTCCCAGGTGAGCGGGAAAGAGTCTCTGGACAGGCAGGTGGTCACAGCACGTGACGGCGGAGCCTCCAGGTAGGCTAGCAGGCAGGTAGCAGATGTGCGCTCCCAGGTGAGCGGGCAGACGGATCCATAGACAGACTGGCAGGGCTGGTAGGCAGACTGTCGGACTGCAGGAATAGCAGCAGGTAGACAAGAGTCAGGCAGGTATCAGACAGGAAACTGGCAGGTAACTGGCAGGTAACTGGCAGGTAACTGGAAACAGGACCTGAGGGCTGAAGCAGAGTGATGAACTGTGCTACAACATTGCTCGGGCACCTCCATTTTGGAGGAGGTGCCTTATATATGGTGAAGTCCTCCGGCCATTGGCCGGGGACTCTTTAGGACGGCGCGCGCGGCCCCTTTAAGAGAGGGGGAGCGCGCGCCCTAAGCACCGTGGCCGGGAAGCAGCGAGCGCTGCCAGCAGAGCGGGAGGAAGACGCCGGGCACGGAGCGGAGAGGTGAGGGGAACAGCGTCCCTGCCTAGCAGGAGTCATTGACCAACTCTTGAAAGACGGCAGGAGCGTTACAGAGACCGAAGGGTATTACAAGGTACTCATAGTGGCCATCCCGGGTGTTGAATGCCGTCTTCCACTCATCCCCCTGACGGATACGGACCAGGTTATACACCCCACGGAGATCCAGTTTGGTGAAGATTCTAGCCCCCCTCAGGCGGTCAAATAATTCAGGAATGAGCGGGAGGGGGTATTTATTCTTCACTGTAATCTGTTTAAGGCCTCTATAATCTATACATGGACGGAGTGAGCCGTCCTTCTTTTTGACGAAGAAGAAGCCTGCTCCCGCCGGGGAGGTAGATTTCCGGATAAATCCCCGGGCAAGATTCTCCTCAATATATTCAGACATGGACCGGGTCTCTGCTGCGGACAAAGGGTAGATACGCCCACGGGGAGGAGTAGAGCCGGGTATCAGGTCGATTGGACAGTCGTATGGTCTATGAGGGGGTAATGTCTCTGCTTCTTTTTTATTGAAGACATCCGCATAAGACCAATAGGGAACCGGTAGACCGGGTAGATTGACTGGGGTAGGAGAAGGACGAGCAGGATGATCGGGAACTAGACAAGTCTTATGGCAGTCCTGTCCCCAGCGAAGGACTTCTCCGGTCTGCCAGTCAAGCACGGGTGCATGTTTCTGGAGCCAAGGTAGGCCCAGCAAGAGTGCGTGAGAGAGTCCAGGCAGAACATGAAAGGAGATGCTCTCAGAATGCAGCATTCCCACCTGCAGAGTTATGGATTCGGTGATGAGTTGGATGGGATGTGGTAAAAGGCCCCCATCCACGGCGGCGACAGATAAAGGTACAGCCAGAGGTTTGGTGGGAATGCGGTACTTCTCTACCAGGGATTAAGAGATGAGATTACCAGCAGCTCCTGAGTCAAGTTAAGCCAGTTCGAAATAGCGGTTCTCTCCGCAGGTGATAGAGACTGACAGCATCAGGGATGGAGAGGGTTTACTTTTGTCTAGGGCGACCTCCCTGAGCGACCCTAGACACAGGCGTTTCCCGACCTCTCAGGGCAGGAACGGATCCAGTGCTCCTTACTGCCACAGTAGAAGCAGCTCCCCTCGGCACGGCGAGAGTCTTGACGGGTTTTGACCATCTTGGTCAGGTCGACCTGCATAGGCTCAGGTGAGTGTGCCGGGGGAGTAACGGAGGGAATGACGGGTTTCTGGAAGGTGGGGGCTAGATGTGGAAACCTCCTCTAACGGGTGACCTCTTTGGCGCGCTCCTGGAACCTGATGTCAATCCGGGTGGCAAGTGGTATTAAGTCGTCGAGAGTGGTAGGAATGTCCCGACCGGCGAGTTAATCTTTAATACGGCCGGACAGACCCTCCCAGAAGACAGACACCAGAGCGTCGTTATCCCAGGCCAGCTCTGAAGCAAGGGTACGGAACCGTATGGCATATTGGCCCACGGTGAGATTTCCTTGGCGGAGGCGTAGCAGAGGCGATGCGGATGAGGTCTTCCGTCCGGGTTCGTCGAAGACTTTCTGGAAAGCCGTGAGAAAGGCTGGCAGGTCGGACACCAGGGGGTCTCCTCTCTCCCATAGAGGATTTAGCCAAGCCAGTGCCTCCCCCGTGAGATGGGACATGATGAAGGCAACTTTGGCCCGGTCGGAGATAAACTGGTGGGACAGGAGTTCAAAGTGCAGGGTGCACTGGTTTATGAAGCCCCGAGCTTGAGCGGGGTCGCCTCCGAAGCGAGGAGGTGCAGAAAGCCGGGGTCTGGGGCAGGATACCATGGTATTGGTAGGCAGCGGTGCTGCCGGGTTGCGAGTCATGACACTAGCGGTGGTTGCTGGTGGAGCAGTCAGAGTGTCCAGGCGAGAGTTGACATTCCGCAGGTGACCCAGGATGGACTCCTGTTGGGACCTCTGACGGGACAGTTCATGACATAGGTCCGAGAGCGAGGGAGCTTGGGTGCCACCGGGTTCCATGGCCTGAGCAAACTGTAACGGGTCTGGGAGGCGGAACCTCTGAGCAACTATACAAGGGGGCGGTCCTTGTAAGGAAGCGGGTGGCGCCCAGGGAAGACGGGCAGGTAGTCACAGCAAGTGACAGGGACAGTCTCTGGGTAAACGGGCAGGTGGTCACGGCAAGTGACCGGGACAGTCTCTGGGTAAACGGGCAGGTGGTCACGGCAAGTGACCGGGACAGTCTCTGGGTTAACGGGCAGGGATCACAGCAAGTGACCGGGACAGTCTCTTGACAGGCGGGTGGTAACGGCAAGTGACGGCAGAGCCTCCAGGTAGGCTAGCAGGCTGGTAGCAGGTGGACGCTCCCAGGTGAGCGAGCAAGAGTCTCTGGACAGGCAGGTGGTCACAGCACGTGACGGCGGAGCCTCCAGGTAGGCTAGCAGGCAGGTAGCAGGTGAGCGCTCCCAGGTGAGCGGGAAAGAGTCTCTGGACAGGCAGGTGGTCACAGCACGTGACGGCGGAGCCTCCAGGTAGGCTAGCAGGCAGGTAGCAGATGTGCGCTCCCAGGTGAGCGGGCAGACGGATCCATAGACAGACTGGCAGGGCTGGTAAGCAGACTGTCGGACCGCAGGAATAGCAGCAGGTAGACAAGAGTCAGGCAGGTATCAGACAGGAAACTGGCAGGTAACTGGCAGGTAACTGGCAGGTAACTGGAAACGGGACCTGGGGGCTGAAGCAGAGTGATGAACTGTGCTACAACATTGCTCGGGCACCTCCATTTTGGAGGAGGTGCCTTATATATGGTGAAGTCCTCCGGCCATTGGCCGGGGACTCTTTAGGACGGCGCGCGCGGCCCCTTTAAGAGAGGGGGAGCGCGCGCTGTAAGCACCGTGGCCGGGAAGCACCGCGCGCTGCCAGCAGAGCGGGAGGAAGACGCCGGGCACGGAGCGGAGAGGTGAGGGGAACAGCGTCCCTGCCTAGCAGGAGGCAGGGACGCCGACGCTACACTGTCCCAACTAACAGACACACTTGAATAGTCCAAGGTCAGCTTTTCCAGCGCACTCTTCAAATTGCTGTATTCGGATTGGTCAACTGGAAACATTCCTGGAACAGAAAGTTAAAAGAAACCATTAGGGTATGTTCCCACAATATTCTGAAGTGGATTCTGCTCCAAAAACCACATTTAGGGGATGTTCACACTGAGTTTTTTGACTGCTTCAGAAAACGAAGGGGCCGATTCATCCAGCAGTTTACGTTCGTTTTCTAGTGTAAAATTGCTTAAAATTTTGTGGGTTTTTTCTCCCATCTAGGACCACTTTGCCAAGTTTTTGAACGGTGGTCAGAACTCAACTGGGAGTGGGTATGGCCACTCAATAAATGCACATAAAAAAATCCACATCAAAATACTGTGTGTGAACTTACCCCAAGCCTGGAATCTGCCAGATAAAGCACCCCATAATATGAACATAATGCACAGCAATGTCAAAGCAACATGGCTGTGCACATCTTCTGTCTTATGTCTTTTAACCACTTTAGGATTCGGAAACTGAAGTGGTTAAAATAAGGAACAGGTTCATTCTTTGAGCGTTTTCGCTAGGAAGCCGCCTGCTCTCTATAGTTACCAGTATAAAGTGAAAAAGCTGCAAAGCCGCTGGAAAGGACACCTCAGGAAAACAACCGTCGAGGTCTTCCTGAAGCGGCTTTGTCTGGAAAATCTCGGTGGCGGTGCCGAAATCTAAGAGAAGCCGTGTGCACATAGCTTAAAATGGTTTTCCAAAAACTCAGGAAACAGCAGGAAAGGTGTTCAATTCAAAATCCCTATTCTCTCCTCTTTGTTCCACCCTTGGCTCCATCACTATTGCTCCAGTAGTCCGCACTGGTCTCCGCTTACTTCCTGCAGACTTTCCGTACATCATTCATGTGTCTAAGGTACTGGCATCAGCAGTGAAGCCGACATCTCCAGCATATGACCTTTAAGGCTCCCGATTATCTTAAAGAGTAACCCTCATTTTAATTGTTATTTCATGAATCAATAGTACACATGAAATTAAACAACTTTATAAATTTCTTCATTCTCTGCCAAAATGTATCATTCATTATGAAATTCTGAGGTAAAATCTGTATTCAGTGAAGACACTTTCCCATTACTGAGATAGGAGATGGCAGCTGCTACTGATACAATTCTATGTGGGCAGGAAGAGGGAGGAGCTTGAGACAGCTTTTCCCCCTTATCAGTAGCAGCTGCCATCTCCTATCTCAGTAATGGGAAAGTCTGTGTTCACTGAATACAAATTTAAAACCTCAGAATTGAGACTTGATGATGACTGATCAATTTTAGCAAATAAAGAAGCAAATTTCTTTGATAAGATATATTACAAAGTTTCTTATTTTCATGTAAACTATTCATTTATGAAATAAAAATTAAAACGATGGATACACTTTAACCCCTTTACCGCCGAGGGTGGTTTGCACGTTAATGACCAGGCCAATTTTTACAATTCTGACCACTGTCACTTTATGAGGTAATTACTCTGGAACGCTTCAACGGATCCCCCTGATGCTGAGATTGTTTTTTCATGACATATTGTACTTCATGATAGTGGTAAAATTTCTTCGATATAACTTGCGTTTATTTGTGAAAAAAATAGAATTAGACTTACCGGTAATTCGGTTTCTAATAACCCACCACGACAGCACCAAAGGAGGATGTCACCCCTCCCTAATAGGGACAGGAAACACAAAGAGGTGAAATAGCCCCTCCCTCATCCTCCCTCCAGTGTTTTTATAAAGGACCACACAAGTATGGATGCTTCAAATTATATTTATTCAAATTAAATGATTGGCTAACCAAGCCTGGGAGGGAATTACCAGTGCTGTCGTGGTGGGTTATTAGAAACCAAATTACCAGTAAGTCTAATTCTATTTTCTCCAATAACCTCCCACGACAGCACCATAGGAGAAGTACCAAAGACTCATGTTTAGGGAGGGACAATGGCCTGAAGCACTTTTCGCCGAAAGGCCAAGTCTTTAATGGACATTAAATTAAGTTTGTAATGCTTGGTGAAGGTATGAACCGAGGACCATGTAGCTGCTCTACATATCTGCTCGAGGGAAGCGCTAGCCTTCTCTGTCCAGGAGACAGACATGGCTCTAGTAGAGTGTGCTTTCAGCTTCTCTGGTGGTGAGAGATCTTGGATCTGATATGATTCTATAATTGCTTTCTTGATCCAAGTGGCGATGGTAACCTTTGAGACCTTCTTCCCTCTGTTCTGACCAAATGGCTGAATAAAGAGGTTCTGATCCTTCCTCGAGGCCTCTGTTTTTTGGAGGTAGTGAAGAACAACCCTCCTTACGTCCAAAGTATGGTATTCTTCTTCCCTTTTATTTTTTGGGTCTTGACAGAAGGAAGGAAGAATTATCTCTTGAGACCTATGAAAGTCTGAGACTACCTTTGGCAAGAAAGATGTGTCCAGTTGTAGAATAATCCTATCATCCAGGATTCTCAGATATGGGTCATTCACTGAGAAGGCTTGGATTTCTCCCACTCTCCTGGCAGTGGTAATCGCTACTAGAAATATTGTTTTCCAGGCTAATTTATCCAGCTCTATTGAGGCCAAAGGTTCAAACGGTGGTAGTGTCAGACCTTTAAGGACGATATTAAGATCCCAGGAGGGAACGTGGTTAATTATTCTGGGGCGCAGGCGATTAGCTGCTGTCATGAACCTTTTTACCCATCGGGGTTCGGCTAGGCTCTTGTCGAAATAAATACTCAGTGCTGCGATCTGAACCTTGAGGATGCTAGGTCTAAGGTCCTTCTCCAGCCCTTCTTGTAGAAAATCCAAGATCTGGGTCATGTCAGGATGCCGAAGATCTGGTATATTTGGTTTATACCATGTTAGGAGGGTCTTCCATATCTTGCTGTATATGGAGTTTGTGATTTGTTTCCTACTTTTTTGTAGGGTGTGAATTACTCTTTCTGAGAGTCCTTTGGCCTTCAGGATTGTGAACTCAGAAGCCAGGCCGCTAGATGGAGGTTCTCTGGATCTGGATGGAGTATTGGACCCTGATGGACAGGGGTTCTTGATTGCTGGCAGAATGAGGGGTCCCTCTATGCTTAAACTGTTTAGTGCACAGAACCAGCTCCTTTTGGGCCAAAGCGGGGCTGTCAAAATTATCTTGACCTCCTCGGTCCTTACTTTCTGTAAGGTCTTGGCTAGCAATGGAATTGGGGGAAAAGCGTAAGCCAGATGGAAACGCCACGGGTGAGAGAATGCATCTATCCCCAGGCATACGTCGTCTGGATCTAGGGAGAAGTATTTTTGGTGTTCTTGCGTCTTGCAAAGAGGTCCACCTCCGGACGACCCCATTGTCTGGTCAGCATGTGAAAAATGTCTGAGTCCAGCTCCCATCCCCCCGGATGGATATTCCTTCTGCTCAGAAAATCGGCCTGGATGTTGTCTGAGCCTTTTATGTGCAGACCTGATAAGGAACGAAGATGTCCTTCTGCCCAGAAGAATATTCTTGCCGAGATACTTTTTAGATTCTCGTACCTTGTACTCCCTTGATGGGACAGGTGAGCTACGGTAGTCATGTTGTCTGAATAGACTTTTACGTGTTTGCCCGTAATGATTGGAGCCGACATTTTGAGTGCCTCCTCCACCGCCTTTAACTCGTGGAAGTTGGAGGATCTCCTGCTGGTCTCTTCTGTCCAGACCCCTTGGAAGGGGGTTTGAGCCACGACGGCTCCCCATCCTGTCTTGCTGGTGTGACGCCCAGCTGCACTTGGTATCACAGATCCTGGAAGAGTGCATTGATTGATTCCTCCACAAGAGGCCCCCATAAACATTCACACATCTGCACCTTCCACCTCAGACCACCAGAGGGAGCCCGTTACGGATATAAATAGGGAAGGTGGAGCCAGGCAGTTCAGTCTGGAGTGCACAGAGAGTGATTCAGCAGTTCCTCTGGAGAGTTCAGCAAGTACAGGTCTGAATACAGAGTCGAGCTCAGGTCAGATGTAGATCAGAATAGTGAGCTTTAGGTGTGCCGGCGCCATAAGATCGGTGAAGCGCGGCAAGCTGCCATTAATGTGTATAGCCTAGTGAGGGCCCGAGTTGGCCAAAGGTGAGTGGAGAGTTAGTACATAGGGGGCAGAGGAGCTTAACTAGCTCCCCCGAAGCTGTTACCGGACACCGGGTCCGAGCTTACCGGGATCTCTACGACCCAGTTAGGCATAACCGGAATCCCTGGAGAACTACAGGTCCCAGGATCGCAAAAGTGCTGATTCGTAACAGAGCCAGGAGACACATAGGCCCCGTAAGCCGGGAGCGTGCACTCCAAGAGAAGGCCCAACCACTACGTCAGCCAGCGCAGGACAGAGACAAAGTTAGGCCTAGCTCCAGACAGGTCAGAAACTTAGTACGCAGAGGCAAGAGACAGGAGGCCCTACACCTGCTCATTGGGGAGGATCCTGATATTCACCCTTCACCCTACAGTGCTCCGGGATGTGCCTGAATTTCCATCAGTAAAAGGTACTGAAGTGACTATCGTGTCTGTCCCTGTTCTTGCTCTGACCCGGCTGGGTCTCGCCTGTCCCGCTTCTCCTTTCTGTACGCTGCCCTGAGGCCTAGCTCCACCTGTGGGGAGCTATACCATCAAGCTGCCTTATCACCGGCCTCAGTGGACTGCGCAGCACTGGTGATTCTCACCAGAAACCACAGGTGGCATCATGAACTCTTATAAAATTAATAAATATCCACCCTTTCAAAGAGTGACCCCAGGGTACGGGCCCGGGAGCCGACCACCGCGACATCCCCAAGGCAAAGGCCTGGGTACCGAGTCATCCCCATTCCCTGGGCTGGTCATCTCTTCTGGCGTCACGAACAGGATCGCGTGCACGCTGCAATGACGGAGTGTTATGCCCGTTGCCACCGGGTACTGTGCGCCTTTGTTGAAGTGAACTGCATATTTGACTGTGGTGAAGATTGCCGCCATTGTTGGGTCACCGAGTGAGAAGAAGGGCGTAACCGCGGGAAACTGAGGGGCGTACCTGCAAAAGAGCGCGAAGCCCCGGACACGCCCCACGCCTCGACGTCAAACCAAGAAGCGCCAGGTCCTGTAAGGAGCGTCTCTGAACGCTCTGACGTAGGACGCAAGCAACGCAAGGTCCAGAAGACGACCGTCACCTGCGGAGCTGCGGCCTACCGGAAGAAAAACTAGAAGGTAGACCAGTGTTAGCTAGGGGGGCGCCAGAATGTCTGACGAACAGCACAACGCCGGAATACCGGTCAACGGCCCTGATGTTCAACCCGCGCCCGATGCTGAGCAGGCCGAGGCGGCCGCTTCACCAGCAGCGCCTGTAAGTCCTGTCATTCCCATAACTCTACCGTACATTCCTGGAGCAAAGTGGCTCCCCCAGTACAACGGCAAACCAGATACCCTGTCTGGATTCAAATGGAAGATATGCGGCATTTTGAACATGTACTCTATGACAGGCAAGCAGAGGGCCGCTGTTGTATTAGGACAACTGACTGGTGCTGCGGAACGGGAAGTGGAAACATGGTCGGCCGCAGACCAGGAGTCAGTGTCCACAATCTTTAAAAAGCTACAGACTGTTTTTGAGGATCTTACTGAGGCGGACCTCCGGATGAGGTTCTACAATTGTTCCCAACAGTCGGAGGACAATGTTCGGGACTACGCCTGGGTTTACAAGGGGCCCTGCGGGCCCTGAAACAGGTTAGTCCGACCAGAATCGAAAATGAAAACAAAATGCTAAAGGACCAGTTTGGCCGGGGACTGTGGTCTCCAGAGGAGACTGCGCGTTGGTGGTCCCTGGATCATCCAGATGCCACCTTTGACAATCTCAAGGGCATGGCTATAAAAGGACTGCAGCCCCTGGAGACAAATGCCATCCAATGTTACCAGGGTGGGGCTACCCCAGTGCCTGCTACACCCACCTTTTCCCCAGTGGCTGCTGAAGCTAAGGTTCCAGCAACGTCCCCTAGAGAGCTGGACAGTCTGCGCTCTGAGGTGCGCCAGCTGAGCAAAACCCTGACCACTGTGCTGAGTGCTCTGCAGCTGCGGACGGAGCCCGAGGAAGGAGGGAAAATCCTGTTAGCCGATAGCCCTGAGGATGTCCCCTGGATGCGAAGGAGGTGACCAACACCACCCTCTACGAGGACCAGTGACCAGCGCTGTTCACAAAAGGACCCTACCTGCTACCGCAAGACCGGACACACCGCCCAGAATTGTCCTTTAAATGAGAAAACCCTGGGTCCGAGGGCCGACACCCAGGAGTAAATTCCCCAGGCCCAGCAGACTGGTACAACAGGTTTGTCGGACACAGGATCTCAGGTAACCATCATGCCTGATGTCCTCTACAAGAGGTTCTGGTCCATGGATGATCTACGTCCGCCAGCTCCAAATCTTTCTGTTTATGCCTCAAATGGACTCCCCCTTAACCTAATCGGGGTTAAGAATATGACTGTAAAGGTGGGGAGAGTGGAGCTGAAGGACCAGGGGCTAATTGTAGTTGGAGACTAATCCTGATGACACCAATCCGTATATGGTACTTGGCACTAACAATGTTGGTAACTGTTTGGGAGAAGTTGTGTTCTTGCTCCAATAGATAGCTGACACTGCCAGACCAAGACAGAGGAGGGCGCTGCAGAAGGAGATCCGAGTCCTGATGTAACAACAGCAAGTAAGGTTCACAGACGGTGAAATCGGTAATGTGTGGGTGACGGATCCCATACCCATTGTCATCCCCCCAATGAATGAAATGCTTATCTGGTGTAGAGCTGCTATAGGTCTTAGAGGACAGAGCTATCAGGCAGTAGTAGAACCCCTTTGCTCCGAGCACAGACCCACGCTCTTAACCGCCAGGGGAGTGGTAGATGTACGCAATGGGAGGGTGCCCCTGGGTAGCTCCCCTAGTTCTAGTTAGGAAAAAGGACGGGAGCATGAGAATGTGTGTAGATTACCGACAAGTAAATCTCATTACACATAAAGATGCATACCCTTTACCACGCATAGAGGAGTCTCTAGCTGCCTTAAAGTCTGCAAATTAGTTTTCCACCCTTGACCTCACTAGTTGGTACTGGCAATTAGCTGTGGCTGAGGAGGATCGGGAGAAGATGGCCTTTACAACCCCGATGGGACTCTGCGAGTTCAACAGTATGCCGTTTGGACTCTTAATTCCCCCGGAACGTTCCAGAGATTGATGGAGTGCTGCCTGGGGCACCGCAACTTTGAGACTGTGTTACTATACCTGGATGACGTGATAGTGTACTCCAGAACACACGAAGACTACTTGAAACACCTGGCAGAGGTATTTGAGTCGCTGTCCTGGTACGGGATGAAGTTGAAGCCCTCAAAGTGCCACCTGCTCAAGAGAAAGGTACAGTACCTGGGGCACATCGTTAGTCCGGAAGAGGTAGCACCAGACCCGGAGAAGGTCACTGCCATCCAGAAGTGGCCGGAGCCGAAGAATCTCAAAGAGGTGCGTCAGTTCTTGAGACTAGTAGGATACTACCGGAGGTTTGTAAAAGACTACATCAAGAAACAGCTCCTCTGCAAGACCTCCTGGTATGGCAGTCCCCCAAAGGCAGAAATCCCCCATTCCACTGGGGTAAGGAGCAAGCAGAGTCATTTCAGGAAATTGAGGAGATACTGACAGGCGATGAGATCCTAGCCTACCCTGACTACAGCCAACTGTTCCTGCTGTATACAGATGCCAGCAACGAAGGACTGGGAGCTGTCTTAAGTCAGAAGCAGATTTGCCAAGAGAAAGTGATCGCATACACAAGCAGGAAGCTCCGCCCGACCGAGAGGAACCCAGAGAACTATAGCAGCTTTAAGGTGGAGTTCCTGACCCCGGTCTGGACCATCACTGAAAGGTTCAAGCACTATATAGCCTCCAGTAAGTTCACTGCCTTCACTGATAACAACCCCTTGACCCATCTTGAAACAGCTAAGCTAGGAGCACTGGAACAACGATGGATGGCTCGGATGTCAAATTATAAATTTACAATTAAATACCGGGTGGGCCGCAAGAACGCCAACGCCGATGCCCTGTCCAGGATGCCTCGCCAGTCAGACACAGAAGAAGAAGTGGATGACCTGGAAGAGATTGAGCTACCTGCCTTTCACCGGAATGGGATGATCCACGAGCAACGAGCTTCTAGAAGGCAGCGTGGAAAGACGTTAAACCCTCTGCCTCACCACAGCTGGAAAGAGACCCAGGACAGTGACACGGTTGTCAGACACATCAAGGAACTGATAACCCAAGAAGGTTCTTCCCTGGAAAAAGACACATCTCTGCAAGCAAAGCAGCTGTGGAACGAGAGAAGCCGGCTGTTTATCTACCGTGAGAAGCTGTGCCGGAGGTACGTCAATCCAAAAACCCATGAGATGGTATGGCAGATAATGGTCCCCAAGACAGACATCCAAATAGTGTTGGAGGCCTACCACGATCACGCAGGGCACTTTGGCTGGAAAAAGTTAGAGACCCTGCTGAAGTGTCGATTCTACTGGGTAGGAATGCGCAGCTCAATTGAGAGGTGGTGCCGGGACTGTGCACCCTGTGGCCTTAGAAGAAAAGACTACAGCAGCCAGAAGGCACCCCTGCAACCCATCAAGACGACTCGACCCCTGGAGATCGTGGCCCTGGACCATGTCAAGCTGTCCCCCTGCAGGTCAGGGTACTTTTATGCTCTGACCATGGTGGATCACTACTCGCGTTTCCTGGTGGTCGCCCCCGTCAAAGACCTGACGGCAGAGACAGCAGCAAAGACGTTCCAAGCGTATTTCTGCAGACCCCATGGTTATCCTAAGCAGGTGCTGACAGACCAAGGCCCGGCCTTTGAGGCTGAGTTGTTCAAGGAGTTCTGCCATCTCTACGGGTAAGAAAGCCTTACGGGGCCTATGTGTCTCCTGGCTCTGTTACGTATCAGTACTTCAGCGATCCTGGGACCTGTAGTTCTCCAGGGATTCCGGTTATGCCTTACTGGGTCATAGAGATCCCGGTAAGCTTGGACCCGGTGTCCGGTAACTTCTTCGGGGTGAGCTAGTTAAGCTCCTCTGCCCCCTTGGTACTAACTCTCCCCTCGCCTTCGGCCAACTCGGGCCCTCACTAGGCTATACACACTAACGGCAGCTTGCCGCGCTTCACCCATCTTATGACGCCGGCACACCTAAAGCTCACTATTCTGAGCTACAACTGACCTGAGCTCGACTCTGTATTCAGACCTGTACTTGCTGAACTCTCCAGAGGAACTGCTGAATCACTCTCTGTGCACTCCAGACTGAACTGCCTGGCTCCACCTTCCCTATTTATATCCCTAACAGGCTCCCTCTGGTGGTCTGAGGTGAAAGGTGGAGATGTGTGAATGTTTATGGGGGCCTCTTGTGGAGGAATCCATCAATGCACTCTTCCAGGATCTGTGATACCAAGTGCAGCTGGGCGTCACATTCCATCCCCTGGGCTGGTCACTGGCGTCTACCGTGACTGTTATCAGAGGGAACTGAGATCATGGAACCCCTGTTCCTAGGTTTTTTGGGCTGAGCCACCATGATAGGGATGTCTTCACATAATGAGGGATCATGATCTTCCTGTTTAGGGAGTCTGGGGATCCGTCCCACTGTGCAAGAATATGGGTTTGCAACACCCTGGTGTGAGCCTGAGCCCAGGCTACGGATTGGATGTAGGCTGTCATGGAGCTGAGGGTTGACATGGCAGACCTTAGGGACACTCTGTTGAGGGCCTTCAGATTCGATATCTTGGATCTCAAAAGTATCTGTTTGTCTTTCGTTAGGAAGGAGGTTTGTCTGGCGGAGTCTAGTAGAACACCCAGAAATGTTTTTTCTGTGGCAGGGACCAGGTATGACTTTTGATGATTTATCAACCACCCTAGGGTGGTCAGGATTAGGATTCTTCTCTGCAGATCTTCCTGGAGTGATTCCACCGAGGGATATACTAGTAAGAAGTCGTCAAGGTAGGGAATGATGCAGATTTTTTCTGATTGAAGCCACTACCTCTGACATAATTTTGGTGAATATTCTTGGTGCTGAGGATATCCCGAACGGCAATACATTGAATTGAAAATGCAGCGTTTGATCCTCTTGAACCACCGCAAACCGTGATAGTATGCGTCCTGTAAGTCGATGGTTGCCATCACATATCCTTGTCCTATCAAGGGAACTGCTGATCTGATGGACTCCATTTTGAATCTTCGGTAGATGATGTATTGGTTTAAGGGTTTCAGATTTATTATTATTCTGTAGGTGCCGTTTGGTTTCTTTATCATAAACAGGCGTGAATAGTGGCCTGTGTGTCTTTCTGTTTTTGGGACTGGTGAAATAGCCCCCAAGGATAGTATGTCTTTTAGGCCTGACATCATTGCGGTTCTTAATCTCGGGGAGGTTAGACGAGTTATCCTTACTTTTCTTGGAGGATATGAGGAGAATTCGATCTTTACCCCTTCTTGAATTACCTTCAAGACTCATTGATTGGAGCAGATCTTTTGCCACTGGGGAAGGTATTTCATGATTTGTCCCCCCACTGCTCTGGCGTCACCGCTTCTGTTGTCGCTGTCCTTTTGGGAAAAAAATATTCCTATCTTTCCCCCCTTTGGGGTAGCTCCACCGACCAGACTTGCCGTTCCCCCTGTACTGGGGATTCTGTTCCCGAGGGGGGCGAAAGGGGGTCTTCTTGTAGTGTCTGGGTTCAGGCAGGGATTTCTTTTTATCAGTCGCCTTCTCCAGGAGAGGGTCAAGGGCCTGGCCAAACATATATTCTCCCCTGAAGGGAATGGAACAAAGTTTTGTTTTAGAAGCCACGTCACCGCTCCACGATTTCAGCCATAGTGCTCGCCTTGTGGAGTTCGATAGGACTGCTGCCCTGGCGTTACCCTCACAGATTCCGCTGAAGCATCCGCCAGGAAGTCAGTGGCTTTCTGCAGTAAAGGTAGGGAAGCTTGTATCTCCTCTCTGGATGTGCTGGTTGAGCCATCTTGACATGGACCGTGCAACACACGTGGAGACTGTTTGTGTCCAGAAGGACTGCTGATGTTTCCCAGGATTTTCTGAGAAGGCTGTCCATCTTGCGGTCCAGAGGATCCTTTAGTTGCGATGAGTCTTCGAATGGCAATACTGTCTTTTTAGCGACTCTTGTCACCTGAATATCGACCTTAGGTATCTCGGTCCAACCTTTTGAGGTTTCTTCATCTACGGGAAACCTGTCTTTCAATTCCGCTGGTGTATTCAGTCGTCTTTCAGGATTTTCCCATTCGTCCAGGATTAGATCCTGAATGTTTATATGTATCGGGAACACCATCTTTTTCTTTGAGCGGAGACCACCGAACATCTCTTCCTGGACTGATCTAGAGGGCTTCTCTTCTTCCACTTCCATCGTTCTTCTTACTGCCAAGAGGAGGTCTTCCATAAATTCCATTGTTATAAAAAAAGAATAAAAGGGGAGACAAGGGGTGCAGAGTCTAAGTGTAGATGAATATGTGCATTTGCCACAACAATATTTGTTTTTTGCACTCACCCTTTAGATGTCTTGTATTTTCACTCAAATGATCCGTATAGTGGATCAGCTCTTTGCAATCCTCTGGTCTGCAGCACAAATGCGGGAAGTATGTCAGCCCTGGTATAAGGCTTGCATGTTGGATATTGTAGTGGAGAGAAGATTTCCCTTTTTCAGCGCTTCCAGAGGATAAGGATCGTTACAGATGAATTCTTTTTCTCAAAATCAGATTTATTCGGACACTATATTAAGAACAAACAACGCGTTTCTGCCAGCAACGGCCTTCATCAGGTATAATATGCACTTGTAAGGACTTTAAGGAAAGACAATCTTTATAGACTGGTTACTCTTAAGATGTCGTGTTTTTTTTTTTTTTCCCTTTCCTTGACTTGGTTGAATTGATTAGGATTGACACCGCACCCCAATTAAGTTAGGAGAGTGGGTAGTTGTTCAACATTACATTCTAACACCATTCTGTGTACTAGAATGGTATATTTTTTGATATTAGAATGAACATATATACAGTTATATGAAAAAGTTTGGGCACCCCTATTAATGTTTTATAAAAATTGGTGTTTTTGCAACAGCTATTTCAGTTTGATATATGTAATAACTGTTGGACACAGTAATGTTTCTGCCTTGAAATGAGGTTTATTGTACTAACAGAAAATGTGCAATCTGCATTCAAACAAAATTTGACAGGTGCATAAGTATGGGCACCTCACCAGAAAAGTGACATTAATATTTAGTAGATCCTCCTTTTGCAAAAATAACAGCCTCTAGTCGCTTCCTGTAGCTTTTAATGATTTCCTGGATCCTGGATGAAGGTATTTTTGACCATTCCTCTTTACAAAACAATTCCAGTTCAGTTAAGTTTGATAGTCGCCAAGCATGGACAGCCCTCTTCAAATGATCCCACAGATGTTCAGTGATATTCAGGTCTGGGGACAGGGATGGCCATTCCAGAACATTGTAATTGTTCCTCTGCATGAATGCCTGAGTAGATTTGGTGCGGTGTTTTGGATCATTGTCTTGCTGAAAGATCCATCCCCTGCGTAACTTCAACTTTGTCACTGATTCTTGAACATTATTGTCAAGAATCTGCTGATACTGAGTGGACAACCATGTACGACCTATTTTGCCTGTATTTTCTCTGAGTTCACTCAGGGAGATTACATTTCCTATTGTCAGGGATTTTTTTGGAACAAATTTACAACCATTTTTTAAATGAGTCCACTAAGGGCTCATTTAGATGCGGGTAGAAGTCATGTGGTTTATGCAAATTCATGATAAATAATAACAAGTCTGTCATAAGTAATGAGGGTCAAGTATTTAATCTTAAGACTTTCATGAACTGTGCTACTGACCACTGGGTTTATATCATTTTTTGCACGATATGCGGAAAACAATATGTGGGATCTACAAGCCGCAGTGTAAGAAAAAGACTGTCGGAGCACATTTATGACATTAACAATGTCACTACCCGCAGTCTTTCGGAGGCTTCCAAACATTTTTTGAATGAACACAAGGGGGATTTAAGTAGCCTGCGAGTAAGTGCTTTGGAATTTGTTTCTGCTCCACGGCGAGGTGGAGATAGGGTTAAATTACTCCAGATGACTGAAGCTCGATAGATTCTAAAACTAAATACCAGATACCCAGCAGGACTAAATCTAAGACATGAATTGATGTATCTATATTAAAAAAGTTGGAACAAATTGAGGAATTTATTAAATACATTTTTTATTTTTTTTATTTTTTGTGATCAATCTAGGGGACTCTATAATCAATAGTATACAAAACAAAGCATGCTAATTACGTTTTGTAATAATTTCCAGCCATTCTCATATGGTTTTAAAATAGAGATATTATTTTATTTTTTGGGGGGAAAAGTATGCCCTTGAAATCAAATGTTAGAACAATAATTTTTAGAAAATAGGTAATGATATCTTTAGAAGCTCTTATTGTTACATATATATTTAAATAGTGCATCAATTGTTTATTCAATGAATTCATATATATAAAAAACTTGGGTAAAAAGTGATCAAATAATTAGTGCATTACTAAGTGACAGTTCACATTGTAATATGTTTGTAGAGGATGGATGTAGTATAGGGTTATACTAGTGTTTAGATCACTGCTAGCCTTGAATTAGTGAGCTAATATCACAGCTGATTTTGGTGGGTGTTACCCTTGGCAGCTTCCCTTGACTGTTTTCCTTGAAAAGTGCAACATTCATTCAGTACTTTATGCTATGACTAAGGGTCAAATATGATCCAAAACGCGTAAGCTTACACATGCTTTTATCTCTGTTGGAATTGTATTTTTTAACAATGGATTAAATAAAGGCTTTTTCTAATTTTTCTACATCGTGTGCTGGAAAACTATTTTTTACTTTCACTGAGGATTTTTCTCCCAGATGGGGATGGACTAATTCCAAGCACCGAGATCATGGAAAGGAGGACTGGCAGGCTGGGCCAGGTGAGCTGAAGATCTTTTTCTTACTTGCTGAATAACACAGACACTACTCAATACAGCAGGGTTGAGAGGTATTTTGTGGGACAAAATTACAGCATTTTTGAAAGACACCATTCACTTTACTGTGCAAGATATAGAAAACAAGGGCAATGAATTCTAAATAAAGTGAAATGGTGCAGAAGAAAAAAACAAAAACATTTTACTGCTTTCAAAAAATTCTAAACTTTGCAAACAAATTGTTTGGCTTGTGTTTCAATTTTCTAAGACCCGTTTTTAACCCCTTAATAACATCTGACGTACTAATACGTGTCTGTGCCCTGGGACTTAAGAGCCAGACCCGTATTAGTACGTCATGGCGATCGCGCGCGCACACAGGCTGTGCGGGCGCGATCGCCGCCGGGTGTCAGCTGATTGTCACAGCTGACACCCGGTACTATGTGCAAGGAGCGGTCCTGCACCGCTCCCAGCACATTAACCCCCGCGATGCTGCGATCGAAGTCGATCGCGGCATTGCGGGGGCAAGGGGAGGTGATCGGCGATACTCACCTCCTCTTCCGGCTTCCAGCGCAGTCTGCAAAGTCTTCCCGGGTGTTGCCATGACGACCGGATGTCGTCATGACAACATCCGGGTCACCAGAGAGCAGGAAGATTGCTTGGGCATGCGCAGTGCATCTCCAAGCAATCTTCACACTTTGCACTTCTGACAGCCTTCATGGCATAGGGATGGTGCTTCATTCCTGTGCCATGCAGGTGATCAGAAAAAAAAAAGTGAAAGTCCCAGAGTGGGACAAAGTAATAAAGTGTATAAACTGTGTGAAAGTGGAAAAAAAAAAAAAATGTGCAAAAATATTATAAAAAAATAAAAAAAATAATACACCAAAAATAATAATATAATGTACCCATCAATAAATATTATTATAAAAAAAAAAAAAAAACAACAATAAAAGTACACATATTTGGTATCGCCGCGTCCGGAACAACCTGACCTATAAAACTGTCCCACTAGTTAACCCCTTCAGTGAACACGGTAAAAAAAAAAAAAAAAAACGAAGCAAAAAACAATGCTTTATCACCATACCGCCAAACAAAAAGTGGAATAACACGCGATCAAAAAGACGCATATAAATAAAAATGATACCGCTGAAAGCGTCATCTCGTCCCGCAACAAACAAGCTGCCATACAGCTCCATCAGCCGAAAAATATAAAAGTTATAGCTCTCAGAATAAAGCGATGCTAAAAAATATTTTTTTTAATAAAATAGCTTTTATTGTGCATAGGCGCCAAAACATAGAAAAATGATACAAATGTGGTACCGCTGTAAATGTACTGACCCGAAGAATAAAGCTACCTCATCAATTTTACCACACGCGGAACAGAATAAAAAAAAAAAAAAAACAATTCCTGAATTGTTGGTTTTTGTTTATTCTGCCTCCCAAAAATCGGAATAGAAAGCGATCAAAAAATGTCACGTGCCTGAAAATGGCATCAATAACAACGTCAAGTGATCCCGCAAAAAACGAACCATCACATAACTGTCTGCCAAAATCTGGAAAAATTATAGCTCTCAAAATATGGCGATGCAAAAACTAGATTTTACAAAAAATGCGTCTTTTAGTGTGTGACAGCTGTCAGTCATAAAAACCCCATATGATTCTGGCATTGCTGTAATCACACCGACCCGAAGAATAAAGTCGTCTAATCACTTATACCGCACAAGGAACGGCGTCAAAAATAAACTCTTGGGTTAGGATTGGGCTAGGGTTAGGGCTGGGTTTGGGGTTAGGGTTGTGCTGGGGCTAGGGTTGTGCTGGGGCTAGGGTTGTGCTGGGGCTAGGGTTGTGCTAGGGCTAGGGTTGTGCTAGGGCTAGGGTTGTGCTAGGGTTAGGGCTGGGGTTGGGATTTTTTTCAAAAGTAAGAAAAAAAGATGACGATATGGCGACTAGTGTTGAGAGCAAGTGCTCGCTACTTGAGTTTGCATCGGGTGCTCTGGTATGCATTGAGTATCGTGGGTATTTGAGTGACATGCTCGAGTCTCTGCCCCATATGCTTCGCGGCCAAAAAACTTTACGGGGATTGCCTGCCATGCACGAGCGATCCCCGCATGTTTTTTTTTGGGTGTCTAATAACCGTGAAACATGCGGAGCAGGGACTCGAGCATGTCACTCGAGCACACTCTGTACATGGTGCATACCTGAGTACCCGATGCAAACTCAAGTAGCGAGCACTTGCGCTCAAGAATAATGACAACTTATTCAATATGATGACCTAATGTAAACATATTCTGTGCAGTACCTCTGGGTTCAAAATGTTCACTATACACCTTAATAAAATCCTTGAGGGGTATAGTTTCCAAAATGGGGACACTTGTGGGGGAGCTCCACTGTTTAGGCACATCACGGGCTCTCCAAACGCTACATGGTGTCCGCTAACAAATTGAATGGAAAATCGGCTCAAATTGTTAGCGGACGCCATGTTGCGTTTGGAGAGCCCCTGTGTGCCCAAACATTGGAGCTCCCCCACAAGTGACCCCATTTTGGAAACTAGACCCCCCAAGGCACCTATCTAGATGCATAGTGAGCACTTGGAACCCCCAGGTGCTTCACAAATTGATTCGTAAAAATGAAAAAGTGAAAAAAAAAACACTTTTTCATTTTTATGAATCAATTTGTGAAGCACCTGGGGTTCCAAGTGCTCACTATGAATCTAGATAGGTGCCTTGGGGGGTCTAGTTTCCAAAATGGGGTCACTTGTGGGGGAGCTCCAATGTTTGGGCACACAGGGACTCTCCAAATGCAACATGATATCCGCTAACAAATTGTCGGCTCAATTTGTTAGCGGATATCATGTTGCATTTGGAGAGTCCCTGTGTGCCCAAACATTGGAGCTCCCCCACAAGTGACCCCATTTTGGAAACTAGACCCCCCAAGGCACCTATCTAGATGCATAGTGAGCACTTGGAACTCCAGGTGTTTCACAAATTGATTCACAAAAATGAAAAAGTGTTTTTTTTTTCACTTTTTCATTTTTACGAATCAATTTGTGAAGCACCTGGGGGTTCCAAATGCTCACTATGCATCTAGAAAGGTGCCTTGGGGGGTCTAGTTTCCAAAATGGGGTCACTTGTGGGGGAGCTCCAAAGTTTGGGCACAGAGGGGCTCTCCAAACGCAATGTGGTGTCCGCTAACAATTTGAGCCGATTTTCCATTCAATTTGTTAGCGGATACCATGTTGCATTTAGAGAGTCCCTGTGTGCCCAAACATTGGAGCTCCCCCACAAGTGACCCCATTTTGGAAACTAGACCCCCCAAGGCACCTATCTAGATGCATAGTGAGCACTTGGAACCCCTAGGTGCTTCACAAATTGATTCGTAAAAATGAAAAAGTGTTTTTTTTTTCACTTTTTCATTTTTACGAATCAATTTGTGAAGCACCTGGGGGTTCCAAGTGCTCACTATGCATCTAGAAAGGTGCCTTGGGGGGTCTAGTTTCCAAAATGGGGTCACTTGTGGGGGAGCTCCAAAGTTTGGGCACAGAGGGGCTCTCCAAACGCAATGTGGTGTCCGCTAACAATTTGAGCCGATTTTCCATTCAATTTGTTAGCGGATACCATGTTGCATTTAGAGAGTCCCTGTGTGCCCAAACATTGGAGCTCCCCCACAAGTGACCCCATTTTGGAAACTAGACCCCCCAAGGCACCTATCTAGATGCATAGTGAGCACTTGGAACCCCTAGGTGCTTCACAAATTGATTCGTAAAAATGAAAAAGTGTTTTTTTTTTCACTTTTTCATTTTTACGAATCAATTTGTGAAGCACCTGGGGGTTCCAAGTGCTCACTATGCATCTAGAAAGGTGCCTTGGGGGGTCTAGTTTCCAAAATGGGGTCACTTGTGGGGGAGCTCCAAAGTTTGGGCACAGAGGGGCTCTCCAAACGCAATGTGGTGTCCGCTAACAATTTGAGCCGATTTTCCATTCAATTTGTTAGCGGATACCATGTTGCATTTAGAGAGTCCCTGTGTGCCCAAACATTGGAGCTCCCCCACAAGTGACCCCATTTTGGAAACTAGACCCCCCAAGGCACCTATCTAGATGCATAGTGAGCACTTGGAACCCCTAGGTGCTTCACAAATTGATTCGTAAAAATGAAAAAGTGTTTTTTTTTTTTTCACTTTTTCATTTTTACGAATCAATTTGTGAAGCACCTGGGGGTTCCAAGTGCTCACTATGCATCTATAAAGGTGCCTTGGGGGGTCTAGTTTCCAAAATGGGGTCACTTGTGGGGGAGCTCCAAAGTTTGGGCACACAGGGGCTCTCCAAACACAACATGGCGTCCGCTAATTATTCAAGCAAATTTTACAATCAAAAAGTCAAATGGCGCTCCTTCCCTTCCGAGCCCTGCCGTGCGCCCAAACAGTGTTTTTTCCCCAAATATTGGGTATCTGCGTGCCCAGCGGAAATTGCACAACAAATTTTGGGGTCCATTTTTTCTTGTTACCCCTGTGAAAATAAAAAAAATTGGGTCTAAAGTAACATTTTTGTGAAAAAAGTTAAATGTTCATTTTTTTCTTCCACATTCAAAAAATTCCTGTGAAGCACCTGAAGGGTTAATAAAGTTCTTGAATGTGGTTTTGAGCACCTTGAGGGGTGCAGTTTTTAGAATGGTGTCACTTTTGGGTATTTTCTGTCAAAAAGACCTCTCCAAGTCACTTCAAATATGATGTGGTCCCTAAAAAAATGGTTTTGTAAATTTTGTTGGAAAAATGAGAAATCGCTGGTCAACTTTTAACCCTTATAGCTCCCTAACAAAAAAAAATTTTGGCTCCAAAATTGTGCTGATGTAAAGTAGACATGTGGGAAATGTTATTTATTAACTCTTTTGTGTGACATATCGCTCTGATTTCAGGGCTTAAAAATTCAAATTTTGAAAATTGCAAAATTTTCAAAATTTTCGCCAAATTTCCGTTTTTTTCACAAATAAACGCAAGTGATATTGAAGAATTTTTTCCACAATCATGAAGTACAATATGTCATGAAAAAACAATCTCAGAATCAGGGGGATCCGTTGAAGCGTTCCAGAGTAATTACCTCATAAAGTGACAGTGGTCAGAATTGTAAAAATTGGCCCGGTCATTAACGTGCAAACCACCCGCGGGGCTTAAGGGGTTAATACTTACCATTTTGGGGAACAACTTTTTGATTGCTCCATCAAATGAATAGTCGTTACTTACCGGTAACGGGATTTTTCAGAGACCATGACAGCAGCAAGAGAGAGGGGATCCGCCCACCAAGGAGAGGAAACCTACAGGCTTAAAAGGGCGCCACCTCTCTCCCGCCTCAGTTTGGATTACAGAGCATTGAGAGGACCGCCGGGTTAATGAACACAGCAAACAATCACAAAATTGCCATACCACACGACACCTATTGAGTGTGAGATTATAATTAATAAAAGGGGAGTGCTCCCACAAACGTGAAGGGAGGGAATGTAAGGGTGGTGTCATGGTCTCCGAAAAATCCCATTACCGGTAAGTAACTTACGATTTTATCGGTCGACCATGACAGCACCACGAGAGAATTACAGAGATGAAGTAATCTATTGAAGGACCACAGCCTGGAACACTCTTCTCCTAAAGGTGAGGTCAGCCGATATACCCATATCTAACCTATATAGTGTCTATGGAATGGAGAGGGACAGGACCAGGTAGCAGCCCTACATATGTCTTCTGTCGAGACACCTGTCTTCTCAGCCCAGGAGGTCGCCACAGCCCGGGTGAAATGAGCCTTCAGCCCTTCTGGTACTTCCTCGCCGCTAGATGTATATGCTAGAGAAATGGCCTCCCTATTCCATCTAGCTATGGTGGACTTCGTGACTTAAGACCGTTTCCTAGCCCCTTGGTAGGATATAAACAACGAGTTATCTTTTCTAAAGCTTTTGGTAACTGAAAGGTACCTAACCACACATCTCCTCACTTCTAACGTATGTAGCTCCACCTCTTTCTGGTTACTAGGATTTGGACAAAAGGAGGGTAGGAGGACTTCATGAAGTCTGTGGAAACGAGTGGCTACCTTAGGGAGAGAGAATGATTTTGAGACCAGATACTGCCTATCATCCAGAATTTTAGTAAACGGCGAGGCCAGAGACAGGGCCTGGATGTCACTAATGCTCCTGGCCGAGGTTAAAGCTATTAACAAAGTGGTCTTAAGGGAGAAGGATTTAAGGGTTGCTGACTATTGGCTCAAAGGGCGAGCTAGTCAAGGCCTTTAGAACCAAATTTAAATCCCAGGGAACCAAGCTGCTTTTAATAGATCTAGTTCTAAAAGCTGCCTTAATGAACCGACAAACCCAGTAGTTACCCGCTAGATCACAGCTATATAGGGCACCCAAGGCAGAAACCTGAACTTTAAGGGTGCTGGTGGATAACCTTAGTTCATGACCTTTTTGTCAAAACTCCAAGATGTTTCCTATTGGCGCCCCCCATCAACCACAGAACCAGAGAAAGACAAAAACTTTCTCCAAGTTCTGGCATAAATTTGGGTTGCAACAGGTTTTCTGCTGTGCATCAGGATGGTTTCTAGACCTTGGGAAAAACCTTTCCGATTTAGCAGTGTCCTTTCAAGTTCCACCCCGTCAAGTGGAGGCCAGTTGCTTGAGGATGGAATATCGGACCCTGGAGAAAGAGATACGGAATCTCTGGAAGAACCCAAGGATCGGAGATGGACATCCTCCTTAGGCATGAGAACCAGGGCCTCCTGGGCCAAAAGGGTGCAATCAGCAGAACCCTGGCCTTGTCCTCCCTGATCTTTCTTATGACCATGAGAAGAAGAGCCAACCGGGGTGGGGGAGGCATACGCCAGGCTGAAATCCCAATGTATCATGAGAGCGTCCACAGCTAGGAGATTTAGGGAACACAAGATCTTTGTCTTCCGATTTAGTTTTGTGGCAAACAGATCTACCTGACAGGAGGCTATTTGGGTAAAAATTCATTGATTTAGTTCCCATTCCCCTTGCATCAGAGGATAGCAGCTTAGGAAATCTGCTCTGGTGTTTTCTTTTCCCCTTATATGGAGGGCCATCAGGGAAAGGAGGTGACTTTCTGTAATCTGGAAGAGATGATCTGTCCCTCTCATCAGCTATCTTGACCATGTACCCCCCTGGTGGTTCACATATGCTACCGCAACTAGGTTATCCAAGAGGATCTTTACATTCTGGCCCTGAAGGAAAGGTAAGAAATTATTCACCGCCTTGTCTACCGCCAGAAGTTCTTTTGCATTGGAGGAGAGACCATTTTCGATATCTGACCAGGTCCCCTGGGCTACCATGTCTCCCAGATGGGCTCCCCACCCTCTGGGACTCGCATCTGCGGTAATTGTTCTAGTGACCATAAGTACACAAGGAACCCCTCGAGATAGGTTAGGCTCATCCTGCCACCACTATAAAGATTTTACTGACCGGGGTGATAAGGACATCTTCCCTTCCAAGTGCCCCTTAAGAGAAACTTCATTAATTAGCAGATCCCACTGTAGAACCCTGGAATGGTATTGTGCTCACAGAACCCCTGGGAAGCACGATGTCAGGGTACCCAACAGATACAATGCACCTCAAAGGGACCTGACAGAATTTGCTATGGCTTTCTTCACCTGGCCCCTCATTTATTGCATTTTAGCTTCCGGTAGGTAGCAGTCTTGAGATTCATAATCCCCAAAAAGTGCTGAACTGTCGAGTAATCTGGATCGTGTGCTCGCGATTCAGGACGAAATCCGTGACACAGTGACGGCAGGATGAGATATTGCGTGATCGCCCCGGTGTCGTCTGAGGAATCCCTGACGCTGCGCATTAAAAAGATTATTGCACAGTGACAAGATCCTGCTGAGCAACTGAGAGTTGGAATTGACAACCGACACATGCGCAGAGTAGCAAGGACTAGCCCAGCCCCTGAAACAGGCATCACTGATGACGCTTCATTCAGGGTGCAGAAAGAGGCAGCAGCAGTGACCGCAGCCTCTGCTCCCTGATCGCGTCCGTCTTCATATCCCAGGATGCACTGGGGATTTTCAAACTAAATCTTATCAAACAGGATGTTAGTAAAAAAAACAAATATATACACACACATACAAACACACCCCAGTTAGATAAATTCAGATTAACTTTTAATTAAAGTATATTAGAAAAGCAATTAGATTATTAATTTAAATAGAGATTTAGAATTAAATCAGTGTTGGTTTCAGACAACCCCTTTAAATTGTTAATTGAAATAAAAACAGTTCCCAGTTGTATTAATAAGGCAGTGATTCCAACTGTATTACCACTGGAAGACCCCCAACTCACACTCCTATTTCCCGAGTGCCTTCCATGCCAAGCTTGGTTATGGAGGCTTTGGATTACCATCCATACTGTTCAGTACAGATCATGCTTCTTACAGTGGTGGCCAAAAGTATTGGCACCCCAGCAATTCTGTCAGATAATACTCAGTTTCTACCTGAAAATGATTGCAATCACAAATTCTTTGGCATTATTATCTTCATTTCATTTGCTTGCAAGGAAAAAACACAAAAGAGAATGAAGCAAAAATCAAATCATTGATCATTTCACACAGAACTCCAAAAATGGGCCAGACAAAAGTATTGGCACCCTCAGCCTAATACTTGGTTGCTCAACCTTTAGCCAAAATAACTGCGAACAACCGCTTCCGGTAACCATCAATGAGTTTCTTACAATGCTCTGCTGGAATTGTAGACCATTCTTCTTTGGCAAACTGCTCCAGGTCCCTGATATTTGAAGGGTGCCTTCTCCAAACTGCCATTTTGAGATCTCTCCACAGGTGTTCTATGAGATTCAGGTCTGGACTCATTGCTGGCCACCTTAGAAGTCTCCAGTGCTTTCTCTCAAACCATTTTATAGTGCTTTTGGAAGTGTGTTTTGGGTCATTGTCCTGCTGGAAGACCCATGACCTCTGAGGGAGACCAAGCTTTCTCACACTGGGCCCTACATTATGCTGCAAAATTTGTTGGTAGTCTTCAGACTTCATAATGCCATGCACACTGTCAAGCAGTCCAGTGCCAGAGGCAGCAAAGCAACTCCAAAACATCAGGGAACCTCCGCCATGTTTGACTGTAGAGACCGTGTTCTTTTCTTTGAATGCCTCTTTTTTTTCCCTGTACACTCTATGTTGATGCTTTTTGCCAAAAAGCTCTACTTTTGTCTCATCTGACCAGAGAACATTCTTCCAAAACGTTTTAGGCTTTCTCAGGTAAGTTTTGGCAAACTCTAGCCTGGTGTTTTTATGTCTCGGGGTAAGAAGTGGGGTCTTCCTGGGTATCCTACCATACAGTCCCTTTTCATTCAGACGCCGACGGATAGTACGGGTTGACACTGTTGTACCCTCGGACTGCAGGGCAGCTTGAACTTGTTTGGATGTTAGTCGAGGTTCTTTATCCACCATCCGCACAATCTTGCGTTGAAATCTCTCGTCAATTTTTCTTTTCCGTCCACATCTAGGGAGGTTAGCCACAGTGCCATGGGCTTTAAACTTCTTGATGACACTGCGCACGGAAGACACAGGAACATTCAGGTCTTTGGAGATGGACTTGTAGCCTTGAGATTGCTCATGCTTCCTCACAATTTGGTTTCTCAAGTCCTCAGACAGTTCTTTGGTCTTCTTTATTTTCTCCATGCTCAATGTGGTACACACAAGGACACAGGACAGAGGTTGAGTCAACTTTAATCCATGTTAACTGGCTGCAAGTGTGATTTAGTTATTGACAACACCTGTTAGGTGACACAGGTAAGTTACAGGTGCTGTTAATTATATGAATTAGAGAAGCATCACATGATTTTTCAAACAGTGCCAATACTTTTGTCCACCCCCTTTTTTAGGTTTGGTGTGGAATTATATCCAATTTGGCTTTAGGACAATCCTTTTTGTGTTTTTTTCATTGAAGACAAATTAAATGAAGATAATAATACCAAAGAATTTGTGATTGCAATCATTTTCAGGAAGAAACTGAGCATTATCTGACAGAATTGCAGGGGTGCCAATACTTTTGGCCACCACTGTATACAAGTCATTACCCTAGAAAGGATGTTCCTTAACATATTTCCCAGGAAAATCCATTTTGGTTTTGTTTTTGTATGTTTTATTGTGAGTCCTTAAAAGTGGCGTAATACTCTGACAACGTTGTTGACATCAGTGACCTGGGAGTCAGAAATGCTTCCAGAGGCCTTCCCCATGCTGTTCCCATGTCATTTGAGCACTGTTCCCATCGATTTGGGCAATTTTTAGGCCCTCTGCAGACCGCCTGGGGGAACCGCCTGAAAAATGCTCAAGTTTCCCATAGACTTTCATTGAGCACGTTTCTCGGGTCGAGCACCCGAGTATTCCAATTTGCTCGTCCCGAGCAATGAGTACCCGAGCATTTTAGTGCTCGCTTATCACTAGATATCAGGTTCGGTGAGGTAGATCTGTGTGACATCGGCATAGAGGTCATACTGAAAGCCATGAGACTCTATGAGCTGTCCAATGCCGAAGGTGTAGATGGAGAAGAGCAGGGGTCCCAGAAATGTTCCTTAGGGGACACCGACAGATAGGAAGCGGGATGAGGAGGTGGTGTGTGAGTGGGAGACACTAATGTCCTGTATGTCTATGAAGAGATCCAAAATAGGGCAAAGTCTGTGATGCCGAGAGATGAGAGAGTCTGTAGTGGTATCCATCACAACCACATTGCCACCTTTGTCGGACGGCTTTATGGTTATGATTTGATCCTTTTCAAGTCTGCGTAGTGAATCCATTTCACCTCTTGCAAAGTTATGTTATTCCCAATGATTAGTTTTTGTCAGTTGTATGATGTCCTCCGTAACCAAATGAAGGAAGACATCTATGGAACTTAAGTCTCCGGTAGGAGGTGGCAGTCTAGAAATTTTATTTTTAAGGTCCGTGAAGGGACCAATGTATTCGGGTTCACCTCATCAAGATGATATAGCAACCTCACGCCTTGTAAAAGGTTATTGGGCATTCCCAAGTTGTCACACTCCTTTCTATCCTCCCTAAGGAAGTGCTCTTTTCATTTCAAACGTCTGATGAATAGATGCAGGACTTTTATTATTTCAAATTTGTCAATATCAGTGGTGTGGATAAAACTTAAAACTATACTCAGTACGCACATTTCATCAGTAGTGAGGGGCATTGATGATAGATTGATGACCTGTGTTGTTAAACGGGATTCGGCTGGTTGGATCGGCTCCTGAGCAGGTAGTTCAGATCTAAAAACTCCCTCTCTGCGTGGTTCTCCTGTTATTTCCTCTCCCCTGATATCCACCCCTTCCTTTTAATTTTCCCTTTTGGGTTTTCGATTTTGTATCAGTATGTGAGACCTCTGTTTCAGAGTAGGATAAGTCTATCTCAGGAATATAATTCTGTCTGGTAAGCGCCACTGAATATTCCTTGTTTTCCCTGAATTCTTCAAGGTAATAAAGAACTTGTGTTTACACTCTTTTAGGTGGTATTGGTACCTTTCTACCTTGTTCTGTAACTGTGTTTCTTTTTTTGCGAAGTCCAGTTCTGACGAGAATTTTTTAGTTACCTCTATTTGCTCCTTAAGGGCTTCCTTTTTAGGGTGCCAGTAGGGAATAATTGACACTTCCTTCCTCGTTTTTCCCAAATAGTGAAGGCTGGTGGTATCACCCTACTAGGCTAGCACATGTAGGGTATCCATGCATGTGTATCTGTATCATTTTTTGACCCTAATGGTAAGCTGAGGTTCCAATCTCGTTCTTGATCTACACCATCCTTACGTAAGTAATACACACTGTACATAACGGTAAAATATCTTTGCCCAATCATTTTCTTGTTTTATACCGCAACCTCTGAGATCATCTGCCTCTTTAGAGTACCACTGTGTGTTTATAAAAATATCAGAGTATATCCCATTTGTTTACAGTGATCCGTGACCATGTGTCTTCTTGGGGGATTGAAGGAGCAATAAAAAATATGTGTCCCTTAATGTGGATCTCCATTTTCCAGCTGCAACCCATATAGCAGGGCATGCGTCTGAAGTATACCTGTTTATGCCACATGGCAACATGCCTGATGAGCAGCATACAGGAGGTTACAACCCTCTTACATGGTATCTTCGAGACTGGGAGGCAAGGACGAGGAGTGTGACACCTGGACACTGTTACCATGGGGCGGCGCCTTAGGCGTCGCTTCCGGAACCAGTGAGTTCCAGCAGCCATGTCCTGCGTTCCACAGACCGGAAGTGAGGTCTTCGGACCGGAAATGCGTCACACGCTGTGGACGAAGCCACCGCAGCGAAGTGTTGCTTTAAAATGGAAACAGTGTGGTGAGTGCCTATACTGCAGCATTGAGCAAGTTATCCCACAAACGTGTCTGTAACGATATTACTGTGGTACACGATCGGAATAAGTTCCTCCTCTGATGAATCAATGTGTTTGAGGAAACGCGTAGGGAGAATAGAGGAAAAAGGGATCAACACCTATGAATGAACTAGGGAACCGGCATAGTATATCCTCAACTTGGGTGAGATTTTTCCCTTTTTTTCCTACGGTTGGTGAATAATTACAGGTGTGCACACACTTACACCAATACCGCATTATTGTGCATACAGGGTGACAGTGGTATGTTGAGATCATAGCCCTATGTCACTGCATGTACAGTATATACCTGCATCTATAAGAGTGTTATCCCCCTTTTCCCAAAGTGGACAGGTTTATAGATGATGTCTGACTGATATATGCTAATTATTGTCATCCTACCTAAATACCTGAGAAAAGGCATAATATGCTCCACAGTTGAAGAAAAGGACTGGGGGTTCCACTAGTAACCACTTGAATGCTCACCTAGTTTGAATGAGCATTGCCATTTCTGCACTAAGGTACATATAAAAACTGTTCAATAGTATATGAGGATATGAGCATTTATTGTACAGTTTGTGGCCACCACTAGCTGGTCACTAAATTGTTATTTGTACCTGCTGTGTGTTTGGCTGCATGTCCAGTGACAATTGGTTTTGGAATACTGGCACTATTCTAAGCACCTACTGGTCACTGAGGTGACCTACCTCATCTCTGTTGATATTTGTTATTGGCGTTTTTGGATGATTTTTATTGAGTTTTTTTAATCAATTCTAATAAAAAGGTATTTTTAATTAGTCCAATTGCAGCTTTTCTTGACTTAAATCTGTTTGGGCATCTACCCCTTGCTTTTTTGACTATATTTTATGCATCATAGATACAGTCATTACATTAGTAGACACATAATTACCGCCCTTGTATTTCAGTTTGCTTCATATTGTGGCAGCCGTGGATCATAAAAATGAGAACTGACATATACAACTACCTGAGTGCTATAAAATAAAGACACAAGGAGACAGAGCATTAATTTTAAACATTTTATTAAATAAAATGTTTACCCCTACCTAAAGCCAATGATCCAGAAGAAGGCAAAAAACCTGGACACGTTCAGCCAATGTGTGTCACAGGGAAAAAATTCCTTCTTGACCCCGAGAAAAGGCGATCAGTTCAAGAACCCTGGACCAAGGCCATACTACAACTAACTAACTGATATATAGAGCAATGACTCGTTTCCGGAGAGCAGATCTTCTTTGTCCTGGTAACACGCCTCACCTCTCCTTATCAGATCGGACTCTGAGCTCATAGCTTGTCTACGTTGATCTCCCCTGTAAAAATACAGAACACTACCCCCCACAAACACTAACCCCCACAAACACTACACCCCACAAACACTACACCCCACAAACACTAGACCCCACAAACACTACACCCCACAAACACTACACCCCACAAACACTAGCCCTTCGGATACAGACATAGGGCAGTTATATCATATCAGGTCCCTTATACAATTAGGTTAGACAGCAGACACCTATGTAATATGATGTCATGATGCACTGATTCCAGAATTAGATCTATATAATCAGTATATAATGACCTCATAAGACAACAAATATTATCTACAGACATATTAAATGATTAACACTAAATAATCCCGTGGCTCTTGTTAGATTCTTCAGTCTTCCTTCCTGGATCCAGATTTTCTTCCTGGTAAGAAAAAAATAATATGAGACAGATCAGGCAAAGACCCATAGAAAATCAGTCATACACATATTGTACTTTATGCCCTCTTTTCTTTGCATTTTTACATTTTGATGTAGATACTTAAAAATGGTGTAATAAATTTAATAAAAAAAAATTGTGTAAAATGCACATATATATATATGTAAAATAAAGAGTAAAATAAATAAATATACAGTATGTCCCCCAATGTATGTTCACCAACCTCTCTCCCATGTGGGGGAATAAGGGTAGATTTTTTTTGCTCCAAAAATCACCACCACCAGCAATCTGTGCCAGCCACAGATACCACTGGAACTGTCACTGACCAAACTAGCTTCTGTAGTGTCTCCATCCGAGGTCCCATCTTGTTACTGACCTCTGTGATAGCCCCAGGGATGTCCCCATGTTTGCTGCATAGAACTCTCAGTGTCCAACATTCCACTGTGTGACCTCACAAAGAACCTTCATCACCCAAGTCTAGAGATTCTGCCAGCAAAGACTGGAGAAAGCTAGAACCTTACAGCCACAATCTGTAGAATTGGAGGATCGATGTCCATGTTGGCGCTAAGTTCATTAACAAATCCCTGTAAAGTTTCTCATTTACCTGTATCCTCAATCCAGGAACTTCCAATCTCCTCGTCTCATCTCCTGAAATGAGAATCTGTGTCCTCGATCCTGGATCCTCTGCTCTCCTTATCTTCATCTCTTGAAATGATCATTTGCCCCCTGAACACCCGTTTATATAGACCCACAGTCATTGTGACATCATGCTGTGAGGTAACAATGGCCTCCTGGATTTGATGATGTCATATATGACCATGAGTGATATCTCCACAGGTATTAATTAATATTAATAACAAGTAGTAATAATATGGCAGATCACATTGGTTAGCATCAAGGCTGGAGGAGCAGGACGAATAAGGAAAAGTTCCCAAAAGTAAACTGCATTTACTGCGACTGAAAAAAGTAAATGACTTTATATTACTTCAAATGTAATTAAATGCTAGGCTCTATGACAACACTACACTGTTACCATAGGAACAAAGACCTATAGCCCATAGCAACCAGTCCAATTCCAGCTTTAGTGTATTTAAGGCCTGAAATCAAAAACATTGAGTGTTTTGTTTGCTGGTGATACATCTAGCAATGGACAAATGACAGGTAAGAGCAGGAATCATTGTCTATGAGAGAAACCATTCCCATTGTTACACATTTTCACACATTTTGTAGGTGCAGGAACTATGGACATTCCAGTTTTTGTGAAACAACAACTCCCAGCATTCACAGGATAAATATGAACAAAAGTTCAAGAATTGCTTTTTATTTTTCTCATGACATTCGCCGTGCGGTATAAGCAGGGCAGGCTCCAGGTTTTCGTGGGCCCTGGGCGAAAGAGTCTCAGTGGGCCCCTTTAACACATACCACGATTCATGACACACAGATGCCGCAGAAAAATATATATATAATACAATGCAGAAGATTTCACTTCTTACATTACATGACCAATATCTATTGTAAATTCTACAATAGCTCAGAAACCAGCGAATCGCTGCATACAGAATACTGGCCCCCATAAAATGCTCCATACAGGATATTGGCCCCCATATAACGCTCCATACAGGATACTGTCCCCCTTATTACAATCCTAGAGGATACTGGCTCCCATATAACGCTCCATACAGGATACAGTCCCCATATAACGCTCCATACAGAATACTGGCCCCCATATAACGCTCCATGCAGGATGTGCCCCCATATAATGCTCCATGCAGGCTGTGCCCCCACATAATGCTCCATGCAGGCTGTTCCAACCACATAATACCTCATGCAAGCTGTTCCCACCACATAATACCTCATGCAAGCTGTTCCCACCACATAATGCCCCATGCAGGATGTCACCCCTCTTATAATGTCCCATGCAGGATGTCACCCCGCTTATAATGCCCCATTCATTGTCACCCCCCCTTATAATGCCCCATGCAGGATGTCACCCTCGCTTATAATGCCCCATACATTATGTCACCACCCCCATATAATGCCCTATGCAGGATGTCACTTCCCCCATATAATGCCCCATGCAGTATGTCACTCCCCCCATATAATGCCCCATGAAGGATGTCACTTCCCCCCCTTTGAATGCCCCATGCAGGATGTCACCTCTCCCCCCTCTTATAATGCCCCATGCAGGATGTCACACCCCCCTCCCTTATAATGCCCCATGCAGGATGTCACTCACCCACCTTATAATGCCCCATGCAGGATGTAACAGCATCCCCCCTTTTAATTCCCCATGCAGGATGTCACCCCCCCTTATACTGCCCCATGCAGGATGTCACCCCTCCCCTTCCTTATAATGCCCCATGCAGGATGTCACACCCCCCTCCCTTATAATGCCCCATGCCTCCATACATTAAAAAAAAATAATCAAATACTCACCTCACTTCTTCTCACCTGCTGCCGCTGCTCTGGACTCCAGCGTCGCCGGCATCTTCCCACTCTGCGCTGTGACGGCTCAGGAAAGAGCGCGGTGAAAAGATGTCACCGCACCCTCTGACCTGAGACATCACAGTGCAGCAGCCAGAGAGACTGGAGCGGCTGCGGAGGAACGGGGAGAGATAAGTGATGAGCTGCAGGCTGTAGGGGCCCTGAGGCCCTGAGCAAGTGGGGGAGGAGCGGGTGCTGACACCACTCTCCTCCTCTCACAGGTCCCATAGCGCGGCACGGTGCTAGACGGCGAGTGGATCCCCCCCCGCCTGCTCAGGGCCCCGGCACTTGCCCGTGTGCGCCAGGTGCTGACGCCAGCCCAGGGTATAAGTGATATGATGACTTTATTCTGTAGGTCAGTTCGATTACAGCGATACCAGATTAATATAAGATTTTTAATGTTTTCCTGCTTTTACACAATTAAAACATTTATTTTTGGGTACATAATATTTTATTGAACCCTTTTTATTCAGCAGTATGCATAACATAGCGCCATACACTCGTCCTACTATTCTGGATCAACATTGGACCAATTTTTTATACGCTAGTATGACTCCAGCCGTTTCCAAACTGATAGTCCTATAAGAGATCACTTTATTGAGCTCTGTCCAGTTTGCCTTATATACCGTATTTTTTGGACCATAAGACGCACTTTTTCCCCCCAATTTATGGGGGTGCGTCTTATGGTCCAAATGTACTGTTTTGTGATGTGGAGGCGGCTGGGGTTGCGGCAGCGACGGGGGCTGCAGCAGCTGGGGCGGCGATGGAATGGTGTTACCCAGTAAGGAGCGGCGGCAGCAGCATGTTTGTGGGCGCAGCCATGAATTCACTATGTCCACACTAGCCATCAGGAGGTGGGCGGTCTCAGGTCCAGATCGCGCGCTGCAATGATGTTACAAAGAGGCAGGGCCGGGGCAACACAGAACAGCACAGCGCGCAGTCATTACCGACCCTGCCTCTTCGTAACGTCACTGCAGCGCTTGATCAGGATGAGAGACCGCCCACCTCCTGATTTCGAGCACGGCCATAGTGAATTCATGGCTGTGCCCACAAACATTCTGCTGCCGCCGCTCATTACTGGGTAAAATCGCTCCATCGCCACCACAGTCCCCTCCGCTGCCACAGCCCCCTCCGCTGCCACAGCCCCCTGCCGCCACAGCCCCCTCTGCTGCCACAGCCCCCTGCCACCACAGCCCCCTCCGCTGCCACAGCCACAGCCCCATCCGCTCATACAGCCACAGACCCCTCCGCTGCCACAGCCCCAGCCCCCTGCTGCCACAGCCCCCTCCTGCCACTGCCCCTTTCAGCCCCAGCCGCCTACGTTGCCAAAGCCGCCTACACTGCCACAGCCCCCTCTGCAGCCCTGGCTCCCTCCGCCTCCGCTGTCACAGCCCCAGCCGCCTCCGCAGCCCCAGCCGCCTTTGCTGCCAAAGCCCCAGCCACCTCCGCTGCCACAGACCCAGCCCTCGCTGCAGCCCCAACCGCCTCCGCCCGCTGCCACAGCCCCAGCCACCTCAGCTGCCACAGCTCCCTCCGCAGCCCCAGCCACCTCCGCTGCCACAGACCCAGCCCCCTCTGCAGCCCCAACTGCCTCCGCCCGCTGCCACAGCCCCAGCCACCTCAGCTGCCACAGCTCCCTCCGCAGCCCCAGCCACCTCTGCTGCCGCAGCCCCCAGCCAGTGTGACCCCGCTTCTTGCCTATCGTGGGTCCAGAATGAGAGGCAAGCATTATGACGTAGAAGTAAAATATAAAGTAAAGTGAAAAAGCACATGACATAAAACATTGTACTACTCCTGTGGTGAACTATAACTCCCAGCATGCCATAAGAGCTGAAGGACTTGCTGGAAGTTATAGTGCCCCTCAAAGTCAACCACAATACCTGTGGGATCTTAAAGAGGACATACCATACATGGCTGAATACAGCCAGTACATGATACAAGCAACCAGTGGATCGAGCAGCATACTGGCTGTATGACTTCAGCCACATTTGTTTTTTGGCGTTTCTTCCTGCGTGTGTGTACAGTTAGACCACTCAGTCATTGACAGCAGGAGAGGAGAAGCCAAAGGACGGTATGTTTTCCTCTGCCGCAGCATTTCAGACGGAAGACTGAAACATACCATATCAGCCTTACGTCGTACATCCGGTGTCTGATACATTCTGCCTGATCCACGGGCAGCATGCATCAGCTATCGCAATCCATGGGCAGAATGCTTCAAAAGGTTTTTCTCCACTATTTTCCACCTCTAAAACCTTGGTGCGTCTTATGGTCCGGTGCGTCTTATAGTCCGAAAAATACGGTGCTTCCTGCTGACATCAACTGACCTGTATGAGAATGTTCGGAGAGGTCTGGGCATGTACGTTGGAATATTTCCAATATATAATGCATTAATATTATAAGTGAATAGGCTTTGCATGTATAACTTAAAATATAAACGTGTCAGGTAAATTCGGAGTTCATGTTTGGAATCAGCGCATTCAATTTAGTGTAAATCACAATAAATCAAAATATTTTTCTCTTAGTAGCAAAATCATTGTTGACATGCACTTACTTTTCTAATGTGGTCACTAACCATTAATACAATAACCTTAGCAATCCAGATAATAGATTATCTGCTTGAAGATGGGGTGCCTAAAAGTTTAAAGAAACTCCAGAAGGAGATCAACTTGCCTCATTATCTTTTTACGAACACCTACAACTTAGGCACACATAATGGACCCAGTCAACCACAACAAAGGATGTTAATACACAATCACTTTATCACAGATATGATCATATCTGTGAAGCACACACATGGTTTAATTTCTACTAAATGTTAACAACTTCTGTGACCTTGCATAGATGAGAACCCTCTGACAGTTAAAGGTTTATTCTCATCTCCAAGATCATAACTCAATGTGTATTAGGTGTAATAATAATATTAGCAAATTCCTCAAATTATAAATGTAATATAGTTCTTCTGATTCACTATGTTGCTTACCCCATGCACAGATCATTGCAACATCTTAGGTATCCATGTGTCACGCAAGATGTGGGAAAAACTTACTGCATCACAAAGGCAAGAAGGAAAGGAAGTCCAGATTCTAGGGAAAGGGGGGAAGTGGAGACCTCCTAGGCTGATCTAGCATCACCCTGTCTTCCCTAACGTCCTTGTATTGGCTCTTCACCAATCGCCGCACATGTGCCTTGCCCTGTATTTCCCTGGCATATGGCTAAGGCTAGGGAAGGGAGGAAATGAGCACTAGTTGATCTCAATTAAACACTATAGACAACAGAAGTAGACAAACAGGGGGAAATTACTTAGCTTTAGACGAACTCCAGACAAATGCGCACACGTTCTCAAGCTCCAAACAGCAAGAAGTACTGCTCTTGCTAAAGCCTTCACAAGTTGTAATGAATACACAGCAGATATTTATACAACCAGGCAGGGTGTTAATTAGCGAGAGGAAGGTAGCCGCTGGGTCCTAGAGACAGAGTCTAAGAAAATGTCTGTAAAGCCAAACAGGAGGAGAGCGGACCCTTCCCGCGAGGGCTCACAATCTACAAAGGATAGGTGAGCATACAGTAGATGAGGGAAGAGCTGGTCATGCAGCGGTATGGTGCAAAGAAGGTTACTGCAGGTTGTAGGCTTGTCGGAAGAGGTGGGACTTCAGGTTCCTTTTGAAGGTTTCCTTGGTAGGCAAGAGTCTTTTATGATTGGAGGTGTTGGTCTGCTTCTTTCAACAAAATGTACTTTTCAGGTTATCCCCCCTGTACCCTCCCTTATCTTCCCGTCTTTTGAGGCCCACACAGTCAGACTCTACCGGCCCTTCTCCCTGCGAGTGGCGGTTGTCTATCGCCCTCCAGGTCCCCCCCGTCAATTCCTGGATCACTTTGCTGCCTGGCTTCCAAATTTTCTATCCTGCGACATCCCCACGATAATCATGGGAGACTTTAACATCCCAATTGGCGATCCTCTTTCCCCATCTGCCGCTCATCTTTTATCCCTAACCTCCTCTTTTGGCCTTTCACAGCTTGCTAATTCTCCTACACATGAGGATGGGAACACATTGGACCTGATCTTCTCCCGGCTTTGCTCAGTACATGACTTTACTAACTCTCCCCTTCCACTCTCTGACCATAATCTTCTTTCATTCTCTGTCAAGAACTGTGACTCTACTCAAGACACTCCCACCGTCCACACTTATAGAAATTTATGCGCCATTAACACCCAGAAATTTATAAAAAGGTTGCAATTATCATTGGCCCCAATCTCCTCCCTCTCATGTCCCGACTCTGCATTGAAGCATTATAACAAAATAATACTATGCACCCTGGATGAAGCCGCACCTCCTACACAAAGAAAAATTCGGCATAGACGGCGACAACCCTGGCACACGCCTCAAACACGTCTTCTCCAGAGGTACTCCAGGTGCGCTGCACGGCTGTGGAGAAAATCAAATCTGTCCGAAGATTTCCTCCACTATAAATTTATGCTGAAAACATATAACTCTGCCCTTCACCTCTCCAAACAAACCTACTTTAACAACCTCATAATCTCACTTTACAATAATCCTAAACGACTCTTTGACATGTTTCATTCTCTCCTCAATCAAACAACACAGGCCCCGACCACCGACCTCAGCGCTGACGATCTGGCCATTTATTTCAAAGAAAAAATTGACCATATCCGACAGGAAATTTTCTCCCAATCCCCAAATGTTATGCATGCTCTCCCCCGCCACATTGTATCTTGCTCATTTTCTGACTTCGAACCAGTCACGGAAGATGAAGTGATCAGGCTCCTTGCGTCTTCTCGCCCTACCACCTGCACCAGTGACCCTATTCCCTCACATCTCCTTCAGTCCTTGCTCCAGCTGTCACCACTCACCTAACTAAAATTTTCAACCTTTCCCTCTCATCTGTTATCTTTCCCTCTTCTTTTAAACACGCCAGCATACAACCATTACTTAAAAAACCATCCCTCGACCAGAACTGCACGGCCAACTACAGACCTGTTTCCAATCTTCCCTTTATCTCTAAACTCCTGGAACGCCTTGTCCATTCCCGTCTAATCCGCTATCTCTCAGACAACTCTCTTCTTGACCCTTTACAATCTGGTTTCCGCTCTTTACATTCTACTGAAACTGCCCTCACTAAAGTCTCTAATGATCTACTAACAGCTAAATCTAATGGTCACTACTCCCTGCTGATTCTCCTGGATCTTTCTGCAGCATTCGACACTGTGGATCACCAGCTCCTCCTCACTATGCTCCGCACTATTGGCCTCAAGGACACGGTTCTCTCCTGGTTCTCCTCTTATCTCTCTGACCGCTCCTTCTCTGTGTCTTTTGCCGGCTCCTCCTCCTCCCTACTTCCTCTTACTGTCGGGGTTCCTCAAGGATCAGTCCTAGGCCCCCTTCTTTTCTCCTTATACACCGCTCCTATTGGACAAACAATCAGTAGATTCGGTTTTCAGTACCATCTCTATGCTGACGACACCCAATTATACACCTCTGCTCCGGACATCACCCCTGCATTACTACAAAAGACCAGTGATTGTCTTTCTGCCGTATCTAACATTATGTCCTCCCTCTACCTAAAACTGAATCTGTCAAAAACTGAACTACTCGTATTTCCTCCCTACACTAACCTACCTGTGCCCGATATTGCCATTTCCATTTGTGGCTCAACCATTACTGCCCAGCAACAAGCCCACTGTCTTGGGGTCATTATTGATTCAGATCTTTCTTTCACTCCTCACATCAAATCACTCGCTCGTTCATGTCATCTACACCTCAAAAACATCTCAAGAATCAGGACTTTTCTCACCTTTGACTCAGCAAAAACTCTTACTGTCGCTCTTATTCATTCTCGTCTTGACTATTGCAACGCTCTACTAATCGGTCTCCCTCTTACTAAACTCTCCCCTCTCCAATCCGTCCTGAACGCAGCAGCCAGGATCATATTCCTCGCCAACCGCTACTCCGATGCCTCTTCCCTGTGCCAGTCATTGCATTGGTTGCCCATCCAATATAGAGTTCATTTTAAACTTATCACGCTTACCCACAAAGCGCTCCATGCTTCAGTACCCCCCTACATCTCCTCCCTTGTCTCAGTCTACCACCCTGCACGTGCCCTCCGTTCTGCAAATGACTTAAAACTAAAATCCTCCATAATCCGAACTTCCCACTCCTGTCTCCAAGATTTCTCGCGTGCTGCGCCAATTCTCTGGAATGCACTACCCAGGACAGTTCGATTAATTCCCAATACCCACAGTTTCAAGCGAACCCTAAAAACACATTTCTTTAGACTGGCGTATCACCTAAACACACTGTGTCCATCCCAGTTTTCCCCCATATTAAAATCTTCTTCAACTTCGAGTTCAAACCAACCATGCACATAATAGCCTCTGTCAGGACTGCACACATACTGGCTGGCGACCAGTCCATGTATTATTATTTATCCTATTCAGTATATCAAGGCTGCATTATACAATATATGTACTTTTTACCTTTTGTGTCTCCCCCACTACCTCATAGACTGTAAGCTCGCGAGCAGGGTCCTCACTCCTTTCGATATGAGATATGCTTATTCTGTATTGTCTGTATATGTCCCCCCTAAAAATTTGTAAAGTGCTGCGGAATATGTTGGCGCTATAAAAATAAACTATTATTATTATTATTATTATTATTATTATTGGATAGAGAGTTCCAGAGTAGCAGGGATGAATGGGATAAAGTTTGTGTGCGATTGTGGGAAGAGAAGATAAGAAGTGAGTAGAGCAGGAGATCTTGTGAGGATTGGAGGTTGCGTGCAGGTATGTACCGGGAGATTAGGTCACAGATACATGGAGGAGACAGGTTGTGGATGGCTTTATGTGCCATGGTTAGGGTTTTGAACTGGAGTCTCTGGGCAACGGGGAGCCACTGAAGGGATTGACAGAGAGGAGACGCAAAGGAATAGAGGGGAGACAAGTGGATTAGTCGGGCAGCAAAGTCGGGTGAGATGAGGAGGTGGTGTGTGAGTGGGAGAGACTGATGTTTTGTCTGTCTATGAGGAGATACAAGATAGGGCCAAGTCTGTGATGCCGAGAGATGAGAGAGTCGGTAGTGGTATCCATCACAACCACATTGCCGCCTTTGTCGAACGGCTATATGGTTATGGTTTGATCCTTTTCAAGTCTGCATAGTGAATCCATTTCACCTCTTGAAAGGTTATGTTGTTCCCTATGCTTAGTTTTTGTCAGTTGTATGATGTCCTCCGTAACCAAATTAAGGAAGAAATCTATGGAACTTAAGTCTCCGGTAGGAGGTGGCATTCTAGAAATTTTATTTTTAATGTCCGTGAAGGGATCAATGTATTCAGGTTCACCTCATCAAGATGGTATAGCAACCTCACGCCTTGTAGAAGGTTATTGGGTATTCCCAAGTTGTCACACTCCTTTCTATCCTCCCTAAGGAAGAGCTTTTTTAATTTCAAACGTCTGATGAATAGATGCAGGTCTATTATTATTTCAGATTCATCAAAATCAGTGGTGTGGATAAAACTTAAACGTTTACTCAGTATGCATATTTCATCAGTAGTGAGGGGCATTGATGATAGATTGATGACCTGTGTTGTTAAACGGGATTCGGCTGATTGGATCGGCTCCTGAGCAGGTAGTTCAGCTCTAAAAACTCCCTCTCTGCGGGGTTCTCCTGTTATTTCCTCTCCCCCGAAATCCACCCCTTCCTTTTAATTTCCCCTTTTGGGTTTTGGATTTTGTATCAGTATGTGAGACCTCTGTTTCAGAGGAGCATAAGTCTATCTAAGGAATATAATTCTGTCTGGTAATCGGCACCTAATATGCCTTGTTTTCCCTGAATTCTTCTAGGTAATAAAAAGCTTGTGTTTACACTCTTTTAGGTGGTATTGGTACCATTCTACCTTGTTCTGTAACTATGTTTCTTTTTTTGCGAAGTCCAGTTCTGATGAGAATTTCTTAGTTACCTCTATTTGCTACTTAAGAGCTTCATTTTTAGGGTGCCAACCACCATGTGAGGTAGGGGACAATATAGAATAGGGAGAGAGTAGGGAATAATAGACACTTTCCTTCCCAGTTTTTTCCAAATAATGCAGGTTGGTGGTATCACCCTACTAGCTTAGCACATGTAGGGTATCCATGCATGTGTATCTGTATCATTTCTTGACCCTAATGGGAAGCTAAGGGCCTAATCTCATTCTTGATCTAGACCCCCCTGACATAACTAATAAATAATGGTAAAATATCTTTGCCCAATCATTTTCTTGTTCTATACCCCATTAATATATATAACTGTGATGTACCTCTGAGACCATCGGCCTCTTTAGAGTACCAATGTGTGTTTATAAAAATATCAGGGTATATTCCATTTGTTTAGAGTGATCCATGACCATGTGTCTTCTTGGGGGTTTGAAGGCGCAATAAAAAATATGTGTCCCTTCACGTGGATCTCCATTTTCCAGCTGCAAACCCTATAGCAGGGCATGCGTCTGAAGTACACCTGTTTATGCCGCATCACAACATGTCTGAGGAGCAGAATATACAGTCGGTAGGGAAAGTATTCAGACCCCTTTAAATATTTCACTTTGTTTCATTGCAGCCATTTTATAAGTTTAAAAAGTTCATTTTTTTTCTCATTAAAGTACACTCTGTACCCCATCTTGACTGAAAAAAAAACAGAAATGTAGAAATTTTTACAAATTTATTAAAAAAAGCAAAAGCTGAAATATCACATGGTCATAAGTATTCAGACCCTTTGCTCAGACACTCATATTTAAGTCACATGGTGTCCATTTCCTTGTGATCATCCTTGAGAGGGTTCTACTCCTTGTGCGGTAGCGCTATTGATCATGTTGAGGGGCACTCACTTCACCGGGTTAATTAAAGCACACATGCAACGTTTTCCAGTAATCTAAAGTCCAGCAGTTTATTACACATCATAAACTGCTTATAACATAGTCCATCTCAGCGGCTCGCAGGAATATTACACATGTAATATCCTAGAGCCTTTTCAGTGGCAGCTCTGCCGGCTTGGCTTCAGAAACAGTCCTCAGCAAGGTAACAACATCAAGGTCCATATCAAGCACCGTCTTTTACCTTTGTCAGGTATAGCTGCTTCCATTAACTCTGTTCTGCCAAAGCTGTGGTTTAAGGCTCACCAGATGTGGCCTACAGGCCTTGTGCCTTCCAGGTCTAATGGTGTCTAAGGCACAGAGATCAGGTCTCTTGACTCACTGCGTTTCAAAACCCCCCCGAATATATATCCCTCTGTGCGCACAGGACCTGTGATGATGTCACAGTCATGTGATTAGTCTTTGTCACTAACTTCGTCAACTCACATTTCCGAGTCGTAACCTTGTCAGACCCCCCTCGCTCCCAGCGGTCAATACAGCAGTGCGACTCACTTGCCCTTGTATCTAAGGTCAGGTCCGACTCCGTACTGTCTCGTACTGTATTGGGTCATTTGTATGGGCCTCTCAGACTTGAGCTAATGGAGGACTCACGACCTCTAAACCCACACCCACTATCCTCAGAACATCTTGAAAGGTCTCTAACTTCTGCTGTAGCCGTTCTATTATTTGGAAGGCCCTTTCTCTGTCTGGTCTCACAATTTATAAACGGCTGCCATCTTCTGCTACTCAGTCGACGCTGTCTTTCCATTCACAGTCTGGCGGGATTCAACTGTTCTACCTCTCGCAGGTAGGTCACTCGGTACTCCATCAGCATTCTTACATATGCAAGATTTTCTTCTGTTCCTACAGTGGAGAATGACACCATGCTGTCTTCATCCGGTATCCAGTCCTGATGATCACGTGGACTGCTTGCTTTCATCACACCAGACTTCTTTACCATCATTTGCATGGCTTGGCCATTTCTCCCAATGAGCTTTCTTACCAGAGCATGAGGCACCCAGATGACTTCTTCTCACAGACTTTGAGCTTTTCTCATAAGCTCCAGTTGTCTAATGGCTTGTTCAGTCTTCAACCGGACAATCCTCTTCATGCAAACACATCGCCAGTGCATGTCACTTAGGACAGCCACCCTCTTCCCTGTGACTTCAGTTGTGGACAGGACCACCAGCTGTTTAGCTTCTGAGGTCGAGTACACCTTACAGGCTCCCACGGCTTTCTTAAACTCTTCATGCACTGACTCTCTGGTGCATTCTTCTCTCAAATCTTCGGGTACATCTATGAGGCACTTGTACCGTGAAGTTTCTGTCTAATCAGTGGTCTCCAAACGATCATCTGGCTCAGGTTTCAGGGACAACTGAGTTTCAGATTCTTCACACTGTATGCTTCCCCTGAGCTGACTCACAGCTATGAACTCAAGAATTCTCCTCTTGACATTTTCCATCCCATACTGATCTTCTTTTAACACTTCCTCAGCTCTCCTCAGTTCCACCTTCTCATAGTATAAACGATTAAGCGCAACTTGTTTGCCCTTTTCCTTCTCGAAGGCGGCCTCGTTCACTGATTGGTACTTTGCCAGGCGACCTTTGAGCTCGAAAACTTCTTCCTCTAGCTCAGCTACTCGCCTCTCAGCAGCCCATCTCTGAAGTTCTTCCTGCTTCAACTGCTCCTTTATCAGCAGAATTCTCTCAGCCCTCTCTGTCTCCAATGAGCCTACTCCGCACTCGACAGCCAGTCTCTCAAGCTTCTCTTGCTTCAAATGGGCTTGTAGCGTCTCCTTGAGCTCCTTGATCTCGGCTCTTACATCTGTGGCACCCCAGGGGTCTGGTTTCCACAGTAACAGCCATGTTATGTCTGAGAGCAGGTGGGAGGTCTCTTGGTCAGGGATCCTATGCATGCCACACCTCCTGCCCAGTCCTGGGAGGGGAAGAACTTCCCCTATATAAACCTAGGGCTGAGGCAGGGTTAGTGAGTAGAGAAGAAGCAGAGAAAAGAAGCAAATATAGGAAGAAACAACAGGAGCTCTGTGGGAGCAGTGTTACAAGGAGTCAGGGGCTGGCAGCTGCAGAGCTCGCCCTGACTGAGAAGTTATCACCGGACCCGAAGTCCGAAGCTGTGGGGACTAACTCCTATCCAGCAGCAGAAACCGACCGGCAGGGGATTGCAGGTCCTCTGGCCCAGAAACCCGAAGGCCCCGAGTCACCGGCCATACGGGTGAGCACCACACGGCACACTCAGGGACGTGGGCTACTTATACCCGCCTCTAGCAAGGTAGCCAGAAGAGTATCGTTAGTTTGGGAGGCCTACAACTCCGCCTGGCCAGGGGAGATCCCATCTGCTCAAGGACTGACCAGGCCCCAATCGCTAGCCAGTACTCCGGGAGGGTCTATCTTTGTCACCAGTAAAGACCCTGAACTACACAGTACCGTCTCCGAGTGGTTCCTGCTACCCCCATCATCCACGTCGGCTGCCCTGAGGCCATACCCCTCCCGTTGGGGGTTATACTATCACGCTGCACAATCCTACCACCGGCCTCAGCGGTCTGCCCTGCAGCAGCAGCTCCCTGGCTGCACTCAACGGGTGGCGTAGTCGTCCAACATCTACCGCTAAAACAGCGCCACTTAGTCTGACTCCCTGGGCACGGACCGGATCACCGCCACGAGACTACAACCCTCAACAGATCCGGCTCCTGGTAAGCTCCCGCGTGCGCAACGCAGCGCGACACAGGCCCAGGGGCGCGTCAACTTTTGGCGTAGTCGGCAGGATTTCGTGCCCGCAACCACCGGGTACTGCGTGCCTGAAAAAGAGACTTTTAAAACTTACCTGTGGTGAAGATTCCCGCCATCGGTGAAGATTCCCGCCATCCGGCGCCATCTTCAGCCTTCTTCCCGCCATCCGTGGAGTTTTCCCGCCGTTGGACGCCATCTTGGGGACGCCGCGCGGGAAGAAGAGGGGCGTGGACTCCGAAAACGCGCGAAAACTGAAGCCCCGCCTCACGTCCGGACGTTGCGTAAGGTCCTGGAAGGAGCCCAGCAGACGCCGACGTCACAGGAGCGCGACGGAAGGTCCTCAACCCTGACGATCCACTGCGGAGCCGCGGCCTACGGAAGAGGATCATCGCAAGGTAGGCCACGGTCCACTAGGGGGGAGAAGGATGTCGGATACGGAGGAGAGCTTCACCGCTCCAACCCCCGCCAGCGCCACCGCTGTTGCGGTCATGCCTTTCACCATGCCCTATATCCCGGGGGTAGCCTGGCTACCCCAGTACTCAGGGGAGTCACATACCCTGCAGGACTTTAGAGAAAAACTGGATAGCCTCTTCCAGGTGTACCCCCTCACAGAAGAGCAAAAAGTAAGCATCCTGGTGGCCCAATTAACCGGGGCAGCCCAAAGGGAGGTAAAGTCCTGGCCACCTGGGGGGAGGACTGTCGCAGGGATACTAACCCGGCTGAGGGACACCTTTGATACCCGCACCTCAGCCGAGATCAAGCTTAGATTCTACGGGTGCGAACAGCGGGCACATGAGAGTATAAGGGACTATGCCCTGAACCTACAAGAGGCCCTGAGAGCCATTAAGCAGACCGACCCTGACGGCGTGGGAGACGAGGACAGGCTGTTAACTGAACAATTTATAGAGGGTTTATATTGCAATGCCCACCGAACCCAGTTGCGGGCAATGGCCTTACAGGACCCTCATCTGGGATTTGCACAGTTCAAGGACAGAGCCATCCGGGTGCTCCGAGAACCGGCACCAGGTGGCGTTGTGATCCACAGACGCCCCACTACCACCTACCACCAGGAGGCGGCGCCCTTGTCGGCAGGGCCTGTGGGAGCTGATGCGCAGGCTTTGAATAATGACTCGGCTCCAGACCTGCACCATCAGGTCCAAGAGCTAGCTAAAAGCGTTGCTGCGCTAACCCGAACTGTGCAGTCTTTACAGGTTTCCACTCCAAGGAAGATCCAGCTGGCATCCGGACCGGAGGACATCCCGTAGCGTCGACCAAGGAGGACCCCACCGGCCAGAGGAAGACCCAGCGACCGATACAACGAGGACGGACGACCCATCTGCCGCCGCTGTAATCAACCCGGACATATGGCAAGGTCTGTCCTTTAAACTGGCACAACCTAGGGTAGAGGGCCAACCCCTAGGAAAAAGATCATCAGGCCCATCGAACTGGCGCGACAAATATGTGGGAGGACGTCCAGTCTTGCCTGTGGTACTGGATGGCATTCCTATGAGTGCCCTACTGGACACCGGGTCACAGGTCACCACCATCCCGTACGTGCTCTTCAAGCAGTACTGGAATGACTCGGATATTACCCGCTACCCTGACGACGACTTGAGTATCATCGCCAGCAATGGTCAGCCCGTGCCACAGATCGGATTTAAAGAGGTGACCATTAAAATTGGTAGAGTTGAACTGGCAGCACAGGGACTGATCATTGTAGACATTGACAAACACGAGAGTCACCCAAAGATAACTCTAGGAACTAATGTAATTGAAAATTGTCTTGCAGAGGTGATTTTCCTTTTACAGCAGGTTGCCAAGAACGCCAGCTCCGGCGAGCAGCGAGTGCTCCAAAAAGAGATCCGGGCACTGATGCGACGGCAACAGGTGGAACTCTCCGGCGGTGGGATTGGTAGCGTGAGAATGTGTGACCCTTTCCCTATTGCCATGCCCCCAAAAAGTGAAATGATGATTTGGTGCCGGGCAGCTATTGGTCTGAGAGGTAGAGATTACCAGGCAATGGTAGAACCAGTTTACTCAGACAGTAGGCCCACCATCTTGACAGCACGGGGGGTGGTTAATGTACGCCATGGGAGGGTGCCCGTTCGCATAATCAATATCGGGAAGAGGGAAGTGTACCTGCCCCGGTATGCCACGCTAGCCAAATTATATACCATTAACCAAAATGCTATACAATCTGTGGAACCCTTGCCTCCATCTCACCCGGAGGAAGGTAACGGCTCTAAGAAAACAATGGAGGACTGGTGTCAGCAACTACATTTGGGTACTGACTCCACTCCCTCACATCAGAAACAGGGAGTCTATCGGGTGGTTCAAGAGTACGAGAGAGTGTTTAGTAAACACCCGTTAGACTTCGGGCAAGTCAAGGGGGTAGAACACCACATCCCCACGGGAGACCATCCTCCCATAAAAGAGAGGTATCGACCCGTACCCCCTGCACACTACCAACATGCCAAGGGGATGCTTAGAGACATGAAGGAGGCTGGGGTGATCAGGGATAGCTGTAGCCCCTGGGCAGCTCCACTAGTCTTAGTCAAAAAGAAAGACAACACCATGAGGATGTGTGTAGATTACCGGAAAATCAACCGTATCACACACAAGGATGCGTACCCCTTACCAAGGATAGAGGAGTCTTTGGCTGCTTTAAGATCTGCTAACTTCTTCTCTACCTTGGATCTCACTAGTGGGTACTGGCAGGTTCCTGTAGCAGAGGCGGACCGGGAGAAGACCGCATTCACCACCCCGATGGGACTTAGCGAGTTTACCTGCATGCCGTTCAGACTCTGCAACGCACCAGGAACCTTCCAACGATTAATGGAGTGCTGTCTGGGCCATAGAAACTTCGAGACGGTCCTGTTGTACCTGGACGATGTCATCGTATATTCTAAGACTTATGAGGACCACCTGAAACACCTGGCGGAAGTGTTCGAAGCTCTGGCAAGCTACGGCCTAAAGGTGAAACCCTCCAAGTGTCACCTCCTGAAACCAAAGGTGCAGTACCTGGGACACGTGGTGAGCGCTGACGGAGTGGCTCCCGACCCTGATAAGATCACCGCAATTAAGGAATAGCCAAGTCCCTCCAGTGTAAAGGAAGTGCGGCAGTTCCTCGGGTTGGTAGGCTACTACCGCAGGTTCATCCCCGGTTTCACCAAAAAGGCAGCTCCTATGCAGGACCTCCTGATAGGCCAGTCCCGGAAGGCCAAGAACCAGAAGCCGCCCTTCAGATGGGAGAAGTTGGAAGAGGAGTCCTTCCGCCAGCTGAAGATGGCCCTCACGGGGGATGAAATCCTGGCGTACCCGGATTACAGCCAGCCCTTTATCTTCTACACCGACGCAAGTAACATCGGGCTAGGAGCCGTGCTGTCCCAGATCCAGCAGGGGAAAGAACGAGTAATCGCTTACGCCAGCCGAAAACTGCGACCCACCGAGAGAAACCCTGAGAATTACAGCTCATTTAAGCTAGAGTTCCTGGCAGTGGTGTGGGCAGTCACCGAACGCTTTAAGCACTACCTCGCTTCTTCCCGGTTCGTCGTGTACACGGATAACAACCCGTTGACACACCTGGACACGGCAAGACTCGGTGCCCTAGAGCAGAGATGGATGGCCCGCCTGTCCAACTACGAGTTCACCATCAAATACCGGGCAGGACGCTCCAATACCAACGCGGACGCCCTGTCCAGGATGCCAAACCTACCGGACGTAGGAGAAGATCCAGAGGGACTGGAAGAAGTCGAACTCCCCGCGTTTCACCGTCATGGGACTATCCAGTATTCCCATCGGGTAAGGAGTGAGCAAGGCGCTACGCTTAACCCCTTACCTCACTACAACTGGGCGGAAACGCAAGACAGTGACCCTGCCGTCCGGCTGGTGAAGGAGATGCTGACTCGGCCAGAGGCTCGCCTTGACCCAGACGCTCCGGAGGAAGCCAAGCAACTGTGGGCTGAGAAGAGTCGACTGTTCCTTTACAAGGGGAAGTTGTGCCGCAGAATGGTTAACTCCCGGACGCATGAACTAATCTGGCAAGTAGTGGTGCCACGAAGAGACGCAGCCATGGTGATGGAGGCATACCACGACGGGGCTGGACACTTCGGATGGAAGAAGCTGGAGTTCCTGCTGCGCGAGCGGTTCCACTGGGTAGGCATGAGGAGAACCATCGAGAGGTGGTGCAGAGACTGTGGCCCGTGCAACCTAAGAAGGAAGGACCGTGCCAGCCAGAAGACTCCCCTGCAGTCCATCGTCACCCGGCAGCCGTTGGAACTGGTAGCCTTGGATCATGTAAAACTGACCCCAAGCAGAAGTGGCTACGTCTACGCACTAACCATCGTGGATCACTACTCCCGGTTCTTGGTTGTCATCCCCGTCAAGGACCTAACAGCTCGAACAGCAGCGAGAGCCTTCCAGCAGCATTTCTGCCGTCCACACGGGTACCCGGACCAAGTGTTGACAGACCAGGGACCTGCCTTTGAAGCGGAGGTCTTCCAAGAATTCTGCACTCTGTATGGCTGCCGGAAGATAAGGACGACACCCTATCATCCGCAAACTAATGGACTTTGTGAGAAAATGAACCAGGTGGTAATGGATCTTCTGAAAACGTTGCCCCTGGAAGAACGCGGTCTGTGGCCTGAGAAGCTGCCCGATCTGGTGGACCTATACAACCACATCCCGGTAGGTTCCACCAACTGTACCCCGGCTTACCTAATGAGGGCGAGACCTGGTAAGTTACCTGTTGACCTGGAAATGGGAGTCCTGACACCCGAGGACACTTCACCAGAAGCAGACTGGGACACAGAGAGGCAGCAGCAGTACCGGAGAGTACAGGAGAGCGTGGAGCGAAGTCTCTGTCAGGCTAGGGAAAGACAAGAGAAAACTTACAACCAGTATGCTCCCGCTGTTCCCCTGGTACCCGGAGAGCAGGTCTTGAAGAGAAAAAGACGGCTCCACAAGTTGGACGACCAGTGGGAGAAGGACCCGTACACCGTACTGCCCTCAAGCCACGACAACCCAAAGGTCTGTACCATCAGTAAAGACGGAGGGGAAACCACAACCATTGTATCCCGGGATCACCTGAAGAAGTGTCCCGAACAGCTACGGAACCCTGAAGAGGAACAAGAAGACCCTCGACCCGTAGAGGAAAAGGAAGACATGGTTAGTACTGTGCTCGGAGACTTCCCTCGGTCTTGGACTCAAGTCAATGGCGCAGTTGTGGTACCCGTACTCACCTTCCTCCAACCAGCATCCCAAGTACCTACGGAGCAACAGGTAGAGCTGGAAGAACAGCCGGTCCAGGAGACAGAAGACTCCACACAAGCAGAACAGGAGGATCAACCCACTGCTTATAGTGAGCCTGCCGTACCCCTAGTGAGTCAAAGAGCCGGTAGACAGCTGCCCAGTTTACCCTTGACAGCTCCTACACCCTGTAGTTCAGGGCTAGGCAGTCAGCTCCGTAGGTCCACTAGGGCCACTAGGGGCCAGTTACCCGCACGTTGGAGGATTTGAAGTGTATAAATTGTTTTATTTATGGTTACCTGTTTTTCTTGTTGCTTGTGTATAATTATGTGTTTCTAGTTGTTTATAGGAGTCTTTGGTGGATTTACCGGGAATCCTGTGTACATAGTTGGAGCGTAACCCAGGACGGACTAAAGACTGTTAAGGACTCGGGGCAGGACAGACCCCTACCTGGTTACGTCTCCCTGTTTTGGTGAAATGGACACCTTGCTTTCTTCAAAGACTGCACCCGGTTACGGACATGCCGTGACCACCTTTATGTGTTTCTTTATTGTATTGTTATATCTTGTTATGTTTTTCTAAAATATGTTTAGTCCCGGAGTACTAAATTTCACTAGGGGGGAATGTGGCACCCCAGGGGTCTGGTTTCCACAGTAACAGCCATGTTATGTCTGAGAGCAGGTGGGAGGTCTCTTGGTCAGGGATCCTATGCATGCCACACCTCCTGCCCAGTCCTGGGAGGGGAAGAACTTCCCCTATATAAACCTAGGGCTGAGGCAGGGTTAGTGAGTAGAGAAGAAGCAGAGAAAAGAAGCAAATATAGGAAGAAACAACAGGAGCTCTGTGGGAGCAGTGTTACAAGGAGTCAGGGGCTGGCAGCTGCAGAGCTCGCCCTGACTGAGAAGTTATCACCGGACCCGAAGTCCGAAGCTGTGGGGACTAACTCCTATCCAGCAGCAGAAACCGACCGGCAGGGGATTGCAGGTCCTCTGGCCCAGAAACCCGAAGGCCCCGAGTCACCGGCCATACGGGTGAGCACCACACGGTACACTCAGGGACGTGGGCTACTTATACCCGCCTCTAGCAAGGTAGCCAGAAGAGTATCGTTAGTTTGGGAGGCCTACAACTCCGCCTGGCCAGGGGAGATCCCATCTGCTCAAGGACTGACCAGGCCCCAATCGCTAGCCAGTACTCCGGGAGGGTCTATCTTTGTCACCAGTAAAGACCCTGAACTACACAGTACCGTCTCCGAGTGGTTCCTGCTACCCCCATCATCCACGTCGGCTGCCCTGAGGCCATACCCCTCCCGTTGGGGGTTATACTATCACGCTGCACAATCCTACCACCGGCCTCAGCGGTCTGCCCTGCAGCAGCAGCTCCCTGGCTGCACTCAACGGGTGGCGTAGTCGTCCAACATCTACCGCTAAAACAGCGCCACTTAGTCTGACTCCCTGGGCACGGACCGGATCACCGCCACGAGACTACAACCCTCAACAGATCCGGCTCCTGGTAAGCTCCCGCGTGCGCAACGCAGCGCGACACAGGCCCAGGGGCGCGTCACATCCACCGAATCATCATAGCTCACATTATTCGAGGAGGTATTTGCTTCATACCTCCCTTCTTCAGTGGCAAACTCCTGACCCTGATCTGTGGCTTCTCCGATAGACTCCTCCATCTTTTTCCACTCAGCTTCCATCCTGCTGATTCTATCCTGAAGGCACGTCTCTGCCCTCTGCAGATCATCACAGAATGTCTTCAGCTCCTTCACCTGAGCTTCCAGTCCTAGGATCTTTCTACGGAGATCATCATTCTCATCATGGGTGTCCTGCTGAGTGGTCTCAATCATTTGTAGCATGTGCTCTGCATCAGCCTTATCATCCTCTACTTTTTTCTTAACCTTGAGGAGATCCTCATAGTCCCTCTTGGTTTATAGCAGGTCCCTATTGTGTTCATCATACTCCTTCTTGGATTCACGCAGCTCCCGGTTGAACTGTTCTCGCAGGTGTTCTAGGTCTTGATCGCGTCCAGAAACTTCGTCCTTCAGCGCCCCTTTTAAGGCAGATAGCTCCCTATCCCGCTGGTGTAGACCCTCGTCCAGCCTTTGCATCTCCTGCATCAGCTGCTTCACCTGCTCTTGAAATCTCTGCACTTCCTTTCTTGTGACCTCTGCTTCCTCCGCATCCCCAGAGCCTTTCTTCACTTGGTTCAGCTCTGACTGCACCAGGGAGAAATGATTTTTCATTTCATTCAGCTCATCTTCAGACTTCGGTTTCTCAAGCTTCAACTGCAAAACCTCCTCCTTGGTTTTGCGGAGGTCCTCTTTATTTTTCTGGAACATTTCCTTCCATTGGTTGAGTTCCTCTCTGCTTTCCTCCAGTTCTCACTGCAAGTTCCTCAAAATCTGGTTTATTTTCTGCCGCTCAGACTCCAGGCTCAGCTGGTCCTGGGACACATTCTCCATGTTTTTCCTTAGTTGCTGTACATAACTCTGATACTGCTGCCTGAAAGGCTCCAGCTCTTGGTCATGATTGGCCACCTCCTCTTTCAGCGCTCCCTTCAGGGCTGTCAGTTCCTGAACCTTCTGTCTCAGTAGATCATCATGCTTGTACTGAATCTACAGAACTGCATCCAACACTTCCTCCTGGTCTTCTTTATTGTTGGATACTGTACCAGAGGTTGCTACTGGCAGCGTCAGCTCCTCTTCTATCCTGATCTCCTCTGCTTCTAAAGGAGAATCCACACTCGGAATAAAGGCACACAGCATTGCATTTTCTTTATTTACCCTTTCAGCAAAGACTACAGGAGCAACTTCTTTGTGGCCCTTGTACCTTCGAAGACGAAAGTGGGACTTTCTAACCTCATTTAACTCCTCCTGACTGAACTCTCTTTCTACTTTCATAGTGTCACTCCCCATGGTGTCAACCCCTTCTACTGGAGCTACCCAGTTATCAACGGTTGAATTGTCATTTTTAGGCGGTACCAACACACGACCAGTAACCAATTCTTGTTTTCTATGCCCCACCCCCTTTTGAGACTCCATCCCTTTTGGACAACTACACCTGTAGGGGGTGCTTTAAAAAAAAACAACGTCCTGCCGTTCCAGCACCATGTCCTGTTGCCGTTTCCCAAATACCTGCTGCAATTTTAGCAGGCACTTAAATCGCTCAATAGCTTCAGTCTCATTTTCTGCTCCATTCACAGCCATCTTTATCAGCTCCTGCATTTCTTTAGCACACTCTATTTTGCTGAAGAGCGTTTGCAGCCGGTCATCTAACCCTTTCTCCATTCTGTCTGGGGATACTGCTCCATTTATAGCCATCGCAGTGCGTTGTTCACACCAGACACTTCACACCGCTCTCACCAGAAAAAATTTCGTGGCCCCACCAAGCCACAGCAAACCAGGTTTGAGTGCGACGACAATTTTCATAACCCTGCCGAATTACAGCCAGATGCTTAAATCTTCGTGGCCCCGTCAAGCCACAGTCAGATGCTTGCATCCACATTCGTCGTCCTGTGCCGTTACCCCTTGCAACCAGACTGCAGTTGCCCGCATTCTCTAACCAATTGTGAGGTAGCGCTATTGATCATGTTGAGGTGCACTCACTTCACCGGGTCAATTAAAGCACACATGCAATGTTTTCCTGTAATCTAAAGTCCAGCAGTTTATTACACATCATAAACTGCTTATAACATAGTCCATCTCAGTGGCTCGCAGGAATGTTACACACGAAATATCCTAGAGCCTTTTCAGTCGTAGCTATGCCCGTTTGGCTTCAGAAACAGTCCTAAGCAAAGTAACAACATCAATGTCCATATCAAGCACGGTCTTTTACCTTTGCTAGGTCTAGCTGCTTCCATCATCTCTGTTCTGCCAAAGCTGTGGTTTAAGGCTCACCAGATGTGGCCTACAGGCATCATGCCTTCCAGGTCTAATGGGGTCCCAGGCACAGAGATCAGGTCTCTTGACTCACTGCGTTTCAAAACCCCCCCAAATATATATCACTCTGTGCACACAGGACCTATGATGATGTCACAGTCATGTGATCAGTCACCTGAAGGGGACGTACGTGGTGAGCCAGAACACACCCCCTCAGACATTTTGGCAATGCAGCGAGCCGCTGCATTACATCCTTCATTGGAGTCCAGCTGTGTTTAATTAAACTGATAGGACTTAATTTGGAAAGGCACACACATCTCTATATAAGACCTCACAGCTCACAGCGCATGTGTAACATCCCTGGCGGCGTGCTGACATGGCTTACCATCTCCCACCATGCAAGACCGCCAACTTACCTACCAGTCCAGGCTGCACACTATGCTCCTCTCCCTGCTGTACGCATGTCTCTTGTCTGCTGGCTTAGGGCGGCGGCGCTGGCACTTCCTGATTCTTAACCCTCAACTGGTGAGGTGGGGTTTTTGTCACGCAACTGGTGATGTGGGGTTTCCTATAACCCAGTGTTTAGAGATCTCTTATTTTTACAGAAAATTCAAAGATCACGTTTGTTTTAATCATTTTCTTATTGGCGATTGATTACACATGAGTATAACAAATTTTTGACACCCACAAATGGATGGAAGCTAATGAGACACGGATCCTCATACCAGCATTTTTCAATGAATGGAAGCCGAACAAAAATTCCCTGGGTTGTGGCAAACCCCACCTCACCAGTTGAGTGTTAAAGTTACAGTGTGCACAGTCCTAATGCGTCCCCAGCCTATTGCTGTGAGTCACTGGATACTTAAACCTCCTCCACCCAGTGGGAGGTGCCTGAGCAACACTTTCTTTTAATGTGTTCTGTGCAACTGAGTAGGCAGGTCCTGTCCTGTATCTGTGACTTCTAGTCTGTTTCCGCCACCCCGGGGGCTGAGAACCCAGGCCTGTTAACTGCATCTGTGACTTCTAGTTTTTTCCACCACTATGGGGGCTGTATGCACAGGCTTGTTCCTGTATCTCTTTCCAGTGTCAGTTCCTGTCTGAACTGTGTCCTAGCCCGTTACCTGTTTGTCTCTATGTCCGATCCTTCCCTTTTCCTGCAGTGTCTGAACCAGTACCTAACTCCTACTCATTGTCTCTGTACTTCTGTTTGTGAGTTTTGTGTCCACTCGCTACTTCATTGCAAGTACCTTGTGTGTATCTGGTTCTGCTTGTCCAGCTTCCCTGCCTTTGTATCTACCGCCTGTGTTCCAGCTATCTTCCTGTGTTTCCCAGTCTGTTCCATGGGATCAGAGCCCTGTCCTGTCTGCCCGCACCTGCGGCTCTCTGCTCCGCTCTGCTTGTCCTCCGCACCTGCGGCTCTGCTCTGCTCCGCTTGTCCTCTGCATCTGCGGCTCTGCTCCGCTTGTCCTCCGCACCTGCGGCACTGCTCTGCTCCGCTTGTCCTCCGCTCTTGCGGCTCTGCTCCTGTATCCCAGTCTGTACTGGTCCCTATCCAGCCTGTTTACCTACCTGTCAGTACCTGCCTGTCTGTATACCAGCCATGCCTGCCAGTACCCGCCCGTCTGCATACCAGCCAAACCTGTCCTTTCCTGCATTCCCTGGTGTGGGTCAACAGCTGTGTGACAGAGGTCTGACTTGGAGTAGCACCTGGGCCACCTCCCTCATCCCTCCTCAGACCACGGAGTCGATTAAGCCGCCGTGTGTCCGTTGTCGGATCTGGCAAGGCACATAGTCACGCCCCTCCAGGCACTCCTCGGTTCGTGGCCCAGTGGAACCACTAACCACGCTCACGCCAAACAGTCCGGGCGTGAGCTTAACAGCATGTCAGACTAAATGAGAATCATGAGCTCAAAGGAACTGCCCAAGGAGCTCAGAGACAGAATTATGACAAGGCACAGATCTGGTCAAAGTTACAAGAGAATTTCTGCATTACTCAAGGTTTCTAAAAGCACAGTGGCCTCCATAATCCTTAAATGGAAGAAGTTTGGGACCACCAGAAGTCTTCCTAGACCTGGCCGTCCAGCCAAATTGAGCAATCGTGGGAGAAGAGCCTTGGTGAGAGAGGTAAAGAAGAACTCCAAGATCACTGTGGCTGAGCTCCAGAGATGCAGTAGTGTGGTGGGAGAAAGTTCAAAGTCAATTATCACTGCAGCCCTCAACCAGTCGGGCCTTTATGACAGAGTAGCCCGACGGAAGCCTCTGCTCGGTGCAAGACATATGAAAGCCCGCATAGAGTTTGCTCAGAAACACATGAAGGACTCCCAGACTATGAGAAATAAGATTCTCTGGTCTGATGAGACAAAGATAGAACTTTTTGGTGATAATTCTAAATGATATGTATGGAGAAAACAAGGCACTGCTCATCACCTGCCCAATACAATCCCAACAGAGAAACATGGTGGTGGCAGCATCATGCTATGGGGGTGTTTTTCAGCTGCAGGGACAGAACGACTGGTTGCAATTGAAGGAAACATGAATGCGGCCAAGTACAGAGATATCCTGGATGAAAACCTCTTCCAGAGTGCTCTGGACCTCAGACTTGGCCGAAGGTTCACCATCCAACAAGACAATGACCCTAAGCATATGTAGCACCCCGAGGGCTCGGCTGCTACAGGGGTATTGCACCTCAAACCAGAGGTGTGATATTCCACTCCCGGGTAAGGATGGAGTGTGGACCAGGACTCGGTAGGCTGCATGCACCACACACACCCCATTTCCGAGTGACAGCTCAACGGTGCTCCCACAAGATAGAAGTGCAGGCACAACAGCATCTGTCCCTGGCTGGAGTGGGGGAGGAGAAAGTACACCCAGTGGTGTAGGAGCAGATAGGGGTGGGTCTCTGGGCATAGGCAGGAGCCCATTGGTTGCTAGTCACCTGAGCTCGAGTGTCAGAAGGAGGTAAATTAGGTGGGCACCATCTTAGGACAGTGGTCAGTTCAGAGAGGAGTTCAGCCAGAGAGGGCTGACAGGGAGCTGTGGCTCAGTCTGGGCCCAGCTCCAGAGGCAGGCCTGGAGTGGAGGCCAGGAACAGCAGAAAGAGAGAGGAGAAGGAACGGAAAGGAAAGTAAGAAAGGAACTGGAACAGAGGAGAAAGGAAGCAAGGAACACAGAGAAAGGCCCAGAGACACGAGGACAGAAGGAACCCCATATGCCCAGAGGAGATACAGGGTGAAGGGTTGGCAGAACAGGGTACCGGAACCCAAATTGGTGGAGGCAACAGATTCCTCAGCCAAAGACCGGAGGTTGTTACCACATCTTGGTGCGACCCCTCACTACATCCACCAGAAAGGCATACCGTATAGGGTCAGGGAAACTGGAGAAAGGTTTCGCCAACAGAAGGCCCGAGGGAGCTGGACAAAGGTGGGTCACTGGTGGGGACGGCCAGAGAAAGGAAAGGAAGGGAGCCCTGTGCCACGCTCTGGAATTGCCTGGGAGTTGGTCGAGTCCCTTGCCTGGTGGACGCAGCACGGCTTGGGCAGTCACCGCCGGTACCGAGGTGACTAGGACCAGTAAAGAACTGTGAGTAAAGCATTGAAAACTGCAACTGCACGTCTCTGTGATTCCTCGCCGCACCAGCACCATTAGCATTGGGACCCTCACACCATCACTCCCATCATCATTTACACTAGCTGCCCTGAGGTAATACTTCTCCCGTGGGGAGTTATCCCATACTCGGCTGCGCAAACAACATCAGCCTCAGCGGTCGGCAGCGCAGCGGCGGTCCCCACTGACCGCAATCCACGGGTGGCGTAGTCGGACATTTGCTATACATTAAGACTGTCACTGGTTTGACCGCCCTGGGCACGGACCGGGTCAGCGCCACGGAGACTACAACCCCCAGCGATCCGGCTCCGGGTATCCCCTGCACAACACAGGCCCAGGGGGCGCGTCACATACAGCTAAAATAACAAAGAAGTGGCTTCAGAACAACTCTGTGACCATTATTGACTGGCCCAGCCAGAGCCCTGACCTAAACCCAATTGAGCATCTCTGGAGAGACCTGAAAATGGCTGTCCACCAACGTTCACCATCCAACCTGACGGAACTGGAGAGGATCTGCAAGGAAGAATGGCAGAGGATCCCCCAATCCAGGTGTGAAAAACTTGTTGCATCATTCCCAAGAAGACTCATGGCTGTACTAGCTCAAAAGGGTGCTTCTACTTAATACTGAGCAAAGGGTCTGAATACTTATGACCATGTGATATTTCAGTTTTTCTTTTTTAATAAATTTCAAAAATTTCTACATTTCTGTTTTTTTTCAGTCAAGATGAGGTGCAGAGTGTACTATAAAGAGAAAAAAATATAACTTTTTAGAATTTACCAAATGGCTGCAATGAAACAATGCGTGAAAAATTTAAAGGGCCCTGAATACTTTCTGTTCTCACTGTAAGAGGTTACAACCCTTCTACCTTGTATCTCGAGTCTGGGGGGCAAGGACAAGTATTGTGAGCCCTGGACACTGTTACCATGGGGCGGCGCCTTAGGCGTCGCTTCCGGAACCAGTGAGTTCCAGCGGCCATGTCCTGCGTTTCCCAGACCGGAAGTGAGATTTTCGGACTGGAAATGCGTCACACACTGTAGATGGAGCCACAACAGCGCAGTGTTGGTTTAAAATGGAGACAGTGAGGTGAGTGCCTCTACTGCAACATTGAGCACGTTATCCCACAAACGTGTCTGTAATGATATTACCGTCTACACGGCAGGAATAAGTACCTCCCCTGATGAATCAATGTGTTTGAAGAAACGCGTCGGGAGAATGGAGGAAATGAATGAACTAGGGAACCGGCATGGTATATCCTCAACTTGGGTGAGATTATTCCCTTTATTTTCCTACGGTTGGTGAATAATCACATGTGTGCACACAGTTACACCAATACCGCATTATTGTGCATACAGGGTGACAGTGGTATGTTGAGATCATAGCCCTATGTCGCTGCATGTATGTAGCTGCACCTATAAGAGTGTTATCCCCTTTGCCCAAAGTGGACAGGTTTATAGAGGATGTCTGACTGATATATGCTAATTATTATCATCCTACATAAATACCTGAGAAAAGGCATAATATGCTCCACAGTTGAAGAAAGGGACCGGGGTTCCACTAGTAACCACTTGAATGCTCAGCTAGTTTGAATGAGCATTGCCATTTCTGAACTAAGGTACATATAAAAACTGTTCAACAGTACACACGTGGTCAAAATTATTGGTTCCCCTTGTTTAATGAAAGAAAAACCCACAATGGTCACAGAAATAACTTGAATCTGACAAAAGTAATAATAAATTAAAAATGATTAAAATGAACAAATGAAAGTCAGTCATTGCTTTTCAACCCTGCTTCCACAGAATTTTTAAAAATATTAAGCTCATGAAGTAGGCCTGTACAGAAATGATGGTGCTCTTAACTTAATATTTTGTTGAACAAACTTTTAAGGCAATCACTGATATCAAACGATTCCTGTAACTGTCAATGAGACTTCTGCACCTCTCGACAGGTGTTTTGGTCCACTCCTCATGAGCAAACTGCTCCAGTAGTCTCGTGTTTGAAGGTTGCCTTTTCCAGACGGCATGTTTCAGCTCTTTCTAAAGATGCTCAATAGGATTTAGGTCAGAGCTCATAGAAGGCCACTTCAGAATAGTCCAATGTTTTCCTCTTAGCCATTCTTGGGTGTTTTTAGCTGTGTTTTGGGTCATTATCCTGTTGCACGAATCATGTCCTGCGACTGAGACCAAGCTTTCTGACACTGGGCAGCACATTTCTCTCTAGAATCCCTTGATCGACTTGAGATTTCATTGTACCCTGCACAGATTCAAGACATCCTGTGCCAGATGCAGCAAAGCAGCCCCAAACATAACAGAGCTTCCTCCATGTTTAACAGTAGGGACAGTGTTCTTCTATTGATATGATTCAAGGGGTTGTTCACTACTATGGAAAATAGCCCAATGTATTTTTATGATGAACAGAAGCTTCTTTGTAATTACCTTCCTCTGCTGTTTCTGCCTGTGAGCAACGCTATCACTGGCCACTCACAGGCAGCACGTGACCCCCGCTGAGGTCATGTCAAGTGAGGCGTGACTCAGCGCTGGGATCCCCACGGTGGCTGCTGGGTTGTGGGCAGGGTTACCCCCGCGTTACACTCTGCATCCACCATTTGCTTTCCCAATGAATGGGGAGAGGGAGAGCACGCGGTGGATGCCGGGTGTGATGCGCGGGGTAACCCCGCCCACGACCCAGCAGCCACCATGGAACGCAGAAGAGGGACCCTCGGCTGCAGCCTGAACTTGTCAGCGCCGACTGCAGCTGGGGGTGACGTGATTCCTGTGAGCGGCAAGTGATAGTGCCGCTCACAGGCAGAAACAGCAGAGGAAGGTATATACAAAGAAGCTTCTATTTATCATAATAATACATTGGACTATTTTCAATAGTAGTGGACAACCCCTTTAATTTTTCTGTCTGTGAACACAGACATCTGTCCATGGGACATTCTCCCAGTAGCTTTGTGGCTTGTCAACATGTAGTTTGGCAAATTCCAGTCTGGCTTTTTTATGACTTCTTTTTCAACAATGATGTTCTCCTTGGTCGTCTCCCATGAAGTCCACTTTGGATCAAACAACGACGAATGGTGCGATCTGACACTGATGTTCCTTAAGCTTGAAGTTCACCTTTAATCTCTTTAGAAGTTATCCTGGGCTCTTTTGTTACCATTAGTATTATCCGTCTCTTTGATTTATCATCAATTTTCCTCCTGCGGCTACGTCCAGGGAGGTTGGCTACAGTCCCATGGATCTTAAATTTCTGAATAATATTTGCAACTGTAGTCACAGGCATATCAAGCTGCTTGGAGATGGTCTCATAATCTTTACCTTTAACATGCTTGTCTATAAATTTCTTTCTAATCTCCTGAGACAACTCTTTCCTTTGCTTCCTCTGGTCCATGTTGAGTGTGCTACACACCATGTCACCAAACAGCACAGTGAGTATCTGTAACCCTATATACAGGCCCAGTGGCTGATCATAAGATTGTAGACACCTGTGATGCTAATTAGTGGACACAACTTCATTTAACATGTCCCTTTTGTCACATTATTTTCAGGGGCACTATCATTTCTGTCCAGGCCTATTTCATGAGTTTATTTTTTTTTTAATTCTGTGGAAGCAGAGTTGAAAAGCAATGACTGACTTTCATTTGTTCATTTTCATAGATTTTTAATTTATTATTACTTTTGTCAGATTAAAGTTATTTCTGTGACCATTGTGGGTTTTTCTTTCATTAAACGAGGGGTACCAACAATTTTGACCACGTGTGTATATAAGGATATGAGCATTTATTGTACAGTTTGTGGCCACCCCTAGCTGGTCACTAAATTGTTATTTGTACCTGCTGTGTGTTTGGCTGCATGTCCAGTGACAATTGGTTTTGGAATACTGGCACTATTCTAAGCACCTACTGGTCACTGAGGTGACCTACCTCATCACTGTTGATATTTGTTATTGGCGTTTTTGGGTGATTTTTATTGAGTTTTTTTAATCAATTCTAATAAAAAGATATTTTTAATTAGTCCAATTGCAGCTTTTCTTGACTTAAATCTGTTTGGGCATCTACCCCTTGCTTTTTTGACTATATTTTATGCATCATAGATACAGTCATTACATTAGTAGACACATAATTACTGCCCTTGTATTTCAGTTTGCCTTCATATTGTGGCAGCCGTGAATCATAAAAATGAGAACTGACATATACAACTACCTGAGTGCTATAAAATAAAGACACAAGGAGACAGAGCATTAATTTTAAACATTTTATTAAATAAAATGTTTACCCCTACCTAAAGCCAATGATCCAGAAGAAGGCAAAAAACCTGGACACGTTCAGCCAATGTGTGCCACAGGGAAAAAATTCCTTCTTGACCCTGAGAAAAGGCGATCAGTTCGAGAACCCTGGACCAAGGCCATACTACAACTAACTAACTGATATATAGAGCAATGACTCGTTTCCGGAGAGCAGATCTTCTTTGTCCTGGTAACACGCCTCACCTCTCCTTATCAGATCGGACTCTGAGCTTATAGCTTGTCTACGTTGATCTCCCCTGTAAAAATACAGAACACTAACCCCCACAAACACTACACCCCACAAACACTACACCCCACAAACACTACACCCCACAAACACTAGACCCCACAAACACTACACCCCACAAACACTACACCCCACAAACACTAGCCCTTCGGATACAGACATAGGGCAGTTATATCATATCAGGTCCCTTATACAATTAGTTTAGACAGCAGACACCTATGTAATATGATGTCATGATGCACTGATTCCAGAATTAGATCTATATAATCAGTATATAATGACCTCATAAGACAACAAATATTATCTACAGACATATTAAATGATTAACACTAAATAATCCCGTGGCTCTTGTTAGATTCTTCAGTCTTCCTTCCAGGATCCAGATATTCTTCCTGGTAAGAAAAAAATAATACAAGACGGATCAGGCAAAGACCCATAGAAAATCAGTCATATATATATATTGTACTTTATGCCCCCTTTTCTTTGCATTTTTAAATTTTGATGTAGTTACTTAAAAATGGTGCAAGAAATGTAATTTATAAAAAATCGTGGAAACTATATATATATATATATATATATATATATATATATATATATATATATATATATATACACATATATACAGTGTATATATATATATATATATATATATATATATATATATATATGTAAAATACAGTAAAATAAATTAATATGTGTCCCCCAATGTATCTACACCAACCTCTCTCCCATGTGGGGGACTAAGGGTAGATTTTTTTTTGCCTCAAAAATCCGAAATTAAAATGACAGAACCACCACCAGCAATCTGTGCCAGCCACCTATACCACTGGAACTGTCACTGACCAAAGTAGCACATGCAGGGTCTCCATCCAAGGTCCCATCTTGTTGCTGACCTCTGTGATAGCCCCAGGGATGTCCCCATGTTTGCTGCATAGAACTCTCAGTGTCCAACATTCCGCTGTGTGACCTCACAAAGAACCTTCATCACCCAAGTCTAGAGATTCTGCCAGCAAGGACTGGAGAAAGCTAGAACCTTACAGCCACAATCCGTAGACTTGGAGGATCGATGTCCATGTTGGCGCTAAGTTCACTAACTTAAATCCCTGTAAAGTTTCTCATTTACCTGTATCCTCAATCCAGGAACTTCCAATCTCCTCGTCTCATCTCCTGAAATGAGAATCTGTGTCCTGGATCCTGGATCCTCTGCTCTCCTTGTCTTCATCTCTTGAAATGAGCATTTGCCCCCTGAACACCTGTTTATATAGACCCACAGTCATTGTGACATCATGCTGTGAGGTAACAATGGCCTCCTGGATTTGATGATGTCACATATGACCATGAGTGATATCTCCACAGGTATTAATTAATATTAATAACAAGTAGTAATAATATGGCAGATCACATTGGTTAGCATCAAGGCTGTAGGAGCAGGACGAATAAGGAAAAGTTCCCAAAAAGTAAAATGCATTTACTGCGACTGAAAAAAGTAAATGACTTTATATTGCTTCAAATGTAATTAAATTCTAGGCTCTATGACAACACTACACTGTTACCATAGGAACAAAGACCTATAGCCCATAGCAACCAGTCCAATTCCAGCTTTAGTGTATTTAAGGCCTGAAATCAAGAACATTGAGTGTTTTGTTTGCTGGTGATACATCTAGCAATGGACAAATGACAGGTAAGAGCAGGAATCACTGTCTATGAGAGAAACCATTCCCATTGTTACATATTTTCACACATTTTGTAAGTGCAGGAACTATGGACATTCCAGTTTTTGTGAAACAACAACTCCCAGCATTCACAGGATAAATATGAACAAAAGTTCAAGAATTGCTTTTTATTTCTTTCATGGCATTCGCCGTGCGGTATAAGCAGGGCCGGCTCCAGGTTTTCGTGGGCCCTGGGCGAAAGAGTCTCAGTGGGCCCCTTTATCACATACCACGATTCATGACACACAGATGCCGCAGAAAAATATATATATAATACAATGCAGAAGATTTCACTTCTTACATTACATGACCGATATCTATTGTAATTTCTAAAATAGCTCAGAAACCGGCGAATTGATCCATACAGAATACTGGCCCCCAAAAAATGCTCCATACAGGATACTGGCCCCCATATAACACTCCATAAAGGATACTGGCCCCATTATAACGCTCCATATAGGATACTGGCCCCATATAACGCTCCATACAGAATACTGGCCCCCATATAACGCTCCATGCAGGCTGTGCCCCAACATAATGCTCCATGCAGGCTGTTTCCCCCACATAATGCCTTATGCAGGCTGATCCCCCCATATAATGCCCCATGCACGATGTCACCCCCCCTTATAATGCCCCATGCATTATGTCACTCCCCCTTATAATGCCCCATGCAGAATGTCACCCCCCTTATAATGCCCCATGCATTATGTCACCCCCTTATAATGTCCCATGCAGGATGTCACGCACGCTTATAATGCCCCATGAATGTCACCACCCCTTATAATGCCCCATGCAGGATGTCACTTTCCCCCCATATAACGCCCCATGCAGGATGTCACCTCTCTCCCCCCTCCCTTATAATTCCCCATGCCTCCATACATTAAAAAAAAAAAAATAAAATACTCACCTAACTACTCACCTGCTGCCGATGCTCTGGACTCCAGCATCGCCGGCGTCTTCCCACTCTGCGCTGTGACGGCTCAGGAGAGAGCGCGGTGGAAAGACGTCACCACACCCTCTGACCTGAGACGTCACAGTGCAGCAGCTGCGGAAGACATCGGACCTGCTGCGGAAGCACAGGGAGAGGTAAGTATTGTGCCGCCGGCTGACGGGGCCCTGAGCAAGCGGGGGGAGCGGGAGCTGACACCACCCTCCTCCGCTCACGGGTCCCATAGCGCAGCGGGTGAGTGAGCCTGCTCAGGGCCCCAGCACTTGCCCGCGTGCTCCGGGTGCTGGCGCCGGCCCTGGGTATAAGTGATACGATGGCTTTATTCTGTAGGTCAGTACGATTACAGCGATACCAGATTAATATAAGATTTTTAATGTTTTCCTGCTTTTACACACAAAACATTTTTTTGGGGTGCATAATATTTTATTGAACCCTTTTTATTCAGCAGTATGTATAACATACCACCATACACTCGTCCTAATCTTTCAGCATCGGACCAATTTTTTATACGCTAGTATGACTTCAGCCTTAAGTTTCCAAACTGATAGCCCTGTAACCGATCACTTTATTGAGCTCTGTCCAGTTTGCCTTATATACTCCCTGCTGACATCAGCCGATAGACCTGTATGAGCGTGTTCGGAGAGGTCTGGGCATGTACGTTGGAATATTTCCAATATATAATGCATTAATATTATAAGTGAATATCCTTTGCATGTATAACTTAAAATATAAATGTGTCAGGAAAATTCGGAGTTCATGTTTGGAATCAGCGCATTCAATTTAGTGTAAATCACAATAAATCAAATGTTTTTCTCTCAGTAGCAAAATCATTTTTGGCATGTACTTACTTTTCTAATGTGGCCACTAACCATTAATACAATAACCTTAGTAATCCAGATAATAGATTATCTGCTTGAAGATGGGGTGTAGAAACTCCAGAAGGAGATTAACTTGCCTTATCATCTTTTTACAAATACCTACAACTTAGGCACACATATTAGACCCAGTCAACTATGACAAGGATGCTAATACACAATCACTTTATCCAAGATATGATCCTACCTGTGAACCACACACATGGTTTAATTTCTACTAAATATTAATAACTTCTGTGACCTTGCATAGATGAGAACCCTCTGACAGTTAAAGGTTTATTCTCATCTCCAAGATCCTACCTCAATATGTATTAGTTGTAATAATAATATTAGCGAATTCCTCCAATTCTAAATGTAGTATAGTTCTTCTGATTCACTATGTTGCTTACCCCATGTACAGATCATGGGAACATCTTAGGTATCCATGTGTCACGCAAGATGTGGGAAAGACATAGTGATTCACCCCCTGGGCCGCGTGGGGAACCCGGAACCGGGCCTTTGGTGGGATGCTGGGGGTTGTAGTCACCGAGGCGATGACCCGGTCCCGTGGCTCAGGGTGGTCAAACCAGTGGCAGTCTATTGATATGGTTTTCATTATTTTCAAATGTCCGACTACGCCACCCGTGGTTTGCGGTCAGGATGAACCGCCGCTGCAGGGCAGACCGCTGGGCCTGATGTTTGTGAGCAGCACAGGGATTGTTAGAACCTTGCTCTTAGGTTTTTTCCTTTGCTGGTCACATGACCTTGTTGGCCTATTTAATCCTGCTCCGCCCTTCTGGCTTTGCTGGACTTCATTGTATAACTACTTTCTAGCTAGCCTGTACTCTGTATCTAACTCTGTTAGTTTGCTTGGTCTTCGGACCTCTATGTTCTATATATTTTGTTTGTTCGTCTGTCTGCTACTATTTCTGTTAGGAGGTGTCCCATTTTCCTCCCAGTCCTTAGTACTTGTAGGGATTCCTTCCCCACATCTATAGGTCTCCGTACAGACTAGCTTAGGACTTTAGCAGGTCTGATCGCAGGATCAGGTTCCCTGTTACATCGTAGGGATTCAGCTGAGTTCTATCGTAGGGACAGATCTCCTCTCTTTCCTTAGCTCTGGTAGCAGAACATAACAGTAAGTCCAGCCTGCAAATTCTCTAAGGAAAGATTTTTCTGTTCCATCATGGTGTCGGTGCAGGATTTGGCTCATCGCCTGCAGGGACTCTCTCTGGAGGTGGCCGAGCTCCGTCAGCACGTGAGTAACTGTCCTGGAGCACATTTCTTGGAGCCTAAGGTATGTTTGCCGGATTTATTTTTTGGTGAACACCGAGAATTTTTTTCATTTAAAAATGCTTGCTTATTGTATTTTCGTTTGAGACCCAAGTCCTCTGGGGATGAATCCCAGCGCATAGGGTTCATAATGTCACTTTTGCGCAAAGAGCCTCAGGAGTGGGCCTTTTCTTTGCAACCTAGTGATACATGCTTCAGATCAGTGAAGAGTTTTTTTTCTGCTTTGGGACTATTATATGATGATCCTGACCGTGTCGCATCAGCTGAGACTGAGTTGAGACGTTTGAAACAGGGATCAGGTAATGTCTAAAAATATTGTACTCATTTCCGTCGTTGGTCTACTCAAACAGGGTGGAACGATTCTGCTCTGAAAAGTCTATTTCTTGCTGGGCTTAATGAAAGGGTTAAAGACCTGCTAATTGCTTATCCTACACCTGAAGATTTGCAACAGGCTATGCAATTAGCTATACGGGTGGATAGGAGACTGCGTGCAAGGGTTAATGAGAGCAAATCCTCTGCTATGTCAGTTTCTGGTTATGAGAATGTGTGTACTAACAGTGGTGAACCGATGGAGATTGGATCGGTGGCACCTCGCTCTCAAGAAAAAGACCGTAGATTTTCTGAAGGCTTGTGTTTCTATTGCGGAAAATCTGGTCATTTGATTAAAGGCTGTGAGCTTCGTATGAAGAAAGAAAAAAAAATGGTCAGTCATGCCCGTATTGCCTGTTTAAATTCCAAGGGTGTATTTTTAGCTGCTTCCACGATTGCTCAGGAAAAATTAATGGAATTTCGGGTGTTTGTTGATTGTGGATCTACTCTGAATGTTATTGATGGGGGATTCTTGGAAAGACTCAATTTAAAACCCGAACCTTTATCATCCCCTATTGCTGTGGTTTCGGTGGATGGTTCCCCTTTGAAGAATATTACTCTCAAGGTCTGTGAATTTCCTCTCACTATTAATGGTGTTCACCACGAGAAATTGGATTTGGTAGTTTTGAATAACTTGCCTTCTCCAGTAATATTGGGATTGCCCTGGTTAAAATTTCACAATCCTGTACTGGATTGGTCTACCAGTGAAATTAAATCCTGGAGCCATAAATGTTATGACAAGTGTTGTAACGGGCGTATTGCAGCTTTGGATAGGGGAGAATTGCCTGTTCCTATTCAGGATTTTTGGAGAGTTTTTTCTGAGAAGGAATCGCAGGTTTTGCCTCCCCATAGAGACTATGATTGTTCTATTGAATTTGTCCCTGGAGCGACTCTTCCTAAAAGTCGTTTATTTAACCTTACTATTCCTGAGAGGAAGGCTTTGGAGGAATACATACAGACAAGTTTGGCCGCCGGTCACATTAGGCCCTCTAAGTCTCCTGTGGCGGTTGGATTTTTTTTTGTAAAAAAAAAAGGACGGCGGTTTACGTCCTTGTCTGGATTTTCGTGAGATTAACAAAATTACTGTACGCAATCCTTACCCACTGCCATTGATTCCTGATCTGTTTAACCAGTTAATGGGGGCCAAGTGGTTCTCTAAAATTGACCTTAAGGGGGCATACAATCTGTTGCGCATGAAGGAGGGTGACGAATGGAAGACTGCTTTTAACACTCCGGTGGGTCATTTTGAGAATCTGGTTATGCCTGTTGGTCTTACTAATGCTCCTGCATTTTTTCAGAATCTTATTAATGACATCCTTAGACCTTTGATCGGCAAAAATGTGGTTGTGTATTTGGATGACATTTTGATTTATTCGCCGGATCTGGAGTCTCATTGGCGGAACGTACGTGAGGTATTACAGTTATTAATGGACAATTCGCTTTTTGCTAAGCTGGAGAAATGTGAGTTCGCTGTACAGAGAATTAGTTTTTTGGGTTACATTATCTCCAGCGAAGGTTTTGAGATGGACCCGGTTAAAGTTCAAGCTGTACAGGAATGGCCTAGGCCTATTGGTTTGAAATCGATACAGAGGTTTTTTGGTTTCGCCAATTATTACAGAAAATTCATAAAAAATTTTCTAGTATTGTCAAACCTCTGACCGATCTCACCAGGAAAGGTGCTGATGCGGTTCAGTGGTCTTCTGAGGCCATTGAAGCTTTTGTGTATCTCAAGGAGAGGTTCACCTCTGCTCCCATCCTTATGCAGCCTGATGTGACTAAGCCGTTTTTGGTTGAGGTTGATGCTTCCTCTGTGGGGGTTGGCGCAGTATTGTCTCAGGATAACGGGGATGGATTACATCCCTGTGCCTTTTTTTCAAAAAATTTTTCGGAGACTGAACTGAATTACGATATTGGTAATCGGGAATTATTGGCTATTAAACTCGCATTTGAACACTGGCGCCACTTCTTGGAAGGTGCGGAATTTCCCGTTCAGGTTCTTACGGATCATAAAAATCTGATATATCTTGATGCTGCCAAGCGCCTGAATGCCCGTCAGGCTAGGTGGGCACTGTTTTTCTCGCGGTTTAATTTCTCCCTTACTTACATCCCTGGTAATAAGAATGTTAAGGCGGATGCCTTGTCTCGCAGTTTTTCTCCCATAGTCGGTGCTGAGAAAGAGGAGAACATTTTACAAGAAGGTGTTGTGATAGCTGCTTTGGACTCCGTTTTGGAAGATGAGATTCTTAAAGCACAGGAGAATGCCCCATCTAACACTCCTCATGGGAGGTTGTTTGTGCCTGGGATCTTTAGGAGAGATTTGTTTGTTGAGTGTCACGAATCTCGGTTGGCAGGTCATCCCGGAATCTCTGAGACCAAGAGACTGGTGGGTCGCAGTTTTTGGTGGCCTGGATGGCAGAAGGAAGTCATTAAGTGGGTGCGTCAATGTACTATATGTGCTAGATCTAAGTCCTCACATACTCCTGCTGCGGGGTTGCTTTGTCCTTTGGAGGTTCCCAGTGCTCCTTGGACACATTTGGCTATGGACTTTATAACTGACCTTCCCCCCTCTGAGGGTTTTACTGTCATCTGGGTGGTCGTGGACCGATTTAGCAAGATGTGTCACTTGGTTCCCTTCGTCAAACTGCCCTGCGCTAAAACTCTCGCTAAGGCCTTTGTCAAGGAAATTGTCAGACTTCATGGCGTTCCTACTGACATTGTTTCTGATAGGGGTCCTCAGTTCGTGGCTCGTTTTTGGCGTGCCTTTTGTGACAGGTTGGGAGTTCATTTGTCGTTCTCGTCCGGATATCATCCTGAATCTAATGGCCAGACAGAAAGGAAAAACCAGGATGTTGAGCAGTTCTTGCGTTGTTTTGTGGCAGACAATCAAGAGGGGTGGTCTGAGTTTCTGCCCCTTGCTGAATTTGCTCTGAACAATCATACATCTTCTTCTGCTGGTTGTTCGCCTTTTTTTTGTTGTTCTGGGAGACATCCGTCGTTTGGGTCGTTCTCCAAGTTGGGATCTGCCGTGCCTGAGGAGGAGATTTTTTCCGGTGATTTGGAGAGAGTTTGGACGGATGTGCGTGGTAATCTTCAGGAGGCCAACAGAAAATCTAAAGACTACTTTGATAAGAAACGACAGGAGGTTTTGTTCGCTGTTGGTGACATGGTTTGGTTGTCCTCTAGGAATCTGCGGTTGAGGATTCCTTCTAAGAAATTGGGTCCCAAGTTTGTAGGGCCCTTTAAGGTGCTTCAGGTTGTCAACCAATCTGCTGTTAGGTTGGAGGTTCCTACCTCCTGGAGAATTAATCCGGTATTTCATGTCTCTCTGTTAAAAAAAGCTGTTGTGTCAGATGGTGACGCCTCTGCCTCTGTTCCTCCGGTGGTGGAGGACGGGGAATATGAAATTTCTCGCATCCTTAACTCTAGACGGTATAGAGGTAGTTTGCAGTATCTTGTGGCCTGGAAAGGTTTCGGACCCGAGGATAACTCTTGGGTGAGGTCAGATGATGTTTCCGCGTCCAGACTTATCAGAGCGTTTCACAGGAGATTTCCTGATAAGCCTGGTCCTAGGGGATCCGGAGGATCCTCTTAGAAGGGGGGGTACTGTTAGAACCTTGCTCTTAGGTTTTTTCCTTTGCTGGTCACATGACCTTGTTGGCCTATTTAATCCTGCTCCGCCCTTCTGGCTTTGCTGGACTTCATTGTATAACTACTTTCTAGCTAGCCTGTGCTCTGTATCTAACTCTGTTAGTTTGCTTGGTCTTCGGACCTCTATGTTCTATATATTTTGTTTGTTCGTCTGTCTGCTACTATTTCTGTTAGGAGGTGTCCCATTTTCCTCCCAGTCCTTAGTACTTGTAGGGATTCCTTCCCCACATCTATAGGTCTCCGTACAGACTAGCTTAGGACTTTAGCAGGTCTGATCGCAGGATCAGGTTCCCTGTTACATCGTAGGGATTCAGCTGAGTTCTATCGTAGGGACAGATCTCCTCTCTTTCCTTTGCTCTGGTAGCAGAACATAACAGGGATGGTATAACTCCCCACGGGAAGAGTGTAGCCCCAGGGCAGTGTAGGTGAATGATGGGGGTGATGGTGCGCGGGAATAATAACTCAGAGTCTCTGTAATGCAGTCCAGGATCTTTACTCACAGTTCGTTACTCCACGTTACTCCGGCCAGCTGTAACTTCCCGCGTCGCACCATGTTCACCAGGTGAGGGGGCTCGGCCAACTCTCAGATAATTTTGGAGCGCTTCGCAGTACCCCCTTCTCGTGTCCTTCCTCTGGCCTGTCATACCCCACCAGTGACCACGCTTCTGTCCGGCTGTCTCAGGCCTTCTCTGGGTAAACTTCGGCGCCAGTTTCCCTGACCCTATGTGGTGCCTTCCTAGCGGGTGTAGTGAGGGGTTGCACCATATAAAATGTCACAGCCTCCGGTTTCAAGTTGAGGGTAGTTCCCCGCCTCCGCTAGTTTCGGGGACCCGTCTCCCCCTTGGCCTGACCCCACTGCTCAGGTAGATGCGGGCGTATGGTGGCTATCAGCCGGTCCACACCCCTGGGGTCCCTTCTCTCCTTTGTGTTCCTGGAACCTCCTCCGCTCTTCTTCATTCTTCTCCCCAACTCTCTCTCTCTCTCTTCAGTGCTGACTGGGCCTCACAGGCTAGACCCGCGTCTGGAGCAGAGCTCAACAGAGACCTGCTCTGTCACATCTTCCCTCTGACTGAACCGACTTCTCTTTGAACTAAGATGGTGCCCACCTTTTATACCTCCCTCTAGGTGCACCCAGGAACTGCTTCCTCCCTACTCCTGCACTACCGGGTTCCCCTTTTACTAGGTATTCCCTCCCCCCACTCCAGCCAGGGACAGGGACTGTCGTGCTCTACTTGGAGCATATCGGTCGCCCTGCCCCCCGGACATGTGGTGTAATGCATGCAGGTGTCGGGGTCCTGGTCCACACTCCATCCTTACCTGAAAGTGAGACATCGCACGTCTGGGAGAGATGCAATACCTATGTAGCAACTGAACCCCCAGGGTGCTACAATAGTGCATCACAAAGGGAAGAGGGAAAGGAAGCCCAAACTCTAGCGAAAGGGGGGAAGTGGAGACCTCTTAGGTTGATCTAGCATCACCCTGTCTTCCCTTGTATTGGCTCTTCACCAGTCGCTGCACATGTGCATTGTCCTGTCTTTCCCTGGCATATGGCTAAGGCTAGGGAAGGGAGGAAATGAGCACTAGTTGATCTCAATTAAACACTATAGACAACATAGGTAGACAAACTGGGGGAAATTGCTTAGCTTTAGACGAACTCCAGACAAATGCGCACCCGTTCTCAAGCTCCAGAGAGCATGAAGTACTGCTCATGCTAAGCCTTCACAAGTAGTAATGAACACATAGCCGGTATTTATACACCCAGGCAGGGTGTTAAATAGCCAGAGGAAGGTAGCCGCTGGGTCCTAGAGACAGCGTCTAAGAAAATGTCTGTAAAGGCAAACGTAGAGATATCCTGCAACCAACTGCAGGGTGACTGTCTGTCACTTCTGACACACCCGTGACACCATGGTTACAAAAACTAAAAAACTTACTAATTGTCACTTTATGATAAGCCATAACCATGGATATCTAAGCTGCTGCAATTCCCTGCCATGGGGTAGGTGACATAGCAAATCAGAAGAACTATACTACATTTCTAATTGGAGGTATTTGCTAATATTATTATTATACCTACTATATATTGGGAGAGGATCTTGGAGATAGGAATACTGATTTAAATCTAAGTGGGAAGCAGATATTGGTCCAATTTCTGAAGAACCGTAGATGGAGTTGTTGGAGCTCATTCCCAGGTTGTCCCCATGTAAATTACAGAGGCTTTCACAGATCTTTTTTATTCATAGGGTTTATAGAACACCCAGCTTCCTCCATAAAATTGGGGTTCACTCAAGTGCAGAATGAGAATGAGTGAAGAATGAGGTGTGGAGTGGAGAATGCACAATTGATGAATATGTTCTGGGAATACACTCAGGCCCATTTTGGAAAGATGCTCTGTCCCTAAAACAAAAGCATATTTGGAATCCGATTTTAGGCGCATCTCAGGATATGTGTATCGGGGGGTATCTAAGGGATTGGGTTGACTTGGAATCTCCGATTGCTATAGGTATATCACATATTTTATATCAGGCACAAAAACATTGGTTAGATGTCCAACCACCAGCAATTGGGGAATAAAATGGACAATATGTGGTTGTAAATAGGAGTCTATAGAAAGAGAAATGCAATTAAGAAATTTGAAAGCATTCGGCAACCATTGTTGGATGTTCTAGGATTACCCACCGGAGTCTTGTTGAGAGACAGAATGCTTCAGTTACTTGTCCTTTTTAGTTTTATTTGATTGCTCTAGATTCTGTGTACTAAAATTAAATCAAGTAATCTTGAGTAGAGATGAGTGTACCTGAACTTAAAAGTTCGGCATTTATACCGGACAGTTAGTCCAATGCTAAACGCCGAACATGGACTTTCTCTAGAAGTCTGTTGCAATGTTCGGAGTCACGGGGGAAGTCCGCTGTAGAGAGAGTTTTTTTTCTTACTCAGACCCAAAGTTCGGGTCTCCATTGTTTTTCATTGGGGTTCGGGTCCTGGTTCAAGTTTGGGTACAGTTCTGGTACCCGAACCGAAGTTTGGAATACAGTTTGGGTCGGGTACCAAGATCCAAATTTCAACAGGTCCGCTCATCCCTTATCCTGAGCTATGGATGTTTATTGCCTGATTCTCTGTGACCCATTCACTTTAGCAGGATTATATGTATCTAAAAATAAATATTATTTATTTTATGTGTAAAAGGGTTCATCATGGTTATTTCTCTCTCTGGTGTGTTGTGAGGCTGGATGTGAGGTTATAATAAAAAAAAGAATAAGTAAAAATGAAAATGTTGTAACTTATAAGATATTCATTGTAATTCTTTATAGTAATTTCACTAATGAATATTCTGTAATTCCAACTACATTCAAGTATGTTAAGAATACTTAACTGCCCTTTTGTTTTTGATACAAAATTATCTAATTAAAAAACAAAACATTACTGATTGATTGCATTCCAGTTTCTTTGCTTCTTGTGGGCATTACTGTTGAGGCTGCACTTGAAAAGCATGTTATTCCATGCACTCTTTTTATTGTTGTCAAAAACATATAAAAAGCAGAAAGTTAAAAAATATTGATTTGGCAAGAAAAACTAAAGGGTTATTTTTCATTAGACTTGTGAAACAATTGTTATAAAAATTTCATTTTTACAACTTATTTATGAAAGCTAACAATACCAATCTTGTTGCCAGGTGTAACTTTCTTTTTTTCCAACAAATGAAAGCCCAAGTTCTGATTTAAAGAAGACGTTTCACCATTTTTTAGATGATGAACTGGCTATATCATGATAAAGTGGCTGAAAATCGGAATAAAACATATTTTTTTATTCCTCATCTCCTTTGCACAGCTGTTAGCTTGTAAAGTTTATATACTAATTAACGTTACAACTAAGAAACGGGAGTATCATAGATTCTTCTCTGAGGGCGTTTCTCTTTTTCCCCTGTATCATGCTGCCCAGTCATAAGCAAGCAGCGTTGTACAGGGAAAAGATAAGATGTCCCAGAGAAGGTTAGACCAAGCGTTCTGTATTAGATCTGGTAAAATTGATGAGTCTAACCAGGTCACATGGATCTCACCGTCATCACAACCTGTGATTACCAGTGCAAGGGGAGTAAAGCATAGCAGTATGACATTACATTCACCATTCTGCATCAGCGAATGCTGCAAAGTGGTGTATGTAATGACTTACAGCTCTTGTCCTCCTCCGGGCACTTGTAATCACAGTAGGTATTGGCAGAGAATTTTGTGTGACCTGGGAAAGAGAGCAGAGTAGTGTTGAGTGAGCGTGCTCAGTTAACCCTTTCACTGAGCACGCTCGAGTGCTGCCCGAGTATATTCTGCATGCTGAACAACTGTGTTCGAGCCGCCGCTGCATGAGTCACGGCCACTAGACAGTTGCGACACATGCAGGGATTGCATAACAAATAGGCAATCCCTGCATGTGTCGCAGCTGCCTAACAGCCGTGAAACATGCGGCCGCGGAGTCTCGAACAGCGTCGTGCATGGCAGGCAATACCCGCAAGGCTTTTTTGGCTGTCTAACAGCTGCAAAACATATGGGGCGGAGACTCGAGCACACGCGATACTTAGTTTATACCCGATGCAAACTCAAGTAGCGAGCACTTACACTCAACACTAGTCGCCATATCGTTGTTGTTTTTTTTTTACTTTTGAAAAAAATCCCAACCCCAACACAACCCTAACTTTAACTCTAATACAACTCCAACCCTAGCACAAACCCAACCTAACCCTACTCCAACCATAACCCTAGACCAACCCTAACAGTAGCCCACCATAACCGTAGCCCAACCCTAACCCTAGCCTAACCCTAACCCTAGCCAAACCCTAACCATAACCCAACCATAACCTTATCCCTAGCCCAAATCTAACCATAGCGCAACCCTAACCCTAGCCCCACCCTAATCCCAGCCCAACCCTAACCCTAGCTCAACCCTAACCCTAACCCTATCACAACCCTAAAGTTTTTATTTTACACCGTTCCTCGTGCGGTATAATTGATTAGACAACTTTATTCTTCAGTGCGATTACAGCGATACCATATTCATATAGTTTTTTTATGATTGACAGCTGTCACATACTAAAAGACGCCATATTTTGAGAGATATAATTTTTCCATATTTTGGCCGACAGAGTCATGTGATGGCTTGTTTTTTGAGGGACCAGTTGACGTTTTTAGTGATACCAGTTTCGGGCACGTGACATTTTCTTATCGCTTTCTATTCCAATTTTTGGAAGGCAGAATAAATAAAAAACAACAATTCCGGAATTGTTTTTTTTTGTGTTTTTTTTTATGCCGTTCCGCGTGTGGTAAAATTGATAAGGTAGCTTTATTCTTTGGGTCAGTATGTTTACAGCGATCCTACATTTATATTTTTTTTATGTTTTGGCGCTTTTACACAATAAAAACAATTTTATAGAAAAAAACAATTCTGTCTGTATAACTTTTTTATTTTTCGGCTGATGGAGCTGTATGGCGGCTTGTTTTTTGCGGGACAAGATGTTATTTTCAGCGGTACCATTTTTATTTGCTTTCATCTTTTTGATCGCGTTTTATTACATTTTTTGTTTGGCGGTATGATGATAAAGCAACATTTTTTGCTTTGTGTATTTTTTTTACTGTGTTCACTAAAGGGGTTAACTAGCGGGACAGTTTTATAGGTCAGGTCGTTACGGACGCAGTGATACCACATATGTGTACTTTTATTTATTTATTTTTTTCATAAGAATGTTTATTTATGGGTACAGTATATTTTTATTTTTGTGGATTATTTTTTTCATTTTTTTTTAAATAGTTTTACAGTTTGTTATTTTTTTCCACTTTCTGACACTTTTGGAATTTTTACTTTTTTTACTTTTTGTTGAGCCACCCCTGTAGTGTTCAGGTTCGGGTCGGTTCATCGAACACCGGGATGTTCGTGGAACTGTTCGTCGAACACCGTCGAACACCGTTAAAACCAATGGCAGGCAAACAAAAACACATAGAAAACACATTCAAAGGTGTCCAAAAGCTGACAAACTGCTCAGAAGACACTCTCTTTAAAAAAGCCGGCCGGCAATTCAGCATCGGTACCCGACAATTTAGAACAGAAAGAATAGAGCATCACACATAGATTAGATAGATAGAAACATGTCAGTCACATATATAAGAAGTACAGTGATAGTGTTGATTACTGTACTTGTCATTTAGTGTTAAAATAAAGGATTTATTAAAAAAAAATTGGCGTGGGGCTCCCCGTAATTTTAGTCTCTGGCGGAGGTTAAGCAGATGGCTGGGGCAGATGTTTGAAGCCGGGGAAGGGGGTAATACCCACAGAGCTTCCCAGGCTACTAATATCAGCCCCCAGCTGAATACCTAGCCTTTACTAGCTATTAAAATGGGGGACCCCCAAAAAAATGACGTGGGGTTCCCCCTATTTTAATAGCTAGCAAAGGCTAGGCAGACAGCCAGGGGGCTGATATTAGTAGCCCAGGAAGGGTGCCATGAATATTGGCCCCCTCCCAGGCTAGAAACACCAGCCGTCAGGCGCCCCAGAAATGGCGCATCCATAGGATGCGCCAATTCTGGCACTTAGCCTCGCTCTTCCCACTGCCGTGTAGCTGTGGCAGTGGGGTAATAGGGCTAGGGATGATGTCAGCTTATAATGCCAGCTGACATCAAGCCCAGGTTAGTAATGGAGAGGCGTCTAAAAGACACCCCATTACTAACCCCATAGTCAAAGTTAAAAAGAACACAAACACCCAGAATAAAGTCCTTTAATTGAAATAAAGACACATTCCTTTAATGTTCTAAATTAAACCATACTTACCGTCATTCCCATTTCAGTGGAAGCCAATATCTTCTGCAATAAAAGTAAAATAATAAACCAACCTCATCCTTACTTTTCCATGGTTCCCAGGATGGCTTCAGCTCTGCTACATTGACATGACAGGCTGGATCGCAGCAGAAAGCTGCCATCCAGCTTGCCATGCTGCAGACACTGAGAAGCGCAGGCATGCTTGCGCTCCTCAGTGTCTCGCTGTGACGGCATCCAGATGAGCCGAGTTCATGTCCAATGAACTCAGCTCACCTCATGCACGTCAGTGACAGCTTGGGAGAATGCTCCTGCGCATGCGGTGAGCGTGAGAGAATTCTCCCACACTGTCAGTGACGTGTCTGGTGACTCGGATGTTGTCATGACGACATCCAAGTCACCATGACAACCACCAGCACCTGGCTCAGTATTGGCTTACCTCCCCTTGCCACCGGAATGCTGTGATTGATTTCGATCTCAGCATTTCGGGGCTTAATGTTTAGGTAGCGGTGTGGAACCACTCCTTGCACATAGCACTGGGTGTCAGCTGTGACAATCAGCTGACACCCGGTGCCAATCGCCCCGGCACCGCTTGTGTGTGGGCGCGATCACAGTATGAAGTAATAGTATGACTCGCCCCCTGGGCCATGGGGTACTCAGAACCAGGCCTTCTAGTGTATGGTGCTGATGGGGGTAGTAGTGGCAACCCGGTCCCGTGGCTCAGGTGGTCAGACCAAATGCTGTGGCAGTCTATTAGTATAGTTATGAATGCCCGACTACGCCACCCGTGGATTGCGGTCAGAGTGAACCGCCGCTGCAGGGCAGACCGCTGAGGCTGGTGTTGTGGGTGCAGCAGAGAATAGTATAACTCCCCACGGGAGGAGTGTAGCCTCAGGGCAGTGAGCGTAGATGGTGGGGGTTGTGGTGCAGGGCGTCCCAGTGCCATTAGTGCTGGCGCGGTAAGAAACACAGAGACAACGTGTTGCAGTCCAGGGTCTTTTACTCACAGTTGATATCCAAGTCACTTCCGCCGGTAATGACTGCCCAAGCCGTGCTGCGTCCACCAGGTGAGGGGGTCGGTCAACCCTCAGGCATTTCAGGAGTATGGCACAGGACTCCCTTCTGTCCTTTCTCTGGCTCATGCCCCACCAGTGACCAAACTTCTGTCCAGCTGCCGCGGATCTATGCGGGCAAACGTGGGCCCCTTTTCCCGCTATCCTATATGGTGCCTTCCTAGCAGGTTTGGCGGGGGGTCGCACCAATAAATGATCACGACCTCCGGTCTTTGGCTGAGGGATAATTTACCTCCACCAACTTGGGAATCCGGTACCCTTATTCTGCCTGACCCTTCACCCGTTATCTCGTGGGTTCTTAGGGTCCCTTCTGCCTTCTTGTTTCGGAGCCTTTCTACTTCTCTGTCTCTTCTCCTTCTTTCCTGTTCCTTCATCGCTCCTCCACTCTGGCACTGGCCTCTTCTCTAGGCCTGCCTTCTGAGCAGAGCTCCTACAGAGCCTCTGCTCCCTGTCACCTCTCCACTGTACTACTCTCAGAACTAAGATGGTGCCCACCTTTTATACCTCCTCTTCTGTGTGTGAGCTCAGGTGACCAGCACCCAATGAGCTCCTACCTATGCTCAGAACCCAACCCCTATCTGCTCCTACACCACTGGGTTTTCCTCCCCCCTCCCCACTCCAGCCAGGGACATAGTCAGATGTGCCTGCATATATATATAAATGGGAGCACTGTAGAGCTGTCCCCCGGAAATGGGGTGTGTGTGGTGTATGCAGCTAACTAAGCCCTGGTCCACACTCCATTCTTACCTGGGAGTGGAATATCACACCTCTGGTTGAGGTGCAATACCCCTGTAGCGTCCGAACCCTCGGGGCGCTACAAGTACGTCCTTGGCCCAATAGGCCCATGGCACAAGGAAAAACTATTACCACATACGTCAGAAAGGGGTTAAAATCTGAAATGTTGGCCTACTGAAATGTATGTTCAGTAAATGCACTCAATACTTGGTCGGGGCTCCTTTGGAATCAATTACTGCATCAATGTGGTGTGGCATGGAGGCGATCAGCCTGTGGCACTGCTGAGGTGTTATGGAAGCCCAGGTTGCTTTGATAGCAGCCTTCAGCTCGTCTGCACTGTCGGTCTGGTGTCTCTCATCTTCCTCTTGACAATACCCCATAGATTTTCTATGAGGGTAAGGTCAGGCGAGTTTGCTGGCCAATCAAGCTCAGTGATACTGTTGTTTTTAAACCAGGTACTGGTACTTTTGTCAGTGTGGACAGGTGCCAAGTCCTGCTGGAGAATGAAATTTCCATCTCCAAAAAGCTTGTCGGCAGAGGGAAGCATGAAGTGCTCTAAAATTTCCTGGTAGACGGCTGCGCTGACTTTGGTCTTGATAAAACACAGTGGACCTACACCAGCAGATGACATGGCTCCCCAAACCATCACTGATTGTGGAAGCTTCACACTAGACCTCAAGCAGCTTGGATTGTGGCCTCTCCACTCTTCCTCCAGACTCTGGGACCTTGATTTCCAGATGAAAATGGGAACTCTGGGACCTTGTGGAGTGTGCCAATGACTGTCTTCTGGACATCTGTCAAGTAAAAAAAAAATGCAATAGTTGTTCCAGCGTCTGGTAAAATAATTCTTTCTTTAATTTTTGTACATTAAAAACTTGCAAATAATTACAAAGGTTGTATAGACAGGGTAGGGGAGCAAGACGCGTTTCGAACGCTCACTTGTGTCCTTTATCACTGCATAGCTACACAATGAAAAGGATTTTCTAAAATACTAAAAATGTGCCAATGAAAACAGTTGGAACAAATCACATGACATAATTACCACATTAAGCAGCAGGTGCATGAAAACAGTCAATAGCGATACATGGTTTCTCTCTTCAGATTAAAACCCTTTGGGCTTCTTGAATCCAGATTAAATATCCAATACGCTTCTTTTGTCAATAGTTTTCGCTTTATATCTCCACCTCTTGCATGCGGAAAAAGTTTTTCAATACCTAAAACTTGCAAAGAAGACATGTCACGATTGTGCTCAATAATAAAATGCTTTGCGATAGCAGAGACATTTCTACTGGTGTTATTTGAATTAAGTATGTCATTATAATGTTCATTAAACCTAGTTTTTAATTTACGTGTAGTACAACCTATATAAAATGTATCGCATATAGTACAATTCATTTTGTATACCACGTTCTCTGAATCACAATTAATATACTGTTTGATTTTATATTCATTTGAATGATCAGAATCATGACAAACAGAACTGCACAGTGTGTATGAACACATGCGACATTTCACTGATCCACATTTAAACTGCCCTTTTTGCTGTAACCAAGTGCTTTTTTTATGTGTGGATCAGAAAAAATGTTGGAGATAGTGAGTCACCTAATGAAGATGCCTTTTCTGCCACAACATTACAGCCTTTTATCAAAATGCATGCTAATATTTCATCTTCAAAAAGTATTGATAAATGTTTAGTAAACTATTTTTTTATTTCTGAAAATTGTGCACTATATTGCAGCGAGATGACAGGTTTACTTTTCAAAAACTCATTTTTTACTTTTGTTTTAGGACGCAATAGATCAGTCCGTTTTTTGTCAGAAATTATTTTTTTTACCCCTGTCCAATACCCATTGGGGATAACCCCGTTGTTTTAATCTTTTTGAGGTTATTATTACTTCATTTTCAGAAACTATTGGATGAGAACGATTTCTGACAATTCTTGTGAACTCACCTACTGGTATGGCTTTAGCTACATGCTGCGGTTGACTACTAGAAAAATGCATGATGGAATTACCTGCAGATGGTTTGCGATGAATAGCAGTGGATACAATTTCACCTGGAATGCCCGTAACAATCAAATCTAAGAACACCAAAACTTTTGAACTATAAGAAACAGTAAACCGCAAATTAAATGAATTGTCATTCAAAAATGTAAGAAATCCTGGAATGGCAGATTCATCTCCTTGCCAGATGAATGTCATATCATCAATAAATCTACCATACCAGGACAAATTAGGTATATAAGGATTACTGTCTGAATACAAAAAACAATGTTCCCAATATGACATAGTCAGATTTGCCAAGGAAGGTGAGAAACGAGCACCCATTGAGACACCTTGGATCTGTAAATAAAAAATTCTGTCAAAAACAAAATAATTAGGTGTCTTTGATATATCCAGGCACGCGCTGTACCTGGAGTTGTATGTTCTCAAATTTTATAATTAATTTCATGAGATTCAAGGAGCAAATATTCAAAATACTGTTCCAGTCATTCATGAAATCCACATTGTAAGCTTTAGTTGGTATCTTTTTAAGTCTCAGACCCCTCGGTATCATATCTTTATTTATAGTTGTTTTAGACACTGAAACTTATAGGACGCAGATTTTGAAGCTTTTATCTGATGAAAAGACATATTCCCGCTTAAAATTTAATTCAACAAAAAATGTAGTGAGCAAATCTTAATCTTAATTAATCTTAATGAACATCTTAATAGCGGAGGGTGTAAAATTGGGCATATTAACAAAAAAAATCAGTGAATATTTAATATCATTGAATCCTGTAACACCTACAATGCATGCTCTGCCAAAGATACATAAAGACATCCTTCCAACCCCAATGCGATCAATAATCAATGGAATTGGATCATGTAGTGAACGTCTCAGTGAGTGGTTAGATTCGATCTTACAACCTTTGGTACAGCGCGTGCCTGGATATATCAAACACACCAAGGATATTTTAGATCAGTTGTCAAACAAAAGATGGTCATCAGATTACACCTGGATAGGCTGTGATGTTAATTCTTTATATACTTCTATACCATGTTATATAGCTATGGAAGCATTGAGATTCCATTTGGAAAAGTACAGTCCGTATCCTGATGTAATGCAAGAATATATATTAGATGTGACTAGTGTTGAGCGAGCACTAATATGCTCGGGTACTCAAAGCTCGGGCCGAGCTCACCGTGATACTCGGGTGCTCGACTCGAGCAACGAGCCCAATGTTAGTCTATGGGAGACCCGAGCATTTTTGCGGTGTCACCCCCGGCAGTCTGTAGAAAGCCTAAAAAGTGCCCAAAACGATAGTGACAGTGCTTAAAAGACATGGGGGCAGCATGGGGATCGCCCCAGGAAGCATTTCTGACCCCCCAAGTCACTGCAGTAAACAACGTGGTCAGAGGTATTAAGCCACTTTTACGGGCTCACAATAAAACGTTCAAAAACGAAACTGAAACGGTTTTCCTGTGAAATATGTTAAGGAACATTCTTTCCAGGGTAAAGACTTGTGTATAAGGTAAAATAAATAACCAAAAATACTCCTCCACACCTTGGGCTATGTTCACAAGTAGCATTTTTGATGCGTTTTTGCACTTTTGTATTGCTTTCAACCGTGACAAATGCATTCACCGGGAAATGTAATTTTAACATTTTACAACCTTATCTGGCCATGTGCTGTGTGACACATGCATACAGTGCTGAAAAGACATGGGAACAGCATGGGGAAGACCCCTGGAAGCATCTCTGACTCCCAGAAGATGCAGACTTGCAACTATCCCTGTGCAAGTCCTTGACCCAGGGCAGTGTTCAATTGTACCTCCCCCATTCCTTGCAATGCAAGCGCAAATATGCAGCCAACCACCCACCCACCCGCAGGCTGCAATACCATACTGTCAGCTGTAACTTGAAATGGGGCCTTTTAATTTGGTGGAGGCTGAAGCTGGCCACTACCTCATGGCTGCTTCGGCAGCAAGGTATCCATACTCAGTTCCCGGCGGCCGGGTGTCCACGCTCGGTCCCCAGCCGCCAGGGGGCGTCCAGGTGTCCACGCTCCGTCCCCTGCCGCCAGGGGGTGGCCGGGTGTCCATACTCGGTCCCCAGCCGCCCCTATTTCTCCTGTCACCTTCCTCCACACTTTTCTTAACCTGGCCTGCTTTAGGGCAGCATTTGACGAGCCCACCAGAGAACCAGACTTCTCCGGTGGGCCCTGGCTTCTCCATCAGGGGAGTTGGGAGTGTCAAGGTGAGGAGCATGATGATGATGATAGAAGTTAGCATCTGCTTTGTTTTCTTTTAATGTAAGCGTAAATGTGCAGCCTGCCACCCACCCACCCCCAGGCTGCAATGCCATACTGCTTGCTTGCACTTGAAATGGGGCCTTTCAGTTTGGAGGAGGCCGAAGCTGGCCACTACCTCATGGCTGCTTTGGTGGCCTGGTATCCATACTCAGTCCCCAGCCGCCCGGCGGCCGGGTGTCCATGCTCGGTCCCCAGCCACCAGGGGGCGGCCGGGTGTCTATAAACGGTCCCCAGCCGCCCCTATTTCTCCTGTCACCTTCCCACACACTTTTCTTTGCCTGGCCTGCTTTAGGGCAGCATTGGACGAGCCCACCAGAGAACCAGACTCCTCCAGTGGGCCCTGGCTTCTCCATCAGGGGAGTTGAGAGTGCCAAGGTGAGGAGCATGATGATGATAATAGAAGTTAGCATCTGCTTTGTTTTCTTGGAATGCAAGCACATGTATGTAGTAGCGGCTAAGCCTTAGGTGGTCAGCGTTTTGGCGCATATCCTACCTTCTCCGAGGATTGCTGGATGTTTTCCTGCTACTATCCCAGTTCTATGACTCCCGTTAAAACAAAGCTTCAGGTGATAAATGATGGAAGAGGTGGTGGCAAAGGAGAAAGAGCAGGAGGAACAGGGACCATTCACATCAATATCAGGCCAGTCAACCACACGTCTTGTAGGATATGATTCTGTAAAAAAAGGAGCAGTTCGGCTACACAGTTATAGGGCATGGGCAAAGAGGAGAACGGCTCAGTATATATTGCAAGAAAATATTTATTTATTAATATAAAAAGATAGATAAAGACTTAGACAATGAGGTAACCAGATGGTAAAGTGCTTCCAGGTCAGATACACTTGTAATAGTATGATCATAATAAACCCATGGATTAGCATAATTGCACATTTGCCCATAATAATAATAAAAATTGTAAATATTAGATTTAAATAGGAGAACTGGAGTCAGGAACACAGGATCACCCTATACTGTATAATCCCACTAACTGTTAAATAGACAGGGGTGGGGGAAGAACCAGTGTTGTATCATGGGAAACTCTGTGCCCAAAACTAAATGCTGAAAAAGTATTAATCCAATGGGATAATTACCTGGCAAGGAAGCACAGCCTAAGTGGGGGGGTGAAAAAGGTGAAGGCCCAATGCGCGTTTCGCGCCATCCCAGGCTGCTTTCTCAAGGGCAGTTATAGAGCATACAGTGAGTGCAATGCCTAGCAAAAAATTTCTAGGCTCTCCAATGCCCCTTGGAAGTGACATGGAGGTCAGAGGGCCTTAACTAAACTGTTTTTTCCATTTATAGCAACTGGGTCTCCTGTACACTGTTGGCCTAAGCAGTGAATGGAAGGCTTTCCAAAAATTATGAGGAACTGCAATGCCCCTTGAAACAGACATGGATTACAGTGTACCAAAAACCTTCTACCCATTATTGGGGAGTGGGTCTCCCTTAGTTTTCGCCTTTGCATTGGAAAGCAAAAGCTGACTAAAATTAGGAGGAAATGCAATGCCCGTTGGAAGAGTCATGGAGGTTAGAGGTAATTAAAAACAACATTTCAATGCCCCTTGGAAGAGCTGTGGAGTTCAGAGTGGTTTAAAAAGACTCTTTTAATGCCGCTTTGAAGAGACGTGGAGGTCACAGTAGCTTAACAAGACGGTTTGAATGCCCCTTGGAAAAGTGGTGGAGGTCGCAGTAGCTAAACAAGATGGTTTTAATGCAACTTACAAGAGCCATACAGTACAGCATCTTAAAAACATTATTCCCATTATTGGGGAGTGGGTCTCCCATAGTCTTTGCTTATGCCTTCCAAGCAAAATCTGCCAAAAATTAGGACGGAGGAACATGCAATGCCCCTTACAAGAGTCATGCAGTACAGCATATTACAAAAATTATTCCCATTATTGGGGAGTGGGTCTCCCATAGTCTTTGCTTATGCCTTCCAAGCAAAATCTGCCAAAAATTAGGATGGAGGAACTTGCAATGCCCCTTACAAGAGCCATGCAGTACAGCAGATTACAAACTTTATTCCCATTATTGGGGAGTGGGTCTCCCATAGTCTTTGCTTATGCCTCCCAAGCAAAACCTGCCAAAAATTAGGACGGAGGAACATGCAATGCCCCTTACAAGAGCCACGCAGTACAGCATATTACAAACATTATTTCCATTATTGGGGAGTGGGTCTCCCATAGTCTTTGCTTATGCCTTCCAAGCAATAGCTGCCAAAAATTAGGACGGAGGAACTTGCAATGCCCCTTACAAGAGCCATGCAGTACAGCATATTGCAAACATTATTCCCATTATTGGAGAGTGGGTCTCCCATAGTATTTGCTTATGCCTTCCAAGCAAAATCTGCCAAAAATTAGGACGGAGGAACTTGTAATGCCCCTTACAAGAGCCATGCAGTACAGCATATTACAAACTTTATTCCCATTATTGGGGAGTGGGTCTCCCATAGTCTGTGCTTATGCCTTCCAAGCAAAATCTGCCAAAAATTAGGACGGAGGAACTTGCAATGACCCTTACAAGAGCCATGCAGTACAGCATATTACAAACATTATTCCCATTACTGGGGAGTGGGTCTCCCACAGTCTTTGCTTATGCCTTCCAGGCAAAATCTGCCAAAAATTAGGATGGAGGAACTTTCAATGCCCCTTACAAGAGCCATGCAGTACAGCATAATATAATCATTATTCCCATTATTGGGGAGTGGGTCTCCCATAGTATTTGCTTGTGCCTTCCAAGCAAAAGCTGCCAAAAATTAGGAGGAAATGCAATGCCCATTCGAAGAGTCGTGGAGGTTAAAGTTAATTAAAAACAACATTTCAATGCCCCTTGGAAGAGCTGTGGAGTTCAGAGTGGTTTAACAAGACGCTTTTAATGCCCCTCGGAAGAGAGGTGGAGGTTGCAGTAGCTTAAGAAGACGGTTTTAATGCCCCTTGAAAAAGTCGTGGAGGTTGCAGTAGCTTAACAAGACGGTTTTAATGCCCCTCAGAAGAGACGTGCAGGTCGCAGTAGCTTAACAAGACGGTTTTAATGCCCCTTGGAAAAGTGGTGGAGGTCACAGTAGCTTAACAAGACGGTTTTAATGCCCCTTACAAGAGCCATACAGTACAGCATCTTAAAAACATTATTCCCATTATTGGGGAGTGTGTCTCCCATAGTCTTTCCTCATGCTTTCCAAGCAGAAGCTGCCAAAAATTAGGATGGAGGAACTTGCAATGCCCCTTACAAGAGCCATGCAGTACAGCATCTTAAAAACATTATTCCCATTATTGGGGAGTGGGTCTCCCATAGTATTTGCTGATGCCTTCCAAGCAAAAGCTGCCAAAAATTAGGATGGAGGAACTTTCAATAATGGCAACACAGACCACGGTCACCCTGGTGGTTCAGTGGTGGTGGAGGCTGAGGATAAGGAGAAGACCATAAAACAGCCGAAATGAGGAAGAGTATACCCATGTGTGGGTGTGAAGTGGTGCATGTGAATACACCTCCCGAAAAAACACAGTGGATTTGACTTTATGTTACTTTGCTGTCATTTGGTGGTGATGAGAAGTCTGGCCCAATCCAACCCTTGTTCATTTAGATAAGGGTCAGCTTGTCAGCATTGTCAGTTGACAGGCGAGTGCGCTTATCAGTTATAATTCCTCCAGCGGCACTAAAAACATGCTCCGATAACACGCTAGCGGCAGGGCAGGCCAGGACCTCCAAGGCGTTCAGAGCGAGTTCATTCCAAGTGTCCAGCTTCGATACCCAATAATTAAAAGGCACAGAGGAATCACTGAGGATGCTGGTACGGTCGGCAAGGTACTCCCTCACCATCTTTTGAAACTTTCCACTCCTTGTGAGAGTACCCCGCACCTCAGGGCCTGTAAGCTGGGCGGGTCTTAGAAAACTGTCCCAGAATGTTGACAGTGTTCCCCTGCCTCTGCTGGATTGGAGTTGCCTCTCTCTCCCTTGTACGCCTTGGTTGGTCAACGAACTGTGACCTCTGCCGCTAGCGTGTTCAGATGAGAATTTTTTTAACAGTTCTGCAGCAAGGGCCTTCTGGTACTGCCCCATTTTTGTAGACCTCTCCACCTCAGGAATAAGAGGGTGAAAGTTCTCCTTGTAGCGGGGGTCTAAAAGTGTCACCAACCAGTAATGACTGTCACCCAACATTTTGACAACGCGAGGATCACGGTTAAGGCAGCGTAACATAAAGTCAGCCATGCGTGCCAGACGGGCAAGACTTCCGTGTCCTCACCAAGATGACGACTAGAGATGAGCGTTGTTCTACTCGAACTGTTCGCCAATCTCAAATTCGAGCTGTTTTGGGCGGTGTTCGAGCCGTTCGGCGAACACGAACAATTTGAGAAAAATTCGGCTGTTCGAGGTTATGTTCGATAACTGTTCGTGCACCAAAATCATAACTGGATTTTTTCTCAGTAATGATGAAAATTAATGTTAATATGCAGTTTGAGTGTACAGCGGGGTGGGGGGAGGGGCAGGGGATGGATCTCTGCAGGAACAATGAAGATCTCCATTTTTTTTTCTCTTTCCCGCATTTACAGTGGGGAGGTGCAATCTGTCAGCCTATCAGCAGCGCACACACGGAGCGAAGTGCTTTTTTTCACACAAGCAAGGGCATGTGTCATTGGCAGTGTATGTCACATGTCCTTGCCCTATAAGACCAAGCCATTTTCCCCGTCGCCACCATTTTCTCACTGCTGCAGCTGCATGTTAGACGGCACCGCTGTTGCTGTGTGCGCTATACCTTGTTAATTTCAAGCCAATTTTCGCACAAATCTACAGATAGCTTGGGAGTAGGGAATAGTTGTGATTGCAGTCCTTTTAAGGACTAGGTTACAGCATTTCCTACGACTTTTATCAGGCAGGTCTGTGCTCTTAAATAGATAGATTGTGGGAGTAAAGACTAATTGTAATTGGAGTCCTTTTCAGGACTAGGTTACATCAGTTCCTATCAGTTTTTGCCAGGCAGGTCTGTAACAGTGCTGTGAAAGTTTTTTCACAGCATTTGGCTGAATCTAGCAAAGCTAATCCTTTTTGGCCTATTGCAGAGTGTGTTAGTCAGTGGAGTAGCCTATCTGTGTTGCAAGATATACCACCTGTGTATAGAATACCAATTTTTTTACTGCACCTAGTGAAGTAAAATCTTTTGGGCATAGCATCATTCTATTAGTCCATCTATACTGACCTCCATCAGGTTGCAAATTGAATATAATTTTTTTCTGCATCTAGCTCTGAAAAAATATTGGGCTTCTAGCTGTGTGTGGGACTTGTTGTATTAGTCCATCTATACTGACCTCCATCAGGTTGCAAACTGAATATATTTTTTTCTGCATCTACCTCTGAAAAAATATTGCGCTTCTAGCTGTGTGTGGGACTTGTTCTATTAATCCATCTATACAGACCTCCATCAGGTTGCAAACTGAATATATTTTTTTCTGCATCTACCTCTGAAAAAATATTGGGCTTCTAGCTGTGTGTGGGACTTGTTCTATTAATCCATCTATACAGACCTCCATCAGGTTGCAAACTGAATATATTTTTTTCTGCATCTACCTCTGAAAAAATATTGGGTTTCTAGCTGTGTGTGGGACTTGTTGTATTAGTCCATCTATACTGACCTCCATCAGGTTGCAAACTGAATATATTTTTTTCTGCATCTACCTCTGAAAAAATATTGGGCTTCTAGCTGTGTGTGGGACTTGTTCTATTAATCCATCTATACAGACCTCCATCAGGTTGCAAACTAAATATATTTTTTTCTGCATCTACCTCTGAAAAAATATGTGGCCTTCTAGCAGTGTGTGGGACTTTCTCTATTAGTCCATCTATACTGACCTCCATCAGGTTGCAAACTGAATATAATTTTTTTCTGCATCTAGCTCTGAAAAAATATTTGGCCTTCTAGCAGTGTGTGGGACTTTCTCTATTAGTCCATCTATACTGACCTCCATCAGGTTGCAAATTAAAAATAATTTTTATCTGCATCTACAGTACCTCTGAAAAAATATTTGGGCTTCTAGCTGTGTGTGGGACTTGTTCTATTACTCCATCTATACTGACCTCCATCAGGTTGCAAACTGAATATATTTTTTTCTGCATCTACCTCTGAAAAAATATTGGGCTTCTAGCTGTGTGTGGGACTTGTTGTATTAGTCCATCTATACTGACCTCCATCAGGTTGCAAATTAAAAATAATTTTTATCTGCATCTACAGTACCTCTGAAAAAATATTTGGGCTTCTAGCTGTGTGTGGGACTTGTTCTTTTAGTCCATCTATAATGACCTCCATCAGGTTGCAAATTGAATATAATTTTTATCTGCATCTAGCTCTGAAAAAATATTTGGCCTTCTAGCAGTGTGTGGGACTTTCTCTATTAGTCCATCTATACTGACCTCCATCAGGTTGCAAATTAAAAATATTTTTTATCTGCATCTAGCTCTGAAAAAATATTTGGCCTTCTAGCAGTGTGTGGGACTTTCTCTATTAGTCCATCTATACTGACCTCCATCAGGTTGCAAATTAAAAATAATTTTTATCTGCATCTACCTCTGAAAAAATATTTGGGCTTCTAGCTGTGTGTGGGACTTGTTCTATTAATCCATCTATACAGACCTCCATCAGGTTGCAAATTCAAAATAATTTTTTGTCTGCATCTAGCTCTGAAAAAATATTTGGCCTTCTAGCAGTGTGTGGGACTTTCTCTATTAGTCCATCTATACTGACCACCATCAGCTTGCAAACTGAATATATTTTTTTTCTGCATCTACCTCTGAAAAAATATTGGGCTTGTAGCTGTGTGTGGGACTTGTTCTATTAATCCATCTATACAGACCTCCATCAGGTTGCAAACTGAATAAAAAAATTTTCTGCATCTACCTCTGAAAAAATATTTGGGCTTCTAGCTGTGTGTGGGACTTGTTCTATTAGTCCATCTATACTGACCTCCATCAGGTTGCAAATTGAATATAATTTTTTTCTGCATCTAACCCAGCCAATAGTTTTGGCCTAATACCACAGTTTGGCCACTCAGCTCTGCTCGGTTCCCATCCATTGTTTTTTTGTGCAAACAACTCCAGAGTTGTGAATTAGTTAACCACCAAAATGAGTGGAAAAAGGCCTGCTGCTGGTGGAAAGGGGAATAGGCGTGTTGGGAAGGGGAAAAAAGGTTGTGTCCGTGGGGTAGGTGTTAAAGCAACAGTAACATCTGCAGAAGAAAGACCATCCTCCAGCCAAACTAAAATGTCTACTTCTTTTAGCGGACAATGTGATAAGATCCCTTTCTTACGGCCACGCCAATCGCTACAAATTCCAGATGAGGCACAAAAACAGCAGGTGCTTCAACGGATATCAAGTGCTCCTTTAAGTGGGCTCTCCTCCACATCAACTTCAACATCACAAATACTCCAGTCCTCAAAGGTGTCACCCCAATCGCACTTGCTTCCTCACAGCTCCCAAATCTCCAGCTGCCCGTCTGAGTATGAGGTAGAACAGATGGTTGAGTCTGCAGAGCTGTTTACTCATACTATAGCCTGGGAATCAGAGGTCGACTCCAGCGCTTCTGTGAATCCAGACGAGGAAATGATCTGCACTGATGCCCAGAATCTTTATGAGTCGGATCCAGGACCAGACGCAGAAGGTTCTGACCATAATGTAGACCCTCATTCCCAAACTGTAACTCCTGTTGGTGGAGACAATGAGGAAGACGATGATAAGACTCAAATACCTGATTGGAGCGACAACTTTAGTTTTTTGTCAGGGCAGGAACAGGTTGGCTCTGAGGACGACGGGTGTGATAACGCACAGGGTGATGATGATGAGGTTGGAGATCCCACTTACTGTCAACCCACAGTCAGCCAAGAGATGAGGTCAGCAGAGGAGGTGGAGGAAGATGCTAGTGACGACGAGGTCAGGTTGCGCCTTCCTGGACAGAGACGTAGTACTGGAAGCACGTCAACAACTGCATCCTCAAACACAACTCTGCCTCTCACCACAAGTCGTGGTGGCTCTTCAGGTCGCATGGGTGCTAAGCCTTGCATAGCCTGGGCATTTTTCAGATCGATAAAGATGACCCAACTCGTGTTATCTGTAACATTTGTCAGCAAAAGCTAAGTAGAGGCCAAAAAATACATAGTTTGAGTACTTCATGCATGAACCAGCACATGGACATGAAGCATAAGTTGCAGTGGGAAGCTCAGTGTGCTACAATGCGGCCTAGCCGGCCGGGCCAACCACCGTCTGCCATATCTTGTGCATCCGCGGCCTCTTCATCCTCTGTGACTGGGGGGACAGCAGTCACACCTGTTTTGGGGCGCAGACCTGCCACCTCTTTACCCGCAACAGCCAGCGTGATTGGCAGGTCATCATTTTCTTTGGAGGTGGTAACACCAGCTGGTGTTGAGCGCTGTCCGACATCGATAGCACCACCTTTGGATCAAGGCAACCTAACATGTCCGCCTGCATCTTCCTCACAGACCGGCAGTTTGCCGGGGACACCCTTATCAACCCCGTCTAAGCACAATAGCCAGCCCTCGGTCCCTCAGATGTGGACAAGTAAAAGACCATTTCCTCCTAGCCATGAGAAAGCTAAGAGGTTGAATTTCACCATCTGCAAGCTCTTGGCTACAGAAATGCTGCCTTTCCGCCTGGTGGACACAGAGGATTTTCGAGACCTTATGTCCGTCGCAGTGCCCCAGTACCAGATGCCCAGTCGGCACTACTTCTCAAAGAAAGGTGTGCCTGCGCTCCACCAGCATGTCGCACACAACATCACCGCTTCTTTGAGAAACTCTGTGTGTGACAGGGTGCATTTCACCACAGACACTTGGACGAGTAGGCATGGACAGGGGCGTTACATGTCGCTGACTGGGCACTGGGTAACTATGGTGACAGCAGGACAAGGGGCTGCTGTCCAAGTCTTGCCGTCCCCACGAGTTGTGCGTCAATCCTCTTTATGTCAAAGTTCCTCCACTGCTTCTGCCTCCTCAACCTCCTCTCGGTCTTCCACCTGCACTCAAAGCCTGTCTGGTCATGCCGCAAGCTTTCTAACTGTGCAGAAGGGATCCTGCACACCTCCTTACTATGCTGGCAGTAGGGCTCAATGTCATCAGGCGGTTTTTACATTGAAATGTCTGGGAAATGTGAGTCACACAGCTGAGGAGTTGTGGTCAGCTCTGGAGAACCAATTTCATGAATGGTTGTCTCCACTGGACCTGAAACCAGGGAAGGCCGTGTGCGACAATGCTGCAAACCTGGGTGCGGCCCTTCGCCGGGGCAATGTCACACACGTGCCTTGTATGGCTCACGTGTTGAACCTGGTTGTCCAGCAATTTTTAGCCCACTATCCCAGACTAGATGGCCTTCTGCAGAGGGCACGGTCGCTGTGTGCTCACTTCCGCCGTTCGCATCCTGCAGCGCAGCGACTTACATCTCTACAGAAGTCGTTGGGCCTGCCACTTCACCGGCTAAAATGCGATGTGCCTACCCGGTGGAATTCAACTCTGCACATGTTGCAGCGACTGTGGCAGCACCGACAAGCCCTGGTGCAATACGTTCTGACGTATAGCCTGGGCCAACGAGATCCAGAGGTGGGGCAAATCACGCTGGAGGAGTGGTCTCAGATCAGGGACCTATGCACCCTTCTGCACAGTTTTGAAATGGCGACGAAGATGTTTAGTGCTGACGATGCCATTATCAGCATGACTATTCCGGTGATTTACATGCTGGAGCACATGTTAAACAGAATTCGGAGTCAGGTGGTGGCACAAGAGGAGGTGGAGGAACTAGAGGAGGAGGAGTTGTATGCGGAAGGCCTAACATCTGCAAGGTCCAGACGGTCGGCAGCACCAAGGCGGCAGGCATGTGAGGGTGGGGGAGATGGTTTTACCAGGGCGCATGGTAGCAGCCAAACTAGTGAGGAAGGTGCAGGAGCCCAGGAAGTAGTGGAGGACGAACTGATGGAAGACTCATCAGATGAGGGAGACCTTGATCACATTTCTGTTGTGCGAGGTTGGGGGGAGAGGACAGAGGAAGGAAGCATGATTGTTACCTCGCCACCAACACAACAGGGACTTGGTGCTCCTGGATGCGCAACACACATGAGTGCCTTCTTGCTGCACTACCTGCAACATGACCCTCGAATTGTGAGAATTAGAAATAATCCTGACTACTGGGTTGCCACACTGTTAGATCCCCGGTACAAAAGTAAATTTGTAGAAATTATTCCTGCCATAGAAAGGGATGCACGCATGCAGGAGTATCAGCAGAGACTGTTGCAGAATCTTACATGTGCTTTTCCACAAAATACCAGTGGTGCACGTAGTGAATCTCACAGTTCCAACTTGCCAACCGTGGGACCGTCAAGTGTTCAGCACTCAAACCGTAACAGAACCACAGTATCTGATGGTAACATCAATTTTGCGGAATCATTTCACCACTTTTTTAGCCCATCCTTTGCAAGGCCACAGGAGACAAGAAGTCTGACACATAGTCAACGCCTAGAGACGATGGTACAGGAGTATCTCCAAGTAAACATTGAAGCCATGACTGTGTCACTGGACCCTTGCTCTTTTTGGGCTTCCAATCTGGATAAATGGCCGGAGCTAGCCACTTACGCCTTGGAGATCTTGTCATGCCCGGCAGCCAGCGTTCTGTCTGAACGTGTGTTCAGCGCTGATGGTGGTGTGCTGACAGATAAGCGCACGCGACTCTCCACTGATAATGTAGACAGACTCACGTTCATAAAGATGAACAAATCATGGATCCGAAACGACTTTTCTACCCCTGTGTCATCCTGGGGAGAGTAAAAGCTTGATGATTGGTTAAAATCACCCTACCAACCGTTTTAAGCTTTCAAATTACTAATCATGTTTATCTGTATCTTGGCTGGAAAATAATTTGGGCTTTGTAGCAGTGTGCAGCACTGATTCTATTAGGCCATCTATAATAAGCTCCACCAGATTTAAAATTACTAATCATGTTTATCTGTATCTTGACTGGAAAATAATTTGGGCTTTGTAGCAGTGTGCAGCACTGATCCTATTAGGCCATCTATACTAAAGCTTAACCAGATTTAAAATTAATAATATTTGTTAGCTGCATCTAGCCCGGAAAATAATTTTGGGGCTCCGAGATGCGCAAGACACATAAGTGCCTTCTTGCTGCACTACCTGCAGCATGATCCTCATATTGTCAGAATTCGAAGTAATCATGACTACTGGGTTGCCACACTCTTAGATCCCCCAAACTTTTCGATCAACCTTTTCATTTTAATAAAGACCAAAAAAATTGTCATTTTTGAAATTATAAGCATTAGCAGGTTATTAGAAACTGAAATCAAACAGTTTTCAACTCAAAACTTTATTCTAGGTGATGTTACATTTTCACATAGGACCCCTTGTTCGAAAGGAGCTTCTGAACTCTCTCGTCCATTGAATTTGTCAGATTTTGGATGGTTTCTGCTTCAATTGTTTTGCATGAGGACAGAATACCCTCCCAGAGCTGTTGCTTAGATGTGAACTGCCTCCCGCCATCATAGACACTCCTTTTAATGATGCTCCAAAGGTTCTGAATGGGGTAGAGGTCAGGGGAGCATGGGGGTCACACCATAAGTTTGTTCCCTTTTATGCCCATATCAGCCAGAGATGCAGATGTTTTATGTGCAGCATGAGATGGTGCATTATCATGCAAAAAAATGATCTTGCTGTGAAATACACGGTTCTTCTTCTTGAACCATGGCAGGAAGTGCTGTTTGAGAAAATCCACATACATTATGGAGTTCATCTTTAGCGCCTTCAGGGATCCTAAAGGGGCCGACAATCTCTCTCCCCATGATTCCAGCCCAAAACATTACTCCACCTCCTCCTTGTTGGCGCTGTAGCCGTGTTTGCGTGGGGTGTCCATCAACCAGCCATCCTCCACTCCATCCATCTGGACCATCGAGCGCTGCACGGCACTCATCCGTGAACAAAACAGTTTTGAAATCAGTCTTCATGTAATGTTTGGCCCACTGGAGCCGTTTCTGCTTGTGTGAAGTGGATAGAGGAGGTCGACAGGATGGCGTATGCACAGCTGCAAACCTCTGAAGGACCCTGCATCTTGTTGTTCGGGGGACGTTGGAGGCACCAGCAGCTTCAAAAACTTGTCTGCTGCTATGACAAGGCTTTTTTGCCGCTGCTCTTTCAACCTGACGTAATTGCCTGTAGGAAAGAGTCCTCAATTTGCCCTTATCAGCACGCACACGTGTGTACTGTGAATCAGCTACATACTTCTTGATTGCCAAGACACTTCATCCTGATCATCGCACAATGTTGATTGTAGTCATGCCTTGACCTAAACACTCCACAATTTGTTGCTTCTCAGCAGCCGACACATCCTTTTTCTTTCCCATTTTGGCAGAAAATGTAGGCTGCTTAATAATGTGAGACAGTCTTCTTAAGTAGTCTTGCCTTTCATTGGACACACCTGCCAAACTAATTAGCACAGGTGTCTGCAATTGCTTACAGTGATATAAAGAGCCCTGACACACATCACCATCAATGAGTTTAACTGACAAACAAACAAATTCTTCCCTTATCACTCCTAAACACTTTTTGCATAATAATTTGTGTAACGGGTCTGGGAGGCGGAACCTCTGAGCTACTATACAAGGGGGCAGTCCATGTAAGGGAGCGGGTGGCGACCAGGGAAGACGGGCAGGAGGTCACAGCAGGTGACCGGGACAGTCTCTGAGTGAACGGGCTGGAGGTCAAGGCAAGTGACCGGGGCAGTCTCTGGATGAACGGGCTGATGGTCACGGCAAGTGACCGGGGCAGTCTCTGAATGAACGGGCAGATGGTCACGGCAAGTGACCGGGGCAGTCTCTGGATAAACGGGCAGATGGTCACGGCAAGTGACCGGGGCAGTCTCTGGATGAACGGGCAGATGGTCACGGCAAGTGACCGGGGCAGTCTCTGGATGAACGGGCAGATGGTCACGGCAAGTGACCGGGGCAGTCTCTAGGTAAAGGGTTGGTACGACCTGTGGCGGCTGATGATAGACGTGAGCTCCCAGGTGAGCAGGCGAGAGTCTCTGGATGAACGGGTGGTCACAGCATGTGACGGCGGAGCCTCCAGGAAGACCAACAGACAGGCGGCAGATGAGCGCTCCCAGGTGAGCGGGCAGAAGTCTCTGGACAGGCGGGTGGTCACAGCACGTGACGGCAGAGCCTCCAGGTAGGCTAGCAGACAGGCAGCAGATGGGCGCTCCCAGGTGAGCGAGCAAGAGTCACTGGACAGGCAGGTGGTCACAGCACGTGACGGCGGAGCCTCCAGGTAGACTAGCAGGCAGGTAGCTGGTGTGTGCTCCCAGGTGAGCGGGCAAGCTGGTCCATAGACAGACTGACAGGAGTTGGAAGGCAGACCGTCGGACCTCAGGCAAGCAGGCAGGTGGCTGATGTGCGCTCCCAGGTGAGCGGGCGGGCTGGTCCTTAGACAGAATGACAGGAGTAGTAAGGCAGACCGTCGGACCTCAGACTAGCAGGCAGGTAGCAGATAATCAGGCAGGAATCTGGCAGGTAACTGGCAGGTAACTGGCAACGGGACCTGAGGGCTGAAGCAGAGTAGAACAGTGCAACAACATTGCTCGGGCACCTCCATTTTGGAGGAGGTGCCTTATATATGGTGAAGTCCTCCGGCCATTGGCCGGGGACTCCTTAGGGAGGGAGGGAGAGCGCGCGCGCCCTAAGCACAGTGGCCGGGAAGGAGCGCGCGCTGCCAGCAGAGCGGGAGGAGGACGCCGGGCACGGAGCAGGGAGGTGAGGGGAACAGCGTCCCTGCCTGGCAGAGGGCAGGGACGCCGGCGCTACAATTTGGAACACAGTGTACATGTGCTTTTCCACAAAACACCAGTGGTTCACGTAGTGAATCTTACAGTTCTAACTTGCCAACCGTGGTCTGTATGGAGTTGTTCAATAAGGGGCCCAAAATTAAGATAACATAGATGGGAGAGGTCTCTATGAATAGGAATTCCTAAGTATTTGATACCCTGTGAGGGCCAGGCAAAGTGAAAGTTGGACTGGATGGAATCCTATATGGATTTGGGGAGGGAGACATCGAGGGCCTCAGACTTCGCTGCATTGATTTTAAAATTTGACCAAACAAAGTGATCTATTTCAGCCATAACAGCATGGATGGATATATGTGATTGAGTGATATATACTAGGACATCATCAGCAAATAGAGAGCACTTGTACTCGGTGCCTCCCACCTCAATCCACCTAATATTGGGGTTATGGCGAATTGATGAGAGCAGGTGCTCCGTCACTAGGATGTATAAGAGAGGGGACAGAGAACATCCCTGCCTTGTCCCATTGGTGATTGTGAAAGGTGATGAAAATGTTCTGATGCGCCCCCTGGGCCTTGGGACACCCGGAGCCGGACCCTTTTTGGTGGATGCTGGTGGTTGTAGTCTCCGTGGCGGCGACCCGGTTCCGTGGCTCAGGGCGGTCAAACCAGTGGCGGAACTATTTATGTGGTTTTGATGTTTAAATGTCCGACTACGCCACCCGTGGATTGCGGTCAGAGTGAACCGCCGCTCCAGGGCAGACCGCTGAGGCTGGTGTTGTGGGTGCAGCAGAGCGTAGCATAACTCCCCACGGGAGGAGTATAGCCTCAGGGCAGTGTATGCGGAGGATGGGGGTGATGGTGCAGGGCAGCAGCAGTAACGACACGGAGTCAGTGATGCAGTCCAGGGCCTTTACTCACAGTTCTTATTATCCAGACCACGTCTGCAGGTAACGGCTGCCCACGTCGTACTGTGCTCACCAGGTGAGGGGCTCAGACAACTCCCAGATAACTTTGGAGCGCTTCACAGGACCCCCTTTGTGTGTCCTTTGTCTGGCCTTTCTTACCAACCCTTCTGTCCGGCTGCCTCGGGCCTCCTCTTGGTAAACTTGGCGCCAGTTTCCCTGACCCTATGTGGTGCCTTCCTAGCGGGTGTAGCGAGGGGCTGCGCCACATAAAATGTCACAGCCTCCTGTTTCTAGCTGAGGGTCGTTTCCTGCCTCCACTAGTTTCGGGGACCGGTCTCCCCCTTTGGCCTGACCCCTCCACGCAGGTGGATTCGGGCGTGCGGTGGCGACTCGCCCGTCCGCACCCCTGGGATCCCTTCGTTCCTCGTTCCTGGAGCCTTCTCCGCACCTCTTCCTTCCTTCTCCCTCTTCCAGGCCTGGGCCTCTGTTACTAGGCCCGCCTCCGGAGCAGAGCTCATGCAGAGCCCCTGCTCCCTGCCACTTCTGCTCAGACTTCTCTGCACTGAACTAAGATGGTGCCCACCTTTTATACTCCCTTCTCAATGCACCCAGGAACTGCTTCCTCCCTGCTCCTGCACTACAGGGTTCCCCTTCCTCAGTGTTCCCTCCCCCCACTCCAGCCAGGGACAGGGACTGTCGTGCCCATCTCAGGGGCATATTGGTTGCCCTGCCCCACGGCAATGTGGTGTAATGCATGCAGGTGTCGGGTCCTGATCCACACTACATCCTTACCTGAGAGTGAGATATCACACCTCTGGGTGAGGTGCAATACCTCTGTAGCAACCGAGCCCTCAGGGTGCTACAGTTCCATTTATCTTCAGCCTAGGTGACGTATTGCGATACAGGGCCGTGATTTTGGCTATAAAAGGGTCCCCTAGACCCCTACCCCAAGATTTTAAGAGAATCATATATGGCATGCCAGGAGAATCTATGGAATGCTTTCTCAGCATCCAACGAGAGTATCTAATTACAAATTTTTAACTGCATCTAGCCCAGGAAATACTTTGTGCCTAGTAGCAGTGTCTGCTAGTCAGCGGATTATCCCGGCTGTTAAGCAAGCTACACCACTTGTAGTTTGGACACTTAATTTTTTCAAAGGAAATGCTTCGGGACCACGGGATACTCAGTGAAGAGCATCAGGAGGCACCCCAAGGCATAGGGGCTGGGACTGGCAGTAGGATGCCTTGCGGTGGACAGCCGAGCTCGATCCTTATAAAAGCTTTTTAACTGCAGCAGCTTTAGTGGACGCTACTGGGGCTGGAATTACGCGGCTGCTGGCATGAGACTTGCCCTCCAATAGATCCTTGTAAATGGATTTAAAGTGTATTCATTCAAATTAGAGAGACAATTTAAATTAAAAAGCTTAGAGCTGCCTCCACCACAGGGGGGCTCGCTCGACCCACCAGCGGACAGGCACCAGTATTGGGAGAGGGGGGCTGGCCGTCAGGGTTCACCGCGGCTCTGGCACAAACCCGGCGACGCGGAGGTGGCACGGGCAGGAGCGGACTGAACGTGTCGGCTTCTCACTTTTTGGATTTTAGAAGGGCATGACATGCCTATATCTGTGTCTCCCCCTCCTTTTACTCCTCCACCTCTTTTCTTTTCGCATGACTATATGTACTTGTCACTTTTCCATGTGTTAGTTGTGTCTTCTGAGCAGTTTGTCAGCTTTTGGACACCTTTGAAGGTGTTTTCTATGTGTTTCTATGTGTTTTTGTTTGCCTGCCATTGGTTTTAACGGTGTTCGAAGGTGTTCGACGAACAGTTCGACGAACAGTTCGGCGAACACACGGGTGTTCGACGAACCGAACCGAACTCGAACACTACGGGGGTGGCTCAACACTAATGACGACTGACCATGCTCTCCTCCTCCTCCCCCCTGTCCTCAGGCCACCCACGCTGAACCGACGGTATGACAGTTGTACAGGTACTACCGTTTACAGCGCATGATACAAGCTCCTGTTCTTCCTCCTCCTCCTCCTCCTCTCCCTCATTGTCCCCCAATGCACGTTGGGATGAGATGAGGCTGGGCTGTGTGTAATCGACCGCTACGGCTTCTTGATCCATCTCATCATACTCTGGCTGCAATGCCTCCTCTTTAATTCTCTGCAGAGAGCGTTACAAAAGACAGATAAGTGGAATGCTGACACTAATGATGGCGTCATCACCATTCACCATCTGGGTGGACTCCTCAAAGTTTGTCAAGATGGTACAGATGTCAGACATCCAGGTCCACTCCTGAGGTCTTATGTGTGGAGTCTGACCAGAATATTGACGGCTTTGTTGCAGCTGGTACTCCACAACTGCTCTCTTCTGCTCACAAATCCTTTGCAACATGTGGAGGGTAGAGTTCTAACGTGTGGGGACATCACACACCAGTGTAGCAACCCGAGGGATCGGCTGCTACAGGGGTACTGCACCTCAAACCAGAGGTGTGATATTCCACTTCCGGGTAAGGATGGAGTGTGGACTAGGGCTCGTTTATCTGCATGCACCACACACACCCCATTTCCGAGGGACAGCTTAACGGTGCTCCCACAGAAGTGCAGGCACGACAGCATCTGTCCCTGGCTGGAGTGGGGAGGGGGAGGAAAACCCAGTGGTGTAGGAGCAGATAGGGATGGGTCTCTGGGCATAGGTAGGAGCCCATTGGTTGCTAGTCACCTGGGCTCACACATAGAGGGAGGTATATAAGGTGGGCACCATCTTAGAACAGTGTTCATTTCAGTCCGGGGAGTGAGTTGAGAGAAGGAGTTCAGCCAGAGAGGGTTGACAGGGAGTTGTGGCTCAGTCTGGGCCCAGCTCCACGAGGCAGGCCTGGAGAGGAGGCCAGAGCCAGAGGAGAGGAACAGAAACAGCAAGGAACTGGAACAGAAAGGAAACAAGGAACAGCACATTAAGAGAGGCCCAGAGACACGAGAGAAAAAGGAACCCCGTAGGCCCAGGAGATTGCGGGTGAGGGGTTGGCAGAGCAGGGTACCGGAACCCAAATTGGTGGAGGCAACAAATTCCTCAGCCAAAGACTGGAGGTTGTGACCACATCTTGGTGCGACCCCTCACTACATCCACCAGGAAAGCATACCACATAGGGTCAGGGAAACCGGAGATAGGTTTCGCCAAGAGAAGGCCCGAGGAAGCTGGACAAAGGTGGGTCACTGGTGGGGACGGCCAGAGAAGGGAAGAGAAGGGAGCCCTGTGCCACACTCTGGAATTGCCTGGGAGTTGGTCGAGTCCCTTGCCTGGTGGACGCAGCACGGCTTGGGCAGACACCGCCGGTACCGAGGTGACTAGGACCAGTAAACAACTGTGAGTTAAGCATTGGAAACTGCAACCACACGTCTCTGTGTTTCATCGCCGCACCAGCACCATTAGTACTGGGACGCTCACACCATCACTCCCATCATCCACACTAGCTGCCCTGAGGCAATACTTCTCCCGTGGGGAGTTATCCCATTCTTGGCTGCGCATACAACATCAGCCTCAGCGGTCTGCGCGCAGCAGCGGTCCCCACTGACCGCAATCCACGGGTGGTGTAGTCGGACATTTGTTATTACACTAAGACTGCCACTGGTTTGACCACCCTGAGCCACGAACCGGGTCGCCGCCACGGATACTACAACCCCCAGCATCCCACAAGAGGCCCGGTTCCGGGTGCCCCACGCGGCCCAGGGGGCGAGTCACCAGTCGGTGTGACGGAAGCTGCAAACGCTGCTGCAACACAGCAAGGGCGGCGGAAGCTGTAGCCGACTTGCGAAAATGAGCTGACAGGCGGCGTACTTTGATGAGCAGATCTGGCAACTTGGAGTACGATTTAAGAAACCACTGAACCACGAGGTTAAGCACATGAGGCAGGCATGGTACGTGTGTGATCTCGCCTCGCCTCAGAGCCGCCACCAGGTTACGGCCATTGTCACACACCACCATGCCTGGATGTAGGTTCAGCGGTCTCAGCCACAGATCTGCCTGCTCTTTCACAGCTGTCCACAACTCACAAGCAGTGTGAGGTTTCTCACCTAAGCTTAGGAGTTTCAGCACAGCCTGTTGCCGCTTGGCGGAGGCAGTACTGCAGTGCTTCCAGCTTATAACTGATGTGGTGATATCTGAGATGGAGGCTGAACATGAGGAGGAGGAGGAGGATGATGCGCAGGAGCTGTACACTGTGGGGGAAACTCTGACTGACATAGGGCCCGCAATCCTCGGTGTGGGGAGGATGTGTTCCGTCCCAAGGTCCGACTGGGTCCTGGCTTCCACTATGTTTACCCAGTGTGCCGTTAAGGAGATGTACCGTCCCTGGCTACAAGCACTTGTCCACGTGTCCGTTGTCAGGTGGACTCTCCCAGTAACTGCGTTGTTGAGGGCACGGCAGATGTTTTGGGACACGTGCTTGTGTAGTGCGGGGATGGCACACCGGGCAAAATAGTGTCGGCTGGGGACCGAGTACCGAGGGACGGCCATTGCCATAAGGTTGCGGAAGGATTCCGTCTCCACCAGCCTAAAAGGCAGCATTTCCAATGCAAGCAGTCGTGAAATGTGTGAATTTAGGACTGTGGCCTGTGGGGCGTTAGCTGCGAATTTCCGCTTTCATTCAAAGGTCTGGGATATGGACAATTGAACGCTGCGGTGGGATGTGGACGTTGATGCTGTTTCTTGAGAAAATGCCATAGCAAGTGAAGGCTGAGAGGAGGGGGCATCTTTGAATGCAGTATGGACAGGGGATTTCCTTGCACACACAACAGGGGGTTCTATTTCAATCACAGCAGTGGAAGAAGCAGTGGTGACACCCGCTGACACTGGTCGTGGACCCTGGGTTTCGGCCTACAAAGTCGGGTGCTTTGCTGCCATGTGCCTGATCATGCTGGTGGTGGTCAGGCTGGTAGTTTTGTCACCCCTGCTGATGCTGGCATGGCAGGTGGTACAAATGTCCTTTTTGGGGTTATCAGCAGAGCCTTTAAAAAAATTCCAGACTCTGGAAGACCTACCGGTTGTACTGCCAACGTCCCTCGTGTTGGTGTTACGGGGAAAGCCTTCTGTCTGCGGCCACCACACTGCTTCTTCCTGCCTGTTGGGGTACTCTGCCTCCCTCCCCCTGTGTGCTGCTGGCCTCACTCTGCATGTCCTCCTGCCACGTTGGGTCAGTTACTAGATCATCCACCACCTCCTCCTCTTCCACTTGCGCACCACGATCCTCCTCCTCACTTCCTGGCTATTATGTCTCGTCATCGTCCACCTCTTGTGACAAATTGCCAGCGTCGACTTCCTGTGGCCGCGGCTGTTCAAATATTTGGGCATCGCTACATGGGATCTCCTCTTCCACCACTTCAAGCGGAGCAGGCGAGGGGCACAAATCTGGAATTGGACCAGTGAACAGCTCTTCAGAGTGTCCAAGTGTGGGATCAGTTGCTGTCTGACGACACTCGGCATGGTGGGAGGAAGGAGCATCAGGGTGAGGAGGAGTATGCGGTCGAGACTCACGGCTACTAAGAGTCGACCGTGTGGAAGACAGGCCGGAGGTGGTGGTGCCCAGGTAACTGGAAGTATTATCTGCTATCCAATTAATAACTTGTTCACACTGATCAGTTCGCAATACTGGTGTTCTGTGCTTCCCTAGTAATTCGGTCAAGAAGTGGGAGCGAGAAGATGTGGCTGTTGGTTGTGGCACATTTTCACCTTGGCCATGGCCCCGTCCTCTGCACGCACCATCACCAGAACGTCCACTTCCACGTCCCTTGCCACGCGCCTTGCCCATTGTAAAGTAAGTTAAATAGCTTACACTCGCACTATCAATGGAAAAAGGGTAATAAAAAGTAGATTAGAATCGTGGAAGAGGAAAACCACAGTTCTATTTCTCTGGCCTACACCCGACTCTTTTAAACAATCTGAACAATCAGGGAGAAAATATTACTGTTTTTCTTTACGGAAAAAATACCAAAAGCTGAATAATAGAGATTTCTCTCCGTGGAACAGCAAAACCACAGTTATAATTTACTGGTGTATGCATACAAAATACATATTTGCAGCTGAACAGTGAGCGACACACTCAAACTGTTTTTTTTTAGATACAAATGGCCCAAAAGTGGATAATACAGAGGTTTGAACTGTGGAACTGCAAAACCACACTTGTATTTCTCGGGCCTACACCAGACTATTTTCAACAGATATATTTGTGTCTGAACAATCAGGAGACACTATTATTTATTTTTTACGGCCAAAAATTGCAAAAAGCAGAATAATACAGAGATTTGACCCGTGGAACTGCAAAACCACACTTGTATTTCTCTGGCCTACACCAGATTATTTTCAACAGATATATTTGTGTCTGAACAATCAGGAGACACTATTTATTTTTTACGGCAAAAATGCCAAAAGCAGGATAATAGAGATTTTTTACCGTGGAACAGCAAAACCATAGTTATAATTTACTGGTGTATACCAGACTTTTTTAAATATATATATATATTTGCGACTGAACAGTGAGCGACACACTCAAACTGTTTTTTTTAGATACAAATGGCCCAAAAGTGGATAATACAGAGGTTTGAACCGTGGAACTGCAAAACCACACTTGTATTTCTCGGGCCTACACCAGACTATTTTCAACAGATTTATTTGTGTCTGAACAATCAGGAGACACTACTGCTTTTCTTTACGGCAAAAAATGCAAAAAAACAAGATAATACAGAGATTTGACCCGTGGAACTGCAAAACCACACTTGTATTTCTCGGGTCTACACCAGACTATTTTCAACAGATATATTTGTGTCTGAAAAATCAGGGAGACACTATTATTTATTTTTTTACGTCAAAAAATGCCAAGAGCAGGATAATAGAGATTTTTTACCGTGGAACAGCAAAATAACACTTTTGTGTCTCTGGCCTACACCAGACTATTTTCAACAGATATATTTGTGTCTGAAAAATCAGGGAGACACTATTATTTTTTTTACGGCAAAAAATGCCAAAAACAGGATAATAGAGATTTTTTACAGTGGAACAGCAAAACCACAGTTATAATTTACTGGTGTATACCAGACTATTTTAAATAAATATATTTGCGGCTGAACAGTGAGCGACACACTCAAACTGTTTTTTTTTAGATACAAATGGCCCATGAAACTGCAAAACCACACTTCTATTTCTCTGGCCTACACCAGACTATTTTCAACAGATATATTTGTGTCTGAACAATCAGGGAGACACTATAATTTTTTTTTTTTGGCAAAAAATGCCAAGAGCAGGATAACAGAGATTTTTTTACCGTAGAACAGCAAAAGCACACCTCTGTCTGTCTGGCCTACACCAGACTACTTTCAACAGATATATTTGTGTCTGAAAAATCCGGGAGACACTATTATTTTTTTTTACGGCAAAAAATGCCAAAAACAGGATAATAGAGATTTTTTACCGTGGAACAGCAAAACCACAGTTTTAATTTACTGGTGTATACCAGACTTTTCTAAATATATATATTTGCAGCTGAACAGTGAGCGACACACTCAAACTGTTTTTTTTAGATACAAATGGCCCATGGAACTGCAAAACCACACTTCTATTTCTCTGGCCTACACCCGACTATTTTCAACAGATATATTTGTGTCTGAAAAATCAGAGACACACTCTTTTTTTGGGGTGGGGGGAAGGGACACCAAAAGGTTAATAAGACGGGTATTTGTACAGTGTGGAGGAGGAAAAAAAAAAGAGGATTTAGATGAAAAAAAAGGATTTTTCCTGGCCCCCGAGACCTGGAGCTAAGTCCAGCAATTTCAGCAACAGGAGCACACAGGACTGTAATGCAGCGTTTGCTGGTATAACCACTGCGTCTCCTATACAGCCTGCCTGCCTGATATCTGGGATGGACATTAGTCCTGAGAAGGACTGTTTGTTTGATCTGGCAGCCTTCACAGACCCTACACTAACTATTTCGCAGGATATATCTCTCCCTAAATCAGCAGCGAGTACCGAGCAGTGATGAGCATGCTCGCTCAACACTACATATAAGTTCGCTCCAAACTCAGTCATTTGTAGTGAGCGTGGAAGATACTGTCCTCCATTTAAAATGGGCAAGGCAAGTGGCAAGGGATGGGGAACTGGATGTGATGGTGATGGTTCATGCAGAGGCCGAGGACAAGGCCGTGGGCAAGCTGAAATTGTGCCACAACAAACACCCACATCTTCTCGCCTGACCTTCCTGTCTCAATTCCTAGGGGACCACAGCACACCACTATTGAACCCAGAGCAGTGTCAAAAGGTTGTTGCTTGGATAGCGGATAATGCTTCCAGTCACTTAGCCACCACCACCACCCTGTCTTCCACATGGTCAAGTCTCAGTAGCCGTGAGTCTGGACCGCATATTCCTCACCCTGATCCTCCTTCCTCCCACCATGCCGAGTGCACGGAGACAACTGATCCCACACTTGGACACTCTGAAGAGCTGTTCACTTTTCCATTTATTGATTCAGGTCCACTTGAAGCGGGGCAAGAGGAGATCACGTGTAGTAATGCCCAAATACTTGAGCAGCCACGGTCACACGAAGGCAACGGTGGAATAGTGTCACAAGAGGTTGACGATGATGAGACACAATTGCCAGAAAGTCAGGGGGAGGACCAGGGTGTGGAAGTGGAAGACGAGGTGGTGGATGATATAGTAACTGACCCAACCTGGCAGGAGGACACGCAGAGCGAGGAGAGCAGCACACAGGGGGAGGGAGGCAGAGCACCCCAACAGGCGGGAAGAAGCAGTGTTGTGGCCGCAGACAGAAGGCAGGCAATCGTTCCCCGTAACACCAGCATGAAGGAAGTTGCCAGTACAACTGTTACATCTTCCCGAGTCTGGTTGTTTTTTAAAGACTCTGCCGATAACCCCAAAAAGGCCATTTGCACCACCTGCCAGGCTGGCATCAGCAGGGGGGGGCAAAACGACCAGGAACAGTAACTACAGGTGGCACCATTGTTTCTTCCGCTGTTGTGCATGCAAGCCAATCCCCTGTCCATGGTGCATGCGAAGATGCCTCCTGCCCTGAACCTGTCGTTGCGCACTCTCAAGTAGCAGCATCAGGAAGCACATCCATGTCCTTGTCACAGCGCAGCATTCAATTGTCCATGCCCCAGTCCTTGGAACGCAAGCGCAAATATGCAGCCAACCCCCCATAGGCCACACTACTAAATTCTCACATTTCACTACTACTTGCGCTCGAAATGTTGCCTTTTAGGCTCGTGGAGACGGAAGCATTCCGCAACCTGATGGCGCCGGCCGTCCCTCGGTACTTGGCCCCCAGCCGCCACTATTTCTCCTGGTGTGCCGTCCCCGCATTACACAAGCACGTCTCCCAAAACATTAGCTGTGCCCTCAACAACTCAGTTACCGGGAAAGTCCACCTAACCACGGACACGTGGACAAGTGCTTGTGGGCAGGGACAGTACATCTTGCTGACAACACACTGGGTTAACATAGTGGAAGCCGGGACCCAGTCTGACCTTGGGATGGAACACGTCTTCCCGATGCCAAGGATTGCGGGCAGTAGGTCAATCAGGGTTGCCCCCACGGTCTACAGCTCCTGCACCTCAGCCTCCTCAGCCTCCTCCTCCTCTTCAGCCTCCATCTCCGAAACGACCACATCAGTCAGAAGCTGGAAGTACTGCAGCACTGCCTCGGCCAAACGGCAACAGGCTGTGCTGAAGCTAATATGCTTAAGTGACAAACCGCACAATGCTGAAGAGTTGTGGACAGCTCTGAAAGAGCAGGCCTATCTGTGGCTCACACTGCTGAACTTACAGCCAGGCATGGTCGTGTGTGATAATGGCCGGAACCTGGTGGTGGCTCTAAGGCGAGGCGAGCTCACACACGTACCATGCCTGGCCCATGTGCTTAACCTCATGGTTCAGTGGTTTCTCAAATCCTACCCGGAGCTGCCAGATCTGCTTGTTAAAGTGCGCCGCCTGTGTGCCCATTTTAGAAAGTTAGCTACAGCTTCCGCCGTGTTTCAGCAGCGTTTGCAGCTTCCGGCTCACAGACTGGTGTGTGATGTCCCCACACGTTGGAACTCTACACTGCAGATGTTGGGAAGGATTTGTGAGCAGAAGAGGGCATTTTTTGACTACCAGCATCAACAAGGCCGTCGGTATTCAGTTCAGACTCCACACATAAGACCTCAGGAGTGGACATGGATGTCAAACATATGTATCATCCTCCAAAACTTTGAGGACTCCACCAAGATGGTGAGCGGTGATGACGCCATATTTAGCATCAACATCCCGCTTCTCTGTCTTCTGAAACGCTCTCTGCTCACAATGAAAGAGAATGCATTGCAGGCGGAGCACGATGAGATGGAGCAAGGAACCATACAGAGTGATTACACACAGCCAAGCCTCATCTCATCCCAAAGTATATTGGGTGACAATGAGGAAGAGTAGGAGGGGGAAGGACAGGAGCTAGTTTCATACACTATAGACGGTAGTACCTGCACAGCTGTCATACCGTCTGTTCAGTGTGGATGGCCGGAGGACAGAGAGGAGTAGGAGGAGGAGGAGGAGAGCATGGTCAGTCATCCTCTTGGTGAGGACACAGAAGTCTTGTCTGTTAGTAGTCTGGCACGCATTGCTGAGTTTATGTTACGCTGCCTTTCCCATGACCCTCGCGTTCTCAAAATTTTGGGTGACAGTCATTACTGGTTGGTGACACTTCTATACCCATGCTACAAGGAGAACTTTATATCTCTTATTCCTGAGGCGGACAGGTCTACAAAAATGGGGCTGCACCAGAAGGACCTTGTTGCGGAACTAGTAAAATAAATTTCCATCTGAAAATGCTGGCGGCAGAGGGCACACTTCGTTGGACAACCAATGAGTACAGGCGAGAGAGACACAACTTCAATCCAGCAAAGGTAGGGGAACACTGTCAAAGTTCTGGGAGAGTTTTCTCAGCCCCTACCATCGCACAGGCCCTGAGGCGCGGGGTACTCTCACAAGAAGTGCAAAGTTTGGGAAGATGCTGAGGGAGTACCTTGCCGACCGCACCAACGTCCTCCGTCATTCCTCTGTGCCTTAGAATTATTGGGTATCCAAGCTGGATACGTGGAATGAACTGGCTATCTATGCCTTGGAGGTCCTGGCCTGCCCTGCCGCCAGTGTTTTATCAGAGTGGGTTTTTATTGCTGGTGGTGGAATTATAACTGATAAGCGCATCCGCCTGTCAACTGAAAATGCTGACAGGCTGACACTTATAAAAATGAACAAGGACTGGATTGGGCCAGACTTCTCAACACCACCGAATTATAGCAGCGTAACATAAACTCAAATCCAGTGTCTTTTCTTGGGAGGCGTATTCACATGCACCTTTTCACACCCACACATGGGTATACGCTTCCTGATTTTGACTATTTGCTCTTGTCCTTCTCCTCATCCTCCACCACCACATCACCAGGGTGACCGTGGTCCGTGATGCAACACCCACATAATTTTTTTAAAGGGTGTTTATGATGCCCGTAAAAAAAAATTGTATACCGTATGTTCATACATACCCCCCAGGGATAAATGTTTGTCAGCCCATATGCTTGTGCATGGGCATTACAAGTATAGGAGGCCTGCCCCTCTCTAATGGGAACATTTTTTTATAAGGCCCTTCTCCACGTCTCTTCCAAGGGGCATTGAAGTGCCTCCAAATTTTTGGCAGCCCTTGCATTCACTGCATAGGCCAACACTATGGGAGACTCTCTCCTTTCTAATGGGGATTTGTCGTTACTGTAGCCTTGCTCTATGTCTCTTTAAATTGTTAGTGGGGTTTTTCCTAAATTTGGTCAGCCGTTGGACTCACTGCATACCCTAAAACTGTATAGCAGACTCCCTCCTTTCTAATGGGAACATGTCGTACCTTGTTACTGTGGCCCTGCTCTATGTGTCTTTAAATTCTTAGTGGGGTTTTCCCTAAAATTGGTCAGACTTTGGACTCACTGCATACCCTATAACTGTATAGCAGACTCTCTCCTTCCTTATGGGAATTTGTCGTTACTGTGGCCCTGATCTATGTGTCTTTAAATTCTTAGTGGGGATTTTCCTAAAATTGGTCAGCCGTTGGACTCACTGCATACCTTATAACTGTATAGCAGACCCTCTCCTTTCTAATGGGAACATGTCATACTTGTTACTGTGGTCCGGTTCTATGTGTCTTTAAATTCTTAGTGGGTTTTTCCTAAAATTGGTCAGCCGTTGGACTCACTGCATACCCTATAACTTTATAGCAGACCCTCTCCTTTTTAATGGGAAAATGTCATACTCGTTACTGTGGCCCTGCTCTATGTGTCTTTAAATTCTTAGTGGGGTTTTTCCCAAAATTTGGCAGCCCTTGCAGTCACAGCATGGGCATTACCACTATTGGAGACCCGATCCTTTATAATGGGAACATTTTTGTTACTGAGACCCTCCTCTATGTCTCTTCAAAGGGGTATTGGGTTGCGTCCAAATTTTTGGCAGCCCTTGCAGCTACTGGATTTGCAATAACAGTATAGGAGACCCACTTGTTAATAATGGGAACAACAAAGCATAGCCGGCTAATGGCTCTCTAACAATAGCGAGGGCAGACTGCTGGCCTTTTAAGAATAGTAAGGCCTGTCTGATGGCCCTATAAAAATAGGCTTTATGACTTTCAGCGTTCCTCCATCATAAATAAAACAGGATGTGTCTGATTATGTGTCACACACCACATTGCCAGATAAGGTTGTAAAATGTTAAAATGACATTTCCCGGTGAATGCATTTGTCTTAAAAAATAACGTAAAAAAAGACAAAACAATAGGATCTTTCTTTAGTATAAAAAACAGTGTCACCAATTTAACCTCAATGTAATCACATTGTTCAGCTCTTGCACCTCCTCCTCCATCTCCGAAATGACCACATCAGTCACAAGCTGACAGCACTGCAGCACTGCCTTGGCCAAGCGGCAACAGGCTGTGCTGAAGATAACATGCTTAATTGACAAACCGCCCAGCACTGCAGAGTTGTTGAAAGCTGTAACACAGCCAGCAGCCTGATCTGTGACTCTCACCGCTGAACATACAGCCAGGCATAGTCGTGTGTGATAATGGGCGAAACCTGGAGACGGAGAAATGACACCCAGAGTAGATACGGTTTCCCTCTATGCCAGTCCTTTCACCGAGCTAAATACAACTCTCAGCAAAAAAAGCTGTGGACTTGCTCCGTACCATCCCTGGCCACATTCACCTGTCCACATGTTTGTGGGTAGGCGGTCCTTCCCAGTAAGTGCTCCTGGTTGACCTCCTTAACCCACTGTCTGGTGGTGGACCAACCTGGCTTTCCCCACTATCATTGAGGGTACAGCTACTAGCTGGGTGTACAGGCAGGGCAGGCAGCTGTCTGCGGGTCCTTTGGCTTACCGCAGGCATGGCAGGCTCACTGTCAGCAGAGGGTTGACTCTCCTGGGCTGCTGGCGTGGGTTCTTCCACCTCTGGGGCCGCTTGCTCTTCTTGTTCTTCCTGTCCTCCTGTAGGCTCCTGCTGGGTAGGCTGAAGGAAGTGTAGGACTGGTACCACTATTGCGCCATTTATCTGAGTCCAGGTCCGGGGGAACTCTCCGAGAACTGTGCTGATCATCTCTTCCTTGTCCTCTGCGGGTTCAAGGTCATCTTGATCTTCACTTGGACTCTGTAGTTGCTCGGGGCACCGTTTTAGGTGGTCTCTGGAGACGGAGCTAGTGGTTTCTCCTCCATCCTTGGTAATCACACATACCTTCGGATTGTCGTGGTTGGACTGCAGTACTGTGTACGGGTCTCTCTCCCACTGGTCGTCCAGCTTGTGAAGCCTTCTCTTCCGCTTCAGGACCTGCTCACCAGGTTCCAGGGGACCAGCAGGGGCGTGTTGGTTGAAGAGCCTCTCTTGCTTTTCTCTCGCTTGAGCCAGATTCCTCTCCACACTCTCCTGTACCTTCTTGTACTGTAGCCGCCGTTTTGTATCCCAGTCCGCATCTGGGGAGGTGTCCTCAGGTGTCAGGACTCCCATTTCCAGGTTGATCGGCAGCCTACCTGGTCTTGCTCGCATCAGGTAAGCCGGGGTGCAATTTGTAGCATTCACCGGGATATGGTTGTACAAGTCAATCAGGTCTGGCAGCTTCTCCGGCCACAGGCTACGTTCTTCCAGGGGTAACGTCTTGAGGAGATCAATGACGATATTGTTCATCTTCTCACACGGCCCGTTTGTTTGCGGGTGGTAAGGCGTTGTCCGAATCTTCCTACAGCCGTAGAGGTTGCAGAACTCCTGGAATACTTCAGCCTCAAACGCTGGACCTTGATCTGTCAAAACCTGTTCCGGATACCCATGTGGACGGCAGAAGTGTTGCTGGAAGGCTCTGGCCGCTGTTTGGGCTGTCAAGTCTTTAACAGGAACCAATACCAGGAACCGTGAGTAATGGTCCACAATTGTCAGGGCATAGACGTAGCCCGACCGGCTTGGAGCCAATTTCACATGGTCCAGAGCTACCAGCTCAAGAGGCTGCCTGGTGACGATGGGCCTCAAGGGTGTCTGCTGGCTGGTACGGTCCTTCCTTCTGAGGTGACATGGGCCGCAGTCCCTGCTCTACTTCTCGATGGCCCTTCTCATGCCGACCCAGTAGAACCGCTCTCTCAGTAGGAACTCCAGTTTCTTCCACCCGAAGTGTCCCGCTCTGTCATGGTAGGCCTCCAAGACCAATGCTGAATCTCGCCTTGGGACCACTATCTGCCAGGTCAGCTCGTGCGTCCGGTGGTTGACAAGCCTTCTGCACAGCTTACCCTCGTAGAGGAATAGCCTGCTTTTCTCCTTCCATATCTGCTTGGCTTCCTCTGGAGCGTCCGGGCCAGGGCTATCATCTTCCTGGGTTAACATGTCTTTTACCAGGCATATTGCAGGGTCGCTATCTTGCATTTCAGCCCAGCCATGGTGGGGTAAGGGGTTGAACATGACGGTGGTTAAGTCTTTGTCTCTTACCCGGTGAGAATGCTGAGTGGCCCCATACCGGTGGAATGCAGGGAGCTCTATTTCCTCCAGCTCTTCCGAGTCTTCTTCTCCTTCAGGTAGGTGGGGCATTCTTGATAGGGCGTCTGCGCTGGCGTTGGTTCTGCCTGTCTGGTATTTGATTGTGAAGTCATAATTGGATAGTCGGGCCATCCACTGCTGTTCTAGGGCACCTAGTCTTGCATTGTCCAGATGTGTCAACGGGTTGTTGTCCGTGTACACGGTGAACTTTGCGGAGGCCAGGTAATGCTTAAACCATTTTGTGACGGCCCACACCACTGCCAAGAATTCTAGCTTGAAGGAGCTGTAGTTCTCTGGGTTTCTTTCAGTGGGCCTCAGCTTCCGGCTGGCATACGCGATCACCCTTTCTCTGCCTTGTTGGTTCTGTGACAGTACGGCTCCCAGTCCCACATTACTGGCATCTGTGTGGAGGATAAAAGGCTGGCCATAATCGGGGTAGGCTAGTATCTCATCCCCCGTGAGGGCCATCTTCAACTGGCGGAAGGACTCCTCTTACGGCTTGTCCCACTTGAAGGGTGGCTTGTGACTTCTGGATTTAGATTGCCCTATCAGGAGGTCCTGCATAGGGGCTGCCATCTTAGTGAACCCGGAGATGAACCTTCGGTAGTAGCCTACCAACCCGAGGAATTGCCTCACTTCCTTGATGTTAGAGGAGCTTGGCCAGCTCTTGATGGCTGTAACTTTGTCGGGGTCGGGGGCTACTCCCTCTGCACTCACCATGTGTCCTAGGTACTGGACCTTCAGTTTTAACAGGTGGCATTTTGAAGGCTTCACTTTCAGGCCGTAGCCTGCCAGGGCTTCGAACACCTCGGCCAGGGGCTTTAGATGGTCCTCGTAAGTCTTCGAATAGACGATCACTTCGTCCAGGTAAAGGAGGACCGTCTCGAAGTTTCGGTGCCCTAGACAGCATTCCATCAGCCTCTGGAAGGTCCCGGATGCATTGCAGAGCCCGAAGGGCATACAGTTGAACTCACTCAGTCCCATCGGGGTGGTGAAGGTGGTCTTCTCCTTGTCAGCCTCTGCCACAGGAATCTGCCAGTACCCGCTAGTAAGGTCCAAAGTAGAGAAGAAATTAGCTGATTTTAGAGCTGCTAAAGACTCCTCTATCCTAGGTAATGGGTACGCATCTTTATGGGTGATACGATTGATTTGTCTATAGTCCACGCACATTCTCATGGTACCGTCTTTCTTTTTTACCAAAACTAAGGGAACTGCCCAGGGGCTACAGCTATCTCTAATGACCCCAGCTTCTTTCATTTCTCTCAGCATACCCTTGGCGTTCTGATAATGTGCAGGGGGTACAGGCCTGTGTCTCTCTTTTATTGGTGGGTGGCTCCCCGTGGGGATATGGTGTTCTATCCCTTTTACTCTGCCGAAGTCTAGCAGGTGCTTACTAAAAATTCTCTCGTACTCCTGAACCACCCGGTAGACTCCTTGTTTTTGGTGCAGGGGAGTGGAGTCAGCACCCACATGGAGTTTCTGGCACCAGTCCTCCTTTTGTTTATGGGAGCCATTACCCTCCGCCTGTGGAGATGGGGGCAACGGTTCCACGGCCCTGATAGCTTTGTGCTCAACAGCAAACAGTTTGGCAAGTGTAGCGTACGTGGGTGGGTGTACCTCCCTCTCCCCAATGTTGAGAATGCGAACGGGCACCCTCCCATGACGGACATTAACCACCCCCCGGGCTGTCAAAATGGTGGGCCTGTTGTCTGATTACAAGGGTTCTACCATGGCTTGGTAGTCTCTGCCTCTCAACCCGATTGCAGTCTGACACCAGATCATCATTTCACTTTTGGGAGGCATGGAAATGGGGAATGGATCACTCATTCTTATGCTACCGATCTCACTACCAGACAGTTGTACCTGCTGCCGTCTCATCAGGGCTCTTATTTCTTTCTGGAGGACCCTCTGTTGGCTCGCATTCATCGCCACCTGCTGTAAAATCCCAATTACTTCTGAAAGACAGTTTTCAATTACATTAGTACCCACAGTTATTTTAGGGTGACTTTCACGACGGTCAATGTCCACAATGATCACTCCCTGTGCCGGCAGTTCCACCTTACCAATCTTAATGGTCATCTCTCTGATGGTCATCTCTCTGAACCCCACCTGCGGCACGGGTTGGCCATTGCTGGCAATGATGCTTAAGTCATCGTCTGGGTAGCGGGTTATGTCAGCGTCACTCCAGTACCGCTTGAAAAATACGTAGGGGATGGTAGTCACTTGAGACCCGGTGTCCAGCAGTGCACTCATGGGGATACCGTCCAGCACTACGGGTAAGACCGGGCATCCCCCCACGTACTTATCACGCCAATTAGACGGGCCTAATGACCTTATGCCTGGGGGTTGGCCCTCTGCCCCGGGTCGGACCCATTTAAAGTACAGTACCTTGCTATGTTTCCTGGCTGACTGCAACGGTGGCAAATCGGCTGTCCATTCTCAGTGTAGCGGTTGGCGGGCCTCCCTCAGAATGGCGGGATCCTCCTCTGTCTACGCCACGGGACATCCTCCGGACTGGAAGCAAGCTTGATTGGTCTTGATGGTTCCACCTGCAACGACTGTACGGTCCTGGTTAATGCAGCCACACTCTTTGTTAGCTCCTGGACCTGATGGTGCAGGTCTGCAGGCTGGGATGGATTTAGGGCCTGTGCATCAGCCCCCACAAGGTCTGCGGGGTAGGGCGCTGCCCCCTGGTGGTAAGTGATGGCAGGGCGCCGGGAAGCTACAGCGCCACCTGGTGCGGGTTCTCTGAGCAGCCAGATGGCCCTATCCTTGAACTGCGCAAAAGTCAAATCGGGGTTCTGTAGGGCCATGAGGCGCAGCTGGATTCTGTGGGCGTTGGACAGCAGACCTTCTATGAACTGGTCAGTCAACAGTTTATCAGAGTCCTGCACGCTACCAGGGTCAGCTTGTTTGATAGCTCTCAGGGCTTCTTGCAGGTTCAAGGCATAGTCTCTGATACTATCCTGGGCCCGCTGCTTACAGCCATAGAACCGCATTTTGATTTCTGCTGAGGTACGGGTTTCAAAGGTACTCCGCCGCCGGGTCAGAATGTCCTTTACTGTCCTTTTCTCCTCATCTGACCATGATTTCACTTCCCGCTGGGCTGCACCGGTGAGCTGCCCCGTCAGAATGCTCACTTTCTGTTCTTCTGTCAGGGGATAAACTTTGAATAAACTGTGCAGTCTTTCCCTAAAGTCATGGTATGGGGTATGAGGGTCCCCTGAGTATTGGGGTAGCTAGGCTGCTCAGGGGATGTAGGGCATAGAGAACGGCATCACCGCTGCTGCAGCCCCGCCGGTTGTAGAGGGCACCTCCGCGTCCGTCATCTTCCTCCCCCCTAGTTAAGCGTGGCCTACCTTCCGATGATCCTCTTCTGTAGGCCGCGGCTCGGCTGGTGCTGCTCCGTGTGAGGACCTTGCGTCGCGTCCTGGTGACATCATCGTCGCTCTCTCTCCCTTCCAGGACCTTGCGCAGCGTCGGTGCGTAGGGCGGGGCTTCAAGTCTCGCGCGTTTTGGACATCCACACCCCTCTTCTTCCCGCACGGCGTCCTGAAGATGGCGTACGATGGCGGGAAAACGGCTGAAGATGGCGGGAAAACAGCTGAAGATGGCAGGAAACTGCTGAAGATGGCGGGAGATGGCTGAAAACGGCAGGAATTGGCTCCGGATGGCAGGAAACTTCTTTTTAAGGTACGTTTACAGTCTTTTTCAGGCACGCAATACCCGTTTGTGGCGGGTTGGTCACAATCCTACCGACTACGCCAAAGCTGACTCAGCCCCTGGGCCGTGGGGCACTCGGGACTGGCTTCAGGGCAATGCTGGGAGTAGTAGTGGCGACCCGGTCCCGTGGCTCAGGGTGGTCAGACCAGTGGCAATCTTTTATATGTTTTAGGTAATGTCTGACTACGCCACCCGTGGATTGTGGTCAGGGAGGACCGCCGCTGCAAGGCAGACCGCTGAGACTGGTGTTGGGGATGCAGCGGGGAATAATACAACTCCCCACGGGAGGAGTGTAGCCTCAGGGCAGGTAATAGGATGCTGGGGGTGATGGTGTAGGCGCAGCAGTAACCACACAGAGTCCAATAATGCAGTCCAGGGTCTTTTACTGATCTTATCACAGACCCACCAGGAGTACAGGGTAGGAATGAACCTGGGTGTCTGAGGGCATTCGGACGAGCTCCGCTGGTCAGGGTGAGTGGGTAGGCCTACCGTTCTCTCTCTCTGCCCTTGCTGACTATCTCCCCCTTTAGTGGTATTATAGCCCACGTCCCTGAGCTTGCCGTGTACTACGCCTGTATGGCTTGTGACTCGGGCCTTAGGTAACTGTAGCTTCTCCGTGCTGTACCGGTCCCTCTGTGTGGTGGAGCCTCCAGGCTTCTTGGCCAAGGGACCTGAAATCCCTTGCGGGTTGGTTATCTGCTGCAGGGCTTGAAACCCTGACAGCCTCGGACCCAGTGTCCGGTTGTGTAGTCTCTCTCTGCCAGGACCGGCTCTCGTCGCCTCTGTCCCTGGCTTTCTGTTCCTCCTTTGCCTCCTGGACTCCTCAGCTGCGACTGACCTGTCCCTCTCTTCTGGGAACCCTTCTGGATGCTTCAGAAGTGGGTCCTGGTCTCTCTAACCCTGCCCTCAGTACCAGTTTTTATAGGGACAGCCTGCTCCCCCTACTGGCCTGGGACAGGAGGTGCTGCATGTAAATGTTCCATGACCAGAGAACCTCCCTCCTGCTCTCAGACACAGCCTTACAAGTTTGTGGCATCCAGGCCTGGGGTGACACATATGCATGTGTCTGATGATATGTCACACACCACATGGCCAGATAAGGTTGTAAAATGTTAAAATTACATTTCCCAGTGAATGCATTTGTCTTTGTTGAAAGCAAAGCAAAAGTGCAAAAACGCATAAAAAAAGCTACATATGAATATAGCCCAAGGTGTGGAGGAGTATTTTTGTTTTTGGTTATTTATTTTGACTTATACAGTGGTGGCCAAAAGTATTGGCACCCCTGCAATTCTGTCAGATAATACTCCGTTTCTTCCTGAAAATGATTGCAATCACAAATTCTTTGGTATTATTATCTTCATTTCATTTGCTTGCAAGGAAAAAACACAAGAGAATGAAGCAAAAATCAAATCATTGATCATTTCACACAAAACTCCAAAAATGGGCCAGACAAAAGTATTGGCACCCTCAGCCTAATACTTGGTTGCACAACCTTTAGCCAAAATAACTGCAAAAAAAACGCTTCCGGTAACCATCAATGAGATTCTTACAATGCTCTGCTGGAATTGTAGACCATTCTTCTTAGGCAAACTGCTCCAGGTCCCTGATATTTGAAGGGTGCCTTCTCCAAACCGCCATTTTGAGATCTCTCCACAGGTGTTCTATGGGATTCAGGTCTGGACTCATTGCTGGCCACCTTAGAAGTCTCCAGTGCTTTCTCTCAAAACATTTTATAGTGCTTTTGGAAGTGTGTTTTGGCTTATTCTCCTGCTGGAAGACCCATGACCTCTGAGGGAGACCCATCTTTCTCACACTGGACCCTACATTATGCTGCAAAATTTGTTGGTAGTCTTCAGACTTCATAATGCCATGCGCACGGTCAAGCAGTCCAGTGTCAGAGGCAGCAAAGCAACCCCAAAACATCAGGGAACCTCCGCCATGTTTGACTGTAGGGACCGTGTTCTTTTCTTTGAATGCCTCTTTTTTTTCCTGTACACTCTATGTTGATGCTTTTTCCCAAAAAGCTCTACTTTTGTCTCATCTGACCAGAGAACATTCTTCCAAAACGTTTTAGGCTTTCTCAGGTAAGTTTTGGCAAACTCCAGCCTGGCTTTTTTATGTCTCGGGGTAAGAAGTGGGGTCTTCCTGGGTATCCTACCATACAGTCCCTTTTCATTCAGACGCCGACGGATAGTACGGGTTGACACTGTTGTACCCTCGGACTGCAGGGCAGCTTGAACTTGTTTGGATGTTAGTCGAGGTTCTTTATCCACCATCCGCACAATCTTGCGTTGAAATCTCTCGTCAATTTTTCTTTTCCGTCCACATCTAGGGAGGTTAGCCACAGTGCCATGGGCTTTAAACTTCTTGATGACACTGCGCACGGAAGACACAGGAACATTCAGGTCTTTGGAGATGGACTTGTAGCCTTGAGATTGCTCATGCTTCCTCACAATTTGGTTTCTCAAGTCCTCAGACAGTTCTTTGGTCTTCTTTCTTTTCTCCATGCTCAATGTGGTACACACAAGGACACAGGACAGAGGTTGAGTCAACTTTAATCCATGTTAACTGGCTGCAAGTGTGATTTAGTTATTGACAACACCTGTTAGGTGCCACAGGTAAGTTACAGGTGCTGTTAATTACACGAATTAGAGAAGCATCACATGATTTTTCAAACAGTGCCAATACTTTTGTCCACCCCCTTTTTTAGGTTTGGTGTGGAATTATATAAAATTTGGCTTTAGTACAATCCTTTTTTTCAATGAAGACAAATTAAATGAAGATAATAATACCAAAGAATTTGTGATTGCAATCATTTTCAGGAAGAAACTGAGCATTATCTGACAGAATTGCACGGGTGCCAATACTTTTGGCCACCACTGTATACAAGTCATTAACCTGGAAAGGATGTTCCTTAACATATTTCCCAGGAAAATCCATTTTGGTTTTGTTTTTGTATGTTTTATTGTGAGTCCTTAAAAGTGGCGTAATACTCTGACAACATTGTTGACATCAGTGACCTGGGAGTCAGAAATGCTTCCAGAGGCCTTCCCCATGCTGTTCCCATGTCATTTGAGCACTGTTCCCATCGATTTGGGCAATTTTTAGGCCCTCTGCAGACCGCCTGGGGGAACCACCTGAAAAATGCTCAAGTTTCCCAAATACTTTCATTGAGCTCGTTTCTCTGGTCGAGCACCCGAGTATTCCAATTTGCTCATCCAGAGCATTGAGTACCCGAGCATTTTAGTGCTCGCTTATCACTAGATATCAGGTTCGGTGAGGTAGATCTGTGTGACATCGGCATAGAGGTCATACTGAAAGCTATGAGACTCTATGAGCTGTCCAATGCCGAAGGTGTAGATGGAGAAGAGCAAGGGTCCCAGAAATGTTCCTTAGGGGACACCGACAGATAGGAGGCGGGATGAGGAGGTGGTGTGTGAGTGGGAGACACTAATGTCCTGTCTGTCTATGAACAGATCCAAAATAGGGCCAAGTCTGTGATGCCGAGAGATGAGAGAGTCTGTAGTGGTATCCATCACAACCACATTGCCAACTTGTCGGACGGCTTCATGGTTATGGTTTGATCATTTTCAAGTCTGCATAGTGCATCCATTTCACCTCTTGCAAGGTTATGTTATTCCCAATGCTTAGTTTGTGTCAGTTGTATGATGTCCTCCGTAACCAAATGAAGGAAGACATCTAGGGAACTTAAGTCTCCGGTAGGAGGTGGCAGTCTAGAAATTTTATTTTTAAGGTTCGTGAAGGGACCAATGTATTCGGGTTCACCTCATCAAGATGATATAGCAACCTCACGCCTTGTAAAAGGTTATTGGGCATTCCCAAGTTGTCACACTCCTTTCTATCTTCCCTAAGGAAGTGCTCTTTTCATTTCAAACGTCTGATGAATAGATGCAGGACTTTTATTATTTCAAATTTGTCAAAATCAGTGGTGTGGATAAAACTTAAACCTTTACTCAGTACGCACATTTCATCAGTAGTGAGGGTCATTGATGATAGATTGATGACCTGTGTTGTTAAACGGGATTCCGCTGGTTGGATCGGCTCCTGAGCAGGTAGTTCAGCTCTAAAAAACTCCCTCTCTGCGTGGTTCTCCTGTTATTTCCTCTCCCCTGATATCCACCCCTTCCTTTTAATTTTCCCTTTTGGGTTTTCGATTTTGTATCAGTATGTGAGACCTCTGTTTCAGAGTAGGATAAGTCTATCTCAGGAATATAATTCTGTCTGGTAAGCGCCACTGAATATTCCTTGTTTTCCCTGAATTCTTCAAGGTAATAAAGAACTTGTGTTTACACTCTTTTAGGTGGTATTGGTACCTTTCTACCTTGTTCTGTAACTGTGTTTCTTTTTTTGCGAAGTCCAGTTCTGACGAGAATTTTTTAGTTACCTCTATTTGCTCCTTAAGAGCTTCCTTTTTAGGATGCCAGTAGGGAATAATTGACACTTCCTTCCTCGTTTTTCCCAAATAGTGAAGGTTGGTGGTATCACCCTACTATGCTAGCACATGTAGGGTATCCATGCATGTGTATCTGTATCATTTTTTGACCCTAATGGTAAGCTGAGGCTCCAATCTCGTTCTTTATCTACACCATCCTTACGTAAGTAATACACACTGTACATAACGGTAAAATATCTTTGCCCAATCATTTTCTTGTTTTATACCGCAACCTCTGAGATCATCTGCCTCTTTAGAGTACCACGGTGTGTTTATAAAAATATCAGAGTATATCCCATTTGTTTACAGTGATCCGTGACCATGTGTCTTCTTGGGGGATTGAAGGAGCAATAAAAAATATGTGTCCCTTAATGTGGATCTCCATTTTCCAGCTGCAACCCATATAGCAGGGCATGCATCTGAAGTATACCTGTTTATGCCACATGGCAACATGCCTGATGAGCAGCATACAGGAGGTTACAACCCTCTTACATAGTATCTTCGAGACTGGGAGGCAAGGACGAGGAGTGTGACACCTGGACACTGTTACCATGGGGCGGCGCCTTAGACGTCGCTTCCGGAACCAGTGAGTTCCAGCAGCCATGTCCTGCGTTCCATAGACCGGAAGTGAGGTCTTCTGACCGGAAATGCGTCACACGCTGTGGACGAAGCCACCGCAGCGAAGTGTTGCTTTAAAATGGAAACAGTGAGGTGAGTGACTCTACTGCAGCATTGAGCAAGTTATCCCACAAACGTGTCTGTAACGATATTACTGTGGTACATGATCGGAATAAGTACCTCCCCTGATGTATCAATGTGTTTGAGGAAACGCGTAGGGAGAATAGAGGAAAAAGGGACCAACACCTATGAATGAACTAGGGAACCGGCATAGTATATCCTCAACTTGGGTTAGATTATTCCCTTTTTATCCTACAGTTGGTGAATAATCACAGGTGTGCACACAGTTACACCAATACCGCATTATTGTGCATACATGGTGACAGTGGTACGTTGAGATCATAGCCCTATGTCACTGCATGTACAGTATATACCTGCATCTATAAGAGTGTTATACCCCCTTTCCCAAAGTGGACAGGTTTATAGATGATGTCTGACTGATATATGCTAATTATTGTCATCCTACCTAAATACCTGAGAAAAGGCATAATATGCTCCACAGTTGAAGAAAAGGACTGGGGGTTCCACTAGTAACCACTTGAATGCTCACCTAGTTTGAATGAGCATTGCCATTTCTGCACTAAGGTACATATAAAAACTGTTCAATAGTATATGAGGATATGAGCATTTATTGTACAGTTTGTGGCCACCCCTAGCTGGTCACTAAATTGTTATTTGTACCTGCTGTGTGTTTGGCTGCATGTCCAGTGACAATTGGTTTTGGAATACTGGCACTATTCTAAGCACCTACTGGTCACTGAGGTGACCTACCTCATCTCTGTTGATATTTGTTATTGGCGTTTTTGGGTGATTTTTATTGAGTTTTTTTAATCAATTCTAATAAAAAGATATTTTTAATTAGTCCAATTGCAGCTTTTCTTGACTTAAATCTGTTTGGGCATCTACCCCTTGCTTTTTTGACTATATTTTCTGCATCATAGATACAGTCATTACATTAGTAGACACATAATTACCGCCCTTGTATTTCAGTTTGCCTTCATATTGTGGCAGCCGTGGATCATAAAAATGAGAACTGACATATACAACTACCTGAGTGCTATAAAATAAAGACACAAGGAGACAGAGCATTAATTTTAAACATTTTATTAAATAAAATGTTTACCCCTACCTAAAGCCAATGATCCAGAAGAAGGCAAAAAACCTGGACACGTTCAGCCAATGTGTGTCACAGGGAAAAAATTCCTTCTTGACCCCGAGAAAAGGCGATCAGTTCAAGAACCCTGGACCAAGGCCATACTACAACTAACTAACTGATATATAGAGCAATGACTCGTTTCCGGAGAGCAGATCTTCTTTGTCCTGGTAACACGCCTCACCTCTCCTTATCAGATCGGACTCTGAGCTTATAGCTTGTCTACGTTGATCTCCCCTGTAAAAATACAGAACACTACCCCCCACAAACACTACACCCCACAAACACTAGACCCCACAAACGCTAGCCCTTCGGATACAGACATAGGGCAGTTATATCATATCAGGTCCCTTGTACAATTAGGTTAGACAGCAGACACCTATGTAATATGATGTCATGATGCACTGATTCCAGAATTAGATCTATATAATCAGTATATAATGACCTCATAAGACAACAAATATTATCTACAGACATATTAAATGATTAACACTAAATAATCCCGTGGCTCTTGTTAGATTCTTCAGTCTTCCTTCCAGGATCCAGATATTTTTCCTGGTAAGAAAAAAATAATATGAGACAGATCAGGCAAAGACCCATAGAAAACCAGTCATAAATATATTGTACTTTATGCCCTCTTTTCTTTGCATTTTTAAATTTTGATGTAGATACTTAAAAATGGTGTAATAAATTTAATTAAAAAAAATTGTGTAAAATGCACATAAATATATATATGTAAAATAAAGAGTAAAATAAATACGTATACAGTATGTCCCCCAATGTATGTACACCAACCTCTCTCCCATGTGGGGGAACAAGGGTAGATTTTTTTTGCTCCAAAAATCTGAAATTAAAGTGACAGAACCACCACCAGCAATCTGTGCCAGCCACAGATACCACTGGAACTGTCACTGACCAAAGTAGCTACTGTAGTGTCTCCATCTGAGGTCCCATCTTGTTGCTGACCTCTGTGATAGCCCCAGGGATGTCCCCATGTTTGCTGCATAGAACTCTCAGTGTCCAACATTCCGCTGTGTGACCTCACAAAGAACCTTCATCACCCAAGTCTAGAGATTCTGCCAGCAAGGACTGGAGAAAGCTAGAACCTTACAGCCACAATCTGTAGACTTGGAAAATCTATGTCCATGTTGGCGCTAAGTTCACTAACTTAAATCCCTGTAAAGTTTCTCATTTACCTGTATCCTCAATCCAGGAACTTCCAATTTCCTCGTCTCATCTCCTGAAATGAGAATCTGTGTCCTCGATCCTGGATCCTCTGCTCTCCTTGTCTTCATCTCTTGAAATGAGAATTTGCCCCCTGAACACCTGTTTATATAGACCCACAGTCATTGTGACATCATGCTGTGAGGTAACAATGGCCTCCTGGATTTGATGATGTCATATATGACCATGAGTGATATCTCCACAGGTATTAATTAATATTAATAACAAGTAGTAATAATATGGCAGATCACATTGGTTAGCATCAAGGCTGGAGGAGCAGGACGAATAAGGAAAAGTTCGAAAAAGTAAAATGCATTTACTGTGACTGAAAAAAATAAATAACTTTATATTACTTCAAATTTAATTAAATTCTAGGCTCTATGACAACACTACACTGTTACCATAGGAACAAAGACCTATAGCCCATAGCAACCAGTCCAATTCCAGCTTTAGTGTATTTAAGGCCTTAAATCAAGAACATTGAGTGTTTTGTTTGCTGGTGATACATCTAGCAATGGACAAATGACAGGTAAGAGCAGGAATCATTGTCTATGAGAGAAACCATTCCCATTGTTACACATTTTCACACATTTTGTAGGTGCAGGAAGTATGGACATTCCAGTTTTTATGAAACAACAACTCCCAGCATTCACAGGATAAATATGAACAAAAGTTCAAGAATTGCTTTTTATTTTTTTCATGACATTCGCCGTGCGGTATAAGCAGGGCCGGCTCCAGGTTTTCGTGGGCCCTGGACGAAAGAGTCTCAGTGGGCCCTTTTATCACATACCACGATTCATGACACACAGATGCCGCAGAAAAAAAAAATATATATAATACAATGCAGAAGATTTCACTTCTTACATTACATGACCGATATCTATTGTAAATTCCACAATAGCTCAGAAACCAGCGAATCGCTGCATGCAGAATACTGGCCCCCATAAAATGCTCCAGACAGGATATTGACCCCATATAATGCTCCATACAGCATACTGTCCCCCTTATAACGATCCTACAGGATACTGGCTCCCATATAACGCTCCATACAGGATACTGGTCCCTATATAGCGTTCCATACAGAATACTGGCCCCCATATAATGCTTCATGCAGGATGTGCCCCCATATAATGCTCCATGCAGGCTGTGCCCCCACATAATGCTCAATGCAGGCTGTTCCAACCACATAATACCTCATGCAAGCTGTTCCCACCACATAATGCCCCACGCAGGCTGTTCCCCCCTTATAAAACCCCATGCAGGATGTCACCCCTCTTATAATGTCCCATGCAGGATGTCATCCCGCTTATAATGCCCCATTCATTATGTCACCCCCCCTTATAATGCCCCATGCAGGATGTCACTCTCGCTTATAATGCTCCATACATTATGTCACCACCCCCATATAATGCCCTATGCAGGATGTCACTTCCCCTCATATAATGCCCCATGCAGGATCTCACTTCCCCCCCTTTGAATGCCCCATGCAGGATGTCACCTCTCCCCCCTCTTATAATTCCCCATGCAGGATGTCACACACCCCTTATACTGCCCTATGCAGGATGTCACCCCCCTTTCTTATAATGCCCCATGCAGGATGTCACTCCCCCCCCTTTTAATGCCCCATGCAGGATGTTACCCCCCCCTTCCTTATAATGCCCCATGCAGGATGTCACCCCTCCCCTTCCTTATAATGCCCCATGCAGGATGTCACACCCCCCTCCCTTATAATGCCCCATGCCTCCATACATTAAAAAAAAATAATCAAATACTCACCTCACTTCTTCTCACCTGCTGCCGCTGCTCTGGACTCCAGCGTCGCCGGCATCTTTCCACTCTGCGCTGTGACGGCTCAGGAAAGAGCGCGGTGAAAAGATGTCACTGCACCCTTTGACCTGAGACATCACAGTGCAGCAGCCGCGAAGAGAATGGAGCGGCTGCGGAGGAACGAGGAGAGGTAAGTGATGAGCCGCAGGCTGTAGGGGCCCTGAGGCCATGAGCAAGCGGGGGGGAGCGGGCGCTGGCACCGCTCTCCTCCTCTCACAGGTCCCATAGCGCGGCACGGTGCTAGACGGCGAGTGGGCCCCCCCCCGCCTGCTCAGGTGCTGTCGCCAGCCCAGGGTATAAGTGATATGATGACTTTATTCTGTAGGTCAGTTCGATTACAGCGATACCAGATTAATATAAGATTTTTAATGTTTTCCTGCTTTTGCACAATTAAAACATTTATTTTTGGGTACATAATATTTTATTGAACCCTTTTTATTCAGCAGTATGCATAACATAGCGCCATACACTCGTCCTACTATTCTGGATCAACATTGGACCAATTTTTTATACGCTAGTATGACTCCAGCCTTAAGCTTCCAAACTGATAGCCCTATAAGAGATCACTTTATTGAGCTCTGTCCAGTTTGCCTTATATACCGTATTTTTTGGACCATAAGACGCACTTTTTTCCCCCAATTTATGGGGGTGCGTCTTATGGTCCGAATATTCTGTTTTGTGATGTGGAGGCGGCTGGGGTTGCGGCAACGACGGGGGCTGCAGCAGCTGGGGCGGCAAAGGAATGGTGATACCCAGTAACGAGCGGCGGCAGCAGCATGTTTGTGGGCGCAGCCATGAATTCACTATGTCCACACTAGACATCAGGAGGTGGGCGGTCTCAGGTCCAGATCGCGCGCTGCAATGACGTTACAAAGAGGCAGGGCCGGGGCAACACAGAACAGCACAGCGCGCAATCATTACCGACCCTGCCTCTTTGTAATGTCACTGCAGCGCTTGATCAGGATGAGAGACCGCCCACCTCCTGATTTCGAGCACGGCCATAGTGAATTCATGGCTGTGCCCACAAACATTCTGCTGCCGCCGCTCATTATTGGGTAAAATCGCTCCATCGCTGCCACAGCCCCCTCTGCTGCCACAGCCCCCTTCGCTGCCACAGCCCCCTGCCGCCACAGCCCCCTTCGCTGCCACAGCCACAGCCCCCTCCTCCACAGTCCATTTCAGCCCCAGACGCCTCGGCTGCCACAGCCCCAGCCCCCTCCTGCCACAGCCCCCTCCGCCGCCACAGCCACAGCCCCCTCCTGCCACAGCCCCCTCCGCCGCCACAGCCACAGCCCCCTCCGCTGCCCCAGCCACCTCCGCTGACACAGCCCCAGCCGCCTCCGCTGCCCCAGCCCCAGCTGCCTTCGCTGCCCCAGCCCCAGCTGCCTTCACTGCCCAAGCCACAGCCCCCTCCACAGCTGCAGCCCCAGCTCCCTCCACCTCCGCTGCCACAGCCCAGCCGCCTGCACTGCCACAGCCCCTGCGCTCCACTGCCACAGCCCCAGCCACCTCCGCTGCCACAGCCCCAGCCGCCTACGTTGCCAAAGCCGCCTACACTGCCACAGCCCCCTCTGCAGCCCTGGCTCCCTCCAGCTCCACTGCTACAGCCCCAGCCGCCTCCGCAGCTCCAGCCGCCTCCGCTGCCGCAGCCCCAGCCACCTCCGCTGCCACAGACCCAGCCCACTCTGCAGCCCCAACTGCCTCCGCCCGCTGCCACAGCCCCAGCCACCTCAGCTGCCACAGCTCCCTCCGCAGCCCCAGCCACCTCTGCTGCCGCAGCCCCCAGCCAGTGTGACCCCGCTCCTTGCCTATCGTGGGTCCAGAATGAGAGGCAAGCATTATAACGTAGAAGTAAAATATAAAGTAAAGTGAAAAAGCACATGACATAAAACATTGTACTACTCATGTGGTGAACTATAATCCCCAGCATGCCATAAGAGGTGAAGGACTTGCTGGAAGTTATAGTTCTCCTCAGAGCAACCACAATACCTGTGGGATCTTAAAGAGGACATACCATACATGGCTGAATACAGCCAATACATGATACAAGCAACCAGTGGATCGAGCAGCATACTGGCTGTATGACTTCAGCCACATTTGTTTTTTGGCGTTTCTTCCTGCGTGTGTGTACAGTTAGACCACTCAGTCATTGACAGCAGGAGAGGAGAAGCCAAAGGACGGTATGTTTTCCTCTGCCGCAGCATTTCAGACGGAAGACTGAAACATACCATTTCAGCCTTACGTCGTACATCCGGTGTCTGATACATTCTGCCTGATCCACGGGCAGCATGCATCAGCTATCGCAATCCATGGGCAGAATGCTTCAAAAGGTTTTTCTCCACTATTTTCCACCTCTAAAACCTTGGTGCGTCTTATGGTCCGGTGCGTCTTATAGTCCGAAAAATACGGTGCTTCCTGCTGACATCAACTGACCTGTATGAGAATGTTCGGACAGGTCTGGGCATGTACGTTGGAATATTTCCAATATATAATGCATTAATATTATAAGTGAATAGGCTTTGCATGTATAACTTAAAATATAAACGTGTCAGGCAAGTTCGGAGTTCATGTTTGGAATCAGCGCATTCAATTTAGTGTAAATCACAATAAATCAAAATATTTTTCTCTTAGTAGCAAAATCATTGTTGACATGCACTTACTTTTCTAATGTGGTCACTAACCATTAATACAATAACCTTAGCAATCCAGATAATAGATTATCTGCTTGAAGATGGGGTGCCTAAAAGTTTAAAGAAACTCCAGAAGGAGATCAACTTGCCTCTATCTTTTTACGAACACCTACAACTTAGGCACACATAATGGACCCAGTCAACCACGACAAAGGATATTAATACACAATCAATTTATCACAGATATGATCATATCTGTGAACCATACACATGGTTTAATTTCTACTAAATATTAACAACTTCTGTGACCTTGAATAGATGAGAACCCTCTGACAGTTAAAGGTTTATTCTCATCTCCAAGATCATAACTCAATGTGTATTAGGTGTAATAATAATATTAGCAAATTCCTCCAATTATAAATGTAGTATAGTTCTTCTGATTCACTATGTTGCATACCCCATGCACAGATCATTGCAACATCTTAGGTATCCATGTGTCACGCAAGATGTGGGAAAAACCTACTGCAACACAAAGAGAAGAAGGAAAGGAAGTCTAAATTCTAGGGAAAGGGGGGAAGTGGAGACCTCCTAGGCTTATCTAGCATCACCCTGTCTTCCCTAACATCCTTGAATTGGCTCTTCACCAATCGCCGCACATGTGCCTTGCCCTGTCTTTCCCTGGCATATGGATAAGGCTAGGGAAGGGAGGAGATGAGCACGAGTTGATCTCAATTAAACACTATAGACAACAGAAGTAGACAAACAGGGGGAAATTACTTAGCTTTAGACGAACTCCAGACAAATGCGCACACGTTCTCAAGCTCCAAACAGCAAGAAGTACTGCTCTTGCTAAAGCCTTCACAAGTTGTAATGAATACACAGCAGATATTTATACAACCAGGCAGGGTGTTAATTAGCGAGAGGAAGGTAGCCGCTGCGTCCTAGAGACAGAGTCTAAGAAAATGTCTGTAAAGCCAAACAGGAGGAGAGCGGACCCTTCCCGCGAGGGCTCACAATCTACAAAGGATAGGTGAGGATACAGTAGATGAGGGTAGAGCTGGTCATGCAGCAGTATGGTGGAAAGAAGTTTACTGCAGGTTGTAGGCTTTTCGGAAGAGGTGGGACTTCAGGTTCCTTTTGAAGGTTTCCATGGTAGGCAAGAGTCTTTTATGATTGGATAGGGAGTTCCAGAGTAGGAGGGATGCATGGGATAAAGTTTGTGTGCGATTGTTGGAAGAGAAGATAAGAAGTGAGTAGAGCAGGAGATCTTGTGAGGATTGGAGGTTGCGTGCAGGTATGTACCGGGAGATTAAGTCACAGATACATGGAGGAGACAGGTTGTGGATGGCTTTATGTGCCATGGTTAGGGTTTTGAACTGGAGTCTCTGGGCAATGGGGAGCCACTGAAGGGATTGACAGAGAGGAGATGCAGAGGAATAGATGGGAGACAAGTGGATTAGTCGAGCAGCAAAGTCGGGTGAGATGAGGAGGTGGTGTGTGAGTGGGAGATACTGATGTCCTGTCTGTCTATGAGGAGATACAAGATAGGGCCAAGTCTGTGATGCCGAGAGATGAGAGAGTCTGTAGTGGTATCCATCAGAACCACATTGCCGCCTTTGTCAGACGGCTTTATGGTTATGGTTTGATCCTTTTCAAGTCTGTATAGTGAATCCATTTCACCTCTTGAAAGGTTATGTTATTCCCAATGCTTAGTTTTTGTCAGTTGTATGATGTCCTCCGTAACCAAATTAAGGAAGAAATCTATGGAACTTAAGTCTCCGGTAGGAGGTGGCATTCTAGAAATTTTATTTTTAATGTCCGTGAAGGGATCAATGTATTAAGGTTCACCTCATCAAGATGGTATAGCAACCTCACGCCTTGTAGAAGGTTATTGGGTATTCCCAAGTTGTCACACTCCTTTCTATCCTCCCTAAGGAAGTGCTATTTTCATTTCAAACGTCTGATGAATAGATGCAGGTCTATTATTATTTCAGATTCATCAAAATCAGTGGTGTGGATCAAACTTAAACGTTTACTCAGTACGCATATTTCATCAGTAGTGAGGGGCATTGATGATAGATTGATGACCTGTGTTGTTAAACGGGATTCGGCTGATTGGATCGGCTCCTGAGCAGGTAGTTCAGATCTAAAAAACTCCCTCTCTGCGGGGTTCTCCTGTTATTTCCTCTCCCCCGAAATCCACCCCTTCCTTTTAATTTCCCCTTTTGGGTTTTGGATTTTGTATCAGTATGTGAGACCTCTGTTTCAGAGGAGGATATGTCTATCTAAGGAATATAATTCTGTCTGGTAATCGGCACCTAATATGCCTTGTATTCCCTGAATTCTTCAAGGTAATAAAGAACTTGTGTTTACACTCTTTTAGGTGGTATTGGTACCATTCTATCTTGTTCTGTAACTATGTTTCTTTTTTTGCGATGTCCAGTTCTGATGAGAATTTCTTAGTTACTGTTATGTTCTGCTACCAAAGCTAAGGAAAGAGAGGAGATCTGTCCCTACTATGAGACTCAGCTGAATCCCTACGATGTAACAGGGAACCTGATCCTGCGATCAGACCTGCTAAAGTCCTAATCTAGTCTGTACGAAGACCTATAGATGTGGGGAGGGAATCCCTACAAGTACTAAGGACTGGGAGGAATATGGGACACCTCCTAACAGAAATAGTAGCAGACAGACGAACAAACAAAATAGATAGAACATAGAGGTCCGTAGACCAAGCAAACTAACAGAGTTAGATACAGAGCACAGGCTAGCTAGAAAGTAGATATACAATGAAGTCCAGCAAAGCCAGAAGGGCGGAGCAGGACTAAATAGGCCAACAAGGTCATGTGACCAGCAAAGGAAAAAAAAACCTAACAGCAAGGTTCTAACAGTACCCCCCCTTCTAAGAGGATCCTCCGGATCCCCTAGGACCAGGCTTATCAGGAAATCTCCTGTGAAACGCTCTGATAAGTCTGGACGCGGAAACATCATCTGACCTCACCCAAGAGTTATCCTCGGGTCCGAAACCTTTCCAGGCCACAAGATACTGCAAACTACCTCTATACCGTCTAGAGTCAAGGATGCGAGAAATTTCATATTCCCCGTCCTCCACCACCGGAGGAACAGAGGCAGAGGCGTCACCATCCGACACAACAGCTTTTTTTAACAGAGAGACATGAAAGACCGGATTAATTCTCCAGGAGGTAGGAACCTCCAACCTAACAGCAGATTGGTTGACAACCTGAAGCACCTTAAAGGGCCCTACAAACTTGGGACCCAATTTCTTAGAAGGAATCCTCAACCGCAGATTCCTAGAGGACAACCAAACCATGTCACCAACAGCGAACAAAACCTCCTGTCGTTTCCTATCAAAGTAGTCTTTAGATTTTCTGTTGGCCTCCTGAAGATTACCACGCACATCCGTCCAAACTCTTTCCAAATCACCGGAAAAATTCTCCTCCTCAGGCACGGCAGATCCCAACTTGGAGAACGACCCAAACGACGGATGTCTCCCAGAACAACAAAAAAAAGGCGAACAACCAGCAGAAGAAGATGTATGATTGTTCAGAGCAAATTCGGCAAGTGGCAGAAACTCAGACCACCCCTCTTGATTGTCTGCCACAAAACAACGCAAGAACTGCTCAACATCCTGGTTTTTCCTTTCTGTCTGGCCATTAGATTCAGGATGATATCCGGACGAAAACGACAAATGAATTCCCAACCTGTCACAAAAGACACGCCAAAAACGAGCCACGAACTGAGGACCCCTATCAGAAACAATGTCAGTAGGAACGCCATGAAGTCTGACAATTTCCTTGACAAAGGCCTTAGCGAGAGTTCTAGCGCAGGGCAGTTTGACGAAGGGAACCAAGTGACACATCTTGCTAAAGCGGTCCACGACCACCCAGATGACAGTAAAACCCTCAGAGGGGGGAAGGTCAGTTATAAAGTCCATAGCCAAATGTGTCCAAGGAGCACTGGGGACCTCCAAAGGACAAAGCAACCCCGCAGCAGGAGTATGTGAGGACTTAGATCTAGCACATATAGTACATTGGCGCACCCACTTAATGACTTCCTTCTGCCATCCAGGCCACCAAAAACTGGTTAAACAGATCAGGAATCAATGGCAGTGGGTAAGGATTGCGTACCGTAATTTTGTTAATCTCACGAAAATCCAGACAAGGACGTAAACCGCCGTCCTTTTTTTTTACAAAAAAAAATCCAACCGCCACAGGAGACTTAGAGGGCCTAATGTGACCGGCGGCCAAGCTTGTCTGTATGTATTCCTCCAAAGCCTTCCTCTCAGGAATAGTAAGGTTAAATAAACGACTCTTAGGAAGAGTCGCTCCAGGGACAAATTCAATAGAACAATCATAGTCTCTATGGGGAGGCAAAACCTGCGATTCCTTCTCAGAAAAAACTCTCCAAAAATCCTGAATAGGAACAGGCAATTCTCCCCTATCCAAAGCTGCAATACGCCCGTTACAACACTTGTCATAACATTTATGGCTCCAGGATTTAATTTCACTGGTAGACCAATCCAGTACAGGATTGTGAAATTTTAACCAGGGCAAACCCAATATTACTGGAGAAGGCAAGTTATTCAACACTACCAAATCCAATTTCTCATGGTGAACACCATTAATAGTGAGAGGAAATTCACTGACCTTGAGAGTAATATTCTTCAAAGGGGAGCCATCCACAGAAACCACAGCAATGGGGGATGACAAAGGTTCAGGTTTTAAATTGAGTTTTTCCACGAATCCCCCATCAATTACATTCAGTGTAGACCCGCAATCAACAAACACCCGAAATTCCATTAATTTTTCCTGAGCAATCGTGGAAGCAGCTAAAAATACACCCTTGGAATTTAAACAGGCAATACGGGCGTGACTGACCATTTTTTTTTCTTTCTTCATACGAAGCTCACAGCCTTTAATCAAATGACCAGATTTTCCGCAGTAGAAACACAAGCCTTGCGAAAAACGACGGTCTTTTTCTTGAGAGTGAGGTGCCACCGATCCAATCTCCATCGGTTCACCACTGTTAGTACACACATTCTCATAACCAGAAACTGACATAGCAGAGGATTTGCTCTCATTAACCCTAGCACGCAGTCTTCTATCCACCCGTATAGCTAATTGCATAGCCTGTTGCAAATCTTCAGGTGTAGGATAAGCAATTAGCAGGTCTTTAACCCTTTCACTGAGCCCAGCAAGAAATAGACTTTTCAGAGCAGAATCGTTCCACCCTGTTTGAGTGGACCAACGACGAAAATGTGTACAATATTTTTCCACATTACCCGATCCTTGTTTTAGACGTCTCAACTCAGTCTCAGCTGATGCGACACGGTCAGGATCATCATATAATAGTCCCAAAGCAGAAAAAAAACTATCCACTGATCTGAAGCATGAATCACTAGGTTGCAAAGAAAAGGCCCACTCCTGAGGCTCTTTGCGCAAAAGTGACATTATGAACCCTACGCGCTGGGATTCATCCCCAGAGGACTTAGGTCTCAAACGAAAATACAATAAACAAGCATTTTTAAATGAAAAAAATTCTCGGTGTTCACCAAAAAACAAATCCGGCAGACATACCTTAGGCTCCAAGAAATGTGCTCCAGGACAGTTACTCACATGCTGACGGAGCTCGGCCACCTCCAGAGAGAGTCCCTGCAGGCGATGAGCCAAATCCTGAACCGACACCATGATGGAACAGAAAAATCTTTCCTTAGAGAATTTGCTGGCTGGACTTACTGTTATGTTCTGCTACCAAAGCTAAGGAAAGAGAGGAGATCTGTCCCTACTATGAGACTCAGCTGAATCCCTACGATGTAACAGGGAACCTGATCCTGCGATCAGACCTGCTAAAGTCCTAATCTAGTCTGTACGAAGACCTATAGATGTGGGGAGGGAATCCCTACAAGTACTAAGGACTGGGAGGAATATGGGACACCTCCTAACAGAAATAGTAGCAGACAGACGAACAAACAAAATAGATAGAACATAGAGGTCCGTAGACCAAGCAAACTAACAGAGTTAGATACAGAGCACAGGCTAGCTAGAAAGTAGATATACAATGAAGTCCAGCAAAGCCAGAAGGGCGGAGCAGGACTAAATAGGCCAACAAGGTCATGTGACCAGCAAAGGAAAAAAAAAACTAACAGCAAGGTTCTAACAGTTACCTCTATTTGCTACTTAAGAGCTTCCTTTTTAGGGTGCCAACCACCATGTGAGGTAGGGGACAATATAGAATAGGGAGAGAGTAGGGAATAATATACACTTTCCTTCCCAGTTTTTTCCAAATAGTGCAGGTTGGTGGTATCACCCTACTAGCCTAGCACATGTAGGGTATCCATGCATGTGTATCTGTATCATTTCTTGACCCTAATGGGAAGCTAAGGGCCTAATCTCATTCTTGATATAGACCCCCCCCAACATAACTAATAAATAATGGTAAAATATCTTTGCCCAATCATTTTCTTGTTCTATACCCCATTAATATATATAACTGTGATGTACCTCTGAGACCATCGGCCTCTTTAGAGTACCACTGTGTGTTTATAAAAATATCAGGGTAAATCCCATTTGTTTACAGTGATCCGTGACCATGTGTCTTCTTGGGGATTTGAAGGAGCAATAAAAAATATGTGTCCCTTCACGTGGATCTCCATTTTCCAGCTGCAACCCATATAGCAGGGCATGCGTCTGAAGTACACCTGTTTATGCCGCATCACAACATGTCTGAGGAGCAGAATATACAGTCAGTACGGAAAGTATTCAGAACCCTTTAAATATTTCATTTTGTTTCATTGCAGCCATTTTATAAGTTTTAAAAAGTTCATTTTTTTTCTCATTAAAGTATACTCTGTACCCCATCTTGACTGAAAAAAAAACAGAAATGTAGAAATTTTTACAAATTTATTAAAAAAAACAAAAACTGAAATATCACGTGTTCATAAGTATTCAGACCCTTTGCTCAGACACTCATTTTTAAGTCACATGGTGTCCATTTCCTTGAGATCCTCCTTGAGAGGGTTCTACTCCTTGTGCGGTAGCGCTATTGATCATGGTGAGGGGCACTCACTTCACCGGGTTAATTAAAGCACACATGCAACGTTTTCCAGTAATCTAAAGTCCAGCAGTTTATTACACATCATAAACTGCTTATAACATAGTCCATCTCAGCGGCTAGCAGGAATATTACACATGTAATATCCTAGAGCCTTTTCAGTGGCAGCTCTGCCCGCTTGGCTTCAGAAACAGTCCTCAGCAAGGTAACAACATCAAGGTCCATATCAAGCACCGTCTTTTACCTTTGTCAGGTATAGCTGCTTCCATTAGCTCTGTTCTGCCAAAGCTGTGGTTTAAGGCTCACCAGATGTGGCCTACAGGCCTTGTGCCTTCCAGGTCTAATGGTGTCTCAGGCACAGAGATCAGGTCTCTTGACTCACTGCGTTTCAAAAACCCCCCGAATATATATCCCTCTGTGCGCACAGGACCTGTGATGATGTCACAGTCGTGTGATCAGTCATTGTCACTAACTTCGTCAAGTCACATTTCCGAGTCGTAACCTTGTCAGACCCCCCTCGCTCCCAGCATTCAATATAGCAGTGCGACTCACTTGCCCTTGTATCTAAGGTCAGGTCCGACTCCGTACTGTCTCGTACTGTATTGGGTTGTTTGTATGGGCCTCTCAGACCTGAGTTACTGGAGGACTCACGACCTCTAAACCCACACCCACTATCCTCAGAACATCTTGAAAGGTCTCTAACTTCTGCTGTAGCCGTTCTATTATTTGGAGGGCCCTTTCTCTGTCTGGTCTCACAATTTATAGACGGCTGCCATCTTCTGCTGCTTAGGCGACGCTGTCTTTCCATTAACAGTCTGGCGAGATTCAACTGTTCTACCTCTTGCAGGTAGTTCACACGGTACTCCATCAGCGTTCTTATATATGCAAGATTTTCTTCCGTTCCTACAGCGGAGAATGACACCATGCTGTCTTCATCCGGTATCCAGTCCTGGTGATCACGTGGACTGCTTACTTTCATCACACCAGACTTCTTTACCATCATTTGCATGGCTTGGCCATTTCTCCAAATGAGCTTTCTTGCCAGAGCATGAGGCACCCAGATAACTTCTTCCTGCAGACTTTGAGCTTTTCTCATAAGCTCCAGTTGTCTATTGGCTTGTTCAGTCTTCAACCGGACAATCCGCTTCGTGCAAACACATCGCCAGTGCATGTCACTTAGGACAGCCACCCTCTTCACTGTGACTTCAGTTGTGGACAGGACCACCAGCTGTTTAGCTTCTGAGGTCGAGTACACCTTACAGGCTCCCACGGCCTTCCTAAACTCTTCATGCAATGACTCTCTGGTGCATTCTTCTCTCAAATCTTCGGGTACATCTATGAGGCACTTGTACCGAGAAGTTTCTGTCTAACCAGTGGTCTCCAAACGATCATCTGGCTCAGGTTTCAGGGACAACTGACTTCCAGATTCTTCACCCTGTATGCTTCCCCTTAGCTGACTCACAGCTATGAACTCAAGAATTCTCCTCTTGACATTTTCCTTCCCATACTGATCTTCTTTTAACACTTTCTCAGCTCTCCTCAGTTCCACCTTCTCATAGTATAAAGGATTAAGCGCTACTTGTTTGCCCTTTTCCTTCTCCAAGGCGGCCTTGTTCACTGATTGGTACTTTGCCAGGCGACCTTTGAGCTCGAAAACGTCTTCCTCTAGCTCAGCTACTCGCCTCTCAGCAGCCCATCTCTGAAGCTCTTCCTGCTTCAACTGCTCCTTTATCAGCAGAATTCTCTCAGCCCTCTTCGTCTCCAATGTGCCCACTCGGCACTCGACAGCCAGTCTCTCAAGCTTCTCTTGCTTCAAATGGGCTTGTAGTGTCTCCTTGAGCTCCTTGATCTCGGCTCTTACAACCACCGAATCATCCAAGCTCGCATTATTCGAGGAGGTATTTGCTTCATACCTCCCTTCTTCAGTGGCAAACTCCTGACCCTGGTCTGTGGCTTCTCCGATAGACTCCTCCATCTTTTTCCACTCAGCTTCCATCCTGCTGATTCTAACCTGAAGGCACGTCTCTGCCCTTTGCAGATCATCACAGAACGTCTTCAGTTCCTTCACCTGAGCTTCCAGTCCTAGGATCTTTCTACGGAGATCATCATACTCATCATGGGTGTCCTGCTGAATGGTCTCAATCATTTGTAGCATGTGCTCTGCATCTGTGTCACCCCAGGCCTGGATGCCACAAACTTGTAAGGCTGTGTCTGAGAGCAGGAGGGAGGTTTTCTGGTCATGGACCATTTGCATGCAGCACCTCCTGTCCCAGGCCAGTAGGGGGAGCAGGCTGCCCCTATAAAAACTGGTACTGAGGGCAGGGTTAGGGAGACCAGGACCCACTTCTGAAGTATCCAGAACGGTTCCCAGAAGAGAGGGACAGGTCAGCTGCAGCTAAGGAGTCCAGGAGGCAAAGGAGGAACAGAAAGCCAGGGACAGAGGCGACGAGAGCCGGTACTGGCAGAGAGAGACTACACAACCGGACACTGGGGTCCGTGGCTGTCAGGGTTGCAAGCCCTGCAGCAGATAACCAACCCGCAAGGGATTTCAGGTCCCTTGGCCTAAGAAGCCTGGAGGCTCCGCCACACAGAGGGACCGGTACAGCACGGAGAAGCTACAGGTACCTAAGGCCCGAGTCGCAAGCCATACAGGCGTAGTACACGGCAAGCTCAGGGACATGGGCTATCATACCACTAAAGGGGGAGATAGTCAGCAAGGGCAGAGAGAGAGAACGGTAGGCCTACCCACTCACCCTGACCAGTGGAGCTTGCCCGAATGCCCTCAGACACCTAGGTCCATTCCTACCCTGTACTCCTGGTGGGTCTGTGATAAGATCAGTAAAAGACTCTGGACTACATTATTGGACTCTGTGTGGTTACTGCTGCGCCTGCACCATCACCCCCAGCATCCTACTACCAGCGCTGAGGCTACACTCCTCCCGTGGGGAGTTGTACTATTCCCCGCTGCATCCCCAACACCATTCTCAGCGGTCTGCCTTGCAGCGGCGGTCCTCCCTGACCGCAATCCACGGGTGGCGTAGTCGGACATTACCTAAAACATATAAAAGACTGCCACTGGTCTGACCAGCCTGAGCCACGGGACCGGGTCGCCACTACTACTCCCAGCATTGCCCTGAAGTCCGGTCTCGAGTGCCCCACGGCCCAGGGGGCGAGTCACATCAGCCTTATCATCCTCTAATTTTTTCTTAACCTTGAGGAGATCCTCATAGTCCCTCTTGGTTTATTGCAGGTCCCTATTGTATTCATCATACTCCTTCTTGGATTCACGCAGCTCCCAGTTGAACTGTTCGCGCAGTTGTTCTAGGTCTTGATCGCGTCCAGAAACTTCGTCCTTCAGCGCCCCTTTTAAGGCAGATAGCTCCCTATCCCGCTGGTGTAGACCCTCGTCCAGCCTTTGCTTCTCCTGCATCAGCTGCTTCACCTGCTCTTGAAATCTCTGCACTTCCTTTCTTGTGACCTCTGCTTCCTCCGCATCCACAGAGCCTTTCATCACTTGGTTCAGCTCTGACTGCACCAGCGAGAAACGATTTTTCATTTCATTCAGCTCATCTTCAGACTCCTCTTTCTCAAGCTTCAACTGCAAAACCTCCTCCTTGGTTTTGCTGAGGTCCTCTTTATTTTTCTGGAACATTTCCTTCCATTGGTTGAGTTCCTCTCTGCTTTCCTCCAGTTCTCACTGCAAGTTCCACAAAATCTGGTTTATTTTCTGCCGCTCAGACTCCAGGCTCAGCTGGTCCTGGGACACATTCTCCATGTTTTTCCTTAGTTGCTGTACATCACTCTGATACTGCTGCCTGAAAGGCTCCAGCTCTTGGTCATGATTGGCCACCTCCTCTTTCAGCGCTCCCTTCAGGGCTGTCAGTTCCTGAACCTTCTGTCTCAGTAGATCATCCTGCTTGTACTGAATCTACAGAACTGCATCCAACTCTTCCTCCTGGTCTTTTTTATTGTCTGATACTGTACCAGAGGTTGCTACTGGCAGCATCACCTCCTCTTCCATCCTGATCTCCTCTGCTTCTAAACGAGAATCCACACTCGGAATAAAGGCACACAGCATTGCATTTTCTTTATTTACCCTTTCAGCAAAGACTACAGGAGCAAATTTTGTGGCCCTTGTACCTTCGACGACGAAAGTGGGACTTTCTCACCTCATTTAACTCCTCCTGACTGAACTCTCTTTCTACTTTCATAGTGTCACTCCCCATGGTGTCAACCCCTTCTACTGGAGCTAACCAGTTATCAACGGTTGAATTGTCATTTTTAGGCGGTACCAACACACGACCGGTAACCGATTCTGGTTTTGTATACCCCACCCCCTTTTGAGACTCCACCCCTTTTGGACAACCACACCTGTAGGTGGTGCTTTAAAAAAAAAAACGCCATAGTCTTAGGACCCAGTTCACAACATATCTTAGTACCTCCCTCGGCACTCTGGGATAGTGCCGGCGACACAGGAGAACTCAAGGAATGGTCCGCTGCCGCCATTCTGTAATGTGCCAACAGCCCCTGTCGTTCCAGCACCATGTCCTGTTGCCATTTCCCAAATACCTGCTGCAATTTTAACAGGCACTTTAATCGCTCAATAGCTTCAGTCTCATTTTCTGCTCCATTCACAGCCATCTTTATCAGCTCCTGCATTTCTTTAGCACACTCTATTTTGCTGAAGAGCGTTTGCAGCCGGTCATCTAACCCTTTCTCCATTCCGTCTGGGGATACTCCTCCATTCATAGCCATCTCAGTACGCTGTTCACACCAGACACTTCACACCGCTCTCCCCGGAAAAATTTTCGCGGCCCCACCAAGCCACAGCAAACCAGATTTGAGTGCGACGACAATTTTCATAACCCCGCCGAGTTACAGCCAGAAGCTTTAATCTTCGTGGCCCCGTCGAGCCACAGTCAGATGCTTGCATCCATATTGGTCGTCCTGTGCCGTTACCCCTTGCAACCAGACTGCAGTTAACCGCATTCTCTAACCAATTGTGAGGTAGCGCTATTGATCATGTTGAGGGGCACTCACTTCACCAGGTCAATTAAAGCACACATGCAATGTTTTCCTGTAATCTAAAGTCCAGCAGTTTATTACACATCATAAACTGCTTATAACATAGTCCATCTCAGTGGCTCGCAGGAATGTTACACACAAAATATCCTAGACCTTTTTCAGTCGTAGCTATGCCCGTTTGGCTTCAGAAACAGTCCTAAGCCAAGTAACAACATCAATGTCCATATCAAGCACGGTCTTTTACCTTTGCCAGGTCTAGCTGCTTCCATCATCTCTGTTCTGCCAAAGCTGTGGTTTAAGGCTCACCAGATGTGGCCTACAGGCCTCGTGCCTTCCAGGTCTAATGGGGTCCCAGGCACAGAGATCAGGTCTCTTGACTCACTGCGTTTCAAAACCCCCCCGAATATATATCACTCTGTGCACACAGGACCTGTGATGAGGTCACAGTCATGTGATCAGTCACCTGAAGGGGAGGTACGTGGTGAGCCAGAACACACCCCCTCAGACATTTTGGCAATGCAGCAAGCCGCTACATTACATCCTTCATTGGAGTCCAGCTGTGTTTAATTAAACTGATAGGACTTAATTTGGAAAGGCACACACCTCTCTATATAAGACCTCACAGCTCAAAGCGCATGTGTAACATCCCTGGCGGCATGCTGACATGGCTTACCATCACCCAGTATGCAAGACCACCAACTTACCTACCAGTACAGGCTGCACACTATGCTCCTCTACCTGCTGTGTGCATGTCTCTTGTCTGCTGGCTTAGGGCGGCGGCGCTGGCACTTCCTGATTCTTAACCCTCAACTGGTGAGGTGGGGTTTTTGTCACGCAAATGGTCATGTGGGGTTTCCTATAACCCAGTGTTTAGAAATCTCTTATTTTTACAGAAAATTCAAAGATCACGTTTGTTTTAATCGTTTTCTTATTGGCGATTGATTACACATGAGTATAACAAATTGTTGACATCCACAAATGGATGGAAGCTAATGAGACACGGATCCTCATACCAGCATTTTTCAATGAATGGCAGCCGAACAAAAATTCCCTGGGTTGTGGCAAACCCCACCTCACCAGTTGAGGGTTAAAGTTACAGTGTGCACAGTCCTAATGTGTCCCCAGCCTATTGCTGTGAGTCACTGGATACTTAAACCTCCTCCACCCAGTGGGGGGTGCCTGAGCAACACTTTCTTTCAGTGTGTTCTGTGCAACTGAGTAGCCAGGTCCTGTCCTGTATCTGTGACTTCTAGTCTGTTTCTGCCACCCCGGGGGCTGAGAACCCAGGCCCGTTACCTGCATCTGTGACTTCGATTTTTTTCCGCCACTCTGGGGGCTGTATGCACAGGCTTGTTCCTGTATCTCTTTCCAGTGTCAGTTCCGGTCTGAACTGTGTCCTAGCACGTTACCTGTTTGTCTCTATGTCCGATCCTTCCCTTTTCCTGCAGAGTCTGAACCAGTACTTAACTCCTACTCATTGTCTCTGTACTTCTGTTTGTGAGTTTTGTGTCCACTCACTACTTCATTGCAAGTACCTTGTGTGTATCTGGTTCTGCTTGTCCCGTTTCCCTGCCTTTGTATCTACCGCCTGTGTTCCAGCTATCTTCCTGTGTTTCCCAGTCTGTTCCATGTGAACAGAGCGCTGTTTTGTCTGTCCGCACCTGCGGCTCTGCTCCGCTCTGCTCTGCTTGTCCCCGCACCTGCGGCTCTGCTCTGCTCCGCTTGTCATCTGCATCTGCGACTCTGCTCCACTTGTCCTCCGCACCTGCGGCACTGCTCTGCTCCGCTTGTCCTCCACTCCTGCGGCTCTGCTCCTGTATTCAAGTCTGTACTGGTCCCTAACCAGCCTGTTTACCTACCTGTCAGTACCTGCCTGTCTGTATACCAGCCGTGCCTGCCAGTACCCGCCTGTTTGCATACCAGCCAAACCTGTCCTTTCCTGCATTCCCTGGTGTGGGTCAACAGCTGTGTGACCGAGGTCTGACCTGGAGTAGCACCTGGGCCACCTCCCTGATCCCTCCTCAGACTACGGAGTCGATTAAGCCGCCGTGTGTCCGTGGTCGGATCTTGCAAGGCACAAAGTCACGCCCCTCCAGGCACTCCTCGGTTCGTGGCCCAGTGGAACCACTAAACACGCTCACGCCAAACTGTCCGGGCGTGAGCGTAACAGCATGTCAGACCAAATGAGAATCATGAGCTCAAAGGAACTGCCCAAGGAGCTCAGAGACAGAATTATGACAAGGCACAGATCTGGTCAAAGTTACAAAAGAATTTCTGCATTACTCAAGGTTCCTAAGAGAACAGTGGCCTCCATAATCCTTAAATGGAAGAAGTTTGGGACCACCAGAAGTCTTCCTAGACCTGGCCGTCCAGCCAAATTGAGCAATCATGGGAGAAGAGCCTTGGTGAGAGAGGTAAAGAAGAACTCCAAGATCACTGTGGCTGAGCTCCAGAGATGTAGTAGTGAAGTGGGAGAAAGTTCAAAGTCAATTATCACTGCAGCCCTCAACCAGTCGGGCCTTTATGACAGAGTGGCCCGACGGAAGCCTCTGCTCGGTGCAAGACATATGAAAGCCCGCATAGAGTTTGCTCAGAAACACATGAAGGACTCCCAGACTATGAGAAATAAGATTCTCTGGTCTGATGAGACAAATATAGAACTTTTTGGTGATAATTCTAAATGGTATGTATGGAGAACACCAGGCACTGCTCATCACCTGCCCAATACAATCCCAACAGAGAAACATGGTGGTGGCAGCATCATGCTATGGGGGTTTGTTTTTTAGCTGCAGGGACAGAACGACTGGTTGCAATTGAAGGAAAAATGAATGTGGCCAAGTACAGAGATATCCTGGATGAAAACCTCTTCCAGAGTGCTCTGGACCTCAGACTTGGCCGAAGGTTCACCATCCAACAAGACAATGACCCTAAGCATACAGCTAAAATAACAAATAAGTGGCTTCAGAACAACTCTGTGACCATTATTAACTGGCCCAGCCAGAGCCCTGACCTAAACCCAATTGAGCATCTCTGGAGAGACCTGAAAATGGCTGTCCACCAACGTTCACCATCCAACCTGATGGAACTGGAGAGGATCTGCAAGGAAGAATGGCAGAGGATCCCCCAATCCAGGTGTGAAAAACTTGTTGCATCATTCCCAAGAAGACTCATGGCTGTACTAGCTCAAAAGGGTGCTTCTACTTAATACTGAGCAAAGGGTCTGAATACTTATGACCATGTGATATTTCAGTTTTTCTTTTTTAATAAATTTGCAAAAATTTCTACATTTCTGTTTTTTTTCAGTCAAGATGAGGTGCAGAGTGTACTATAATGAGAAAAAAAAATAACTTTTTAGAATTCACCAAATGGCTGCAATGAAACAAAGAGTGAAAAATTTAAAGGGGCCTGAATACTTTCTGTACTCACTGTAGGAGGTTACAACCCTTCTACCTTGTATCTCGAGTCTGGGGGGCAAGGAAAAGGATTGTGAGCCCTGGACACTGTTACCATGGGGCGGCGCCTTAGGCATCGCTTCTGGAACCAGTGAGTTCCAGCGGCCATGTCCTGCGTTTCACAGACCGGAAGTGAGATCTTCGGACTGGAAATGCGTCACGCACTTTAGACGGAGCCACAACAGCGCAGTGTTGGTTTAAAATGGAGACAGTGAGGTGATTGCCTCTACTGCAACATTGAGCACGTTATCCCACAAACGTGTCTGTAATGATATTACCGTCTACACGGCAGGAATAAGTACCTCCCCTGATGAATCAATGTGTTTGAAGAAACGCGTCAGGAGAATGGAGGAAATGAATGAACTAGGGAACCGGCATGGTATATCCTCAACTTGGGTGAGATTATTCCCTTTTTTTTCCTACGTTGGTGAATAATCACATGTGTGCACACAGTTACACCAATACCCCATTATTGTGCATACAGGGTGACAGTGGTATGTTGAGATCATAGCCCTATGTCGCTGAATGTATGTAGCTGCACCTATAAGAGTGTTATCCCCTTTGACCAAAGTGGACAGGTTTATAGAGGATGTCTGACTGATATATGCTAATTATTGTCATCCTACATAAATACCTGAGAAAAGGCATAATATGCTCCACAGTTGAAGAAAGGGACCGGGGTTCCACTAGTAACCACTTGAATGCTCAGCTAGTTTGAATGAGCATTGCCATTTCTGAACTAAGGTACATAGAAAAACTGTTCAATAGTACACACGTGGTCAAAATTATTGGTTCCCCTCGTTTAATGAAAGAAAAACCCACAATGGTCACAGAAATAACTTGAATCTGACAAAAGTAATAATAAATTAAAAATGATTAAAATGAACAAATGAAAGTCAGTCATTGCTTTTCAACCCTGCTTCCACAGAATTTAAAAAAAAATTAAGCTCATGAAGTAGGTCTGGACAGAAATGATGGTACTCTTAACTTAATATTTTGTTGAACAAACTTTTAAGGCAATCACTGATATCAAACGATTCCTGTAACTGTCAATGAGACTTCTGCACCTCTCGACAGGTGTTTTGGCCCACTACTCATGAGCAAACTGCTCCAGTAGTCTCGTGTTTGAAGGTTGCCTTTTCCAGACGGCATGTTTCAGCTCTTTCTAAAGATGCTCAATAGGGTTTAGGTCAGAGCTCATAGAAGGCCACTTCAGAATAGTCCAATGTTTTCCTCTTAGCCATTCTTGGGTGTTTTTAGCTGTGTGTTTTGGGTCATTATCCTGTTGCAAGAATCATGACCTGCAACTGAGACCAAGCTTTCTGACACTGGGCAGCACATTTCTCTCTAGAATCCCTTGATCGACTTGAGATTTCATTGTACCCTGCACAGATTCAAGACATCCTGTGCCAGATGCAGCAAAGCAGCCCCAAACATAACAGAGCTTCCTCCATGTTTAACAGTAGGGACAGTGTTCTTTTATTGATATGATTCAAGGGGTTGTCCACTACTATGGAAAATAGCCCAATGTATTTTTATGATGAACAGAAGCTTCTTTGTAATTACCTTCCTCTGCTGTTTCTGCCTGTGAGCAACGCTATCACTGGCCACTCACAGGCAGCACGTGACCCCCGCTGAGGTCATGTCAAGTGAGGCGTGACTCAACGCTGGGATCCCCGCGGTGGCTGCTGGGTTGTGGGCAGGGTTACCCCCGCGTCACACTCTGCATCCACCACTTGCTTTCCCAATGAATGGGGAGAGGAAGAGCACGCGGTGGATGCCGGGTGTGATGCGCGGGGTAACCCCGCCCACAACCCAGCAGCCACCATGGAAAGCAGAAGAGGGACCCTCGGCTGCAGCCTGAACTTGTCAGCACCGACTGCAGCTGGGGGTCACGTGATGCCTGTGAGCAGCCAGTGATAGTGCCGCTCACAGGCAGAAACAGCAGAGTAAGGTATTTACAAAGAAGCTTCTAGTCATCATAAAAATACATTGGACTATTTTCAATAGTAGTGGACAATCCCTTTAATTTTTCTGTCCGTGAACATAGACATCTGTCCATGGGACATTCTCCCAGTAGCTTTGTGGCTTGTCAACATGTAGTTTGGCAAATTCCAGTCTGGCTTTTTTATGACTTTTTTTTCAACAATGATGTTCTCCTTAGTCGTCACCCATGAAGTCCACTTTGGATCAAACAACGATGAATGGTGCGATCTGACACTGATGTTCCTTAAGCTTGAAGTTCACCTTTAATCTCTTTAGAAGTTATCCTAGGCTCTTTTGTTACCATTCGTATTATCCGTCTCTTTCATTTATCATCAATTTTCCTCCTGCGGCCACGTCCAGGGAGGTTGGCTACAGTCCCATGGATCTTAAATTTCTTAATAATATGTGCAACTGTAGTCACAGGCATATCAAGCTGCTTGGAGATGGTCTTATAACCTTTACCTTTAACATGCTTGTCTATAATTTTCTTTCTAATCTCCTGAGACAACTCTTATCTTTGCTTCCTTTGGTCCATGTTGAGTGTGCTACACACCATGTCACCAAACAGCACAGTGAGTATATGTAACCCTATATACAGGCCCACTGGCTGATCATAAGATTGTAGACACCTGTGATGCTAATTAGTGGACACAACTTCATTTAACATGTCCCTTTTGTCACATTATTTTCAGGGGTACCATCATTTCTGTCCAGGCCTAATTCAAGTGTTTATTTTTTTTTTAAATTCTGTGGAAGCAGGGTTGAAAAGCAATGACTGACTTTCATTTGTTCATTTTCATAGATTTTTAATTTATTGTTATTTTTGTCAGATTCAAGTTATTTTTGAGACCATTGTGGGTTTTTCTTTCATTAAACGAGGGGTACCAACAATTTTGACCACATGTGTATATAAGGATATGAGCATTTATTGTACAGTTTGTGGCCACCCCTAGCTGGTCACTAAATTGTTATTTGTACCTGCTGTGTGTTTGGCTGCATGTCCAGTGACAATTGGTTTTGGAATACTGGCACTATTCTAATCACCTACTGGTCACTGAGGTGAGATGTGGCACCCAGGGGATGGGGACTACTCGGCGCCCGGGCCTTAATGCCTGGCCTTGGGGGATGTCGCGGTGGTCGGCTCCCGGGCCCGTACCCTGGGGTCTCTCTTAAAAAAAAAAGGGGTTAAATGGAAAATGAAAGTTCGTGACGCCACCTGTGGTGTCTGGTGAGGACCACCAGCACTGCGGCAGTCCACTGAGGCCGGTGTTACGGCAGCTATGATGGGGTAGCTCCCCACAGGTGGAGCTAGGCCTCAGGGCAGCGGTGTTCGGTAAGGTGCACTATATGGCTGTGACCCAGCCGGGTCCATGGAAAAAATGGGAGACATACTCACGTTTGGCTTCAGTACCTTTTTACTGGTGGAGTTGCGGTACCGCCCGGAGCACTGTAGGGTGAGGGGTGCACTGCAGGTCTCTCCCCAGTGAGCAGGTATAGGGCCTCCTGTATCCTTGCCGCTTGTGTAGTTTATGGCCTGTCTGAAACTAGGCCTAACTTAGTCCTTGTGTTGCGCCGGCTGACCTGGTGTTAGGGCCTTTTGCTGAAGAGCACGCTCCTGGTATGGCGGAGCCTCCGTGCCTCCTGGTCCTGTTACGTGTCAGCTCCTGGGCTATCCTGAGACCTGAAGTCTTCCAGGAAAGATCCGGTTGTTTTCTACAGAGGGTATACTGCTCTGCAGACTGTGAGCCGGTGTCCAGTATATTTCTGGGGTTTGCTTATGAAGCTCCTCGGTCCCCGATGCTACTGTTCCACTAGCCTTCGGCCTACTCTGGGCCCTCACTAGGCTATACACACTGGCAGAAAGCTGGCTGCCTCTTCTGCCGCTCTTTAGAGCGTCGGCAACGCTCCTAGCTGTCTCTCTCTGAGCTGCTTGCAGCAGACTCCAAACAACTCCTCTCAGCAGAAACCTGCTGAGTCACTAACCTTCTGTGTCTCAGCAGAGACTCCTGACTGGACTCACTCCTTAGACAACAGACTGAACTCCCTCTCTTCCTGCCTCCACCCTCCTTTATATATTCACTAAAGGGCTCCCTCTGGTGGTTCTGAGGTAGGGTGGAGGTGTGTGTATGCTCTGAGGGCCTCTTGTGGAGAAAACCTGAAATGCACCCCCCTTTGGTCTGTGACTCCATGCACAGCAGGGCGTCACATTCCCCCCTAGTTAAAGTCAGCACTCCCGGGCTGAAGCACATTTTGTAAACAATAGAAATAACAAGCTTCCCTTTATGGGAGGTTAGAACACTTGAACGTTGCATAACAAAACATGAATAAAAATATATATATACATTGCAAAAGCAGTAGGCAGTGAGCAACCAGAAAGTCCAAGTCTCTTCCGGAGAAGTTGCTCAAAGGGGCACTCCAGGGAGCGCAAATATTTACAAAGAAAATCTTTGGGCTGCACAAAGTCCTCAGCCTCAGAGTTCATATATAAGGAATAAACAGGTTACGGTTAAAGTGTCCATATCACTTGAATTGTCCATTCAAAGGGAAGAAATATAAGTTACACACATTAATACAATACGTAGTATAATGCATAATACCTCAGGGGTAACTATCTACATTCTCAGAAATTGTACTATTTTATTCAATGTACCTAGCAGGGGTTTTACCTCTCGTGCTGCGTACTGATCTGCGTAATGCAGTGGTCTGTGGGGTATCAATGTCTGTATCATCAGTTACCCTGTCTGCCCTTCGTGTGGGTAAGTTGTAAAATTGCCTTAACCTCTCTATGGGACTGGCAAGTGTACCATTGGCTGGGCCTTCTTGCTCTGCTCCAGCCGGAGATCCTTCTTGAGCTGGCTCTTCAGCAGCACTTACAGGTCCAACTTGCTGTAGAGAGTTTTCTGGTTGGTGGAAGAAGTGGAGTACTGGGACGATCACCGCTCCTCCTATTTGAGGCCAATCTGCCGGGAAGTCACCTAAGTCAGTATGGATTACTGCTTCTTCAGGTTCCTCCTGGATGATGAGGGGCACTTCTTCTTGGGGTTTTAGCAGATCCGGACACAAGTTTAGATGGTCCCGAGATACTGTTGCAGTGGTTCTCCCTCCATCTTTGCTGATCAAACACGTCTTCCTGTTGTCAAACCTTGAATTCAACACAGTGTAGGGTTCTCTCTCCCACTGGTCATCAAGCTTGTGGTTCCTCCGCTTCCTTTTCAATACCACTTCTCCTGGTGTGAAGGGTTCTGCTGGTGACCTTCTGTTGTATTGCGCCTCTTGTTTATCCCTCACCCGAGTGAGACTGTCTTCGACACAGGCTTGTACTCTTCTGTACTGCTCCTGTCTGGCTGTGTCCCAGTCCTCAGTGGTTGCATCAGCTTCAGGTTCTACCACACCAAGCTCCAGGTCCATGGGCAACTTCCCAGGTCTTGCCCGCATTAGATATGCCGGAGTGCAATTGGTGGAGCTTACTGGTATGTGATTATACAGATCCACTAAGTCAGATAGTAGGTCTGGCCACTGGTTTCTCTCTTCTAGTGGTATGGTCTTCAGTAGATCGATGATGATGTTGTTCATCTTTTCACAGAGACCGTTAGTTTGGGGGTGGTACGGTGTAGTCCTGATCTTTTTACACCCGTACAGATGGCAGAACTCTTTGAACAATTCAGCCTCAAAGGCCGGGCCTTGGTCAGTCAGTACCTGCTCAGGGTATCCATGGGGTCTGCAGAAGTACGCTTGAAATGTCTTGGCTGCTGTCTCTGCTGTCAGGTCTTTGACAGGGGCGACAACCAGGAACCTGGAGTAGTGATACACCATGGTCAGGGCGTAGGAGTATCCTGACCGGCTGGGGGAGAGCTTGACATGGTCCAGGGCCACGATCTCCAGGGGCCGAGTTGGCTTGATGGGTTGCAGGGGTGCCTTCTGGCTGCTGAAGTCTTTCCTTCTTAGGCCGCAGGTTCCACAGTCCCGGCACCACCTTTCAATGGAGCTGCGCATTCCTACCCAGTAGAATCGACACTTCAGCAGGGTCTCTAGCCTTCTCCAGCCAAAGTGCCCCGCCTGATTGTGGTAAGCTTCTAATACCATCTGGATGTCTGTCTTCGGGACTACTATCTGCCATACCATCTCATGGGTTCTTGGATTAACGTACCTCCGGCACAGCTTCTCACGGTAGATAAACAGCCGGCTTCTCTCGTTCCACAGCTGCTTTGTTTGCAGAGACGCATCTTTCTCCAGGGAAGCACCTTCTTGGGTTATCAGCTGTTTGATGTGGCTGACAACCGGGTCACTGTCCTGGGTCTCTTTCCAGCTGTGGTGAGGAAGGGGGTTTAACGTCTTTTCACGCGGCTTCCTGGAGGCTCGTTGCTCATGGATCATCCCACTCCGGCGAAAGGCAGGTATCTCTATCTCTTCCAGGTCATCCACTTCTTCTTCTGTGTCTGACTAGTGAGGCATCCTAGACTGAGCATCGGCGTTGGCGTTCTTGCGGCCCGCCCGGTACTTTATGGTGAATTGGTAGTTTGACAGCCGAGCCATCCATCGTTGTTCCATGGCTCCCAGCTTGGCTGTTTCAAGATGAGTTAAGGGGTTATTGTCAGTGTAGGCAGTGAACTTGCTGGAGGCTAGGTAGTGCTTGAACCTTTCTGTAATGGCCCAGACCAAGGCCAGAAACTCCAACTTGAAGCTGCTATAGTTCTCTGGGTTCCTCTCGGTCGGCCGGAGCTTCCTGCTTGCATACGCGATCACTTTCTCCTGGCCATTCTGCTTCTGACTTAGGACAGCTCCCAATCCTTCATTGCTGGCATCAGTATACAGCAGGAACGGTTGGCTGTAGTCAGGGTAGGCTAGGATCTCATCACCTGTCAGGATCTCCTTCATTTCTTGAAATGATTCAGCCTGTTCTTTACCCCAGTGGAACGGGGGATTTCTGCCCTTGGGGGACTGTCCTACCAGGAGGTCTTGCAGAGGTGCTGCTCTCTTGGTGTAATCTTTTACAAACCTCCGGTAGTATCCTATCAGTCCCAGGAACTGACGCACCTCCTTGAGGTTCTTCGGCTCCGGCCATTTCTGGATGGCAGTGACCTTCTCTGGGTCTGGTGCTACCCCTTCTGGACTGACAATGTGTCCCAGGTACTGTACCTTCTTCTTGAGCAGGTGGCACTTGGAGGGCTTCAACTTCATCCCATACTGGGACAGTGACTCAAATACCTTCGCCAGGTGCTTCAAGTGGTCCTCATACGTCTTGGAGTACACAATCACGTCATCCAGGTATAATAACACAGTCTCGAAGTTGCGGTGTCCCAGGCAACACTCCATCAATCTCTGGAACGTTCCGGGGGCATTGCAGAATCCAAACGGCATACTGTTGAACTCGCAGAGTCCTATCGGGGTGGTGAAGGCCGTCTTCTCCCGATCCTCCTCAGCCACAGCTACTTGCCAGTACCCACTAGTGAGGTCAAGGGTGGAAAAGTAATTTGCAGACTTCAAGGCAGCCAGGGATTCCTCAATACGTGGTAAAGGGTATGCATCTTTATGTGTAATGCGATTTACTTGACGGTAATCTACGCACATTCTCATGCTTCCATCCTTCTTCCTGACTAGAACTAGGGGAGCTGCCCAGGGACTACAACTATCCCTTACTACCCCTGCCTTCTTCATGTCATGCAACATCTCCTTGGCTTTCTGGTAGTGTGCTGGAGGTATAGGCCTGTACCGTTCCTTGATGGGGGGATGGTTGCCTGTGGGGATGTGATGTTGTACCCCCTTAATCCTCCCAAAGTCAAGCGGGTGTTTGCTGAATACCTGCTCGTATTCCTGAACCACCCGGTGTACTCCCTGTTTCTGGTGGGCAGGAGTGGTGTCTGTCCCAACGTGGAGCTGTTGACACCAATCCCCCTCCTGTGTTGTAGGGTCATTATCCCCCACTTGGTCTGGGGAGGTTAAGGACTCCGCCGTGTGAATAGAGTTATTATTTACAGTGTAGAGTTTGGCAATAGTGGCATAACGTGGTAATTTAACCTCGTCTTCCTGATAGTTAAGAAAACGGACGGGCACCCTCCCATTGCGTACATCTACTACCCCCCTGGCGGTTAAGAGTGTAGGTCTGTGCTCTGAGCTAAGGGGTTCTACTACCGCCTGGTAGCTCTGTCCTTTAAGACCTATTGCTGCTCTACACCAGATAAGCATTTCACTCATTGGGGGAATTACAATGGGTATCGGGTCAGTTACCCGCACATTACCAATCTCACCGCCGGTCAGCTTCGCTTGCTGCTGGTACGTCAGGGCTCGGATCTCCTTCTGGATCGCTCTCCTCTGCCCTGGTCTGGCAACGTCAGCGAGCTGTTGGAGTAAAAACACAACCTCCTCCAAACAGTTACCAACAATGTTAGTGCCTAGTACCATATTCAGTCCATTTTCCTCATTGACAGTCTTCACTACAATGAGTCCATGGTCCTTTAACTCCACTCTCCCCACTTTTACTGCTACATTCTTAACCCCGAGTAGGTCAAGAGGGAGGCCGTTAGAGGCATATACTGAAAAGTCTGGGTTTGGGGGTTGGAGACTGTCCATGGACCAGTATTTGCTATAGAGGACATCAGGTATGATTGTTACCTGGGATCCGGTGTCCAGCAGGGCAGGTATCGCAATGCCATCAAGTATGATGGATAGGAAAGGTCTTCCTCCCACGAACCTGCGGTGCTAGTCTGAGGGGCCTGCTGAGTCTATTCCTGGGTGCTGGTCCTCGGACCCAGGGTTTACTCGTTTAAAGGACACTGGTGCACTGTGTGACCTGCCTTCTGGCAGCGGTGGCAGACGAACTCTTGGTGAGGATGGCGCTGGTTGTTGGTCCTTCCTAGGGGTGGCGTTGTCCTCCTCCGGGGTGGCGATGTCCTCCTCCGGGGTGGCGACGTCCTCCTTCTCCTCCGGTTCATCCAGGGGACATCCTCAGGGCAGTCGGCTAGCAGGATCTTTCCTTCCGTCTCTGGCTCAGTCCGTAGTTGCAGGGCACTCATCACAGTGGCCAGGTTTTTGGTCAGCTGGCGCACTTCTGAGCGCAGACAGTCCAGCTCAGTAGGGGGCGCTGTGTGCACTTTGGCTTCAGCAGCCAGCGGGGAAAAGGTGGGTGCTGCTGGCGTTGGAGTGGCCCCACCCTGGTAACGCTGGATAGACGTTTCTGCTGTCTCCAGGGGTTGCAGTCCCTTGATAGCCATGTCCTTAAGGGTGTCGAAGGTAGCATCTGGATGGTCCAAGGACCACCAACGCACAGTCCTGCTCTCCGCTTGGGACCTCAGCCCCCGGACAAATTGTTCTTTTAGCATTTTACTCTCATTGGTTATGCTAATTGGACTAGCCTGTTTTAGAGCTCGCAGGGCCACCTGTAAACGGCAGGCATAATCCCGAACGCTGTCCTCCGGCTTCTGAGAGCATTGGTAGAACTTCATCCGGAGGTCTGCCTCAGTGCGGTCCTCAAAGGCAGTCTGTAACTTTTTGAAAATTGTGGACACTGATTCCTGGTCTGCGGCCGACCAAGTCTCTACTTCTCTCTCCGCAGCACCAGTCAATTGTCCCACAACTACTGCAGCTCTTTGTTTGCCGGTCATAGAATACATGTCCAGGATGCTGCATATTTTGCGCTTGAATCCGGACAGGGTGTCCGGCTTGCCGTTGTACTGGGGGAGCCACTTTGCTCCAGGCATGTACGGTAAAGTCAATGGTACAATAGGGGCTACAGGCGCCGGTAATGGGGCGACTGCTCCGTCTTGCGCGGCGGCAGCTGCGGGCGCATCATCGGGGCTGTCAGCCTGGTCAGCGACGTCGGGCTGTTGCTGCAACATCTTGGCGCCCCCCTAGTGAACCGTGGCCTACCTTCCTTCTGTAGGCCGCAGCTCCGCAGGCGGAGGTCTTCTGATAGGACCTTGCATCGCTTACGTTCCACGTCAGAGCGTTCGCTTGGGCTTCCTGCCAGGACCTGACGCTGTGTCAGTGCGTGGGGCATGTCCTCGACTTCGCTCGCTTTCAGGGGTTACGCCCTCTAGTTTTCCCGCGGTTACGCCCTTCTTCTCGCATGGCGACCGGAAAGATGGCGGCCAATGGCGGGAAACTCCAGAAAATGGCGGGAAAAGCTTCACCACTGTGAGTTTTTTACAGTTTCTTAAGGCGCACAGTACCCGGTGGCAACGGGCACAACTCTTTCTGTTGCCGCGGGCGCGCAATCCTGTTCGTGACGCCAGTTAGAGAGATGTGGCACCCAGGGGATGGGGACTACTTGGCGCCCGGGCCTTAATGCCTGGCCTTGGGGGATGTCGCGGTGGTCGGCTCCCGGGCCCGTACCCTGGGGTCTCTCTTAAAAAAAAAAGGGGTTAAATGGAAAATGAAAGTTCGTGACGCCACCTGTGGTGTCTGGTGACGACCACCAGCGCTGCGGCAGTCCACTGAGGCCGGTGTTACGGCAGCTATGATGGGGTAGCTCCCCACAGGTGGAGCTAGGCCTCAGGGCAGCGGTGTTCGGTAAGGTGCACTATATGGTGGTGACCCAGCCGGGTCCAAGGAAAAAATGGGAGACACACTCACGTTTGGCTTCAGTACCTTTTTACTGGTGGAGTTGCGGTACCACCCGGAGCACTGTAGGGTGAGGGGTGCACTGCAGGTCTCTCCCCAGTGAGCAGGTATAGGGCCTCCTGTATCCTTGCCGCTTGTGTAGTTTATGGCCTGTCTGAAACTAGGCCTAACTTAGTCCTTGTGTTGCGCCGGCTGACCTGGTGTTAGGGCCTTTTGCTGAAGAGCACGCTCCTGGTATGGCGGAGCCTCCGTGCCTCCTGGTCCTGTTACGTGTCAGCTCCTGGGCTATCCTGAGACCTGAAGTCTTCCAGGAAAGATCCAGTTGTTTTCCACAGAGGGTATACTGCTCTGCAGACTCGGAGCCGGTGTCCGGTATATTTCTGGGGTGAGCTTATGAAGCTCCTCGGTCCCCGATGCTACTGTTCCACTAGCCTTCGGCCTACTCTGGGCCCTCACTAGGCTATACACACTGGCAGTAAGCTGGCTGCCTCTTCTGCCGCTCTTTAGAGCGTCGGCAACGCTACTAGCTGTCTCTCTCTGAGCTGCTTGCAGCAGACTCCAAACAACTCCTCTCAGCAGAAACCTGCTGAGTCACTAACCTTCTGTGTCTCAGCAGAGACTCCTGACTGGACTCACTCCTTAGACAACTGACTGAACTTCCTCACTTCCTGCCTCCACCCTCCTTTATATATTCACTAAAGGGCTCCCTCTGGTGGTTCTGAGGTAGGGTGGAGGTGTGAGTATGCTCTGAGGGCCTCTTGTGGAGAAAACCTGAAATGCACCCCCCTTTGGTCTGTGACTTCATGCACAGCAGGGCGTCACAGACCTATCTCATCTCTGTTGATATTTGTTATTGGCGTTTTTAGGTGATTTTTATTGAGGTTTTTTAATCAATTCTAATAAAAATATATTTTTAATTAGTCCAATTACTGCTTTTCTTGACTTAAATCTGTTTGGGCATCTACCCCTTGCTTTTTTGACTATATTTTATGCATCATAGATACAGTCATTACATTAGTAGACACATAATTACCGCCCTTGTATTTCAGTTTGCCTTCATATTGTGGCAGCCGTGGATCATAAAAATGAGAACTGACATATACAACTACCTGAGTGCTATAAAATAAAGACACAAGGAGACAGAGCATTAATTTTAAACATTTTATTAAATAAAATGTTTACCCCTACCTAAAGCCAATGATCCAGAAGAAGGCAAAAAACCTGGACACATTCAGCCAATGTGTGTCACAGGGAAAAAATTCCTTCATGACCCCGAGAAAAGGCGATCAGTTCGAGAACCCTGGACCAAGGCCATACTACAACTAACTAACTGATATATAGAGCAATGACTCGTTTCCGGAGAGCAGATCTTCTTTGTCCTGGTAACACGCCTCACCTCTCCTTATCAGATCGGACTCTGAGCTTATAGCTTGTCTACGTTGATCTCCCCTGTAACAATACAGAACACTACACCCCACAAACACTACACCCCACAAACACTAGCCCTTCGGATACAGACATAGGGCAGTTATATCATATCAGGTCCCTTATACAATTAGGTTAGACAGCAGACACCTATGTAATATGATGTCATGATGCACTGATTCCAGAATTAGATCTATATAATCAGTATATAATGACCTCATAAGACAACAAATATTATCTACAGACATATTAAATGATTAACACTAAATAATCCCGTGGCTCTTGTTAGATTCTTCTGTCTTCTTTCCAGGATCCAGATATTCTTCCTGGTAAGAAAAAAAAAATAATACAAGACGGATCAGGCAAAGACCCATAGAAAATCAGTCATATATATATATTGTACTTTATGCCCCCTTTTCTTTGCATTTTTAAATTTTGATGTAGATACTTAAAAACGGTGCAATAAGATTTCATTTAAAAAAAAATGAGGAAAATGTGTACATATATATATATATATATATTATATATATATATATATATATATATATATATATATATATATATATGTGGCACCCCAGGGGTCTGGTTTTCCACAGTAATGTAATGTTATGTCTGAGAGCAGGTGGGAGGTCCTTTGGTCAGGGATCCTGTGCATGCCACACCTCCTGCCCAGTTTTGGGAGGGGAAGAACTTCCCCTGTATAAACCCGGGGCTGAGGCAGGGTGAGTCAGACAAGGAGAGTGGAGACAAGAAGCAGCATAGGAAACAGCAGAGTTACAAGGAGTCAGGGGCTGGCAGCTGCAGAGCTCGCCCTGACTAAGAAGATTCTTTACCGGACCCGGCGTCCGAGGCTGTGGGGACTAACTCCTACCCAGCAGCAGAATCCGTCAGGCAGGGGATTTCAGGTCCTCTGGCCCAGAAGCCCGAAGGCACGGTCACACGCGTGGGACCAGCACCGCCATCGTGGAGCGGGAGCCATTAGAAGGCCCCGAGTCACCGGCCATACGGGTGAGCACCACACGGTACACTCAGGGACGTGGGCTACTTACATCAGCTTCTAGCAAGGTAGCCAGAAGAGTACAGTCAGTTTGGGAGGCCTACAACTACGCCTGGCCAGGGGAGATCCCATCTGCTCAAAGACTGACCAGGCCCCGTTTGCTAGCAAGTACTCCGGGAGGGTCTGTCGTTGTTACCAGTAAAGACCCTGAACTACACCGTACCGTCTCTGAGTGGTTCCTGCTACCCCCATCATCCACGTCGGCTGCCCTGAGGCCATACCCCTCCCGTTGGGGGTTATACTATCACGCTGCACAATCCTACCACCGGCCTCAGCGGTCTGCCCTGCAGCAGCAGCTTCCTGGCTGCACTCAACGGGTGGCGTAGTCATCAACTATTTACTACTAATAGACTGCCGTCTAGTTTGACTCCCTGGGCACGGACCGGGTCACCGCCACGAGACTACAACCCTCCACTGATCCGGCTCCGGGTAGGCTCCCGCGTGCGCAACGCAGCGCCACACAGGCCCAGGGGCGCGTCAGCTTTGGCGTAGTCGGCAGGATCTCGTGCCCGCAACCACCGGGTACTGCGTGCCTGAAAAGCAAAGACTGTTCAAACTTACCAGTGGTGAAGATTCCCGCTATCCGTGGAGGTTTCCCGCCATCCGGCGCCATCTTCTACCTTCTTCCCGCCATCGGTGAAGTTTCCCGCCATCCGGCGCTATCTTCGGCCTTCTTCCCGCCATCCGTGGAGTTTTCCCGCCGTTGGACGCCATCTTGGGGACGCCGCGCGGGAAGAAGAGGGGCGTGGACTCTGAAAGCGCGCGAGAACTGAAGCCCCGCCTCACGTCCGGACGTTGCGTAAGGTCCTGGAAGGAGCCCAGCAGACGCCGACGTCACAGGAGCGCGACGGAAGGTCCTCAACCCTGACGATCCACTGCGGAGCCGCGGCCTACGGAAGAGGATCATCGCAAGGTAGGCCACGGTCCACTAGGGGGGAGGAAGATGTCGGATACGGAGGAGAGCTTCACTGCCCCAACCCCCGCCAGCGCTACCGCTGCTGCAGTTATGCCCTTCACCATGCCCTATATCCCGGGAGCAGCCTGGCTACCCCAGTACTCAGGGGAGTCACATACCCTGCATGACTTTAGAGAAAAGCTGGATAGCCTCTTCCAGGTGTACCCCCTCACAGAAGAGCAAAAAGTGAGCATCCTGGTGGCCCAACTAACCGGGGCAGCCAAAAGGGAAGTAAAATCCTGGCCACCTGGGAGGAAGACTGTCGCAGGGATACTAACCCGGCTGAAGGACACCTTTGATACCCGCACCTCAGCCGAGATTAAGCTTAGATTCTACGGGTGCAAGCAGCGAGCGCATGAGAGTATAAGGGACTATGCACTAAACCTACAAGAGGCCCTGAGGGCCATAAAGCAGACCGACCCTGATGGGGTGGGAAACGAGGACAGGCTGTTGACTGAACAATTTATAGAGGGTTTATATTGCAATGCCCACCGAACCCAGTTGCGGGCAATGGCCTTACAGGATCCCCATCTGGACTTTGCACAGTACAAGGACAGAGCCATCCGGGTGCTCCGAGAACCGGCACCAGGTGGCGTTGTGACCCACAGACGCCCCACTACCACTTACTACCAGGAGGCGGCGCCCTTGTCAGCAGGGCCTGTGGGAGCTGATGCGCAGGCTTTGGACAATGACCCGGCTCCAGACCTACACCATCAGGTCCAAGAGCTAGCTAAGAGCGTTGCTGCGCTAACCCGAACTGTGCAGTCTTTACAGGTTTCCACCCCAGGGAAGATCCAGCTGGCATCCGGACCGGAGGACATCCCGTGGCGTCGACCAAGGAGGACCCCACCGGCCAGAGGAAGACCCAGTGACCGATACAGCGAGGACGGACGACCCATCTGCCGCCGCTGCAATCAATCCGGACATATGGAAAGGTACTGTTCTTTAAACGGGCACAACCTGGGGTAGAGGGCCAACCCCCAGGAAAAAGATCACCAGGCCCATCGAACTGGCGCGACAGATATGTGGGAGGACGTCCAGTCTTGCCTGTGGTACTGGATGGCATTCCCATGAGTGCCCTACTGGATACCGGGTCACAGGTCACCACCATCCCGTACGTGCTCTTCAAGCAGTACTGGAATGACTCGGATATTACCCACTACCCTGACGACGACTTGAGTATCATCGCCAGCAATGGCCAGCCCGTGCCACAGATCGGATTTAAAGAGGTGGCCCTCAAAATCGGTAGAGTCGAACTGGCCGCACAGGGACTGATCATTGTAGATATTGATAAACATGAGAGTCACCCAAAAATAACTCTGGGAACTAACGTAATTGAAAATTGTCTTGCAGAGGTGATTTTCCTTTTACAGCAGGTTGCCAAGAACGCCAGCTCCGGCGAGCAGCGGGTGCTCCAGAAAGAGATCCGGGCACTGATGCAACGGCAACAAGTGGAACTCTCCGGCGGTGAGATTGGTAGCGTAAGAATGTGTTACCCTTTTCCTATTGCCATGCCCCCAAAAAGTGAAATGATGATTTGGTGCCGGGCAGCTATTGGTCTGAGAGGAAGAGATTACCAGGCAATGGTGGAACCAGTTTACTCAGACAGTAGGCCCACCATTTTGACAGCACGGGGGGTGGTCAATGTACGCCATGGGAGGGTGCCCATTCGCATAATAAATATCGGGGAGAGGGAAGTGTACCTGCCCCGGTATGCCACGCTAGCCAAATTATATACCACTAATCAAAATTCTATACAATCTGTGGAACCCTTGCCTCCATCTCACCCGGAGGAAGGTAACGGCTCTAAGAAAGACATGGAGGACTGGTGTCAGCAACTACATTTGGGTACTGATTCCACTCCCTCACATCAGAAACAAGGAGTCTATCGGGTGGTTCAAGAGTATGAGAGAGTGTTTAGTAAACACCCGTTAGACTTTGGGCGGGTCAAGGGGGTAGAACACCGCATCCCCATGGGAGATCATCCTCCCATAAAAGAGAGGTATCGACCCGTACCCCCTGCACACTACCAACACGCCAAGGGGATGCTTCGAGACATGAAGGAGGCTGGGGTAATCCGGGATAGCTGTAGCCCCTGGGCAGCCCCACTAGTTTTAGTCAAAAAGAAAGACAACACCATGAGGATGTGTGTAGATTACCGGAAAATCAACCGTATCACACACAAGGATGCGTACCCCTTACCAAGGATAGAGGAGTCATTGGCTGCTTTAAGATCTGCTAACTTCTTCTCTACCTTGGATCTCACTAGCGGGTACTGGCAGGTTCCTGTAGCAGAGGCGGACCGGGAGAAGACCGCATTCACCACCCCGATGGGACTTAGCGAGTTCACCTGCATGCCGTTCGGACTCTGCAACGCCCCAGGAACCTTCCAACGATTAATGGAGTGCTGTCTGGGCCACAGAAACTTTGAGACGGTCCTGTTGTACCTGGACGATGTCATCGTATACTCCAAAACTTATGAGGACCACCTGAAACACCTGGCGGAGGTGTTCGAAGCTCTGGCGAGTTACGGCCTAAAGGTGAAACCCTCCAAGTGTCACCTCCTGAAACCAAAGGTGCAATACCTGGGACACGTGGTGAGCGCTGACTGAGTGGCTCCCGACCCCGATAAGATCACCGCAATTAAGGGATGGCCAAGCCCCTCCAGCGTAAAAGAAGTGCGGCAGTTCCTAGGGTTGGTAGGCTACTACCGAAGGTTTATTCCCGGTTTCACCAAAAAGGCAGCGCCTATGCAGGACCTCCTGATAGGCCAGTCCCGGAAGGCCAAGAACCAGAAGCCGCCCTTCAAATGGGAAGAGCTAGAAGAGTAGTCCTTCCGCCAGCTGAAGATGGCCCTCACGGGGGATGAAATCTTGGCGTACCCGGACTATAGCCAGCCCTTCATCCTCTACACCGATGCCAGTAACATCGGGCTAGGAGCCGTACTGTCCCAGATTCAGCAGGGGAGAGAACGAGTAATCTCCTATGCCAGCCGAAAACTGCGACCCACCGAAAGGAACCCCGAGAATTACAGCTCATTTAAGTTAGAGTTCCTGGCCGTGGTATGGGCAGTCACCGAGCGCTTTAGGCATTACCTCGCTTCTTCCCGGTTCACCGTATACACGGATAACAACCCGTTGATACACCTGGACACGGCAAGACTCGGTGCCCTGGAGCAGAGGTGGATGGCCCGTCTGTCCAACTACGAGTTCACAATCAAATACCGGGCAGGACGCTCCAATACTAACGCGGATGCCCTGTCCAGGATGCCCAACCTGCCGGACGAAGGAGAAGATCCGGAGGGACTGGAAGAAGTTGAACTCCCTGCGTTCCACCGTCATGGGACTATCCAGTATTCCCACCGGGTAAGGGGTAAGCAGGCTGCTACGTTGAACCCCTTACCCCACTACAACTGGGCGGAAACGCAAGACAGCGACCCTGCCGTCCGACTAGTGAAGGAGATGCTGACTCGGCCGGAGGCTCGCCTTGAACCAGACGCTCCGGAGGAAGCCAAACAACTATGGGCGGAGAAGAGTCGACTATTCCTTTACAAGGGGAAGTTGTGCCGCAGAATGGTCAACTCCCGGACGCATGAACTACTCTGGCAAGTAGTGGTGCCACGAAGAGACGCAGCCATGGTGATGGAGGCATACCACGACGGAGCTGGACACTTCGGGTGGAAGAAGCTGGAGTTCCTGCTGCGCGAGCGATTCCACTGGGTAGGCATGAGGGGAACCATTGAGAAGTGGTGCAGAGACTGTGGCCCGTGCAACCTGAGAAGGAAGGACCGCGCCAGCCAGAAGACTCCCCTGCAGTCCATCGTCACCCGGCAACCGTTGGAACTGGTAGCCTTGGATCATGTAAAACTGACCCCAAGCAGAAGTGGCTACGTCTACGCGTTAACCATCGTGGATCATTACTCCCGGTTTCTGGTTGTCGTCCCCGTCAAGGACTTAACGGCTCAAACAGCAGCTAGAGCCTTCCAGCAGCACTTTTGCCGTCCACACGGGTACCCGGACCAAGTGCTGACGGACCAGGGACCTGCCTTTGAAGCGGAGGTCTTCCAGGAATTCTGCAATCTGTATGGCTGCCGGAAGATAAGGACGACACCCTACCATCCGCAGACTAATGGACTTTGTGAAAAAATGAACCAGGTGGTAATGGATCTTCTAAAAACGTTGCCCCTGGAAGAACGCGGTCTGTGGCCTGAAAAGTTGCCCGATCTGGTGGACCTATACAACCACATCCCGGTAGGTTCCACCAACTGTACCCCGGCTTACCTAATGAGGGCAAGACCTGGTAAGTTACCTGTTGACCTGGAAATGGGAGTCCTGACACTTCACCAGAAACAGACTGGGACACAGAGAGGCAGCAGCAGTACCGGAGAGTACAGGAGAGCGTGGAGCGAAGTCTCTGTCAGGCTAGGGAAAGACAAGAGAAAACTTACAACCAGTATGCTCCCGCTGTTCCCCTGGTACCCGGAGAGCAGGTCTTGAAGAGGAAGAGACGGCTCCACAAGTTGGACGACCAGTGGGAGAAGGACCCGTACACCTTACTGCCCTCAAGCCACGAAAACCCGAAGGTCTGTACCATCAGTAAAGACGGAGGGGAAACCACAGCCATTGTATCCCGGGACCACCTGAAGAAGTGTCCCGAACAACTGAGGAACCCTGAAGAGGAACAAGAAGACCATCGACCCGTAGAGGAAAGGGAAGATATGGTTAGTACCGTGCTCGGGGACTTCCCTCGGTCTTGGACTCAAGTCAATGGTGCAGTTGTGGTACCCGTACTCACCTTCCTCCAACCATCATCCCAAGAACCTACGGAGCAACCGGTAGAGCTGGAAGAACAGCCGGTCCAGGAGGCAGAAGACTCTACACAAGCAGACCCGGAAAATCAACCCTCTGCTTATAGTGAGCCTGCCATACCCCTAGTGAGCCAGAGGGCCCATAGACAGCTGCCCAGTTTACCCTTGACAGCTCCTACACCCTGTAGTTCAGGGCCAGACAGTCAGCTCCGTAGGTCCACTAGGGCCACTAGAGGCCAGTTACCCGCACGTTGGAGGATCTAAATGTTTAAGCTATCTTATAATGTTTACTTGTTTATAGTTGCTTGTGTATAATTTTGTGTTTCTAGTTCTTTTTAGGAGTCCTTGGTGGATTTACCGGGAATCCTTGTACATAGTTGGAGCGTAACCCAGGATGGACTAAAGACTGTTAAGGACTCGGGGCAGGACAGGCCCCTACCTGGTTACGTCTCCCTGTTTTGGTGAAATGGACACCTTTGCTTTTCTTCAAAGACTGCATCCGGTTGCGGACACGCCGTAACCATCTTATGTGTTTTTCTTATAGTATTGTTATTGTTATACTCTGTTATGTTTTTCTAAATGTGTTTAGTCCCGGAGTACTAAATTTCACTAGGGGGGAATGTGGCACCCCAGGGGTCTGGTTTTCCACAGTAATGTAATGTTATGTCTGAGAGCAGGTGGGAGGTCCTTTGGTCAGGGATCCTGTGCATGCCACACCTCCTGCCCAGTTTTGGGAGGGGAAGAACTTCCCCTGTATAAACCCGGGGCTGAGGCAGGGTGAGTCAGACAAGGAGAGTGAAGACAAGAAGCAGCATAGGAAACAGCAGAGTTACAAGGAGTCAGGGGCTGGCAGCTGCAGAGCTCGCCCTGACTAAGAAGATTCTTTACCGGACCCGGCGTCCGAGGCTGTGGGGACTAACTCCTACCCAGCAGCAGAATCCGTCAGGCAGGGGATTTCAGGTCCTCTGGCCCAGAAGCCCAAAGGCACGGTCACACGCGTGGGACCAGCACCGCCATCGTGGAGCGGGAGCCATTAGAAGGCCCCGAGTCACCAGCCATACGGGTGAGCACCACACGGTACACTCAGGGACGTGGGCTACTTACATCAGCTTCTAGCAAGGTAGCCAGAAGAGTACAGTCAGTTTGGGAGGCCTACAACTACCCCTGGCCAGGGGAGATCCCATCTGCTCAAAGACTGACCAGGCCCCGTTTGCTAGCAAGTACTCCGGGAGGGTCTGTCGTTGTTACCAGTAAAGACCCTGATCTACACCGTACCGTCTCTGAGTGGTTCCTGCTACCCCCATCCTCCACGTCGGCTGCCCTGAGGCCATACCCCTCCCGTTGGGGGTTATACTATCACGCTGCACAATCCTACCACCGGCCTCAGCGGTCTGCCCTGCAGCAGCAGCTTCCTGGCTGCACTCAACGGGTGGCGTAGTCATCAACTATTTACTACTAATAGACTGCCGTCTAGTTTGACTCCCTGGGCACGGACCGGGTCACCGCCACGAGACTACAACCCTCCACTGATCCGGCTCCGGGTAGGCTCCCGCGTGCGCAACGCAGCGCGACACAGGCCCAGGGGCGCGTCATATACATATATACACATTTTCCACAATTTTTTATATATGTAAAATAAAGAGTAAAATAAATAAATATATGTCCCCCAATGTATGTACACCAACCTCTCTCCCATGTGGGGGAATAAGGGTAGATTTTTTTTGCCTCAAAAATCTGAAATTAAAATGACAAAACCACCACCAGCAATCTGGAGCTGTCACTGACCGAAGTAGCCTATACAGTGTCTCCATCCAAGGTCCCATCTTGTTACTGACCTCTGTGATAGCCCCAGGGATGTCCCCATGTTTGCTGCATAGAACTCTCAGTGTCCAACATTCCGCTGTGTGACCTCACAAAGAACCTTCATCACCCAAGTCTAGAGATTCTGCCAGCAAGGACTGGAGAAAGCTAGAACCTTACAGCCACAATCTGTAGACTTGGAGGATCGATGTCCATGTTGGCGCTAAGTTCACTAACAAATCCCTGTAAAGTTTCTCATTTACCTGTATCCTCAATCCAGGAACTTCCAATCTCCTCGTCTCATCTCCTGAAATGAGAATCTGTGTCCTCGATCCTGGATCCTCTGCTCTCCTTGTCTTCATCTCTTGAAATGAGCATTTGCCCCCTGAACACCCGTTTATATAGACCCACAATCATTGTGACATCATGCTGTGAGGTAACAATGGCCTCCTGGATTTGATGATGTCACATATGACCATGAGTGATATCTCCATAGGTATTAATTAATATTTATAACAAGTAGTAATAATATGGCAGATCACATTGGTTAGCATCAAGGCTGGAGGAGCAGGATGAATAAGGAAAAGTTCCCAAAAGTAAAATGCATTTACTGCGACTGAAAAAAATAAATAACTTTATATTACTTCAAATTTAATTAAATTCTAGGCTCTATGACAACACTACACTGTTACCATAGGAACAAAGACCTATAGCCCATAGCAACCAGTCCAATTCCAGCTTTAGTGTATTTAAGGCCTGAAATCAAGAACATTGAGTGCTTTGTTTGCTGGTGATACATCTAGCAATGGACAAATGACAGGTAAGAGCAGGAATCATTGTATATGAGAGAAACCATTCCCATTGTTACACATTTTCACACATTTTGTAGGTGCAGGAACTATGGACATTCCAGTTTTTGTCAAACAACAACTCCCAGCATTCACAGGATAAATATAAACAAAAGTTCAAGAATTGCTTTTTATTTCTTTCATGACATTCGCCGTGCGGTATTAGCAGGGTCGGCTCCAGGTTTTCGTGGGCCCTCGGCGAAAGAGTCTCAGTGGGCCCCTTTATCACATACCACGATTCTTGACGCACAGATGCCGCAGAAAAATATATATATAATACAATGCAGAAGATTTCACTTCTTACATTACATGACCAATATCTATTGGAAATTCCACAATAGCTCAGAAACCAGCGAATCGCTGCATACAGAATACTGGCCCCCATAAAATGCTCCATACAGGATACTGGCCCCCATATAATGCTCCATAAAGGATACTGCCCCCCATATAACACTGCATACAGAATATTGGCCCCCATATAATGCTCCATGCAGGCTGTTTCCCCCACATAATGCCTCATGGAGGCTGTTTCCCCCATATAATGCCCCATGCAGGATGTCACACCCTCTTATAATGCCCCATGCAGGATGCCACTTCCCCCTTGTTTAATGCCCCATGCAGGATGTCACCTCTCTCCCCCTTCCCTTATAATGCCCCATGCAGGATGTCACAACACCCCTTCCTTATAATGCCCCATGCAGGATGTCACTCCCCCCTATATAATGCCCCATGCAGGATGCCACTTCCCCCCCATATAATGCCCCATACAGGATGCCACTTCCCCCTTGTTTAATGCCCCATGCAGGATGTCACCTCTCTCCCCCTTCCCTTATAATGCCCCATGCAGAATGTCACAACCCCCCTTCCTTATAATGCCCCATGCAGGATGTCACACCACCCCGCTTTTAATTTCCCGCTTGCAGGATGTCACACTTCCCCTCCCTTATAATGCCCCATGCAGGATGTCACTTCCCCCTTATTATAATGCCCCATGCAGGATGTAACACCACCCCTTTTGATGCCCCATGCATTATGTCACCCCCCTTATAATGTCCCATGCAGGATGTCACCCACGCTTATAATGCCCCATACATAATGTCACCACCCCTTATAATGCCCCATGCAGGATGCTACTTCCCCCCATATAATGCCCCATGCAGGATGTCACTTCCCCCTCTTTCAATGCCCCATGCAGGATGTTACCTCTCCCCCCCCTCCCTTATAATGCCCCATGCCTCCATACATTAAAAAAAATAAAATAAAATACTCACCTAACTTCTCACCTGCTGCCGCTGCTCTGGACTCCAGCATCGCCGGCGTCTTCCCACTCTGCGCTGTGATGGCTCAGGAGAGAGCGCGGTGGAAAGACGTCACCACACCCGCTGACCTGAGACGTCACAGTGCTGCAGCTGCGGAAGACATCGGACCTGCTGCGGAAGCACAGGGAGAGGTAAGTATTGTGCCGACGGCTGACGGGGCGGGGCCCTGAGCAAGCGGGGGGAGCGGGAGTTGACACCGCATTCCTCCGCTCACGGGTCCCATAGTGCGGCGGGTGAGTGAGCCCCCCCGCCAGCTCAGGGCCCCGACACTTGCCCGCGTGCTGACGCCGGGCCTGGGTATAAGTGATACGATGGCTTTATTCTGTAGGTCAGTACGATTACAGCGATACCAGATTAATATAAGATTTTTAATGTTTTCCTGCTTTTTCACACTAAAAACATTTTTTTTTGGGTGCATAATATTTAATGAACCCTTTTTATTCAGCAGTATGCATAACATACCGCCATACACTCGTCCTAATTTTCTGGATCAACATCGGACCAATTTTTTATACGCTAGTATGACTCCAGCCTTAAGTTTCCAAACTGATAGCTCTATAACAGATCACTTTATTGAGCTCTGTCCAGTTTGCCTTATATACTCCCTGCTGACATAACCGATAGACCTGTATGAGAATGTTCGGAGAGGTCTGGGCATGTACGTTGGAATATTTCCAATATATAATACATTAACATTATAAATTAATAGGTTTTGCATGTATAACTTAAAATCTAAATGTGTCAGGAAAATTCGGAGTTCATGTTTGGAATCAGCGCGTTCAATTTAGTGTAAATCACAATAAATCAAAAGTTTTTCTCTCAGTAGCAAAATCATTTTTGGCATGTACTTACTTTTCTAATGTGGCCACTAACCATTAATACAATAACCTTAGTAATCCAGATAATAGATTATCTGCTTGAAGATGGGGTGTAGAAACTCCAGAAGGAGATTAACTTGCCTTATCATCTTTTTAAAAATACCTACAACTTAGGCACACATATTAGACCCAGTCAACTATGACAAGGATGCTAATACACAATCACTTTATCCCAGATATGATCCTACCTGTGAACCACACACATGGTTTAATTTCTACTAAATATTAACAACTTCGGTGACCTTGCATAGATGAGAACCCTCTGACAGTTAAAGGTTTATTCTCATCTCCAAGATCCTACTTCAATATGTATCAGTTGTAATAATAATATTAGCGAATTACTCCAATTATAAATGTAGTATAGTTCTTCTGATTCACTATGCTGCTTACCCCATGCACAGATCATTGCAACATCTTAGGCATCCATGTGTCACGCAAGATGTGGGAAAGACATAGTGCATCACAAAGGGAAGAGGGAAAGGAAGCCCAGACTCTAAGGAAAGGGGGGAAGTGGAGACCTCTTAGGTTAATCTAGCATCACCCTGTCTTCCCTTGTATTGGCTCTTCACCAATCGCCGCACATGTGCCTTGTCCTGTCTTTCCCTGGCATATGGCTAAGGCTAGGGAAGGGAGGAAATGAGCACTAGTTGATCTCAATTAAACACTATAGACAACAGAGGTAGACAAACAGGGGGAAAATGCTTAGCTTTAGACGAACTCAGGACAAATGTGCACCCGTTCTCAAGCTCCAGAGAGCATGAAGTTCTGCTCTTGCTAAAGCCTCCACAAGTAGTAATGAATACATAGCAGGTATTTATACACCCAGGCAGGGTGTTAAATAGCCAGAGGAAGGTAGCCGCTGGGTCCTAGAGACAGCGTCTAAGAAAATGTCTGTAAAGCCAAACGTAGAGATCTCCTGCAACCAACTGCAGGGTGACTGTCTGTCACTTGTGACACACCCGTTACACCATGGTTACAAAAATTAAAAACTTACTAATTGTCACTTTATGATAAGCCATAACCATGGATATCTAAGCTGCTGCAATGCCCTGCCATGGGGTAGGTGACAAAGCAAATCAGAAGAACTATACTACATTTCTAATTGGAGGTATTTGCTAATATTATTATTATACCTACTATATATTGGGATAGGATCTTGGAGATAGGAATACCGATTTAAATCTAAGTGGGAAGCAGATATTGGTCCAATTTCTGAAGAACCGTAGAGGGAGTTGTTGGAGCTCATTCCCAGGTTATCCCCTTGTGAATCACAGAGGCTTTCACAGATCTTTTTTATTCATAGGGTTTATAGAAAACCCAGTTTCCTTCATAAAATTGGGGTTCACTAGAGTGCAGAATTAGAATGAGTGCAGAATGAGGTGTGGAGTGCAGAATGCACAATTGATGAATATGTTCTGGGAATACACTCAGGCCCATTTTGGAAAGATGTTCTGTCCCTAAAAGAAAGCATATTTGAAATCCGATTTTAGGCGCATCTCAGGATTTGTGTATCGGGGGTTTCTGAAGGATTCTGTTGACTTGGAATCTCCGATTGCTATAGGTATATCACATATTTTATATATCAGGCACAAAAACATTGGTTAGATGTCCAACCACCAATAATTGGGGAATAAAATGGACAATATGTGGTTGTAAATAGGAGTCTATGGAAAGAGAAATGCAATTAAAAAATTTGAAAACATTCAGCAACCATTGTTGGATGTACTAGGATTACCCACCGGAGTCTTTTTGAGAGACAGAATGCTTCCGTTACTTGTCCTTTTTAGTTTTATTTGATTGCTCTAGATTCTGTGTACTAAAATTAAATCAAGTAATCTTGAGTAGAGATGAGTGTACCTGAACTTAAAAGTTCAAGAAAGAAGGAATTGTGCGGTGTTAGTGAAGCGCTAGAACAACTAGACAGGGGATTAGGTTATAACACACAAACCTTTTATTGTTTAGTACGCTCTCTAACGCTACCACGCGTTTCAATAGCAGACGCTATCTTCCTCAGGTAGATTAGAGAGCAAATGAAAGAGCAACCATTATATACGGTAGGTGCACCAATCAAAGGACACTAACAATTATGACAACACAGGAAATACTTTTTTTTTTTGTTACGTCCTGTTTTGTAAGTAAAAGAAATGAATATCATATAAATATGAATATAAATACTACATTAGATCAAAAGGTTAAAAAAGAGAGGATAAAAGATGCCACAGTATACCCAATAAGGCTATGTGCCCATGATGCAGAAAATTTCTGCAGCATTTCTGCATCTCCCTGGCAGAAAAAACGCATGCAGATTGTGCATGCGTTTTTCCTGCAGAATACATGCGGATCCACATGCGGATTCACATGCTTTTCCGCATGCAGATTGACAAGCGCTTTCCAGGCGATAGCATCACTTAGAAAGTGCTTGACAACTAGGTCACACTGTATAAATCCATGCAAACAGCATGGATTTATACAGTGTGAACCGTAAAAATTAAAACAAATAAAGCTATACTCACCCCCGATGCCCGGGTGGCTGCAGCGCTGCTTCCTGGCTGGTTCCCGGCTGCCGGCATATCGCGAGACAGAGCGGTGAAGGGCCTGCGGTCACATGACTGTGACGTCACCGCAGGTCCTCAAGCGATGCCGGCATTCAGAGAGAAACCTTCGGAAAGGTGAGTATAAACTTTATTTGTTATTTTATTCTTTTTTTACAGGTACAATGGTACCCAGGTCTGGATGAGAGTCTCCTCTCCTCCAGAACTGGGTACCATCCGCACATAGAGACGCATAGAAGCCGCTTGTAAAAATGTATAGTCGCGGTTTCTATGCGTCTCAATGCAAGTCAATGGCGGGAGTTCCGCTGCGCTTCCGCAAAATTAAATGACATGCTGCGGATTTTTGTACGCAGCATAAACGCTGCGGAAAAATCCGCAGCATGGGCATAGAACATGCCGAATCCCCTTGGGGACCATGGGGGGCCGATAACCTAGCGTTTCACAAGCGTTTATGCTGCGGAAATTCCGCAGCATAAACGCTTGAAAAACGCTACGTGGGCACCCAGCCTAAGTGTCATGATGTACTAAAAGCAGGCATTATAAATAAAATATAAAATTAATAAAAAAAATAAAAAGTGAATAAAAACTAGTAATGCGTGAATAAGAACCAAGAGAGAAATAGGGTTAATGAATCGCATTCTCAATTGTTAAATTAAGGCCCTCAGGGGACAGAGTGCCCAATCTAAAAATCCAATAACTCTCACGATTAATTAAACGACCCAAGCGGTCAGTCGTGGTTTCAGCAATCTGATCAATAATTTTAAGCCTTAAGTCAGTAGGATCCTTATTATGCGCCACAGAAAAATGATAGAAATGCTATGTAGAAGGAAACCACTACGAATGTTAGACCTATGCGTATTCATCCGTGCATGCATGGCCTGTATCGTACGGCCCACGTATTGTAGGCCGCACGTATATTCAAGAAGATATACCATGAACATGGAGTGACAGTTTTAAAATTGTCTAATGGTATATGTTTTACCAGTGGTATTCGAGGAGAAAGTCTTTGAACCACTCAAGATGCTCTGGCAACATATGCATTTTGGGGACCCACAAGAGAAGCAACCACTGATCAAATTGCTCATGCCTATAGGTTGGGTTGGCGAGGATTCACATAGAATATTGCTAGGAGCCACCATATTGCGGAGGTTCTTACCCCTTCTGAACACCACCCTTGGTTTATCAGGAAGGTGCCTAGAGAGGACTGGATCGCTCTAAAGGATAAACCAGAATTTGTCTAGTAACTTCTGCATGTTCCTGTGAGACTGGTTATAAGTAGTCACCAGGCTCCAGTTACTCAACTCAGTAGCGTCATCATGGTTTTTATCACTGGCCGAAGTCATACTCTTAACAATACTGTCTTGGGAACGGAGCTGGAGTTTTTTGATACAGGACTCTTGAAATAATGCTCTACATTTCTGAAAGGCATCACTCAGTAATTTCCGTGAATATCCTTTTTGCCTGAACCGTTTGTTGAGGATTTTGGCCTCCAGGGCAGAATCAGAATTATTAGTGCAGTTTTTTCTGATCCTCCAGTATTGGCCATGTAATAGTGGGGAAGGGCGTAGCCTTCCCTTGAGACTGAGAGAGTAAAAGGAAGAGTTCCTGAAGACAGACCTCCCCAACTGTGGTAAGCCAAGCTAAGGGGGTTAGCTTTAGTGGTCCGGTTGGTAGAGCAGAGGGGGAACTTAGTGCCCTTATCAAGCCTAGAGAGATATAGAGTTTGTTCCTGGTATAGTTCCTTCTGGGCTGTAGTACCTGAAAACAGCCACAAGATGCCACTGTTCGGGGTGCAGATGTCAGGATGAGTCTGCTAGCCGAGCTATAGACAGTGATGGGTTAAGGTTCTGTGATGACAGCTCACTGAGGGTGGGCATATTAGGAAAGTCTCTGTTTTAATTTCCTGAATCAGGAAGTGATAGAGTAGTACAAGAAGGGATTGCGACCTGATGAGACAGCCTTACTATAGTGGCTGCTAGGGTAGACGGGAGCTCCGAACCCTCAGACAGTGAGATCCCAGTGCGCAGTTCTCCCCACGCAAGAGCACGAGTCCTGTTCGCTCGCCGTAGAAACTCACCAAAGCGTAGTGAGGACACGGGGCACTTCTGGTCTGCAGGCAGCAGAGGAAGCTAAACAGTACTCCATGCCAAGACGTGGGGGAGAGATATCGGATCCGTTCATTGTTAATACAGAGGAGTCTCTAGGGCCAGGAATTATAGCCACAGAGATGCTCCGCTTAAAGAGGGAACCAGGGCTGAAGCAGTTAACGGCGCCTGTGAGGGAGATGATTACCTGTCGGGCCTTATCCATTATATCTGACTGTAAATACTGTAAATATTCCTCTTCCCCAAGTAAAGTCCAAGTTCTGGTTAAGAACCTCGTGTCCTCTGAAATTATTGCTGCCCTGGTCCCAGAAGAAAATTGCCTGGAGACAGCCGCGATCGGATGGCGTGAAGTAAGTGAAGAGCACTACATACACAGCCACACTTCAGAGAGAGGACACGTATTGTCTGTAGGGTGCCATAGCGAGAGGGGGCTACAGCTCGCCCACGACTACCTCGCTGGGGCACCTTACATTTGGCGTAGTCGGCAGGATGCGAGCTCCTCGCATGAAGAAAGCGGGGAAGAGCCGACACAGAACACTGAGGAGAAAGTGTTGGAAGGCATGCGGCCCAAGATGGCGGCCCGAAGCATGGATTCCAAGATGGTGACGACGGCGGTAAAGTCTGGGAGAAGAACCGCCCATCGTGGGAGTGGACGGCGCTGGAGAGCGCGAAAAGATGTCCAGCCCCTACGAGTTCCGGCCCGAAGAGGGATGGGCCCAGCGGTGAAGATGCGCCCCAGGATGGGACGTCCAGTGAGGAAGAGGGTGCGGCGCAAAGTGAAGTCCGGCCCCGTGAGTATCAGCGCGCGCAGAGAGGGGGCGCGGCTGAAGGCGGAGCGGCCGAGAGTGACGAGTGACGCGGCGGTCGCGTCAGAGGTCCGGCCCAGGAAGAGGCGGAGCTGGACGCGCAGGACGCGCGTCACCGGTAAGCGACCGGCGCCATTTTCTGTCCGGCACATAAGGAGAAGGAGGTGCGGCAGCAGACGTCCTGAGAGGATGGCAGCCCCAGAGCCTGACAACGTGCGCGAGGCAAGCGGTGAGGAGGAACCCCTGAAGATCACTACACCAGGGGCCGCGGCTGGAAGTCGTCCGCCGGCGGGCGCTGCCCGCGATCCGCTGCCTTTACCCCCAGTGGCTGTTCAGTGGGCCACTAGGCCTGATCCGGAGCTGGGCCTGCTAGTCCACGAGCTTCACATGTGGTGCTGGAGCCGGATGCCGGAGGAAACGTCCCCCTCGGCTGAGAGAGGAGAACATCCAGGTGGGGCCGGAGCAATAGCTGCAGCGAAGCTTACAGAAGGTGAGCGGTCCATGCCCCAGGGGCCGGTCACCTCTGCGGTACCTGCCCCAGTAGTTTCCGTGGCAACAGAGGCCCCCAGGCCTTCAGGGGACGGTGCGGAAGGGAAGCCCCCTAAAAGAAAGGCCCCGCGGGAGAATTTCTGGTCGTTGGCCTTGGAGGCCCTACATTCCCCCTCGGCAGAGCGGTACGCCGAGCCCAGGAGTCCTAAGTGGGCTACCCGGGACCCCCCCGATGACCGCGCGAGAACAGCGGCGATGGACCGATACCTTCCTGAGAGGCTGGCTGGAGGGGTCCAACGCGGCAAGAAGGGAGTCAGTGGAGGAAGCTCAGACCCGGGGGCGGGTCATAGAATTCCGTATCCATGAGGGGTACGGGTTTCTGGAAGAAGAATGGACCGGGCACGAGGTGTTCGTGTCCCGCGAGGCGGTAAAACGGGACTATCTGCCTGACCGTTTACACAACCTGCACGTGGGGGACATCGTGCACTTTGTAAAATGTGAGTGCCAAAACGGGTGGTATGCGGCTGCGGTCACCCGCCCATATAAATGGGAAGACGTCCTAGAGAAGGACCGACAGGTCTTCGAGAGGAGGGCCAAAAGAGAGGCTAAGCAACGCTGGGCTAGGGAAGCCCCTAAAGGCTTTCTGTCCCCACCTAAGGCCAGTACTCCACCGACAGAGGAGCCTGGGAGGCGGCAGTGGGGAGATATTGTGAGCGACGAGGAGGAGGATGTCGCCAGCAACAAGGAAGCCGATTTCCTTAGTGAGGTGCCAGAGAAGGAGTCGGCACCAAAACACCCAGGAGGGGCTGAGGCAGTTGAGCAGGGGGCTGCCAGAGAGACTCAGGCTGGTGTTAGCCAGGAGGTCCATCATTTTTCTGTCACCAGCTACGGCCCTACCCAGGTTGGCTGTGGCAGTGCTACGTCCTCGGACGAGGACCCCGGGCCTAGCAGATACCCCGATCAGCCGTGGAAGTGGAGGAAGCCACCTTCATCTGCAGCATGGGCCGCCTTCATGAGGGAACAGAGGGAGGCCCGGAAGAAGTGAGCTAAGTGGGCTAAAAGGTCCGTTGACCTTTCACTTCTTCTCCTACTAGGACCCATTGGTGGTGGTCCTTTCTGTAGTTTGGGACTGTTACCCAGTGGGGGCGAAGTGCCCCATGTTGACTTCAGTTGAAACAAAAAAAAAAATGGAGGACTGTTCCCCTACCTCCTAGGCCAGGAAGGCCTTAAGCAGCACCCAAAAGTTGCGTGCCCGGAAGAGCTGCTCTTTTTGTTTTTATTTTTGTTTTCTTTTTGTTGCGCTTGTTGCGCCTTTTTCTGCTGGAATTTAAATTGCTGAGGCACACCTTGAGGATGGTTATCCTCCGAATCTAAGAGACTTGCGGCCTAGCGGGAAGAACCGGTGACCCCCCCTAGGGCCAAGAAGAAAAGAGACTCACAGGGTGTTACCTGTGACGGTGTGCCTCAGAATGTAGCCCCAGGAGGGGATTAAGGGCTATTGAAGAGTTGACCTGATTTAAAAATGTGGACATGGACACTTCGTTTCCAGGGCCCTTAACCGAGAAGGGCCGGTCTTCCATCCAAGAAGATGACCTCAGGACCAGTCGCTTACTAAGAATGTTTTAGTAAAATTTAGTAATGTAATTTTATAACTGTTGATTGATGTTTATTGCCTAGTGTGGTCAGGGACGACCAACATTAAAGTGTCGGGGAATGTAATAGTGGGGGAGGGCGTAGCCTTCCCTTGAGACTGAGAGAACAAAAGGAAGAGTTCCTGAAGACAGACCTCCCCAACTGTGGTAGGCCAAGCTAAGGGGGTTAGCTTTAGTGGTCCGCTTGGTAGAGCAGAGGCGGAACTTAGTGCCCTTATCAAGCCTAGAGAGATATAGAGTTTGTTCCTGGTATAGTTCCTTCTGGGCTGTAGTACCTGAAAACAGCCACAAGATGCCACTGTTCGGGGTGCAGATGTCAGGATGAGTCTGCTAGCCGAGCTATAGACAGTGATGGGTTAAGGTTCTGTGATGACAGCTCACTGAGGGTGGGCATATTAGGAAAGTCTCTGTTTTAATTTCCTGAATCAGGAAGTGATAGAGTAGTACAAGAAGGGATTGCGACCTGATGAGACGGCCTTACTATAGTGGCTGCTAGGGTAGACGGGAGCTCCGAACCCTCAGACAGTGAGATCCCAGAGCGCAGTTCTCCCCACGCAAGAGCACGAGTCCTGTTCGCTCGCCGTAGAAACTCACCAAAGCGTAGTGAGGACACGGGGCACTTCTCGTCTGCAGGCAGCAGAGGAAGCTAAACAGTACTCCAAGCCAAGACGTGGGGGAGAGATATCGGATCCGTTCACTGTTAATACAGAGGAGTCTCTAGGGCCAGGAATTATAGCCACAGAGATGCTCCGCTTAAAGAGGGAACCAGGGCTGAAGCAGTTAACGGCGCCTGTGAGGGAGATGATTACCTGTCGGGCCTTATCCATTATATCTGACTGTAAATACTGTAAATATTCCTCTTCCCCAAGTAAAGTCCAAGTTCTGGTTAAGAACCTCGTGTCCTCTGAAATTATTGCTGCCCTGGTCCCAGAAGAAAATTGCCTGGAGACAGCCGCGATCGGATGGTGTGAAGTAAGTGAAGAGCACTACATACACAGCCACACTTCAGAGAGAGGACACGTATTGTCTGTAGGGTGCCATAGCGAGAGGGGGCTACAGCTCGCCCACGACTACCTCGCTGGGGCACCTTACATTTGGCGTAGTTGGCAGGATGCGAGCTCCTCGCATGAAGAAAGCGGGGAAGAGCCGACACAGAACACTGAGGAGAAATTGTTGGAAGGCATGCGGCCCAAGATGGCGGCCCGAAGCATGGATTCCAAGATGGTGACGACGGCGGTAAAGTCTGGGAGAAGAACCGCCCATCATGGGAGTGGACGGCGCTGGAGAGCGCAAAAAGATGTCCAGCCCCTACGAGTTCCGGCCCGAAGAGGGATGGGCCCAGCGGTGAAGATGCGCCCCAGGATGGGACGTCCAGTGAGGAAGAGGGTGCGGCACTACATACACAGCCACACTTCAGAGAGAGGACACGTATTGTCTGTAGGGTGCCATAGCGAGAGGGGGCTACAGCTCGCCCACGACTACCTCGCTGGGGCACCTTACAGCCACATAGTACGTTTCTGACCCATCTAGGGAGGTGTCCACTGTCAAAGCAAAGGTAGCTGTTAACATCAACCTGTTTAAAATGGGTAGACGTGGACAACCTCCCCGACTGGTCCACCCGCACCAAAAGGTCCAAATTATGGAGGGTTGTTTCTGACACAGTTGCTGTAAAGGTAAGACCCCATGTATTCAAATTTAATTCTTCCACAAACATAGATGCCTCCTCTTTAGTCCCTGACCACAAAAAGAAGAGATCATCAATGAAACGCTTGTAGAGGAGAACATATCCAGCTGCAGAGGGGGACTGCGCGATGAAGACAGACTCAAACACCCCCATAAACAGGTTAGCGTAACTGGGGGCGAATCTCGTCCCCATCACACAGCCCCTCAACTGCCTGTAAACAGATGTCCCAAAAGTAAAAATATTGTTGTTCAAAATGAATAGGATCCCCATCTTAAGAAATTCCTTCTGGTCCTCCAAGATAGTATCATCCAAGGACAGAAAATGATCTACCGCAGATATGCCTAGCTCGTGAGGAATATTGGAATAAAGAGCTGTGACGTCTAAAGTCATCAGCAAACAACCTGGCACTGAAGGAACATCTCTAAGGTGACTGATCAATTGGGATGAGTCCTTCAGATAGGACTCTAACTAAAGAACAAACTTTTGAAAAAAAAGGGCAATTTGATCAGTGGTTGTTTCTCTTGTGGGTCCCCAAAAGGCATGTTTTGCCAGAGCATCTTGAGTGGTTCAAAGACTTTCTCCTCTAATACCACTGGTAAAATATATACCATTAGACAATTTTTAAACTGTCACTCCATGTTCGTGGTATATCTTCTTGAATATACGTGCGGCCTACAATACGTGGGCCGTACGATACAGGCCATGCATGCACGGATGAATAAGCATAGGTCTAACATTCGTAGTGGTTTCCTTCTACATAGCATTTCTAAACATTTTTCTGCAGTGCATAATAAGGATCCTACTGACTTAAGGCTTAAAATTATTGATCAGATTGCTGAAACCACGACTGACCGCTTGGGTCGTTTAATTAATCGTGAGAGTTATTGGATTTTTAGATTTGGCACTCTGTCCCCTGAGGGCCTTAATTTAACAATTGAGAATGCGATTCATTAACCTTATTTCTCTCTTGGTTCTTATTCACACATTACTAGTTTTTATTCACTTTTTATTTTTTTTATTAATTTTATATTTTATTTATAATCCCTGCTTTTAGTACATCATGACACTTATTGGGTATACTGTGGCATCTTTTATCCTTTCTTTTTTAACCTTTTGATCTAATGTAGTATTTATATTCATATTTATATGATATTCATTTCTTTTACTTATTTTTTTTTTTTTACTTCCTGTTTTGCATTTCCTGTGTTGTCATAATTGTTAGTGTCCTTTGATTGGTGCACCTACCGTATATAATGGTTGCTCTTTCATTTGCTCTCTAATCTACCTGAGGAAGATAGCGTCTGCTATTGAAACGCGTGGTGGCGTTAGAGAGCGTACTAAACAATAAAAGGTTTGTGTGCTATAACCTAATCCCCTGTCTAGTTCTTCTAGCGCTTCACTAACACCGCACAATTCCTTCTTTCTTAATTGCTAATCTCCCCTGTGGAGAGCGGTGGAAGCTGCTCTGTTTACAACTAGCCTACTACAGGACCTGCCTTGTTGTCATTGTGGAACGCCCACTTCGGTCACGCGGTCATGGTCATGTGACCGCTGAAGCAGACAGAAACTCCCTACAGCAGTTCCTGCTAAGCTGCAGTCATCTTACAGACTCCCACCTGGAAGTGTTTTCCCTTGCTGTGAGGGGCTCCTTTGCACAAGGACCAGGTGAGTGGTCACAACATCTCCCCCTTCATCCCCCCCCCCAAACCTCAGGCTCTTCACCATTGGCGCTCCAACTGCTTTTGTTTTCCATGAACTTAAAAGTTCGGCATTCATACCGGATAGTTAGTCCAATGCTAAACGCCGAACATGGACTTTCTCTAGAAGTCTGTTGCAATGTTCGGAGTCACAGGGGAAGTCCGTTGTAGAGAGTTTATTTTTCTTACTCAGACCCAAAGTTCGGGTCTCCATTGTTTTTCAATGAGGTTCGGGTCCTGGATCAAGTTTGGGTACAGTTCTGGTACCCGAACCGAAGTTTGGAATACAGTTTGGGTCGGGTACCAAGATCCAAATTTCAACAGGTCCGCTCATCCCTTATCCTGAGCTATGGATGTTTACAGCCTGATTCTTTGTGACCCTTTCACTTTAGCAGGATTATATGTATCTAAAAATAAATATTATTTATTTTATATGTAAAAGGGTTCATCATGGTTATTTCTCTCTCTGGTGTGTTGTGAGGCTGGATGTGAGGTTATAATAAAAAAAAGAATAAGTGAAAAATTATATTTTGTAACTTATAAGATATTCATTGTAATTATTTATAGTAATTTCGCTAATGAATATTCTGTAATTCCAACTACATACAAGTATGTTAAGAATACTTAACTGCCCTTTTGTTTTTGATACAAAATTATCTAATTAAAAAACAAAACATTACTGATTGATTGCATTCCAGTTTCTTTGCTTCTTGCGGGCATTACTGTTGAGGCTGCACTTGAAAAGCATGTTATTCAATGCACTCTTTTTATTGTTGTCAACAAAATATAAAAGCAGAAAGTTAAAAAAAAACTGTTTTGGCAAGAAAAACTAAAGGGTTATTTTTCATTAGACTTGTGAAACAATTGTTATAAAATTTTCATTTTTACAACTTATTTATGAAAGCTAACAATACCAATCTTGTTGCCAAGTGTAACTTTCTTTTTTTCCAACAAATGAAAGCCCAAGTTCTGATTTAAAGAAGATGTTTCACCATTTTTTAGATACTAAACTGGCTATATCATGATAAAGTGGCTGAAAATCGGAATAAAACATAATTTTTTATTCCTCATCTCCTTGGCACAGTTGTTAGCTTGTAAAGTTTATATACTAATTAACGTTACAACTAAGAAACGGCAGGATCACAGATTCTTCTCTGAGGGCGTTTCTCTTTTTCCCCTGTATCATGTTGCCCAGTAATAAACAAGCAGCGTTGCACAGGGAAAAAATAAGATGTCCCAGTGAAGGTTAGACCAAGCTTTCTCTATTAGATCTGGTAAAATTGATGAGTCTAACTAGGTCACATGGATCTCACCGTCATCACTACCTGTGATTACGAGTGCAAGGGGAGTAGAGCATAGCAGTATGACATTACATTCACCATTCTGCATCAGCGAATACTGCAAAGTGGTGTATGTAATGACTTACAGCTCTTGTCCTCCTCCGGGCACTTGTAATCACAGTAGGTATTGGCAGAGAATTTTGTGTGACCTGGGGAAGAGAGCCGAGTAGTGTTGAGTGAGTGTGCTCGGTTAACCCTTCACTGAACACGCTCGAGTGCTGCCCGAGTATTTTCGGCATGCTCAACAACTGTGTTCGAGCTGCCGCTGCATGTGTCACGGCCACTAGACAGCTGCGACACATGCAGGGATCACATAACAAACAGGCAATCCCTGCATGTGTCGCAGCTGCCTAACAGCCATGACACATGCAGCCGCGGAGTCTCGAACAACATCGTGCATGGCAGGCAATACCTGTGAGTTTTTTTTGGCTGTATAACAGCTGCAAAACATATGGAGCGGAGACTCGAGCACACGCGATACTCAGTATATACCCGAGCACCCGATGCAAACTCAAGTAGCGAGCACTTACACTCAACACTAGTCGCCATATCGTCGTCTTTTTTTTTTACTTTGGAAAAAATCCCATCCCCAACACAACCCTAACTTTAACCCTAATACAACTCCAACCCTAGCACAAACCCAACCTAACCCTACTCCAACCATAACCCTAGACCAACCCTAACAGTAGCCCAACATAACCGTAGCCCAACCCTAACCCGAGCCTAACCCTAACCCTAGCCTAACCGTAGCCCAACCCTAACCCTAGCCTAACCCTAACCCTAGCCCAACCCTAACCATAGCCCAACCATAACCTTAACCCTAGCCCAACCCTAACCCTAGCGCAACCCTAACCCTAACCCTAGCCCGACCGTAACCCCAACTCAACCTTAACCCTAGAGGTCTTTTTTTGCGCCGTTTTTTACACCCGGTGCCAATCGCCGTGGCACCGCTTGTGTGTGGGCGCGATCACAGTATGAAGTAATAGTACGTCCCTGGCCCAATAAGCCCATGGCACAAGGACGTACTATTACCACATACGTCAGAAAGGGGTTAAAATCTGAAATGTTGGCCTACTGAAATGTATGTTCAGTAAATGCACTCAATACTTGGTCGGGGCTCCTTTTGCATCAATTACTGTATCAATGTGTTGTGGCATGGAGGCGATCAGCCTGTGGCACTCGTGAGGTGTTATGAAAGCCCAGGTTGCTTTGATAGCAGCCTTCAGCTCGTCTGCATTGTCGGTCTGGTGTCTCTCATCTTCCTCTTGACAATACCCCATAGATTCTCTGTGGGGTTAAGGTCAGGCGAGTTTGCTGGCCAATCAAGTACAGTGATACTGTTGTTTTTAAACCAGGTACTGGTACTTTTGGCAGCGTGGACAGGTGCCAAGTCCTGCTGGAGAATGACATTTCCATCTCCAAAAAGCTTGTTGGCAGAAGGAAGCATGAAGTGCTCTAAAATTTCCTGGTAGACGGCTGCACTGACTTTGGTCTTGATAAAACACTTCACACTAGACGTCAAGCAGCTTGGATTGTGTGCCCCTCCACTCTTCCTGCAGACTCTGGGACCTTGATTTCCAAATGAAATGCAAAATGCACTTTGCATTACTTAATGTGTCAATGACTGTCTTCTGGACATCTGTCAAGTCAACAGTTTTCCTCATGATTGTGGAGCCTACTGAAACAGTCTAAGGGACCTTTTTAAACTCTTAGGAAGTATGTGCCCACGATGCAGAAATGAAGCAGAAAATTTCTGCAGCATTTCTGCATCTCCCTGGCAGAAAAAACGCATGCAGATTGTGCATGCGTTTTTCCTGCAGAATACATGCGGAATACATGCGGATTCACATGCGTTTCCGCATGCAGATTGACAAGCGCTTTCCAGGCGATTAGCATCATTTGGAAAGTGCTTGTCAACTAAGTCACACTATATAAATCCATGCAAACAGCATGGATTTATATAGTGTGACCGTAAAACAATGCTTAAAATAAAGCTATACTCTCCCCCGATGCCCCGGCGTGTGCTGCAGCGCTCGTTCCTGTCTGGTTCCTGGCTGCCGGCATATCGGGAAACACAGCGGTGAAGGGCTTGCGGTCACATGACTGTGACGTCACCGAAGGTCCTTCAGCGCTGCCGGCATGCAGAGAGAGCCGTCGGAAAGGTGAATATAAACTTTATTTGTTATTTTATTCTTTTTTTCACAGGTACAATGGTACCCAAGTCTGGATGAGAGTCTTCTCTCCTCCAGAACTGGGTACCATACGCACATTGAAACGCATATTATCCGTGTGTACAAATGTACAGACACGGATTATATGCGTCTCAATGCAAGTCAATGGCGGCAATTCCGCTGCGCTTCCGCAAAATTAATGAACATGCTGCGCATTTATGAGCGCTGCAGAAACGCTGCGGAAAAATCCACAGCATGTGCATTGACATTGCGGAATGCCATTGGGGACCATGGGGTGCGGATTACCAAGCGTTTTTGGAAATTCCGCAGCGGAAACGCATGAAAAACGCATCGTGGGCACGCAGCCTTAGGAAGTATTTGCAGGTGTTTTTGTTAATTATTCTAATTTACTGAGATAATGACTTTCATGTTTTCATTGGCTGTAAGCCATAATCATCAAATTTAACAAATATAAACACTTGAATAGATCACTCTGTTTGTAATGACTATATAATATGAGTTTCACTTTTTCTATTGGAGAACTAAAATAAATTAACTATTTGATGATATTCTAATTTAGTGAGACGCACCTGTATGTAGGATGACAATAATATCAGTCAGACATCCACTATAAACCTGTCTACTTTGGGCAAAGGGGATAACACTCTTATAGATGCAGCTGTTGAGGTATCAAAAACTCGCTCTTGCTCTTGTCTAGCGCCCCCTGGCTGTAGCCCTCATTAATAAGACCTTTTAGCTCACTCATGAACCCCTCTAATGGGTTACTAGATAGCTTTTTGTAACCCATCCCCTCACTTAGGAATGATTGGCACAGTAATAAGTAATTCTCAGTATTATTATTATTATTATTTATAGCACCATTAACCCCTTAAGGAACGAGCCACTTTGTAGGTTAATGACTATGCCAATGTTTTCAATTCTGACCACTGTCATTTTATGAGGTAATTACTCTGTAACGCTTCAACGGATCCCCCTGATTCTGAGAAAGTTTTTTCGTGACATATTGTACTTCATGATAGTGGTACAATGTCTTCGATAACTCTCGTGTTTATTTGTGAAAAAAAATGGAAATTTGGCGAAAATTTTGAAAGTTTTGCAATTTTCAATATTTGAATTGTTCTGCCCTGAAATCAGAGATATATTGTACACAAAATAGTCAATAAATAACATTTCCCACATGTCTACTTTACATCAGCACAAATTTGGAACAATTTTTTTTTTGTGAGGGAGCTACAAGGGTTAAAAGCTGACCAGCAATTTCTCATTTTTCCAACAAAATATACCAAACCATTTTTTTTAGGGACCACATCACATTTGAAGTGACTTTGAGGTGTCTATATGACAGAAAATACCCCAAAGTGACACCACTCTAAAAACTGCACCCCTCAAGGAACTCACAACCACATTCAAGAAGTGTATTAACCCTTCAGGTGCTTCACAGTATCTGAAGCAATGAAGAAGAAAAAAAATAACATTTAACTTTTTTTCACAAAATATTAAATTTAGACGAAATTTTTTTTATTTTCACAAGAGAAACATATAAAAATGGACCACAAAATGTATTGTGCAATTTCTTCTGAGCATGCTGATACCAAATATGTGTCAGAAAACCACTGTTTGGCCACACGGCAGAGTTTTGAAGGGAAGGAGCGCCATTTGACTTTTTGAATTTCAAATTTGCTGGAATAATCAGCGAACGCCATGTTGCGTTTGGAGAGCCCCTGATGTGCCTAAACAGTGGAAACCCCCGACAAGTGACCCCATTTTGGAAACTAGACCCCTCAATGAACTTATCTAGGTGTGTGATGAGCACTTATTGCTCTTCCCAGCCCCATCATTCCTCTCCCCAAGCCCCATCATTGCTCTCCCCAGTCCCATCAGCCCCATTATTGCTCTTCCCAGACCCATCAGCCCTATAATTCCTCTCCCCAGCCCCATCATTGTTCTCCCAAGCCCCATCAGCCCCATAATTGCTCTCCCCAGCCCCATCAGCCCCATTATTGCTCTTCCCAGCCCCATTATTGCTCTCCCTGGCCCCATCCGCCCCATCATTTCTCTCCCTGGCCCCATCAGCCCCATTATTGCTCTTCCCAGCCCCATCATTCCTCTCCCCAGCCCCATTATTGCTCTCCCCAGCCCCATTATTGCTCTCTCCAGCCCCATTATTGCTCTCCCCAGCCTCATCATCCCATCATTCCTCTCCCCAGCCCTATCAACTCCATTATTCCTCTCCCCAGCCCCATCAGCCCCATTATTGCTCAACCCAGCCCCACCATCCCATCATTGCTCTCCCCAGCCCTACCATCCCTATCATTGCTCTCCCCAGCCCTATCATTCCTCTCCCCAGCCCCCTTCATTGCTCTACCTAGCCCCACCATCCCATTATTCCTCTCTCCAGCCCCATCAACCCCATTATTCCTCTCCCCAGTCCCATCATTCCTCTCCCAGCCCCATTATTGCTCTTCCCAGCCCCATCAGTCTCATTATTCCTCTCCCCAGCCCCATCATTCCTCTCCCCAGCCCCATCAGCCCCATTATTGCTCTCCCCAGCCCCATCATCCCCATTTATTCCTCTCCCCAGCAGCCCTCTCCCCAGCCCCAATATTTCTCTCCCCAGCCCCATCAGCCTCATTATTGCTCTTCCCAGCACCATCATTCCTCTCCCCAGCCCCATCAGCCCCATTATTGCTCTCACCAGCCCCACCATCCCACCATTGCTCTCCCTCCACCTCCCCTCCCCACGATTTCAGTAAAAAAACAAAAAAAAAACAACAAATTACCTCAGCTCGCTCCCCTTCAGCATCCTCCTGGTTGCCGGCAGCTTTCTTCCTGACCAAGGCGTGCGCTGCATGATGACATCATCAAGCTGCGTGCGCCTGGGTCAGGGAGCAAGCAGAGGACGAACCCTCCAGCTCCGCTGCTATTCTCCTCACTGACCGCCACGTGCAGGGAGCAGCTGCACCTTGTGGGCCCCTTGGTGCAGCTGCATGGTGGGGACCCGGCACAGCTTCACCGGCAGCGGTATGTTCACCCCTGGACTGCTATGGGGCCCCCCCCGGCTCACGGGCCCCATAGCAGTCGCATGGTCTGCCGCCATTGGCGGTACGCCACTGACCACTACATTAAAAGGGAGTGGAAACCTGATGTAATGGAGGGTGGCAGAAACCAAATTGCCTGCTACGTGTCTCTGCTCCACTTGGCTCCTACATTAGTATTTTGCTACATCTACCCCAAAATAGGGTGATATTTCCTATAATCTGCCGTCCTTGTATAATACGGGGTTATCTAGGACTTTGATATATCAGGGGGCTTCTTACACTCGGCACCCCACTGATCCATTGTTTGCAGCTCACATGGCACCCAAAAGTGAACAGTGTATGGAGTCAGGACACCACGTAGTGGCCATTCTCAGGTACTACAGCTCAGCTCCCATTGAAGTAAATAAGAGCAGAGCTGCAGAACCTGATAACGGTCTTTACACAATGTACAGAGCTTAGGTGTTCCACCTCCGTATACTGTGTACACCCAGCTGCCGGGGGAGCTGCTGCGGACCTCCACCCATCCAAAGGATAAGTCATCAATATCTAAGTCTTGGACAACCCCTTTAACATATGGAGAGCTTAAGATAACACATATAATGTGTTTGCAAAATGAATGTTTATGATATAATTTCCCAATAATATCACCTCAAATCTTTGTGATCCAATGGTCACTGACCGACACAGTGACGTGATCTTTTCAAGATAGTCATCTGGTGAAATAATTGTACCCAAAATCATAGGTTCAAGATATTCCTTTACTACAGATTTGTCAGAAATTTCAGATTGATTTACAATAGTAATCTCCGTTCTCCATATTCCTAAAGGAATAATGCGAAAAATTAGATGGGATCATACAATTGGAGCTGATCTGCAGAACCCGACAGTGACTAGTGACCAGCGTGCTGGAGCGGTGTGGATCCGCTCCGAACACCATCTGGCCACCGCTGCATACAGCAGATAGTTGGTGATGCCAGTTGTTGGGACTTCCACCGATCTGACATTGATAACCAGTGCGGGGATTAGGTCATTAATGTTACAGTAGCAGAAAACCACTTTAACTGCAAATACTGAACAAAAAATGTCATCATCTCAACATCCAAGTCCAATTTTACTGGTTTTGTTTCCCCCAGAAGTAATGAAACACCCTGATAGTTAGTTTTGGCGTATGGCACAACAAATTAGAGTGGCCGACAATACAGCGCAGAGTGGTTACGTTTCGCAGCCTATGATCCACCAGATCCATGTATAAGGCATTACTGCATCATGGAAGCCATAGACAGAAAGTACCTTAATCAGCTTTGGAGAGGACAGCACAGCCTTGTATGGGACTGTAGGGGACGTCATTATGACAGATACATTGTATTCCTGCTCAGGTCTCTGGTTAAACACCTCCATGTGTTAAAGCAACAGGAAGCCCAACCTGTGCAGGACATGAACATTAGTTATAATTTATATAGAGAGGCAAATATACCGAAAGTGTTAATAAAATGGGAAACTACTTAGTGCTCGATAGGGATCCACCACTCTAATAGAAATTGGTCTGGAAAATACCAGTAACGCGGTGTCCATCATAACAGAGAAACACCACGCTATTTGCACTGCCTACTATACACAAGGCAGGTAGTAGAATGAACTATAAACCAGTTCAAGACCAGATTATTTCTGATCATCACCAGGCATATTTTTTCTTTTTCGTACATGGGATTTTAAGATCTCTAAAAATGTCTCTGGTTCAGTCATCCAAATAACGTTTGCCTTCATTTTGTCATTACTGAATTCCCCTGTAACTGGGGCTTATATGCCAGGCCAAGTTACAGGGGAATTCAGTAATAAAACATGACAAAATTCAACTTCCTGCAAACTGTTGAGTCAATCTGGGGCTAACCTAGCAATGCATGCTGCCAGCAACCGGTACTCACATGATCATCGTCATTGCTTCCTAAACTATACGCACAGCACTTGTTTAGCAAACAATCAGGAAGGCAGAGGTGGTAATAAACCATTTCTGACTTCTCTATGGGAAGTCCAGAAGGCTCATGTGTACATGTACATGTGTATTGATGAGGATATGAGGATTCAGATCTACACAATACTGTACCGATAACAATCCTGGCTATGGAATTGCAGGATAATATGTCACAAACATATCTGGATAAGCTGGAGGTTTAGGCCGAGAAGTGACAGATGTGATTTAACAATGAAAAATACATTTTCTCTAGTCAGACTCCATATGGAACATGGTGCACAGATTTAGCCACCAGTGTGCAAAAAAGACAAAGCCGAGGTCTAGCACGTACAAGGTCGGAAATTAAAGTAAAGATGGAATAGGTGGACTGCAATACAAGGAAAGAGTAATACAATTAATTATGAGTTAAAATTATTAATTATTATTAAATTATTAGTTAAAAAGAAATGCTAAGGAGTGACCTAGTGTAGTATATTCAGTACCGTATCTATAACAAAAGGGCCAAGACCAGGATTCTTTACTGTAAGAGTGTGAGACTGTGCAACTCTCTGCGTGATACAATGCTGAATTCACTAGGGGACTAGATACCATTCGTGAGTGTAATATACAAGTGGTTAACACATTACCAAGATGAACTGTTGAGCCAGTGGTTTGTTCTGCCAAAAATTGGCCTTTATCTTGTAACGTTTTTTTGCTTTCCTCCTGATCATTGTTACAGAAGAATTTTCTGAGCTGAAGATGTTTTTTTACAGCCTTACACACTAAATCAATAATTAAACTTTCACAAATGACCCCTTTTCAGAAATTAAAGTTATTGAAATGTCTATCTAATGCTCAATTAATCGCCCAGTAGGTGATAACTGTGCCCTTATGATCACTGTAGGACACATTAATGCCTGCATGGTATATTTTCATCATAAGTATAGGAAATGACTGAAATAAAATATATAGTGATATAAAATAAGTCAGATAATGGCAGTAGAAGACGCACCTCCAGCCAGCACCCAGAGCTGCACTGCTGTCTGTAACGGGTCTGGGAGGCGGAACCTCTGAGCAACTATACAAGGGGGCGGTCCTTGTAAGGAAGCTGGTGGCGCCCAGGGAAGACGGGCAGGTAGTCACAGCAAGTGACAGGGACAGTCTCTGGGTAAACGGGCAGGTGGTCACGGCAAGTGACCGGGACAGTCTCTGGGTAAACGGGCAGGTGGTCACGGCAAGTGACCGGGACAGTCTCTGGGTTAACGGGCAGGGATCACAGCAAGTGACCGGGACAGTCTCTTGACAGGCGGGTGGTCACGGCAAGTGACGGCAGAGCCTCCAGGTAGGCTAGCAGGCTGGTAGCAGGTGGACGCTCCCAGGTGAGCGAGCAAGAGTCTCTGGACAGGCAGGTGGTCACAGCACGTGACGGCGGAGCCTCCAGGTAGGCTAGCAGGCAGGTAGCAGGTGAGCGCTCCCAGGTGAGCGGGAAAGAGTCTCTGGACAGGCAGGTGGTCACAGCACGTGACGGCGGAGCCTCCAGGTAGGCTAGCAGGCAGGTAGCAGATGTGCGCTCCCAGGTGAGCGGGCAGACGGATCCATAGACAGACTGGCAGGGCTGGTAGGCAGACTGTCGGACTGCAGGAATAGCAGCAGGTAGACAAGAGTCAGGCAGGTATCAGACAGGAAACTGGCAGGTAACTGGCAGGTAACTGGCAGGTAACTGGAAACAGGACCTGAGGGCTGAAGCAGAGTGATGAACTGTGCTACAACATTGCTCGGGCACCTCCATTTTGGAGGAGGTGCCTTATATATGGTGAAGTCCTCCGGCCATTGGCCGGGGACTCTTTAGGACGGCGCGCGCGGCCCCTTTAAGAGAGGGGGAGCGCGCGCCCTAAGCACCGTGACCGGGAAGCAGCGAGCGCTGCCAGCAGAGCGGGAGGAAGACGCCGGGCACGGAGCGGAGAGGTGAGGGGAACAGCGTCCCTGCCTAGCAGGAGTCATTAACCAACTCTTGAAAGACGGCAGGAGCGTTACAGAGACCGAAGGGTATTACAAGGTACTCATAGTGGCCATCCCGGGTGTTGAATGCCGTCTTCCACTCATCCCCCTGACGGATACGGACCAGGTTATACGCCCCACGGAGATCCAGTTTGGTGAAGATTCTAGCCCCCCTCAGGCGGTCAAATAATTCAGGAATGAGCGGGAGGGGGTATTTATTCTTCACTGTAATCTGTTTAAGGCCTCTATAATCTATACATGGACGGAGTGAGCCGTCCTTCTTTTTGACGAAGAAGAAGCCTGCTCCCGCCGGGGATGTAGATTTCCGGATAAATCCCCCGGCAAGATTCTCCTCAATATATTCAGACATGGACCGGGTCTCTGCTGCGGACAAAGGGTAGATACGCCCACGGGGAGGAGTAGAGCCGGGTATCAGGTCGATTGGACAGTCGTATGGTCTATGAGGGGGTAATGTCTCTGCTTCTTTTTTATTGAAGACATCCGCATAAGACCAATAGGGAACCGGTAGACCGGGTAGATTGACTGGGGTAGGAGAAGGACGAGCAGGATGAACGGGAACTAGACAAGTCTTATGGCAGTCCTGTCCCCAGCGAAGGACTTCTCCGGTCTGCCAGTCAAGCACGGGTGCATGTTTCTGGAGCCAAGGTAGGCCCAGCAAGAGTGCGTGAGAGAGTCCAGGCAGAACATGAAAGGAGATGCTCTCAGAATGCAGCATTCCCACCTGCAGAGTTATGGATTCGGTGATGAGTTGGATGGGATGTGGTAAAAGGCCCCCATCCACGGCGGCGACAGATAAAGGTACAGCCAGAGGTTTGGTGGGAATGCGGTACTTCTCTACCAGGGATTAAGAGATGAGATTACCAGCAGCTCCTGAGTCAAGTTAAGCCAGTTCGAAATAGCGGTTCTCTCCGCAGGTGATAGAGACTGACAGCATCAGGGATGGAGAGGGTTTACTTTTGTCTAGGGCGACCTCCCTGAGCGACCCTAGACACAGGCGTTTCCCGACCTCTCAGGGCAGGAACGGATCCGGTGCTCCTTACTGCCACAGTAGAAGCAGCTCCCCTCGGCACGGCGAGAGTCTTGACGGGTTTTGACCATCTTGGTCAGGTCGACCTGCATAGGCTCAGGTGAGTGTGCCGGGGGAGTAACGGAGGGAATGACGGGTTTCTGGAAGGTGGGGGCTAGATGTGGAAACCTCCTCTAACGGGTGACCTCTTTGGCGCGCTCCTGGAACCTGATGTCAATCCGGGTGGCAAGTGGTATTAAGTCGTCGAGAGTGGTAGGAATGTCCCGACCGGCGAGTTAATCTTTAATACGGCCGGACAGACCCTCCCAGAAGACAGACACCAGAGCGTCGTTATCCCAGGCCAGCTCTGAAGCAAGGGCACGGAACCGTATGGCATATTGGCCCACGGTGAGATTTCCTTGGCGGAGGCGTAGCAGAGACGATGCGGATGAGGTCTTCCGTCCGGGTTCGTCGAAGACTTTCTGGAAAGCCGTGAGAAAGGCTGGCAGGTCGGACACCAGGGGGTCTCCTCTCTCCCATAGAGGATTTAGCCAAGCCAGTGCCTCCCCCGTGAGATGGGACATGATGAAGGCAACTTTGGCCCGGTCGGAGATAAACTGGTGGGACAGGAGTTCAAAGTGCAGGGTGCACTGGTTTATGAAGCCCCGAGCTTGAGCGGGGTCGCCTCCAAAGCGAGGAGGTGCAGAAAGCCGGGGTCTGGGGCAGGATACCATGGTATTGGTAGGCAGCGGCGCTGCCGGGTTGCGAGTCATGACACTAGCGGTGGTTGCTGGTGGAGCAGTCAGAGTGTCCAGGCGAGAGTTGACATTCCGCAGGTGACCCAGGATGGACTCCTGTTGGGACCTCTGACGGGACAGTTCATGACATAGGTCCGAGAGCGAGGGAGCTTGGGTGCCACCGGGTTCCATGGCCTGAGGAAACTGTAACGGGTCTGGGAGGCGGAACCTCTGAGCAACTATACAAGGGGGCGGTCCTTGTAAGGAAGCGGGTGGCGCCCAGGGAAGACGGGCAGGTAGTCACAGCAAGTGACAGGGACAGTCTCTGGGTAAACGGGCAGGTGGTCACGGCAAGTGACCGGGACAGTCTCTGGGTAAACGGGCAGGTGGTCACGGCAAGTGACCGGGACAGTCTCTGGGTTAACGGGCAGGGATCACAGCAAGTGACCGGGACAGTCTCTTGACAGGCGGGTGGTCACGGCAAGTGACAGCAGAGCCTCCAGGTAGGCTAGCAGGCTGGTAGCAGGTGGACGCTCCCAGGTGAGCGAGCAAGAGTCTCTGGACAGGCAGGTGGTCACAGCACGTGACGGCGGAGCCTCCAGGTAGGCTAGCAGGCAGGTAGCAGTTGAGCGCTCCCAGGTGAGCGGAAAAGAGTCTCTGGACAGGCAGGTGGTCACAGCACGTGACGGCGGAGCCTCCAGGTAGGCTAGCAGGCAGGTAGCAGATGTGCGCTCCCAGGTGAGCGGGCAGACGGATCCATAGACAGACTGGCAGGGCTGGTAGGCAGACTGTCGGACCGCAGGAATAGCAGCAGGTAGACAAGAGTCAGGCAGGTATCAGACAGGAAACTGGCAGGTAACTGGCAGGTAACTGGCAGGTAACTGGAAACGGGACCTGGGGGCTGAAGCAGAGTGATGAACTGTGCTACAACATTGCTCGGGCACCTCCATTTTGGAGGAGGTGCCTTATATATGGTGAAGTCCTCCGGCCATTGGCCGGGGACTCTTTAGGACGGCGCGCGCGGCCCCTTTAAGAGAGGGGGAGCGCGCGCTGTAAGCACCGTGGCCGGGAAGCACCGCGCGCTGCCAGCAGAGCGGGAGGAAGACGCCGGGCACGGAGCGGAGAGGTGAGGGGAACAGCGTCCCTGCCTAGCAGGAGGCAGGGACGCCGACGCTACACTGTCCCAGCTAACAGACACACTTGAATCGTCCAAGGTCAGCTTTTCCAGCGCACTCTTCAAATTGCTGTATTCGGATTGGTCAACTGGAAACATTCCTGGAACAGAAAGTTAAAAGAAACCATTAGGGTATGTTCCCACAATATTCTGAAGTGGATTCTGCTCCAAAAACCACATTTAGGGGATGTTCACACTGAGTTTTTTGACTGCTTCAGAAAACGAAGGGGCCGATTCATCCAGCAGTTTACGTTCGTTTTCTAGTGTAAAATTGCTTAAAATTTTGTGGGTTTTTTCTCCCATCTAGGACCACTTTGCCAAGTTTTTGAACGGTGGTCAGAACTCAACTGGGAGTGGGTATGGCCACTCAATAAATGCACATAAAAAAATCCACATCAAAATACTGTGTGTGAACTTACCCCAAGCCTGGAATCTGCCAGATAAAGCACCCCATAATATGAACATAATGCACAGCAATGTCAAAGCAACATGGCTGTGCACATCTTCTGTCTTATGTCTTTTAACCACTTTAGGATTCGGAAACTGAAGTGGTTAAAATAAGGAACAGGTTCATTCTTTGAGCGTTTTCGCTAGGAAGCCGCCTGCTCTCTATAGTTACCAGTATAAAGTGAAAAAGCTGCAAAGCCGCTGGAAAGGACACCTCAGGAAAACAACCGTCGAGGTCTTCCTGAAGCGGCTTTGTCTGGAAAATCTCGGTGGCGGTGCCGAAATCTAAGAGAAGCCGTGTGCACATAGCTTAAAATGGTTTTCCAAAAACTCAGGAAACAGCAGGAAAGGTGTTCAATTCAAAATCCCTATTCTCTCCTCTTTGTTCCACCCTTGGCTCCATCACTATTGCTCCAGTAGTCCGCACTGGTCTCCGCTTACTTCCTGCAGACTTTCCGTACATCATTCATGTGTCTAAGGTACTGGCATCAGCAGTGAAGCCGACATCTCCAGCATATGACCTTTAAGGCTCCCGATTATCTTAAAGAGTAACCCTCATTTTAATTGTTATTTCATGAATCAATAGTACACATGAAATTAAACAACTTTATAATTTTCTTCATTCTCTGCCAAAATGTATCATTCATTATGAAATTCTGAGGTAAAATCTGTATTCAGTGAAGACACTTTCCCATTACTGAGATAGGAGATGGCAGCTGCTACTGATACAATTCTATGTGGGCAGGAAGAGGGAGGAGCTTGAGACAGCTTTTCCCCCTTATCAGTAGCAGCTGCCATCTCCTATCTCAGTAATGGGAAAGTCTGTGTTCACTGAATACAAATTTAAAACCTCAGAATTGAGACTTGATGATGACTGATCAATTTTAGCAAATAAAGAAGCAAATTTCTTTGATAAGATATATTACAAAGTTTCTTATTTTCATGTAAACTATTCATTTATGAAATAAAAATTAAAACGATGGATACACTTTAACCCCTTTACCGCCGAGGGTGGTTTGCACGTTAATGACCAGGCCAATTTTTACAATTCTGACCACTGTCACTTTATGAGGTAATTACTCTGGAACGCTTCAACGGATCCCCCTGATGCTGAGATTGTTTTTTCATGACATATTGTACTTCATGATAGTGGTAAAATTTCTTCGATATAACTTGCGTTTATTTGTGAAAAAAATAGAATTAGACTTACCGGTAATTCGGTTTCTAATAACCCACCACGACAGCACCAAAGGAGGATGTCACCCCTCCCTAATAGGGACAGGAAACACAAAGAGGTGAAATAGCCCCTCCCTCATCCTCCCTCCAGTGTTTTTATAAAGGACCACACAAGTATGGATGCTTCCAATTATATTTATTCAAATTAAATGATTGGCTAACCAAGCCTGGGAGGGAATTACCAGTGCTGTCGTGGTGGGTTATTAGAAACCAAATTACCAGTAAGTCTAATTCTATTTTCTCCAATAACCTCCCACGACAGCACCATAGGAGAAGTACCAAAGACTCATGTTTAGGGAGGGACAATGGCCTGAAGCACTTTCCGCCGAAAGGCCAAGTCTTTAATGGACATTAAATTAAGTTTGTAATGCTTGGTGAAGGTATGAACCGAGGACCATGTACCTGCTCTACATATCTGCTCGAGGGAAGCGCTAGCCTTCTCTGTCCAGGAGACAGACATGGCTCTAGCAGAGTGTGCTTTCAGCTTCTCTGGTGGTGAGAGATCTTGGATCTGATATGATTCTATAATTGCTTTCTTGATCCAAGTGGCGATGGTAACCTTTGAGACCTTCTTCCCTCTGTTCTGACCAAATGGCTGAATAAAGAGGTTCTGATCCTTCCTCGAGGCCTCTGTTTTTTGGAGGTAGTGAAGAACAACCCTCCTTACGTCCAAAGTATGGTATTCTTCTTCCCTTTTATTTTTTGGGTCTTGACAGAAGGAAGGAAGAATTATCTCTTGAGACCTATGAAAGTCTGAGACTACCTTTGGCAAGAAAGATGTGTCCAGTTGTAGAATAATCCTATCATCCAGGATTCTCAGATATGGGTCATTCACTGAGAAGGCTTGGATTTCTCCCACTCTCCTGGCAGTGGTAATCGCTACTAGAAATATTGTTTTCCAGGCTAATTTATCCAGCTCTATTGAGGCCAAAGGTTCAAACGGTGGTAGTGTCAGACCTTTAAGGACGATATTAAGATCCCAGGAGGGAACGTGGTTAATTATTCTGGGGCGCAGGCGATTAGCTGCTGTCATGAACCTTTTTACCCATCGGGGTTCGGCTAGGCTCTTGTCGAAATAAATACTCAGTGCTGCGATCTGAACCTTGAGGATGCTAGGTCTAAGGTCCTTCTCCAGCCCTTCTTGTAGAAAATCCAAGATCTGGGTCATGTCAGGATGCCGAAGATCTGGTATATTTGGTTTATACCATGTTAGGAAGGTCTTCCATATCTTGCTGTATATGGAGTTTGTGATTTGTTTCCTACTTTTTTGTAGGGTGTGAATTACTCTTTCTGAGAGTCCTTTGGCCTTCAGGATTGTGAACTCAGAAGCCAGGCCGCTAGATGGAGGTTCTCTGGATCTGGATGGAGTATTGGACCCTGATGGACAGGGGTTCTTGATTGCTGGCAGAATGAGGGGTCCCTCTATGCTTAAACTGTTTAGTGCACAGAACCAGCTCCTTTTGGGCCAAAGCGGGGCTGTCAAAATTATCTTGACCTCCTCGGTCCTTACTTTCTGTAAGGTCTTGGCTAGCAATGGAATTGGGGGAAAAGCGTAAGCCAGATGGAAACGCCACGGGTGAGAGAATGCATCTATCCCCAGGCATACGTCGTCTGGATCTAGGGAGAAGTATTTTTGGTGTTCTTGCGTCTTGCAAAGAGGTCCACCTCCGGACGACCCCATTGTCTGGTCAGCATGTGAAAAATGTCTGAGTCCAGCTCCCATCCCCCCGGATGGATATTCCTTCTGCTCAGAAAATCGGCCTGGATGTTGTCTGAGCCTTTTATGTGCAGACCTGATAAGGAACGAAGATGTCCTTCTGCCCAGAAGAATATTCTTGCCGAGATACTTTTTAGATTCTCGTACCTTGTACTCCCTTGATGGGACAGGTGAGCTATGGTAGTCATGTTGTCTGAATAGACTTTTACGTGTTTGCCCGTAATGATTGGAGCCGACATTTTGAGTGCCTCCTCCACCGCCTTTAACTCGTGGAAGTTGGAGGATCTCCTGCTGGTCTCTTCTGTCCAGACCCCTTGGAAGGGGGTTTGAGCCACGACGGCTCCCCATCCTGTCTTGCTGGTGTGACGCCCAGCTGCACTTGGTATCACAGATCCTGGAAGAGTGCATTGATTGATTCCTCCACAAGAGGCCCCCATAAACATTCACACATCTGCACCTTCCACCTCAGACCACCAGAGGGAGCCCGTTACGGATATAAATAGGGAAGGTGGAGCCAGGCAGTTCAGTCTGGAGTGCACAGAGAGTGATTCAGCAGTTCCTCTGGAGAGTTCAGCAAGTACAGCTCTGAATACAGAGTCGAGCTCAGGTCAGATGTAGATCAGAATAGTGAGCTTTAGGTGTGCCGGCGCCATAAGATCGGTGAAGCGCGGCAAGCTGCCATTAATGTGTATAGCCTAGTGAGGGCCCGAGTTGGCCAAAGGTGAGTGGAGAGTTAGTACATAGGGGGCAGAGGAGCTTAACTAGCTCCCCCGAAGCTGTTACCGGACACCGGGTCCGAGCTTACCGGGATCTCTACGACCCAGTTAGGCATAACCGGAATCCCTGGAGAACTACAGGTCCCAGGATCGCAAAAGTGCTGATTCGTAACAGAGCCAGGAGACACATAGGCCCCGTAAGCCGGGAGCGTGCACTCCAAGAGAAGGCCCAACCACTACGTCAGCCAGCGCAGGACAGAGACAAAGTTAGGCCTAGCTCCAGACAGGTCAGAAACTTAGTACGCAGAGGCAAGAGACAGGAGGCCCTACACCTGCTCATTGGGGAGGATCCTGATATTCACCCTTCACCCTACAGTGCTCCGGGATGTGCCTGAATTTCCATCAGTAAAAGGTACTGAAGTGACTATCGTGTCTGTCCCTGTTCTTGCTCTGACCCGGCTGGGTCTCGCCTGTCCCGCTTCTCCTTTCTGTACGCTGCCCTGAGGCCTAGCTCCACCTGTGGGGAGCTATACCATCAAGCTGCCTTATCACCGGCCTCAGTGGACTGCGCAGCACTGGTGATTCTCACCAGAAACCACAGGTGGCATCATGAACTCTTATAAAATTAATAAATATCCACCCTTTCAAAGAGTGACCCCAGGGTACGGGCCCGGGAGCCGACCACCGCGACATCCCCAAGGCAAAGGCCCGGGTACCGAGTCATCCCCATTCCCTGGGCTGGTGATCTCTTCTGGCGTCACGAACAGGATCGCGTGCACGCTGCAACGACGGAGTGTTATGCCCGTTGCCACCGGGTACTGTGCGCCTTTGTTGAAGTGAACTGCATATTTGACTGTGGTGAAGATTGCCGCCATTGTTGGGTCGCCGAGCGAGAAGAAGGGCGTAACCGCGGGAAACTGAGGGGCGTACCTGCAAAAGAGCGCGAAGCCCCGGACACGCCCCACGCCTCGACGTCAAACCAAGAAGCGCCAGGTCCTGTAAGGAGCGTCTCTGAACGCTCTGACGTAGGACGCAAGCAACGCAAGGTCCAGAAGACGACCGTCACCTGCGGAGCTGCGGCCTACCGGAAGAAAAACTAGAAGGTAGACCACGGTTAGCTAGGGGGGCGCCAGAATGTCTGACGAACAGCACAACGCCGGAATACCGGTCAACGACCCTGATGTTCAACCCGCGCCCGATGCTGAGCAGGCCGAGGCGGCCGCTTCACCAGCAGCGCCTGTAAGTCCTGTCATTCCCATAACTCTACCGTACATTCCTGGAGCAAAGTGGCTCCCCCAGTACAACGGCAAACCAGATACCCTGTCTGGATTCAAATGGAAGATATGCGGCATTTTGAACATGTACTCTATGACAGGCAAGCAGAGGGCCGCTGTTGTATTAGGACAACTGACTGGTGCTGCGGAACGGGAAGTGGAAACATGGTCGGCCGCAGACCAGGAGTCAGTGTCCACAATCTTTAAAAAGCTACAGACTGTTTTTGAGGATCTTACTGAGGCGGACCTCCGGATGAGGTTCTACAATTGTTCCCAACAGTCGGAGGACAATGTTCGGGACTACGCCTGGCGTTTACAAGGGGCCCTGCGGGCCCTGAAACAGGTTAGTCCGACCAGCATCGAAAATGAAAACAAAATGCTAAAGGACCAGTTTGGCCGGGGACTGTGGTCTCCAGAGGAGACTGTGCGTTGGTGGTCCCTGGATCATCCAGATGCCACCTTTGACAATCTCAAGGGCATGGCTATAAAAGGACTGCAGCCCCTGGAGACAAATGCCATCCAATGTTACCAGGGTGGGGCTACCCCAGTGCCTGCTACACCCACCTTTTCCCCAGTGGCTGCTGAAGCTAAGGTTCCAGCAACGTCCCCTAGAGAGCTGGACAGTCTGCGCTCTGAGGTGCGCCAGCTGAGCAAAACCCTGACCACTGTGCTGAGTGCTCTGCAGCTGCGGACGGAGCCCGAGGAAGGAGGGAAAATCCTGTTAGCCGATAGCCCTGAGGATGTCCCCTGGATGCGAAGGAGGTGACCAACACCACCCTCTACGAGGACCAGTGACCAGCGCTGTTCACAAAAGGACCCTACCTGCTACCGCAAGACCGGACACACCGCCCAGAATTGTCCTTTAAATGAGAAAACCCTGGGTCCGAGGGCCGACACCCAGGAGTAAATTCCCCAGGCCCAGCAGACTGGTACAACAGGTTTGTCGGACACAGGATCTCAGGTAACCATCATGCCTGATGTCCTCTACAAGAGGTTCTGGTCCATGGACGATCTACGTCCGCCAGCTCCAAATCTTTCTGTTTATGCCTCAAATGGACTCCCCCTTAACCTAATCGGGGTTAAGAATGTGACTGTAAAGGTGGGGAGAGTGGAGCTGAAGGACCAGGGGCTAATTGTAGTTGGAGACTAATCCTGATGACACCAATCCGTATATGGTACTTGGCACTAACAATGTTGGTAACTGTTTGGGAGAAGTTGTGTTCTTGCTCCAACAGATAGCTGACACTGCCAGACCAAGACAGAGGAGGGCGCTGCAGAAGGAGATCCGAGTCCTGATGTAACAACAGCAAGTAAGGTTCACAGACGGTGAAATCGGTAATGTGTGGGTGACGGATCCCATACCCATTGTCATCCCCCCAATGAATGAAATGCTTATCTGGTGTAGAGCTGCTATAGGTCTTAGAGGACAGAGCTATCAGGCAGTAGTAGAACCCCTTTGCTCCGAGCACAGACCCACGCTCTTAACCGCCAGGGGAGTGGTAGATGTACGCAATGGGAGGGTGCCCCTGGGTAGCTCCCCTAGTTCTAGTTAGGAAAAAGGACGGGAGCATGAGAATGTGTGTAGATTACCGACAAGTAAATCTCATTACACATAAAGATGCATACCCTTTACCACGCATAGAGGAGTCTCTAGCTGCCTTAAAGTCTGCAAATTAGTTTTCCACCCTTGACCTCACTAGTTGGTACTGGCGATTAGCTGTGGCTGAGGAGGATCGGGAGAAGATGGCCTTTACAACCCCGATGGGACTCTGCGAGTTCAACAGTATGCCGTTTGGACTCTTAATTCCCCTGGAACGTTCCAGAGATTGATGGAGTGCTGCCTGGGGCACCGCAACTTTGAGACTGTGTTACTATACCTGGATGACGTGATAGTGTACTCCAGAACACACGAAGACTACTTGAAACACCTGGCAGAGGTATTTGAGTCGCTGTCCTGGTACGGGATGAAGTTGAAGCCCTCAAAGTGCCACCTGCTCAAGAGAAAGGTACAGTACCTGGGGCACATCGTTAGTCCGGAAGAGGTAGCACCAGACCCGGAGAAGGTCACTGCCATCCAGAAGTGGCCGGAGCCGAAGAATCTCAAAGAGGTGCGTCAGTTCTTGAGACTAGTAGGATACTACCGGAGGTTTGTAAAAGACTACATCAAGAAACAGCTCCTCTGCAAGACCTCCTGGTATGGCAGTCCCCCAAAGGCAGAAATCCCCCATTCCACTGGGGTAAGGAGCAAGCAGAGTCATTTCAGGAAATTGAGGAGATACTGACAGGCGATGAGATCCTAGCCTACCCTGACTACAGCCAACTGTTCCTGCTGTATACAGATGCCAGCAACGAAGGACTGGGAGCTGTCTTAAGTCAGAAGCAGATTTGCCAAGAGAAAGTGATCGCATACACAAGCAGGAAGCTCCGCCCGACCGAGAGGAACCCAGAGAACTATAGCAGCTTTAAGGTGGAGTTCCTGACCCCGGTCTGGACCATCACTGAAAGGTTCAAGCACTATATAGCCTCCAGTAAGTTCACTGCCTTCACTGATAACAACCCCTTGACCCATCTTGAAACAGCTAAGCTAGGAGCACTGGAACAACGATGGATGGCTCGGATGTCAAATTATAAATTTACAATTAAATACCGGGCGGGCCGCAAGAACGCCAACGCCGATGCCCTGTCCAGGATGCCTCGCCAGTCAGACACAGAAGAAGAAGTGGATGACCTGGAAGAGATTGAGCTACCTGCCTTTCACCGGAATGGGATGATCCACGAGCAACGAGCTTCTAGAAGGCAGCGTGGAAAGACGTTAAACCCTCTGCCTCACCACAGCTGGAAAGAGACCCAGGACAGTGACACGGTTGTCAGACACATCAAGGAACTGATAACCCAAGAAGGTTCTTCCCTGGAAAAAGACACATCTCTGCAAGCAAAGCAGCTGTGGAACGAGAGAAGCCGGCTGTTTATCTACCGTGAGAAGCTGTGCCGGAGGTACGTCAATCCAAAAACCCATGAGATGGTATGGCAGATAATGGTCCCCAAGACAGACATCCAAATAGTGTTGGAGGCCTACCACGATCACGCAGGGCACTTTGGCTGGAAAAAGTTAGAGACCCTGCTGAAGTGTCGATTCTACTGGGTAGGAATGCGCAGCTCAATTGAGAGGTGGTGCCGGGACTGTGCACCCTGTGGCCTTAGAAGAAAAGACTACAGCAGCCAGAAGGCACCCCTGCAACCCATCAAGACGACTCGACCCCTGGAGATCGTGGCCCTGGACCATGTCAAGCTGTCCCCCTGCAGGTCAGGGTACTTTTATGCTCTGACCATGGTGGATCACTACTCGCGTTTCCTGGTGGTCGCCCCCGTCAAAGACCTGACGGCAGAGACAGCAGCAAAGACGTTCCAAGCGTATTTCTGCAGACCCCATGGTTATCCTAAGCAGGTGCTGACAGACCAAGGCCCGGCCTTTGAGGCTGAGTTGTTCAAGGAGTTCTGCCATCTCTACGGGTAAGAAAGCCTTACGGGGCCTATGTGTCTCCTGGCTCTGCTACGTATCAGTACTTCAGCGATCCTGGGACCTGTAGTTCTCCAGGGATTCCGGTTATGCCTTACTGGGTCATAGAGATCCCGGTAAGCTTGGACCCGGTGTCCGGTAACTTCTTCGGGGTGAGCTAGTTAAGCTCCTCTGCCCCCTTGGTACTAACTCTCCCCTCGCCTTCGGCCAACTCGGGCCCTCACTAGGCTATACACACTAACGGCAGCTTGCCGCGCTTCACCCATCTTATGACGCCGGCACACCTAAAGCTCACTATTCTGAGCTACAACTGACCTGAGCTCGACTCTGTATTCAGACCTGTACTTGCTGAACTCTCCAGAGGCACTGCTGAATCACTCTCTGTGCACTCCAGACTGAACTGCCTGGCTCCACCTTCCCTATTTATATCCCTAACAGGCTCCCTCTGGTGGTCTGAGGTGAAAGGTGGAGATGTGTGAATGTTTATGGGGGCCTCTTGTGGAGGAATCCATCAATGCACTCTTCCAGGATCTGTGATACCAAGTGCAGCTGGGCGTCACATTCCATCCCCTGGGCTGGTCACTGGCGTCTACCGTGACTGTTATCAGAGGGAACTGAGATCATGGAACCCCTGTTCCTAGGTTTTTTGGGCTGAGCCACCATGATAGGGATGTCTTCACATAATGAGGGATCATGATCATCCTGTTTAGGGAGTCTGGGGATCCGTCCCACTGTGCAAGAATATGGGTTTGCAACACCCTGGTGTGAGCCTGAGCCCAGGCTACGGATTGGATGTAGGCTGTCATGGAGCTGAGGGTTGACATGGCAGACCTTAGGGACACTCTGTTCAGGGCCTTCAGATTCGATATCTTGGATCTCAAAAGTATCTGTTTGTCTTTCGTTAGGAAGGAGGTTTGTCTGGCGGAGTCTAGTAGAACACCCAGAAATGTTTGTTCTGTGGCAGGGACCAGGTCTGACTTTTGATGATTTATCAACCACCCTAGGGTGGTCAGGATTAGGATTCTTCTCTGCAGATCTTCCTGGAGTGATTCCACCGAGGGATATACTAGTAAGAAGTCGTCAAGGTAGGGAATGATGCAGATTTTTTCTTTTCTGATTGAAGCCACTACCTCTGACATAATTTTGGTGAATATTCTTGGTGCTGAGGATATCCCGAACGGCAATACATTGAATTGAAAATGCAGCGTTTGATCCTCTTGAACCACCGCAAACCGTGATAGTATGCGTCCTGTAAGTCGATGGTTGCCATCACATCTCCTTGTCCTATCAAGGGAACTGCTGATCTGATGGACTCCATTTTGAATCTTCGGTAGATGATGTATTGGTTTAAGGGTTTCAGATTTATTATTATTCTGTAGGTGCCGTTTGGTTTCTTTATCATAAACAGGCGTGAATAGTGGCCTGTGTGTCTTTCTGTTTTTGGGACTGGTGAAATAGCCCCCAAGGATAGTATGTCTTTTAGGCCTGACATCATTGCGGTTCTTAATCTCGGGGAGGTTAGACGAGTTATCCTTACTTTTCTTGGAGGATATGAGGAGAATTCGATCTTTACCCCTTCTTGAATTACCTTCAAGACCCATTGATTGGAGCAGATCTTTTGCCACTGGGGAAGGTATTTCATGATTTGTCCCCCCACTGCTCTGGCGTCACCGCTTCTGTTGTCGCTGTCCTTTTGGGAAAAAAATATTCCTATCTTTCCCCCCTTTGGGGTAGCTCCACCGACCAGACTTGCCGTTCCCCCTGTACTGGGGATTCTGTTCCCGAGGGGGGCGAAAGGGGGTCTTCTTGTAGTGTCTGGGTTCAGGCAGGGATTTCTTTTTATCAGTCGCCTTCTCCAGGAGAGGGTCAAGGGCCTGGCCAAACATATATTCTCCCCTGAAGGGAATGGAACAAAGTTTTGTTTTAGAAGCCACGTCACCGCTCCACGATTTCAGCCATAGTGCTCGCCTTGTGGAGTTCGATAGGACTGCTGCCCTGGCGTTACCCTCACAGATTCCGCTGAAGCATCCGCCAGGAAGTCAGTGGCTTTCTGCAGTAAAGGTAGGGAAGCTTGTATCTCCTCTCTGGATGTGCTGGTTGAGCCATCTTGACATGGACCGTGCAACACACGTGGAGACTGTTTGTGTCCAGAAGGACTGCTGATGTTTCCCAGGATTTTCTGAGAAGGCTGTCCATCTTGCGGTCCAGAGGATCCTTTAGTTGCGATGAGTCTTCGAATGCAATACTGTCTTTTTAGCGACTCTTGTCACCTGAATATCGACCTTAGGTATCTCGGTCCAACCTTTTGAGGTTTCTTCATCTACGGGAAACCTGTCTTTCAATTCCGCTGGTGTATTCAGTCGTCTTTCAGGATTTTCCCATTCGTCCAGGATTAGATCCTGAATGTTTATATGTATCGGGAACACCATCTTTTTCTTTGAGCGGAGACCACCGAACATCTCTTCCTGGACTGATCTAGAGGGCTTCTCTTCTTCCACTTCCATCGTTCTTCTTACTGCCAAGAGGAGGTCTTCCATAAATTCCATTGATATAAAAAAAGAATAAAAGGGGAGACAAGGGGTGCAGAGTCTAAGTGTAGATGAATATGTGCATTTGCCACAACAATATTTGTTTTTTGCACTCACCCTTTAGATGTCTTGTATTTTCACTCAAATGATCCGTATAGTGGATCAGCTCTTTGCAATCCTCTGGTCTGCAGCACAAATGCGGGAAGTATGTCAGCCCTGGTATAAGGCTTGCATGTTGGATATTGTAGTGGAGAGAAGATTTCCCTTTTTCAGCGCTTCCAGAGGATAAGGATCGTTACAGATGAATTCTTTTTCTCAAAATCAGATTTATTCGGACACTATATTAAGAACAAACAACGCGTTTCTGCCAGCAACGGCCTTCATCAGGTATAATATGCACTTGTAAGGACTTTAAGGAAAGACAATCTTTATAGACTGGTTACTCTTAAGATGTCGTGTTTTTTTTTTTTTTCCCTTTCCTTGACTTGGTTGAATTGATTAGGATTGACACCGCACCCCAATTAAGTTAGGAGAGTGGGTAGTTGTTCAACATTACATTCTAACACCATTCTGTGTACTAGAATGGTATATTTTTTGATATTAGAATGAACATATATACAGTTATATGAAAAAGTTTGGGCACCCCTATTAATGTTTTATAAAAATTGGTGTTTTTGCAACAGCTATTTAAGTTTGATATATGTAATAACTGTTGGACACAGTAATGTTTCTGCCTTGAAATGAGGTTTATTGTACTAACAGAAAATGTGCAATCTGCATTCAAACAAAATTTGACAGGTGCATAAGTATGGGCACCTCACCAGAAAAGTGACATTAATATTTAGTAGATCCTCCTTTTGCAAAAATAACAGCCTCTAGTCGCTTCCTGTAGCTTTTAATGATTTCCTGGATCCTGGATGAAGGTATTTTTGACCATTCCTCTTTACAAAACAATTCCAGTTCAGTTAAGTTTGATGGTCGCCAAGCATGGACAGCCCTCTTCAAATGATCCCACAGATGTTCAATGATATTCAGGTCTGGGGACAGGGATGGCCATTCCAGAACATTGTAATTGTTCCTCTGCATGAATGCCTGAGTAGATTTGGAGCGGTGTTTTGGATCATTGTCTTGCTGAAAGATCCATCCCCTGCGTAACTTCAACTTTGTCACTGATTCTTGAACATTATTGTCAAGAATCTGCTGATACTGAGTGGACAACCATGTACGACCTATTTTGCCTGTATTTTCTCTGAGTTCACTCAGGGAGATTACATTTCCTATTGTCAGGGATTTTTTTGGAACAAATTTACAACCATTTTTTAAATGAGTCCAGGGCTCATTTAGATGCGGGTAGAAGTCATGTGGTTTATGCAAATTCATGATAAATAATAACAAGTCTGTCATAAGTAATGAGGGTCAAGTATTTAATCTTAAGACTTTCATGAACTGTGCTACTGACCACTGGGTTTATGACTCTCCAAATGCAACATGATATCCGCTAACAAATTGTCGGCTCAATTTGTTAGCGGATATCATGTTGCATTTGGAGAGTCCCTGTGTGCCCAAACATTGGAGCTCCCCCACCTGGGGGTTCCAAGTGCTCACTATGCATCTAGAAAGGTGCCTTGGGGGGTCTAGTTTCCAAAATGGGGTCACTTGTGGGGGAGCTCCAAAGTTTGGGCACAGAGGGGCTCTCCAAACGCAATGTGGTGTCCGCTAACAATTTGAGCCGATTTTCCATTCAATTTGTTAGCGGATACCATGTTGCATTTAGAGAGTCCCTGTGTGCCCAAACATTGGAGCTCCCCCACAAGTGACCCCATTTTGGAAACTAGACCCCCCAAGGCACCTATCTAGATGCATAGTGAGCACTTGGAACCCCTAGGTGCTTCACAAATTGATTCGTAAAAATGAAAAAGTGTTTTTTTTTTCACTTTTTCATTTTTACGAATCAATTTGTGAAGCACCTGGGGGTTCCAAGTGCTCACTATGCATCTAGAAAGGTGCCTTGGGGGGTCTAGTTTCCAAAATGGGGTCACTTGTGGGGGAGCTCCAAAGTTTGGGCACAGAGGGGCTCTCCAAACGCAATGTGGTGTCCGCTAACAATTTGAGCCGATTTTCCATTCAATTTGTTAGCGGATACCATGTTGCATTTAGAGAGTCCCTGTGTGCCCAAACATTGGAGCTCCCCCACAAGTGACCCCATTTTGGAAACTAGACCCCCCAAGGCACCTATCTAGATGCATAGTGACCACTTGGAACCCCTAGGTGCTTCACAAATTGATTCTTAAAAATGAAAAAGTGTTTTTTTTTTCACTTTTTCATTTTTCGAATCAATTTGTGAAGCACCTGGGGGTTCCACGTGCTCACTATGCATCTAGAAAGGTGCCTTGGGGGGTCTAGTTTCCAAAATGGGGTCACTTGTGGGGGAGCTCCAAAGTTTGGGCACAGAGGGGCTCTCCAAACGCAATGTGGTGTCCGCTAACAATTTGAGCCGATTTTCCATTCAATTTGTTAGCGGATACCATGTTGCATTTAGAGAGTCCCTGTGTGCCCAAACATTGGAGCTCCCCCACAAGTGACCCCATTTTGGAAACTAGACCCCCCAAGGCACCTATCTAGATGCATAGTGAGCACTTGGAACCCCTAGGTGCTTCACAAATTGATTCGTAAAAATGAAAAAGTTTTTTTTTTTTTTTCACTTTTACGAATCAATTTGTGAAGCACCTGGGGGTTCCAAGTGCTCACTATGCATCTATAAAGGTGCCTTGGGGGGTCTAGTTTCCAAAATGGGGTCACTTGTGGGGGAGCTCCAAAGTTTGGGCACACAGGGGCTCTCCAAACACAACATGGTGTCCGCTAATTATTCAAGCAAATTTTACAATCAAAAAGTCAAATGGCGCTCCTTCCCTTCCGAGCCCTGCCGTGCGCCCAAACAGTGTTTTTTCCCCAAATATTGGGTATCTGCGTGCCCAGGGGAAATTGCACAACAAATTTTGGGGTCCATTTTTTCTTGTTACCCCTGTGAAAATAAAAAAAATTGGGTCTAAAGTAACATTTTTGTGAAAAAAGTTAAATGTTCATTTTTTTCTTCCACATTCAAAAAATTCCTGTGAAGCACCTGAAGGGTTAATAAAGTTCTTGAATGTGGTTTTGAGCACCTTGAGGGGTGCAGTTTTTAGAATGGTGTCACTTTTGGGTATTTTCTGTCAAAAAGACCTCTCCAAGTCACTTCAAATATGATGTGGTCCCTAAAAAAATGGTTTTGTAAATTTTGTTGGAAAAATGAGAAATCGCTGGTCAACTTTTAACCCTTATAGCTCCCTAACAAAAAAAAATTTTGGCTCCAAAATTGTGCTGATGTAAAGTAGACATGTGGGAAATGTTATTTATTAACTCTTTTGTGTGACATATCGCTCTGATTTCAGGGCTTAAAAATTCAAATTTTGAAAATTGCAAAATTTTCAAAATTTTCGCCAAATTTCCGTTTTTTTCACAAATAAACGCAAGTGGTATTGAAGAATTTTTTCCACAATCATGAAGTACAATATGTCATGAAAAAACAATCTCAGAATCAGGGGGATCCGTTGAAGCGTTCCAGAGTAATTACCTCATAAAGTGACAGTGGTCAGAATTGTAAAAATTGGCCCGGTCATTAACGTGCAAACCACCCGCGGGGCTTAAGGGGTTAATACTTACATTTTGGGGAACAACTTTTTGATTGCTCCATCAAATGAATAGTCGTTACTTACCGGTAACGGGATTTTTCAGAGACCATGACAGCAGCAAGAGAGAGGGGATCCGCCCACCAAGGAGAGGAAACCTACAGGCTTAAAAGGGCGCCACCTCTCTCCCGCCTCAGTTTGGATTACAGAGCATTGAGAGGACCGCCGGGTTAATGAACACAGCAAACAATCACAAAATTGCCATACCACACGACACCTATTGAGTGTGAGATTATAATTAATAAAAGGGGAGTGCTCCCACAAACGTGAAGGGAGGGAATGTAAGGGTGGTGTCATGGTCTCCGAAAAATCCCATTACCGGTAAGTAACTTACGATTTTATCGGTCGACCATGACAGCACCACGAGAGAATTACAGAGATGAAGTAATCTATTGAAGGACCACAGCCTGGAACACTCTTCTCCTAAAGGTGAGGTCAGCCGATATACCCATATCTAACCTATATAGTGTCTATGGAATGGAGAGGGACAGGACCAGGTAGCAGCCCTACATATGTCTTCTGTCGAGACACCTGTCTTCTCAGCCCAGGAGGTCGCCACAGCCCGGGTGAAATGAGCCTTCAGCCCTTCTGGTACTTCCTCGCCGCTAGATGTATATGCTAGAGAAATGGCCTCCCTATTCCATCTAGCTATGGTGGACTTCGTGACTTAAGACCGTTTCCTAGCCCCTTGGTAGGATATAAACAACGAGTTATCTTTTCTAAAGCTTTTGGTAACTGAAAGGTACCTAACCACACATCTCCTCACTTCTAACGTATGTAGCTCCACCTCTTTCTGGTTACTAGGATTTGGACAAAAGGAGGGTAGGAGGACTTCATGAAGTCTGTGGAAACGAGTGGCTACCTTAGGGAGAGAGAATGATTTTGAGACCAGATCCTGCCTATCATCCAGAATTTTAGTAAACGGCGAGGCCAGAGACAGGGCCTGGATGTCACTAATGCTCCTGGCCGAGGTTAAAGCTATTAACAAAGTGGTCTTAAGGGAGAGGGATTTAAGGGTTGCTGACTATTGGCTCAAAGGGCGAGCTAGTCAAGGCCTTTAGAACCAAATTTAAATCCCAGGGAACCAAGCTGCTTTTAATAGATCTAGTTCTAAAAGCTGCCTTAATGAACCGACAAACCCAGTAGTTACCCGCTAGATCACAGCTATATAGGGCACCCAAGGCAGAAACCTGAACTTTAAGGGTGCTGGTGGATAACCTTAGTTCATGACCTTTTTGTCAAAACTCCAAGATGTTTCCTATTGGCGCCCCCCATCAACCACAGAACCAGAGAAAGACAAAAACTTTCTCCAAGTTCTGGCATAAATTTGGGTTGCAACAGGTTTTCTGCTGTGCATCAGGATGGTTTCTAGACCTTGGGAAAAACCTTTCCGATTTAGCAGTGTCCTTTCAAGTTCCACCCCGTCAAGTGGAGGCCAGTTGCTTGAGGATGGAATATCGGACCCTGGAGAAAGAGATACGGAATCTCTGGAAGAACCCAAGGATCGGAGATGGACATCCTCCTTAGGCATGAGAACCAGGGCCTCCTGGGCCAAAAGGGTGCAATCAGCAGAACCCTGGCCTTGTCCTCCCTGATCTTTCTTATGACCATGAGAAGAAGAGCCAACCGGGGTGGGGGAGGCATACGCCAGGCTGAAATCCCAATGTATCATGAGAGCGTCCACAGCTAGGAGATTTAGGGAACACAAGATCTTTGTCTTCCGATTTAGTTTTGTGGCAAACAGATCTACCTGACAGGAGGCTATTTGGGTAAAAATTCATTGATTTAGTTCCCATTCCCCTTGCATCAGAGGATAGCAGCTTAGGAAATCTGCTCTGGTGTTTTCTTTTCCCCTTATATGGAGGGCCATCAGGGAAAGGAGGTGACTTTCTGTAATCTGGAAGAGATGATCTGTCCCTCTCATCAGCTATCTTGACCATGTACCCCCCTGGTGGTTCACATATGCTACCGCAACTAGGTTATCCAAGAGGATCTTTACATTCTGGCCCTGAAGGAAAGGTAAGAAATTATTCACCGCCTTGTCTACCGCCAGAAGTTCTTTTGCATTGGAGGGGAGACCCTTTTCGATATCTGACCAGGTCCCCTGGGCTACCATGTCTCCCAGATGGGCTCCCCACCCTCTGGGACTCGCATCTGCGGTAATTGTTCTAGTGACCATAAGTACACAAGGAACCCCTCGAGATAGGTTAGGCTCATCTGCCACCACTATAAAGATTTTACTGACCGGGGTGATAAGGACATCTTCCCTTCCAAGTGCCCCTTAAGAGAAACTTCATTAATTAGCAGATCCCACTGTAGAACCCTGGAATGGTATTGTGCTCACAGAACCCCTGGGAAGCACGATGTCAGGGTACCCAACAGATACAATGCACCTCAAAGGGACCTGACAGAATTTGCTATGGCTTTCTTCACCTGGCCCCTCATTTATTGCATTTTAGCTTCCGGTAGGTAGCAGTCTTGAGATTCATAATCCCCAAAAAGTGCTGAACTGTCGAGTAATCTGGATCGTGTGCTCGCGATTCAGGACGAAATCCGTGACACAGTGATGGCAGGGTGAGATATTGCGTGATCGCCCCGGTGTCATCTGAGGAATCCCTGACGCTGCGCATTAAAAAGATTATTGCACAGTGACAAGATCCTGCTGAGCAACTGAGAGTTGGAATTGACAACCGACACATGCGCAGAGTAGCAAGGACTAGCCCAGCCCCTGAAACAGGCATCACTGATGACGCTTCATTCAGGGTGCGGAAAGAGGCAGCAGCAGTGACCGCAGCCTCTGCTCCCTGATCGCGTCCGTCTTCATATCCCAGGATGCACTGGGGATTTTCAAACTAAATCTTATCAAACAGGATGTTAGTAAAAAAAACAAATATATACACACACACATACAAACACACCCCAGTTAGATAAATTCAGATTAACTTTTAATTAAAGTATATTAGAAAAGCAATTAGATTATTAAATTAAATAGAGATTTAGAATTAAATCAGTGTTTTTTTCAGACAACCCCTTTAAATTGTTAATTGAAATAAAAACAGTTCCCCGTTGTATTAATAAGGCAGTGATTCCAACTGTATTACCACTGGGAGACCCCCAACTCACACTCCTATTTCCCGAGTGCCTTCCATGCCAAGCTTGGTTATGGAGGCTTTGGATTACCATCCATACTGTTCAGCACAGATCATGCTTCTTACAGTGGTGGCCAAAAGTATTGGCACCCCAGCAATTCTGTCAGATAATACTCAGTTTCTACCTGAAAATGATTGCAATCACAAATTCTTTGGCATTATTATCTTCATTTCATTTGCTTGCAAGGAAAAAACACAAAAGAGAATGAAGCAAAAATCAAATCATTGATCATTTCACACAGAACTCCAAAAATGGGCCAGACAAAAGTATTGGCACCCTCAGCCTAATACTTGGTTGCTCAACCTTTAGCCAAAATAACTGCGAACAACCGCTTCCGGTAACCATCAATGAGTTTCTTACAATGCTCTGCTGGAATTGTAGACCATTCTTCTTTGGCAAACTGCTCCAGGTCCCTGATATTTGAAGGGTGCCTTCTCCAAACTGCCATTTTGAGATCTCTCCACAGGTGTTCTATGAGATTCAGGTCTGGACTCATTGCTGGCCACCTTAGAAGTCTCCAGTGCTTTCTCTCAAACCATTTTATAGTGCTTTTGGAAGTGTGTTTTGGGTCATTGTCCTGCTGGAAGACCCATGACCTCTGAGGGAGACCAAGCTTTCTCACACTGGGCCCCACATTATGCTGCAAAATTTGTTGGTAGTCTTCAGACTTCATAATGCCATGCACACTGTCAAGCAGTCCAGTGCCAGAGGCAGCAAAGCAACTCCAAAACATCAGGGAACCTCCGCCATGTTTGACTGTAGAGACCGTGTTCTTTTCTTTGAATGCCTCTTTTTTTTCCCTGTACACTCTATGTTGATGCTTTTTCCCAAAAAGCTCTACTTTTGTCTCATCTGACCAGAGAACATTCTTCCAAAACGTTTTAGGCTTTCTCAGGTAAGTTTTGGCAAACTCTAGCCTGGTGTTTTTATGTCTCGGGGTAAGAAGTGGGGTCTTCCTGGGTATCCTACCATACAGTCCCTTTTCATTCAGACGCCGACGGATAGTACGGGTTGACACTGTTGTACCCTCGGACTGCAGGGCAGCTTGAACTTGTTTGGATGTTAGTCGAGGTTCTTTATCCACCATCCGCACAATCTTGCGTTGAAATCTCTCGTCAATTTTTCTTTTCCGTCCACATCTAGGGAGGTTAGCCACAGTGCCATGGGCTTTAAACTTCTTGATGACACTGCGCACGGAAGACACAGGAACATTCAGGTTTTGGAGATGGACTTGTAGCCTTGAGATTGCTCATGCTTCCTCACAATTTGGTTTCTCAAGTCCTCAGACAGTTCTTTGGTCTTCTTTATTTTCTCCATGCTCAATGTGGTACACACAAGGACACAGGACAGAGGTTGAGTCAACTTTAATCCATGTTAACTGGCTGCAAGTGTGATTTAGTTATTGACAACACCTGTTAGGTGACACAGGTAAGTTACAGGTGCTGTTAATTATATGAATTAGAGAAGCATCACATGATTTTTCAAACAGTGCCAATACTTTTGTCCACCCCCTTTTTTAGGTTTGGTGTGGAATTATATCCAATTTGGCTTTAGGACAATCCTTTTTGTGTTTTTTTCATTGAAGACAAATTAAATGAAGATAATAATACCAAAGAATTTGTGATTGCAATCATTTTCAGGAAGAAACTGAGCATTATCTGACAGAATTGCAGGGGTGCCAATACTTTTGGCCACCACTGTATACAAGTCATTACCCTAGAAAGGATGTTCCTTAACATATTTCCCAGGAAAATCCATTTTGGTTTTGTTTTTGTATGTTTTATTGTGAGTCCTTAAAAGTGGCGTAATACTCTGACAACGTTGTTGACATCAGTGACCTGGGAGTCAGAAATGCTTCCAGAGGCCTTCCCCATGCTGTTCCCATGTCATTTGAGCACTGTTCCCATCGATTTGGGCAATTTTTAGGCCCTCTGCAGACCGCCTGGGGGAACCGTCTGAAAAATGCTCAAGTTTCCCATAGACTTTCATTGAGCACGTTTCTCGGGTCGAGCACCCGAGTATTCCAATTTGCTCGTCCCGAGCAATGAGTACCCGAGCATTTTAGTGCTCGCTTATCACTAGATATCAGGTTCGGTGAGGTAGATCTGTGTGACATCGGCATAGAGGTCATACTGAAAGCCATGAGACTCTATGAGCTGTCCAATGCCGAAGGTGTAGATGGAGAAGAGCAGGGGTCCCAGAAATGTTCCTTAGGGGACACCGACAGATAGGAGGCGGGATGAGGAGGTGGTGTGTGAGTGGGAGACACTAATGTCCTGTATGTCTATGAAGAGATCCAAAATAGGGCCAAGTCTGTGATGCCGAGAGATGAGAGAGTCTGTAGTGGTATCCATCACAACCACATTGCCACCTTTGTCGGACGGCTTTATGGTTATGATTTGATCCTTTTCAAGTCTGCGTAGTGAATCCATTTCACCTCTTGCAAAGTTATGTTATTCCCAATGATTAGTTTTTGTCAGTTGTATGATGTCCTCCGTAACCAAATGAAGGAAGACATCTATGGAACTTAAGTCTCCGGTAGGAGGTGGCAGTCTAGAAATTTTATTTTTAAGGTCCGTGAAGGGACCAATGTATTCGGGTTCACCTCATCAAGATGATATAGCAACCTCACGCCTTGTAAAAGGTTATTGGGCATTCCCAAGTTGTCACACTCCTTTCTATCTTCCCTAAGGAAGTGCTCTTTTCATTTCAAACGTCTGATGAATAGATGCAGGACTTTTATTATTTCAAATTTGTCAAAATCAGTGGTGTGGATAAAACTTAAACCTATACTCAGTACGCACATTTCATCAGTAGTGAGGGGCATTGATGATAGATTGATGACCTGTGTTGTTAAACGGGATTCCGCTGGTTGGATCGGCTCCTGAGCAGGTAGTTCAGATCTAAAAAACTCCCTCTCTGCGGGGTTCTCCTGTTATTTCTTCTCCCCTGATATCCACCCCTTCCTTTTAATTTTCCCTATTGGGTTTTCGATTTTGTATCAGTATGTGAGACCTCTGTTTCAGAGTAGGATAAGTCTATCTCAGGAATATAATTCTGTCTGGTAAGCGCCACTGAATATTCCTTGTTTTCCCTGAATTCTTCAAGGTAATAAAGAACTTGTGTTTACACTCTTTTAGGTGGTATTGGTACCTTTCTACCTTGTTCTGTAACTGTGTTTCTTTTTTTGCGAAGTCCAGTTCTGACGAGAATTTTTTAGTTACCTCTATTTGCTCCTTAAGGGCTTCCTTTTTAGGGTGCCAGTAGGGAATAATTGACACTTCCTTCCTCGTTTTTCCCAAATAGTGAAGGCTGGTGGTATCACCCTACTAGGCTAGCACATGTAGGGTATCCATGCATGTGTATCTGTATCATTTTTTGACCATAATGGTAAGCTGAGGTTCCAATCTCGTTCTTGATCTACACCATCCTTACGTAAGTAATACACACTGTACATAACGGTAAAATATCTTTGCCCAGTCATTTTCTTGTTCTATACCGCAACCTCTGAGATCATCTGCCTCTTTAGAGTACCACTGTGTGTTTATAAAAATATCAGAGTATATCCCATTTGTTTACAGTGATCCGTGACCATGTGTCTTCTTGGGGGATTGAAGGAGCAATAAAAAATATGTGTCCCTTAATGTGGATCTCCATTTTCCAGCTGCAACCCATATAGCAGGGCATGCGTCTGAAGTATACCTGTTTATGCCACATGGCAACATGCCTGATGAGCAGCATACAGGAGGTTACAACCCTCTTACATGGTATCTTCGAGACTGGGAGGCAAGGACGAGGAGTGTGACACCTGGACACTGTTACCATGGGGCGGCGCCTTAGGCGTCGCTTCCGGAACCAGTGAGTTCCAGCAGCCATGTCCTGCGTTCCACAGACCGGAAGTGAGGTCTTCGGACCGGAAATGCGTCACACGCTGTGGACGAAGCCACCGCAGCGAAGTGTTGCTTTAAAATGGAAACAGTGGGTGAGTGCCTATACTGCAGCATTGAGCAAGTTATCCCACAAACGTGTCTGTAACGATATTACTGTGGTACACGATCGGAATAAGTTCCTCCCCTGATGAATCAATGTGTTTGAGGAAACGCGTAGGGAGAATAGAGGAAAAAGGGATCAACACCTATGAATGAACTAGGGAACCGGCATAGTATATCCTCAACTTCGGTGAGATTTTTCCCTTTTTTTCCTACGGTTGGTGAATAATTACAGGTGTGCACACACTTACACCAATACCGCATTATTGTGCATACAGGGTGACAGTGGTATGTTGAGATCATAGCCCTATGTCACTGCATGTACAGTATGTACCTGCATCTATAACAGTGTTATCCCCCCAAAGTGGACAGGTTTATAGATGATGTCTGACTGATATATGCTAATTATTGTCATCCTACCTAAATACCTGAGAAAAGGCATAATATGCTCCACAGTTGAAGAAAAGCACTGGGGGTTCCACTAGTAACCACTTGAATGCTCACCTAGTTTGAATGAGCATTGCCATTTCTGCACTAAGGTACATAGAAAAACTGTTCAATAGTATATGAGGATATGAGCATTTATTGTACAGTTTGTGGCCACCACTAGCTGGTCACTAAATTGTTATTTGTACCTGCTGTGTGTTTGGCTGCATGTCCAGTGACAATTGGTTTTGGAATACTGGCACTATTCTAAGCACCTACTGGTCACTGAGGTGACCTACCTCATCTCTGTTGATATTTGTTATTGGCGTTTTTGGATGATTTTTATTGAGTTTTTTTAATCAATTCTAATAAAAAGGTATTTTTAATTAGTCCAATTGCAGCTTTTCTTGACTTAAATCTGTTTGGGCATCTACCCCTTGCTTTTTTGACTATATTTTATGCATCATAGATACAGTCATTACATTAGTAGACACATAATTACCGCCCTTGTATTTCAGTTTGCCTTCATATTGTGGCAGCCGTGGATCATAAAAATGAGAACTGACATATACAACTACCTGAGTGCTAGAAAATAAAGACACAAGGAGACAGAGCATTAATTTTAAACATTTTATTAAATAAAATGTTTACCCGTACCTAAAGCCAATGATCCAGAAGAAGGCAAAAAACCTGGACACGTTCAGCCAATGTGTGTCACAGGGAAAAAATTCCTTCTTGACCCCGAGAAAAGGCGATCAGTTCGAGAACCCTGGACCAAGGCCATACTACAACTAACTAACTGATATATAGAGCAATGACTCGTTTCCGGAGAGCAGATCTTCTTTGTCCTGGTAACACGCCTCACCTCTCCTTATCAGATCGGACTCTGAGCTTATAGCTTGTCTACGTTGATCTCCCCTGTAAAAATACAGAACACTACCCCCCACAAACACAACACCCCACAAACACTACACCCCACAAACACTACACCCCACAAACACTACACCCCACAAACACTAGCCCTTCGGATACAGACATAGGGCAGTTATATCATATCAGGTCCCTTATACAATTAGGTTAGACAGCAGACACCTATGTAATATGATGTCATGATGCACTGATTCCAGAATTAGATCTATATAATCAGTATATAATGACCTCATAAGACAACAAATATTATCTACAGACATATTAAATGATTAACACTAAATAATCCTGTGGCTCTTGTTAGATTCTTCAGTCTTCCTTCCTGGATCCAGATTTTCTTCCTGGTAAGAAAAAAATAATATGAGACAGATCAGGCAAAGACCCATAGAAAATCAGTCATACACATATTGTACTTTATACCCTCTTTTCTTTGCATTTTTACATTTTGATGTAGATACTTAAAAATGGTGTAATAAATTTAATTAAAAAAAAATTGTGTAAAATGCACATATATATATATGTAAAATAAAGAGTAAAATAAATAAATATACAGTATGTCCCCCAATGTATGTACACCAACCTCTCTCCCATGTGGGGGAATAAGGGTAGATTTTTTTTGCTCCAAAAATCACCACCACCAGCAATCTGTGCCAGCCACAGATACCACTGGAACTGTCACTGACCAAAGTAGCTACTGTAGTGTCTCCATCTGAGGTCCCATCTTGTTGCTGACCTCTGTGATAGCCCCAGGGATGTCCCCATGTTTGCTGCATAGAACTCTCAGTGTCCAACATTCCGCTGTGTGACCTCACAAAGAACCTTTATCACCCAAGTCTAGAGATTCTGCCAGCAAAGACTGGAGAAAGCTAGAACCTTACAGCCACAATCTGTAGACTTGGAGGATCGAAGTCCATGTTGGCGCTAAGTTCATTAACAAATCCCTGTAAAGTTTCTCAATTACCTGTATCCTCAATCCAGGAACTTCCAATCTCCTCGTCTTCATCTCCTGAAATGAGAATCTGTGTCCTTGATCCTGGATCCTCTGCTCTCCTTGTCTTCATCTCTTGAAATGATTATTTGCCCCCTGAGCACCCGTTTATATAGACCCACAGTCATTGTGACATCATGCTGTGAGGTAACAATGGCCTCCTGGATTTGATGATGTCATATATGACCATGAGTGATATCTCCATAGGTATTAATTAATATTTATAACAAGTAGTAATAATATGGCAGATCACATTGGTTAGCATCAAGGCTGGAGGAGCAGGACGAATAAGGAAAAGTTCCCAAAAGTAAAATGCATTTACTGTGACTGAAAAAAATAAATAACTTTATATTACTTCAAATTTAATTAAATTCTAGGCTCTATGACAACACTACACTGTTACCATAGGAACAAAGACCTATAGCCCATAGCAACCAGTCCAATTCCAGCTTTAGTGTATTTAAGGCCTGAAATCAAGAACATTGAGTGTTTTGTTTGCTGGTGATACATCTAGCAATGGACAAATGACAGGTAAGAGCAGGAATCATTGTCTATGAGAGAAACCATTCCCATTGTTACACATTTTCACACATTTTGTAGGTGCAGGAACTATGGACATTCCAGTTTTTGTGAAACAACAACTCCCAGCATTCACAGGATAAATATGAACAAAAGTTCAAGAATTGCTTTTTATTTTTCTCATGACATTCGCCGTGCGGTATAAGCAGGGCAGGCTCCAGGTTTTTGTGAGCCCTGGGCGAAAGAGTCTCAGTGGGCCCCTTTAACACATACCACGATTCATGACACACCGATGCCGCAGAAAAATATATATATAATACAATGCAGAAGATTTCACTTCTGACATTACATGACCGATATCTATTGTAAATTCTACAATAGCTCAGAAACCAGCGAATCGCTGCATACAGAATACTGGCCCCCATAAAATGCTCCATACAGGATATTGGCCCCCATATAATGCTCCATACAGGATACTGTCCCCCTTATTACAATCCTACAGGATACTGGCTCCCATATAACGCTCCATACAGGATACAGTCCCCATATAACGCTCCATACAGAATACTGGCCCCCATATAACGCTCCATGCAGGATGTGCCCCCATATAATGCTCCATGCAGGCTGTGCCCCCACATAATGCTCCATGCAGGCTGTTCCAACCACATAATACCTCATGCAAGCTGTTCCCACCACATAATACCTCATGCAAGCTGTTCCCACCACATAATGCCCCATGCAGGATGTCACCCCTCTTATAATGTCCCATGCAGGATGTCACCCCGCTTATAATGCCCCATTCATTGTCACCCCCCCTTATAATGCCCCATGCAGGATGTCACCCTCGCTTATAATGCCCCATACATTATGTCACCACCCCCATATAATGCCCTATGCAGGATGTCACTTCCCCCATATAATGCCCCATGCAGTATGTCACTCCCCCCATATAATGCCCCATGAAGGATGTCACTTCCCCCCCTTTAAATGCCCCATGCAGGATGTCACCTCTCCCCCCTCTTATAATGCCCCATGCAGGATGTCACACCCCCCTCCCTTATAATGCCCCATACAGGATGTCACTCACCCACCTTATAATGCCCCATGCAGGATGTAACAGCATCCCCCCTTTTAATTCCCCATGCAGGATGTCACCCCCCCTTATACTGCCCCATGCAGGATGTCACCCCCCCTTCCTTATAATGCCCCATGCAGGATGTCACACCCCCCTCCCTTGTAATGGCCCATGCCTCCATACATTAAAAAAAAATAATCAAATACTCACCTCACTTCTTCTCACCTGCTGCCGCTGCTCTGGACTCCAGCGTCGCCGGCATCTTCCCACTCTGTGCTGTGACGGCTCAGGAAAGAGCGCGGTGAAAAGATGTCACCGCACCCTCTGACCTGAGACATCACAATGCAGCAGCCGCGAAGAGACTGGAGCGGCTGCGGAGGAACGGGGAGAGATAAGTGATGAGCTGCAGGCTGTAGGGGCCCTGAGGCCCTGAGCAAGTGGGGGAGGAGCGGGTGCTGACACCGCTCTCCTCCTCTCACAGGTCCCATAGCGCGGCACGGTGCTAGACGGCGAGTGGGTCCCCCCCCGCCTGCTCAGGGCCCCGGCACTTGCCCGTGTGCGCCAGGTGCTGACGCCAGCCCAGGGTATAAGTGATATGATGACTTTATTCTGTAGGTCAGTTCGATTACAGCGATACCAGATTAATATAAGATTTTTAATGTTTTCCTGCTTTTACACAATTAAAACATTTATTTTTGGGTACATAATATTTTATTGAACCCTTTTTATTCAGCAGTATGCATAACATAGCGCCATACACTCGTCCTACTATTCTGGATCAACATTGGACCAATTTTTTATACGCTAGTATGACTCCAGCCGTTTCCAAACTGATAGTCCTATAAGAGATCACTTTATTGAGCTCTGTCCAGTTTGCCTTATATACCGTATTTTTTGGACCATAAGACGCACTTTTTCCCCCCAATTTATGGGGGTGCGTCTTATGGTCCAAATGTACTGTTTTGTGATGTGGAGGCAGCTGGGGTTGCGGCAGCGACGGGGGCTGCAGCAGCTGGGGCGGCGATGGAATGGTGTTACCCAGTAAGGAGCGGCGGCAGCAGCATGTTTGTGGGCGCAGCCATGAATTCACTATGTCCACACTAGCCATCAGGAGGTGGGCGGTCTCAGGTCCAGATCGCGCGCTGCAATGATGTTACAAAGAGGCAGGGCCGGGGCAACACAGAACAGCACAGCGCGCAGTCATTACCGACCCTGCCTCTTCGTAACGTCACTGCAGCGCTTGATCAGGATGAGAGACCGCCCACCTCCTGATTTCGAGCACGGCCATAGTGAATTCATGGCTGTGCCCACAAACATTCTGCTGCCGCCGCTCATTACTGGGTAAAATCGCTCCATCGCCACCACAGTCCCCTCCGCTGCCACAGCCCCCTCCGCTGCCACAGCCCCCTGCCGCCACAGCCCCCTCTGCTGCCACAGACCCCTGCCGCCACAGCCCCCTCCGCTGCCACAGCCACAGCCCCATCCGCTCATACAGCCACAGACCCCTCCGCTGCCACAGCCCCAGCCCCCTGCTGCCACAGCCCCCTCCTGCCACAGCCCCTTTCAGCCCCAGCCGCCTCCGCTGCTACAGCCCCAGCCCCCTCCTGCCACAGCCCCCTCCGCCGCCACAGCCCCCTCCGCTGCCCCAGCCACCTCCGCTGCCACAGCCCCAGCCGCCTCCGCTGCCCCAGCCCCAGCTGCCTTCACTGCCCCAGCCACAGCCCCCTCCGCCGCTGCAGCCCCAGCTCCCTCCATCTCCGCTGCCACAGCCCCAGCCGCCTACGTTGCCAAAGCCGCCTACACTGCCACAGCCCCCTCTGCAGCCCTGGCTACCTCCGCCTCCGCTGTCACAGCCCCAGCCGCCTACGCAGCCCCAGCCGCCTTCGCTGCCACAGCCCCAGCCACCTCCGCTGCCACAGACCCAGCCCTCGCTGCAGCCCCAACCGCCTCCGCCCGCTGCCACAGCCCCAGCCACCTCAGCTGCCACAGCCCCAGCCACCTCAGCTGCCACAGCTCCCTCCGCAGCCCCAGCCACCTCCGCTGCCACAGACCCAGCCCCCTCTGCAGCCCCAACTGCCTCCGCCCGCTGCCACAGCCCCAGCCACCTCAGCTGCCACAGCTCCCTCCGCAGCCCCAGCCACCTCTGCTGCCGCAGCCCCCAGCCAGTGTGACCCCGCTCCTTGCCTATCGTGGGTCCAGAATGAGAGGCAAGCATTATGACGTAGAAGTAAAATATAAAGTAAAGTGAAAAAGCACATGACATAAAACATTGTACTACTCCTGTGGTGAACTATAACTCCCAGCATGCCATAAGAGCTGAAGGACTTGCTGGAAGTTATAGTGCCCCTCAAAGTCAACCACAATACCTGTGGGATCTTAAAGAGGACATACCATACATGGCTGAATACAGCCAGTACATGATACAAGCAACCAGTGGATCGAGCAGCATACTGGCTGTATGACTTCAGCCACATTTGTTTTTTGGCGTTTCTTCCTGCGTGTGTGTACAGTTAGACCACTCAGTCATTGACAGCAGGAGAGGAGAAGCCAAAGGACGGTATGTTTTCCTCTGCCGCAGCATTTCAGACGGAAGACTGAAACATACCATATCAGCCTTACGTCGTACATCTGGTGTCTGATACATTCCGCCTGATCCACGGGCAGCATGCATCAGCTATCGCAATCCATGGGCAGAATGCTTCAAAAGGTTTTTCTCCACTATTTTCCACCTCTAAAACCTTGGTGCGTCTTATGGTCCGGTGCGTCTTATAGTCCGAAAAATACGGTGCTTCCTGCTGACATCAACTGACCTGTATGAGAATGTTCTGACAGGTCTGGACATGTACGTTGGAATATTTCCAATATATAATGCATTAATATTATAAGTGAATAGGCTTTGCATGTATAACTTAAAATATAAACGTGTCAGGTAAATTCGGAGTTCATGTTTGGAATCAGCGCATTCAATTTAGTGTAAATCACAATAAATCAAAATATTTTTCTCTTAGTAGCAAAATCATTGTTGACATGCACTTACTTTTCTAATGTGGTCACTAACCATTAATACAATAACCTTAGCAATCCAGATAATAGATTATCTGCTTGAAGATGGGGTGCCTAAAAGTTTAAAGAAACTCCAGAAGGAGATCAACTTGCCTCATTATCTTTTTACGAACACCTACAACTTAGGCACACATAATGGACCCAGTCAACCACAACAAAGGATGTTAATACACAATCACTTTATCACAGATATGATCATATCTGTGAAGCACACACATGGTTTAATTTCTACTAAATGTTAACAACTTCTGTGACCTTGCATAGATGAGAACCCTCTGACAGTTAAAGGTTTATTCTCATCTCCAAGATCATAACTCAATGTGTATTAGGTGTAATAATAATATTAGCAAATTCCTCAAATTATAAATGTAATATAGTTCTTCTGATTCACTATGTTGCTTACCCCATGCACAGATCATTGCAACATCTTAGGTATCCATGTGTCACGCAAGATGTGGGAAAAACTTACTGCATCACAAAGGCAAGAAGGAAAGGAAGTCCAGATTCTAGGGAAAGGGGGGAAGTGGAGACCTCCTAGGCTGATCTAGCATCACCCTGTCTTCCCTAACGTCCTTGTATTGGCTCTTCACCAATCGCCGCACATGTGCCTTGCCCTGTATTTCCCTGGCATATGGCTAAGGCTAGGGAAGGGAGGAAATGAGCACTAGTTGATCTCAATTAAACACTATAGACAACAGAAGTAGACAAACAGGGGGAAATTACTTAGCTTTAGACGAACTCCAGACAAATGCGCACACGTTCTCAAGCTCCAAACAGCAAGAAGTACTGCTCTTGCTAAAGCCTTCACAAGTTGTAATGAATACACAGCAGATATTTATACAACCAGGCAGGGTGTTAATTAGCGAGAGGAAGGTAGCCGCTGGGTCCTAGAGACAGAGTCTAAGAAAATGTCTGTAAAGCCAAACAGGAGGAGAGCGGACCCTTCCCGCGAGGGCTCACAATCTACAAAGGATAGGTGAGCATACAGTAGATGAGGGAAGAGCTGGTCATGCAGCGGTATGGTGCAAAGAAGGTTACTGCAGGTTGTAGGCTTGTCGGAAGAGGTGGGACTTCAGGTTCCTTTTGAAGGTTTCCTTGGTAGGCAAGAGTCTTTTATGATTGGAGGTGTTGGTCTGCTTATTTCAAAAAAATGTACTTTTCAGGTTATCCCCCCTGTACCCTCCCTTATCTTCCCGTCTTTTGAGGCCCACACAGTCAGACTCTACCGGCCCTTCTCCCTGCGAGTGGCGGTTGTCTATCGCCCTCCAGGTCCCCCCCGTCAATTCCTGGATCACTTTGCTGCCTGGCTTCCAAATTTTCTATCCTGCGACATCCCCACGATAATCATGGGAGACTTTAACATCCCAATTGGCGATCCTCTTTCCCCATCTGCCGCTCATCTTTTATCCCTAACCTCCTCTTTTGGCCTTTCACAGCTTGCTAATTCTCCTACACATGAGGATGGGAACACATTGGACCTGATCTTCTCCCGGCTTTGCTCAGTACATGACTTTACTAACTCTCCCCTTCCACTCTCTGACCATAATCTTCTTTCATTCTCTGTCAAGAACTGTGACTCTACTCAAGACACTCCCACCGTCCACACTTATAGAAATTTATGTGCCATTAACACCCAGAAATTTATAAAAAGGTTGCAATTATCATTGGCCCCAATCTCCTCCCTCTCATGTCCCGACTCTGCATTGAAGCATTATAACAAAATAATACTATGCGCCCTGGATGAAGCCGCACCTCCTACACAAAGAAAAATTCGGCATAGACGGCGACAACCCTGGCACACGCCTCAAACACGTCTTCTCCAGAGGTACTCCAGGTGCGCTGCACGGCTGTGGAGAAAATCAAATCTGTCCGAAGATTTCCTCCACTATAAATTTATGCTGAAAACATATAACTCTGCCCTTCACCTCTCCAAACAAACCTACTTTAACAACCTCATAATCTCACTTTACAATAATCCTAAACGACTCTTTGACATGTTTCATTCTCTCCTCAAACAACACAGGCCCCGACCACCGACCTCAGCGCTGACGATCTGGCCATTTATTTCAAAGAAAAAATTGACCATATCCGACAGGAAATTTTCTCCCAATCCCCAAATGTTATGCATGCTCTCTCCCGCCACATTGTATCTTGCTCATTTTCTGACTTTGAACCAGTCACGGAAGATGAAGTGATCAGGCTCCTTGCATCTTCTCGCCCTACCACCTGCACCAGTGACCATATTCCCTCACATCTCCTTCAGTCCTTGCTCCAGCTGTCACCACTCACCTAACTAAAATTTTCAACCTTTCCCTCTCATCTGGTATCTTTCCCTCTTCTTTTAAACACGCCAGCATACAACCATTACTTAAAAAACCATCCCTCGACCAGAACTGCACGGCCAACTACAGACCTGTTTCCAATCTTCCCTTTATCTCTAAACTCCTGGAACGCCTTGTCCATTCCCGTCTAATCCGCTATCTCTCAGACAACTCTCTTCTTGACCCTTTACAATCTGGTTTCCGCTCTTTACATTCTACTGAAACTGCCCTCACTAAAGTCTCTAATGATCTACTAACAGCTAAATCTAATGGTCACTACTCCCTGCTGATTCTCCTGGATCTTTCTGCAGCATTCGACACTGTGGATCACCAGCTCCTCCTCACTATGCTCCGCACTATTGGCCTCAAGGACACGGTTCTCTCCTGGTTCTCCTCTTATCTCTCTGACCGCTCCTTCTCTGTGTCTTTTGCCGGCTCCTCCTCCTCCCTACTTCCTCTTACTGTCGGGGTTCCTCAAGGATCAGTCCTAGGCCCCCTTCTTTTCTCCTTATACACCGCTCCTATTGGACAAACAATCAGTAGATTCGGTTTTCAGTACCATCTCTATGCTGATGACACCCAATTATACACCTCTGCTCCGGACATCACCCCTGCATTACTACAAAAGACCAGTGATTGTCTTTCTGCCGTATCTAACATTATGTCCTCCCTCTACCTAAAACTGAATCTGTCAAAAACTGAACTACTCGTATTTCCTCCCTACACTAACCTACCTGTGCCCGATATTGCCATTTCCGTTTGTGGCTCAACCATTACTGCCCAGCAACAAGCCCACTGTCTTGGGGTCATTATTGATTCAGATCTTTCTTTCACTCCTCACATCAAATCACTCGCTCGTTCATGTCATCTACACCTCAAAAACATCTCAAGAATCAGGACTTTTCTCACCTTTGACTCAGCAAAAACTCTTACTGTCGCTCTTATTCATTCTCGTCTTGACTATTGCAACGCTCTACTAATCGGTCTCCCTCTTACTAAACTCTCCCCTCTCCAATCCGTCCTGAACGCAGCAGCCAGGATCATATTCCTCGCCAACCGCTACTCCGATGCCTCTTCCCTGTGCCAGTCATTGCATTGGTTGCCCATCCAATATAGAGTTCATTTTAAACTTATCACGCTTACCCACAAAGCGCTCCATGCTTCAGTACCCCCCTACATCTCCTCCCTTGTCTCAGTCTACCACCCTGCACGTGCCCTCCGTTCTGCAAATGACTTAAAACTAAAATCCTCCATAATCCGAACTTCCCACTCCTGTCTCCAAGATTTCTCGCGTGCTGCGCCAATTCTCTGGAATGCACTACCCAGGACAGTTCGATTAATTCCCAATACCCACAGTTTCAAGCGAACCCTAAAAACACATTTCTTTAGACTGGCGTATCACCTAAACACACTGTGTCCATCCCAGTTTTCCCCCATATTAAAATCTTCTTCAACTTCGAGTTCAAACCAACCATGCACATAATAGCCTCTGTCAGGACTGCACACATACTGGCTGGCGACCAGTCCATGTATTATTATTTATCCTATTCAGTATATCAAGGCTGCATTATACAATATATGTACTTTTTACCTTTTGTGTCTCCTCCACTACCTCATAGACTGTAAGCTCGCGAGCAGGGTCCTCACTCCTTTCGATATGAGATATGCTTATTCTGTATTGTCTGTATATGTCCCCCCTAAAAATTTGTAAAGTGCTGCGGAATATGTTGGCGCTATAAAAATAAACTATTATTATTATTATTATTATTATTGGATAGAGAGTTCCAGAGTAGCAGGGATGAATGGGATAAAGTTTGTGTGCGATTGTGGGAAGAGAAGATAAGAAGTGAGTAGAGCAGGAGATCTTGTGAGGATTGGAGGTTGCGTGCAGGTATGTACCGGGAGATTAGGTCACAGATACATGGAGGAGACAGGTTGTGGATGGCTTTATGTGCCATGGTTAGGGTTTTGAACTGGAGTCTCTGGGCAACGGGGAGCCACTGAAGGGATTGACAGAGAGGAGACGCAAAGGAATAGAGGGGAGACAAGTGGATTAGTCGGGCAGCAAAGTCGGGTGAGATGAGGAGGTGGTGTGTGAGTGGGAGATACTGATGTCCTGTCTGTCTATGAGGAGATACAAGATAGGGCCAAGTCTGTGATGCCGAGAGATGAGAGAGTCGGTAGTGGTATCCATCACAACCACATTGCCGCCTTTGTCGGACGGCTATATGGTTATGGTTTGATCCTTTTCAAGTCTGCATAGTGAATCCATTTCACCTCTTGAAAGGTTATGTTGTTCCCTATGCTTAGTTTTTGTCAGTTGTATGATATCCTCCGTAACCAAATTAAGGAAGAAATCTATGGAACTTAAGTCTCCGGTAGGAGGTGGCATTCTAGAAATTTTATTTTTAATGTCCGTGAAGGGATCAATGTATTCAGGTTCACCTCATCAAGATGGTATAGCAACCTCACGCCTTGTAGAAGGTTATTGGGTATTCCCAAGTTGTCACACTCCTTTCTATCCTCCCTAAGGAAGAGCTTTTTTAATTTCAAACGTCTGATGAATAGAGGCAGGTCTATTATTATTTCAGATTCATCAAAATCAGTGGTGTGGATAAAACTTAAACGTTTACACAGTATGCATATTTCATCAGTAGTGAGGGGCATTGATGATAGATTGATGACCTGTGTTGTTAAACGGGATTCGGCTGATTGGATCGGCTCCTGAGCAGGTAGTTCAGCTCTAAAAACTCCCTCTCTGCGGGGTTCTCCTGTTATTTCCTCTCCTCCGAAATCCACCCCTTTCTTTTAATTTTCCCTTTTGGGTTTTGGATTTTGTATCAGTATGTGAGACCTCTGTTTCAGAGGAGGATAAGTCTATCTAAGGAATATAATTCTGTCTGGTAATCGGCACCTAATATGCCTTGTTTTCCTTGAATTCTTCTAGGTAATAAAAAGCTTGTGTTTACACTCTTTTAGGTGGTATTGGTACCATTCTACCTTGTTCTGTAACTATGTTTCTTTTTTTGCGAAGTCCAGTTCTGATGAGAATTTCTTAGTTACCTCTATTTGCTACTTAAGAGCTTCATTTTTAGGGTGCCAACCACCATGTGAGGTAGGGGACAATATAGAATAGGGAGAGAGTAGGGAATAATAGACACTTTCCTTCCCAGTTTTTTCCAAATAATGCAGGTTGGTGGTATCACCCTACTAGCTTAGCACATGTAGGGTATCCATGCATGTGTATCTGTATCATTTCTTGACCCTAATGGGAAGCTAAGTGCCTAATCTCATTCTTGATCTAGACCCCCCTGACATAACTAATAAATAATGGTAAAATATCTTTGCCCAATCATTTTCTTGTTCTATACCCCATTAATATATATAACTGTGATGTACCTCTGAGACCATCGGCCTCTTTAGAGTACCACTGTGTGTTTATAAAAATATCAGGGTATATTCCATTTGTTTAGAGTGATCCATGACCATGTGTCTTCTTGGGGGTTTGAAGGCGCAATAAAAAATATGTGTCCCTTCACGTGGATCTCCATTTTCCAGCTGCAAACCCTATAGCAGGGCATGCATCTGAAGTACACCTGTTTATGCCGCATCACAACATGTCTGAGGAGCAGAATAAACAGTCGGTAGGGAAAGTATTCAGAACCCTTTAAATATTTCACTTTGTTTCATTGCAGCCATTTTCTAAGTTTAAAAAGTTCATTTTTTTTCTCATTAAAGTACACTCTGTACCCCATCTTGACTGAAAAAAAAACAGAAATGTAGAAATTTTTACAAATGTATTAAAAAAAGCAAAAGCTGAAATATCACATGGTCATAAGTATTCAGACCCTTTGCTCAGACACTCATATTTAAGTCACATGGTGTCCATTTCCTTGTGATCCTCCTTGAGAGGGTTCTACTCCTTGTGCGGTAGCGCTATTGATCATGTTGAGGGGCACTCACTTCACCGGGTTAATTAAAGCACACATGCAACGTTTTCCAGTAATCTAAAGTCCAGCAGTTTATTACACATCATAAACTGCTTATAACATAGTCCATCTCAGCGGCTCGCAGGAATATTACACATGTAATATCCTAGAGCCTTTTCAGTGGCAGCTCTGCCCGCTTGGCTTCAGAAACAGTCCTCAGCAAGGTAACAACATCAAGGTCCATATCAAGCACCGTCTTTTACCTTTGTCAGGTATAGCTGCTTCCATTAACTCTGTTCTGCCAAAGCTGTGGTTTAAGGCTCACCAGATGTGGCCTACAGGCCTTGTGCCTTCCAGGTCTAATGGTGTCTCAGGCACAGAGATCAGGTCTCTTGACTCACTGCGTTTCAAAACCCCCCCGAATATATATCCCTCTGTGCGCACAGGACCTGTGATGATGTCACAGTCATGTGATTAGTCTTTGTCACTAACTTCGTCAACTCACATTTCCGAGTCGTAACCTTGTCAGACCCCCCTCGCTCCCAGCGGTCAATACAGCAGTGCGACTCACTTGCCCTTGTATCTAAGGTCAGGTCCGACTCCGTACTGTCTCGTACTGTATTGGGTCATTTGTATGGGCCTCTCAGACTTGAGCTAATGGAGGACTCACGACCTCTAAACCCACACCCACTATCCTCAGAACATCTTGAAAGGTCTCTAACTTCTGCTGTAGCCGTTCTATTATTTGGAAGGCCCTTTCTCTGTCTGGTCTCACAATTTATAAACGGCTGCCATCTTCTGCTGCTCAGTCGACGCTGTCTTTCCATTCACAGTCTGGCGGGATTCAACTGTTCTACCTCTCGCAGGTAGGTCACTCGGTACTCCATCAGCATTCTTACATATGCAAGATTTTCTTCTGTTCCTACAGTGGAGAATGACACCATGCTGTCTTCATCCGGTATCCAGTCCTGATGATCATGTGGACTGCTTACTTTCATCACACCAGACTTCTTTACCATCATTTGCATGGCTTGGCCATTTCTCCCAATGAGCTTTCTTACCAGAGCATGAGGCACCCAGATGACTTCTTCTCGCAGACTTTGAGCTTTTCTCATAAGCTCCAGTTGTCTAATGGCTTGTTCAGTCTTCAACCGGACAATCCTCTTCATGCAAACACATCGCCAGTGCATGTCACTTAGGACAGCCACCCTCTTCCCTGTGACTTCAGTTGTGGACAGGACCACCAGCTGTTTAGCTTCTGAGGTCGAGTACACCTTACAGGCTCCCACGGCTTTCTTAAACTCTTCATGCACTGACTCTCTGGTGCATTCTTCTTCGGGTACATCTATGAGGCACTTGTACCGTGAAGTTTCTGTCTAATCAGTGGTCTCCAAACGATCATCTGGCTCAGGTTTCAGGGACAACTGAGTTTCAGATTCTTCACACTGTATGCTTCCCCTGAGCTGACTCACAGCTATGAACTCAAGAATTCTCCTCTTGACATTTTCCATCCCATACTGATCTTCTTTTAACACTTCCTCAGCTCTCCTCAGTTCCACCTTCTCATAGTATAAACGATTAAGCGCAACTTGTTTGCCCTTTTCCTTCTCGAAGGCGGCCTCGTTCACTGATTGGTACTTTGCCAGGTGACCTTTGAGCTCGAAAACTTCTTCCTCTAGCTCAGCTACTCGCCTCTCAGCAGCCCATCTCTGAAGTTCTTCCTGCTTCAACTGCTCCTTTATCAGCAGAATTCTCTCAGCCCTCTCTGTCTCCAATGAGCCTACTCCGCACTCGACAGCCAGTCTCTCAAGCGTCTCTTGCTTCAAATGGGCTTGTAGCGTCTCCTTGAGCTCCTTGATCTCTGCTCTTACATCCACCGAATCATCCAAGCTCACATTATTCGAGGAGGTATTTGCTTCATACCTCCCTTCTTCAGTGGCAAACTCCTGACCCTGATCTGTGGCTTCTCCGATAGACTCCTCCATCTTTTTCCACTCAGCTTCCATCCTGCTGATTCTATCCTGAAGGCACGTCTCTGCCCTCTGCAGATCATCACAGAATGTCTTCAGCTCCTTCACCTGAGCTTCCAGTCCTAGGATCTTTCTACGGAGATCATCATTCTCATCATGGGTGTCCTGCTGAGTGGTCTCAATCATTTGTAGCATGTGCTCTGCATCAGCCTTATCATCCTCTAGTTTTTTCTTAACCTTGAGGAGATCCTCATAGTCCCTCTTGGTTTATAGCAGGTCCCTATTGTGTTCATCATACTCCTTCTTGGATTCACGCAGCTCCCGGTTGAACTGTTCTCGCAGGTGTTCTAGGTCTTGATCGCGTCCAGAAACTTCGTCCTTCAGCGCCCCTTTTAAGGCAGATAGCTCCCTATCCCGCTGCTGTAGACCCTCGTCCAGCCTTTGCATCTCCTGCATCAGCTGCTTCACCTGCTCTTGAAATCTCTGCACTTCCTTTCTTGTGACCTCTGCTTCCTCCGCATCCCCAGAGCCTTTCTTCACTTGGTTCAGCTCTGACTGCACCAGGGAGAAATGATTTTTCATTTCATTCAGCTCATATTCAGACTCCTCTTTCTCAAGCTTCAACTGCAAAACCTCCTCCTTGGTTTTGCGGAGGTCCTCTTTATTTTTCTGGAACATTTCCTTCCATTGGTTGAGTTCCTCTCTGCTTTCCTCCAGTTCTCACTGCAAGTTCCTCAAAATCTGGTTTATTTTCTGCCGCTCAGACTCCAGGCTCAGCTGGTCCTGGGACACATTCTCCATGTTTTTCCTTAGTTGCTGTACATCACTCTGATACTGCTGCCTGAAAGGCTCCAGCTCCTGGTCATGATTGGCCACCTCCTCTTTCAGCGCTCCCTTCAGGGCTGTCAGTTCCTGAACCTTCTGTCTCAGTAGATCATCATGCTTGTACTGAATCTACAGAACTGCATCCAACTCTTCCTCCTGGTCTTCTTTATTGTTGGATACTGTACCAGAGGTTGCTACTGGCAGCGTCAGCTCCTCTTCTATCCTGATCTCCTCTGCTTCTAAAGGAGAATCCACACTCGGAATAAAGGCACACAGCATTGCATTTTCTTTATTTACCCTTTCAGCAAAGACTACAGGAGCAACTTCTTTGTGGCCCTTGTACCTTCGAAGACGAAAGTGGGACTTTCTCACCTCATTTAACTCCTCCTGACTGAACTCTCTTTCTACTTTCATAGTGTCACTCCCCATGGTGTCAACCCCTTCTACTGGAGCTACCCAGTTATCAACGGTTGAATTGTCATTTTTAGGCGGTACCAACACACGACCAGTAACCAATTCTGGTTTTCTATGCCCCACCCCCTTTTGAGACTCCATCCCTTTTGGACAACTACACCTGTAGGGGGTGCTTTAAAAAAAAACAACATCCTGCCGTTCCAGCACCATGTCCTGTTGCCGTTTCCCAAATACCTGCTGCAATTTTAACAGGCACTTAAATCGCTCAATAGCTTCAGTCTCATTTTCTGCTCCATTCACAGCCATCTTTATCAGCTCCTGCATTTCTTTAGCACACTCTATTTTGCTGAAGAGCGTTTGCAGCCGGTCATCTAACCCTTTCTCCATTCTATCTGGGGATACTGCTCCATTTATAGCCATCGCAGTGCGCTGTTCACACCAGACACTTCACACCGCTCTCACCAGAAAAAATTTCGTGGCCCCACCAAGCCACAGCAAACCAGGTTTGAGTGCGACGACAATTTTCATAACCCTGCCGAGTTACAGCCAGATGCTTAAATCTTCGTGGCCCCGTCAAGCCACAGTCAGATGCTTGCATCCACATTCGTCGTCCTGTGCCGTTACCCCTTGCAACCAGACTGCAGTTGCCCGCATTCTCTAACCAATTGTGAGGTAGCGCTATTGATCATGTTGAGGGGCACTCACTTCACCGGGTCAATTAAAGCACACATGCAATGTTTTCCTGTAATCTAAAGTCCAGCAGTTTATTACACATCATAAACTGCTTATAACATAGTCCATCTCAGTGGCTCGCAGGAATGTTACACACGAAATATCCTAGAGCCTTTTCAGTCGTAGCTATGCCCGTTTGGCTTCAGAAACAGTCCTAAGCAAAGTAACAACATCAATGTCCATATCAAGCACGGTCTTTTACCTTTGCTAGGTCTAGCTGCTTCCATCATCTCTGTTCTGCCAAAGCTGTGGTTTAAGGCTCACCAGATGTGGCCTACAGGCATCATGCCTTCCAGGTCTAATGGGGTCCCAGGCACAGAGATCAGGTCTCTTGACTCACTGCGTTTCAAAACCCCCCCAAATATATATCACTCTGTGCACACAGGACCTATGATGATGTCACAGTCATGTGATCAGTCACCTGAAGGGGACGTACGTGGTGAGCCAGAACACACCCCCTCAGACATTTTGGCAATGCAGCAAGCCGCTGCATTACATCCTTCATTGGAGTCCAGCTGTGTTTAATTAAACTGATAGGACTTAATTTGGAAAGGCACACACATCTCTATATAAGACCTCACAGCTCACAGCGCATGTGTAACATCCCTGGCGGCGTGCTGACATGGCTTACCATCTCCCACCATGCAAGACCGCCAACTTACCTACCAGTTCAGGCTGCACACTATGCTCCTCTCCCTGCTGTGCGCATGTCTCTTGTCTGCTGGCTTAGGGCGGCGGCGCTGGCACTTCCTGATTCTTAACCCTCAACTGGTGAGGTGGGGTTTTTGTCACGCAACTGGTGATGTGGGGTTTCCTATAACCCAGTGTTTAGAGATCTCTTATTTTTACAGAAAATTCAAAGATCACGTTTGTTTTAATCATTTTCTTATTGGCGATTGATTACACATGAGTATAACAAATTTTTGACACCCACAAATGGATGGAAGCTAATGAGACACGGATCCTCATACCAGCATTTTTCAATGAATGGAAGCCGAACAAAAATTCCCTGGGTTGTGGCAAACCCCACCTCACCAGTTGAGTGTTAAAGTTACAGTGTGCACAGTCCAAATGCGTCCACAGCCTATTGCTGTGAGTCACTGGATACTTAAACCTCCTCCACCCAGTGGGAGGTGCCTGAGCAACACTTTCTTTTAATGTGTTCTGTGCAACTGAGTAGGCAGGTCCTGTCCTGTATCTGTGACTTCTAGTCTGTTTCCGCCACCCCGGGGGCTGAGAACCCAGGCCCGTTAACTGCATCTGTGACTTCTAGTTTTTTCCACCACTATGGGGGCTGTATGCACAGGCTTGTTCCTGTATCTCTTTCCAGTGTCAGTTCCTGTCTGAACTGTGTCCTAGCCCGTTACCTGTTTGTCTCTATGTCCGATCCTTCCCTTTTCCTGCAGTGTCTGAACCAGTACCTAACTCCTACTCATTGTCTCTGTACTTCTGTTTGTGAGTTTTGTGTCCACTCGCTACTTCATTGCAAGTACCTTGTGTGTATCTGGTTCTGCTTGTCCAGCTTCCCTGCCTTTGTATCTACCGCCTGTGTTCCAGCTATCTTCCTGTGTTTCCCAGTCTGTTCCATGGGATCAGAGCCCTGTCCTGTCTGCCCGCACCTGCGGCTCTGCTCCGCTCTGCTTGTCCTCCGCACCTGCGGCTCTGCTCTGCTCCGCTTGTCCTCTGCATCTGCGGCTCTGCTCCGCTTGTCCTCCGCACCTGCGGCACTGCTCTGCTCCGCTTGTCCTCCGCTCTTGCGGCTCTGCTCCTGTATCCCAGTCTGTACTGTTCCCTATCCAGCCTGTTTACCTACCTGTCAGTACCTGCCTGTCTGTATACCAGCCATGCCTGCCAGTACCCGCCCGTCTGCATACCAGCCAAACCTGTCCTTTCCTGCATTCCCTGGTGTGGGTCAACAGCTGTGTGACAGAGGTGTGACTTGGAGTAGCACCTGGGCCACCTCCCTCATCCCTCCTCAGACCACGGAGTCGATTAAGCCGCCGTGTGTCCGTTGTCGGATCTGGCAAGGTACATAGTCACGCCCCTCCAGGCACTCCTCGGTTCGTGGCCCAGTGGAACCACTAACCACGCTCACGCCAAACAGTCCGGGCGTGAGCTTAACAGCATGTCAGACTAAATGAGAATCATGAGCTCAAAGGAACTGCCCAAGGAGCTCAGAGACAGAATTATGACAAGGCACAGATCTGGTCAAAGTTACAAGAGAATTTCTGCATTACTCAAGGTTTCTAAAAGCACAGTGGCCTCCATAATCCTTAAATGGAAGAAGTTTGGGACCACCAGAAGTCTTCCTAGACCTGGCCGTCCAGCCAAATTGAGCAATCGTGGGAGAAGAGCCTTGGTGAGAGAGGTAAAGAAGAACTCCAAGATCACTGTGGCTGAGCTCCAGAGATGCAGTAGTGTGGTGGGAGAAAGTTCAAAGTCAATTATCACTGCAGCCCTCAACCAGTCGGGCCTTTATGACAGAGTAGCCCGACGGAAGCCTCTGCTCGGTGCAAGACATATGAAAGCCCGCATAGAGTTTGCTCAGAAACACATGAAGGACTCCCAGACTATGAGAAATAAGATTATCTGGTCTGATGAGACAAAGATAGAACTTTTTGGTGATAATTCTAAATGATATGTATGGAGAAAACAAGGCACTGCTCATCACCTGCCCAATACAATCCCAACAGAGAAACATGGTGGTGGCAGCATCATGCTATGGGGGTGTTTTTCAGCTGCAGGGACAGAACGACTGGTTGCAATTGAAGGAAACATGAATGCGGCCAAGTACAGAGATATCCTGGATGAAAACCTCTTCCAGAGTGCTCTGGACCTCAGACTTGGCCGAAGGTTCACCATCCAACAAGACAATGACCCTAAGCATATGTAGCACCCCGAGGGCTCGGCTGCTACAGGGGTATTGCACCTCAAACCAGAGGTGTGATATTCCACTCCCGGGTAAGGATGGAGTGTGGACCAGGACTCGGTAGGCTGCATGCACCACACACACCCCATTTCCGAGGGACAGCTCAACGGTGCTCCCACAAGATAGAAGTGCAGGCACAACAGCATCTGTCCCTGGCTGGAGTGGGGGAGGAGAAAGTACACCCAGTGGTGTAGGAGCAGATAGGGGTGGGTCTCTGGGCATAGGCAGGAGCCCATTGGTTGCTAGTCACCTGAGCTCGGGTGTCAGAAGGAGGTAAATTAGGTGGGCACCATCTTAGGACAGTGGTCAGTTCAGAGAGGAGTTCAGCCAGAGAGGGCTGACAGGGAGCTGTGGCTCAGTCTGGGCCCAGCTCCAGAGGCAGCCCTGGAGTGGAGGCCAGGAACAGCAGAAAGAGAGAGGAGAAGGAACGGAAAGGAAAGTAAGAAAGGAACTGGAACAGAGGAGAAAGGAAGCAAGGAACACAGAGAAAGGCCCAGAGACACGAGGACAGAAGGAACCCCATATGCCCAGAGGAGATACAGGGTGAAGGGTTGGCAGAACAGGGTACCGGAACCCAAATTGGTGGAGGCAACAGATTCCTCAGCCAAAGACCGGAGGTTGTTACCACATCTTGGTGCGACCCCTCACTACATCCACCAGAAAGGGTCAGGGAAACTGGAGAATAGGGTATAGGGTCAGGGAAACTGGAGAAAGGTTTCGCCAACAGAAGGCCCGAGGGAGCTGGACAAAGGTGGGTCACTGGTGGGGACGGCCAGAGAAAGGAAAGGAAGGGAGCCCTGTGCCACGCTCTGGAATTGCCTGGGAGTTGGTCGAGTCCCTTGCCTGGTGGACGCAGCACGGCTTGGGCAGTCACCGCCGGTACCGAGGTGACTAGGACCAGTAAAGAACTGTGAGTAAAGCATTGAAAACTGCAACTGCACGTCTCTGTGATTCCTCGCCGCACCAGCACCATTAGCATTGGGACCCTCACACCATCACTCCCATCATCATTTACACTAGCTGCCCTGAGGTAATACTTCTCCCGTGGGGAGTTATCCCATACTCGGCTGCGCAAACAACATCAGCCTCAGCGGTCGGCAGCGCAGCGGCGGTCCCCACTGACCGCAATCCACGGGTGGCGTAGTCGGACATTTGCTATACATTAAGACTGTCACTGGTTTGACCGCCCTGGGCACGGACCGGGTCAGCGCCACGGAGACTACAACCCCCAGCGATCCGGCTCCGGGTATCCCCTGCACAACACAGGCCCAGGGGGCGCGTCACATACAGCTAAAATAACAAAGAAGTGGCTTCAGAACAACTCTGTGACCATTATTGACTGGCCCAGCCAGAGCCCTGACCTAAACCCAATTGAGCATCTCTGGAGAGACCTGAAAATGGCTGTCCACCAATGTTCACCATCCAACCTGACGGAACTGGAGAGGATCTGCAAGGAAGAATGGCAGAGGATCCCCCAATCCAGGTGTGAAAAACTTGTTGCATCATTCCCAAGAAGACTCATGGCTGTACTAGCTCAAAAGGGTGCTTCTACTTAATACTGAGCAAAGGGTCTGAATACTTATGACCATGTGATATTTCAGTTTTTCTTTTTTAATAAATTTCAAAAATTTCTACATTTCTGTTTTTTTTCAGTCAAGATGAGGTGCAGAGTGTACTATAATGAGAAAAAAATATAACTTTTTAGAATTTACCAAATGGCTGCAATGAAACAATGCGTGAAAAATTTAAAGGGCCCTGAATACTTTCTGTACTCACTGTAAGAGGTTACAACCCTTCTACCTTGTATCTCGAGTCTGGGGGGCAAGGACAAGTATTGTGAGCCCTGGACACTGTTACCATGGGGCGGCGCCTTAGGCGTCGCTTCCGGAACCAATGAGTTCCAGCGGCCATGTCCTGCGTTTCACAGACCGGAAGTGAGATTTTCAGACTGGAAATGCGTCACACACTGTAGATGGAGCCACAACAGCGCAGTGTTGGTTTAAAATGGAGACAGTGAGGTGAGTGCCTCTACTGCAACATTGAGCACGTTATCCCACAAACGTGTCTGTAATGATATTACCGTCTACACGGCAGGAATAAGTACCTCCCCTGATGAATCAATGTGTTTGAAGAAACGCGTCGGGAGAATGGAGGAAATGAATAAACTAGGGAACCGGCATGGTATATCCTCAACTTGGGTGAGATTATTCCCTTTATTTTCCTACGGTTGGTGAATAATCACATGTGTGCACACAGTTACACCAATACCGCATTATTGTGCATACAGGGTGACAGTGGTATGTTGAGATCATAGCCCTATGTCGCTGCATGTATGTAGCTGCACCTATAAGAGTGTTATCCCCTTTGCCCAAAGTGGACAGGTTTATAGAGGATGTCTGACTGATATATGCTAATTATTATCCTACATAAATACCTGAGAAAAGGCATAATATGCTCCACAGTTGAAGAAAGGGACCGGGGTTCCACTAGTAACCACTTGAATGCTCAGCTAGTTTGAATGAGCATTGCCATTTCTGCACTAAGGTACATATAAAAACTGTTCAATAGTACACACGTGGTCAAAATTATTGGTTCCCCTCGTTTAATGAAAGAAAAACCCACAATGGTCACAGAAATAACTTGAATCTGACAAAAGTAATAATAAATTAAAAATGATTAAAATGAACAAATGAAAGTCAGACATTGCTTTTCAACCCTGCGTCCACAGAATTTTTAAAAATATTAAGCTCATGAAGTAGGCCTGAACAGAAATGATGGTGCTCTTAACTTAATATTTTGTTGAACAAACTTTTAAGGCAATCACTGATATCAAACGATTCCTGTAACTGTCAATGAGACTTCTGCACCTCTCGACAGGTGTTTTGGCCCACTCCTCATGAGCAAACTGCTCCAGTAGTCTCGTGTTTGAAGGTTGCCTTTTCCAGACGGCATGTTTCAGCTCTTTCTAAAGATGCTCAATAGGATTTAGGTCAGAGCTCATAGAAGGCCACTTCAGAATAGTCCAATGTTTTCCTCTTAGCCATTCTTGGGTGTTTTTAGCTGTGTGTTTTGGGTCATTATCCTGTTGCACGAATCATGACCTGCGACTGAGACCAAGCTTTCTGACAGTGGGCAGCACATTTCTCTCTAGAATCCCTTGGTCGACTTGAGATTTCATTGTACCCTGCACTGATTCAAGACATCCTGTGCCAGATGCAGCAAAGCAACTCCAGAACATAACAGAGCCTCCTCCATGTTTAACAGTAGGGACAGTGTTCTTTTATTGTTATGCTTCAAGGGGTTGTTCACTACTATGGAAAATAGCCCAATGTATTTTTATGATGAACAGAAGCTTCTTTGTAATTACCTTCCTCTGCTGTTTCTGCCTGTGAGCAACGCTATCACTGGCCACTCACAGGCAGCACGTGACCCCCGCTGAGGTCATGTCAAGTGAGGCGTGACTCAGCGCTGGGATCCCCGCGGTGGCTGCTGGGTTGTGGGCAGGGTTACTCCCGCGTCACACTCTGCATCCACCATTTGCTTTCCCAATGAATGGGGAGAGGGAGAGCACGCGGTGGATGCCGGGTGTGATGCGCGGGGTAACCCCGCCCACGACCCAGCAGCCACCATGGAACGCAGAAGAGGGACCCTCGGCTGCAACCTGAACTTGTCAGCGCCGACTGCAGCTGGGGGTGACGTGATTCCTGTGAGCGGCAAGTGATAGTGCCGCTCACAGGCAGAAACAGCAGAGGAAGGTATATACAAAGAAGCTTCTATTTATCATAATAATACATTGGACTATTTTCAATAGTAGTAGACAACCCCTTTAATTTTTCTGTCTGTGAACACAGACATCTGTCCATGGGACATTCTCCCAGTAGCTTTGTGGCTTGTCAACATGTAGTTTGGCAAATTCCAGTCTGGCTTTTTTATGACTTTTTTTTCAACAATGATGTTCTCCTTGGTCTTCACCCATGAAGTCCACTTTGGATCAAACAACGACGAATGGTGCTATCTGACACTGATGTTCCTTAAGCTTGAAGTTCACCTTTAATCTCTTTAGAAGTTATCCTAGGCTCTTTTGTTACCATTCGTATTATCCGTCTCTTTCATTTATCATCAATTTTCCTCCTGCGGCTACGTCCAGGGAGGTTGGCTATAGTCCCATGGATCTTAAATTTCTGAATAATATTTGCAACTGTAGTCACAGGCATATCAAGCTGCTTGGAGATGGTCTCATAATCTTTACCTTTAACATGCTTGTCTATAATTTTCTTTCTAATCTCCTGAGACAACTCTTTCCTTTGCTTCCTCTGGTCCATGTTGAGTGTGCTACACACCATGTCACCAAACAGCACAGTGAGTATCTGTAACCCTATATACAGGCTCACTGGCTGATCATAAGATTGTAGACACCTGTGATGCTAATTAGTGGACACAACTTCATTTAACATGTCCCTTTTGTCACATTATTTTCAGGGGTACTATCATTTCTGTCCAGGCCTATTTCATGAGTTTATTTTTTTTTTAATTCTGTGGAAGCAGGGTTGAAAAGCAATGACTGACTTTCATTTGTTCATTTTCATAGATTTTTAATTTATTATTACTTTTGTCAGATTCAATTTATTTCTGTGACCATTGTGGGTTTTTCTTTCATTAAACGAGGGGTACCAACAATTTTGACCACGTTTGTATATAAGGATATGAGCATTTATTGTACAGTTTGTGGCCACCCCTAGCTGGTCACTAAATTGTTATTTGTACCTGCTGTGTGTTTGGCTGCATGTCCAGTGACAATTGGTTTTGGAATACTGGCACTATTCTAAGCACCTACTGGTCCCTGAGGTGACCTACCTCATCTCTGTTGATATTTGTTATTGGCGTTTTTAGGTGATTTTTATTGAGGTTTTTTAATCAATTCTAATAAAAATATATTTTTAATTAGTCCAATTGCAGCTTTTCTTGACTTAAATCTGTTTGGGCATCTACCCCTTGCTTTTTTGACTATATTTTATGCATCACAGATACAGTCATTACATTAGTAGACACATAATTACCGCCCTTGTATTTCAATTTGCCTTCATATTGTGGCAGCCGTGGATCATAAAAATGAGAACTGACATATACAACTACCTGAGTGCTAGAAAATAAAGACACAAGGAGACAGAGCATTAATTTTAAACATTTTATTAAATAAAATGTTTACCCCTACCTAAAGCCAATGATCCAGAAGAAGGCAAAAAACCTGGACACGTTCAGCCAATGTGTGTCACAGGGAAAAAATTCCTTCTTGACCCCGAGAAAAGGCGATCAGTTCGAGAACCCTGGACCAAGGCCATACTACAACTAACTAACTGATATATAGAGCAATGACTCGTTTCCGGAGAGCAGATCTTCTTTGTCCTGGTAACACGCCTCACCTCTCCTTATCAGATCGGACTCTGAGCTTATAGCTTGTCTACGTTGATCTCCCCTGTAAAAATACAGAACACTAACCCCCACAAACACTACCCCCCACAAACACTACCCCCCGACAAACACTACCCACCACAAACACTACACCCCACAAACACTACACCCCACAAACACTACACCCCACAAACACTAGCCCTTCGGATACAGACATAGGGCAGTTATATCACATCAGGTCCCTTATACAATTAGGTTAGACAGCAGACACCTATGTAATATGATGTCATGATGCACTGATTCCAGAATTAGATCTATATAATCAGTATATAATGACCTCATAAGACAACAAATATTATCTACAGACATATTAAATGATTAACACTAAATAATCCCGTGGCTCTTGTTAGATTCTTCAGTCTTCCTTCCAGGATCCAGATATTCTTCCTGGTAAGAAAAAAATAATACAAGACGGATCAGGCAAAGACCCATAGAAAATCAGTCATATATATATATTGTACTTTATGCCCCCTTTTCTTTGCAGTTTTAAATTTTGATGTAGATACTTAAAAATGGTGCAAGAAATGTAATTTATAAAAAATCGTGGAAACTATATATATATATATATATATATATATATATATATATATATATATATACACATATATACAGTGTATATATATGTAAAATACAGTAAAATAAATTAATATGTGTCCCCCAATGTATCTACACCAACCTCTCTCCCATGTGGGGGACTAAGGGTAGATTTTTTTTTTGCCTCAAAAATCCGAAATTAAAATGACAGAACCACCACCAGCAATCTGTGGCAGCCACCTATACCACTGGAACTGTCAATGACCGAAGTAGCACATGCAGGGTCTCCATCCAAGGTCCCATCTTGTTGCTGACCTCTGTGATAGCCCCAGGGATGTCCCCATGTTTGCTGCATAGAACTCTCAGTGTCCAACATTCCACTGTGTGACCTCACAAAGAACCTTCATCACCCAAGTCTAGAGATTCTGCCAGCAAAGACTGGAGAAAGCTAGAACCTTACAGCCACAATCCGTAGACTTGGAGGATCGATGTCCATGTTGGCGCTAAGTTCACTAACTTAAATCCCTGTAAAGTTTCTCATTTACCTGTATCCTCAATCCAGAAACTTCCAATCTCCTCGTCTCATCTCCTGAAATGAGAATCTGTGTCCTCGATCCTGGATCCTCTGCTCTCCTTGTCTTCATCTCTTGAAATGAGAATTTGCCCCCTGAACACCCGTTTATATAGCCCCACAGTCATTGTGACATCATGCTGTGAGGTAACAATGGCCTCCTGGATTTGATGATGTCACATATGACCATGAGTGATATCTCCACAGGTATTAATTAATATTAATAACAAGTAGTAATAATATGGCAGATCACATTGGTTAGCATCAAGGCTGGAGGAGCAGGACGAATAAGGAAAAGTTCCCAAAAGTAAACTGCATTTACTGCGACTGAAAAAAGTAAATGACTTTATATTACTTCAAATGTAATTAAATGCTAGGCTCTATGACAACACTACACTGTTACCATAGGAACAAAGACCTATAGCCCATAGCAACCAGTCCAATTCCAGCTTTAGTGTATTTAAGGCCTGAAATCAAGAACATTGAGTGTTTTGTTTGCTGGTGATACATCTAGCAATGGACAAATGACAGGTAAGAGCAGGAATCACTGTCTATGAGAGAAACCATTCCCATTGTTACATATTTTCACACATTTTGTAAGTGCAGGAACTATGGACATTCCAGTTTTTGTGAAACAACAACTCCCAGCATTCACAGGATAAATATGAACAAAAGTTCAAGAATTTCTTTTTATTTCTTTCATGGCATTCGCCGTGCGGTATAAGCAGGGCCGGCTCCAGGTTTTCGTGGGCACTGGGCGAAAGAGTCTCAGTAAGCCCCTTTTACACATACCACGATTCATGACACACAAATGCCACAGAAAAATATATATATATAATACAATGCAGAAGATTTCACTTCTTGCATTACATGACCGATATCTATTGTAATTTCTAAAATAGCTCAGAAACCGGCGAATTGATCCATACAGAATACTGGCCCCCAAAAAATGCTCAATACAGGATATTGGCCCCCATATAACGCTCCATAAAGGATACTGGCCCCATTATAACGCTCCATATAGGATACTGGCCCCATATAACGCTCCATACAGAATACTGGCCCCCATATAACGCTCCATGCAGGCTGTGCCCCAACATAATGCTCCATGCAGGCTGTTTCCCCCACATAATGCCTTATGCAGGCTGATCCCCCCATATAATGCCCCATGCACGATGTCACCCCCCCTTATAATGCCCCATGCATTATGTCACTCCCCCTTATAATGCCCCATGCAGAATGTCACCCCCCTTATAATGCCCCATGCATTATGTCACCCCCTTATAATGTCCCATGCAGGATGTCACGCACGCTTATAATGCCCCATGCATAATGTCACCACCCCTTATAATGCCCCATGCAGGATGTCACTTTCCCCCCATATAACGCCCCATGCAGGATGTCACCTCTCTCCCCCCTCCCTTATAATGCCCCATGCCTCCATACATTAAAAAAAATAATATAAAATACTCACCTAACTACTCACCTGCTGCCGATGCTCTGGACTCCAGCATCGCCGGCGTCTTCCCACTCTGCGCTGTGACGGCTCAGGAGAGAGCGCGGTGGAAAGACGTCACCGCACCCTCTGACCTGAGACGTCACAGTGCTGCAGCTGCGGAAGACATCGGACCTGCTGCGGAAGCACAGGGAGAGGTAAGTATTGTGCCGCCGGCTGACGGGGCCCTGAGCAAGCGGGGGGAGCGGGAGCTGACACCACCCTCCTCCGCTCACAGGTCCCATAGCGCAGCGGGTGAGTGAGCCTGCTCAGGGCCCCGGCACTTGCCCGCGTGCTCCGGGTGCTGGCGCCGGCCCTGGGTATAAGTGATACGATGGCTTTATTCTGTAGGTCAGTACGATTACAGCGATACCAGATTAATATAAGATTTTTAATGTTTTCCTGCTTTTACACACAAAACATTTTTTTGGGGTGCATAATATTTAATGAACCCTTTTTATTCAGCAGTATGTATAACATACCACCATACACTCGTCCTAATTTTTCAGCATCGGACCAATTTTTTATACGCTAGTATGACTCCAGCCTTAAGTTTCCAAACTGATAGCCCTGTAACCGATCACTTTATTGAGCTCTGTCCAGTTTGCCTTATATACTCCCTGCTGACATCAGCCGATAGACCTGTATGAGAATGTTCGGAGAGGTCTGGGCATGTACGTTGGAATATTTCCAATATATAATGCATTAACATTATAAGTGAATATCCTTTGCATGTATAACTTAAAATCTAAATGTGTCAGGAAAATTCGGAGTTCATGTTTGGAATCAGCGCGTTCAATTTAGTGTAAATCACAATAAATCAAATGTTTTTCTCTCAGTAGCAAAATCATTGTTGGCATGTACTTACTTTTCTAATGTGGCCACTAACCATTAATACAGTAACCTTAGTAATCCAGATAATAGATTATCTGCTTGAAGATGGGGTGTAGAAACTCCAGAAGGAGATTAACTTGCCTTATCATCTTTTTACAAATACCTACAACTTAGGCACACATATTAGACCCAGTCAACTATGACAAGGATGCTAATACACAATCACTTTATCCCAGATATGATCCTACCTGTGAACCACACACATGGTTTAATTTCTACTAAATATTAAAAACTTCTGTGACCTTGCATAGATGAGAACCCTCTGACAGTTAAAGGTTTATTCTCATCTCCAAGATCCTACCTCAATATGTATTAGTTGTAATAATAATATTAGCGAATTCCTCCAATTCTAAATGTAGTATAGTTCTTCTGATTCACTATGTTGCTTACCCCATGTACAGATCATGGGAACATCTTAGGTATCCATGTGTCACGCAAGATGTGGGAAAGACATAGTGATTCACCCCCTGGGCCGCGTGGGGAACCCGGAACCGGGCCTTTGGTGGGATGCTGGGGGTTGTAGTCACCGTGGCGATGACCCGGTCCCGTGGCTCAGGGTGGTCAAACCAGTGGCAGTCTATTGATATGGTTTTCATTATTTTCAAATGTCCGACTACGCCACCCGTGGTTTGCGGTCAGGATGAACCGCCGCTGCAGGGCAGACCGCTGGGCCTGATGTTTGTGAGCAGCACAGGGATTGTTAGAACCTTGCTCTTAGGTTTTTTCCTTTGCTGGTCACATGACCTTGTTGGCCTATTTAATCCTGCTCCGCCCTTCTGGCTTTGCTGGACTTCATTGTATAACTACTTTCTAGCTAGCCTGTGCTCTGTATCTAACTCTGTTAGTTTGCTTGGTCTTCGGACCTCTATGTTCTATATATTTTGTTTGTTCGTCTGTCTGCTACTATTTCTGTTAGGAGGTGTCCCATTTTCCTCCCAGTCCTTAGTACTTGTAGGGATTCCTTCCCCACATCTATAGGTCTCCGTACAGACTAGCTTAGGACTTTAGCAGGTCTGATCGCAGGATCAGGTTCCCTGTTACATCGTAGGGATTCAGCTGAGTTCTATCGTAGGGACAGATCTCCTCTCTTTCCTTAGCTCTGGTAGCAGAACATAACAGTAAGTCCAGCCTGCAAATTCTCTAAGGAAAGATATTTCTGTTCCATCATGGTGTCGGTGCAGGATTTGGCTCATCGCCTGCAGGGACTCTCTCTGGAGGTGGCCGAGCTCCGTCAGCACGTGAGTAACTGTCCTGGAGCACATTTCTTGGAGCCTAAGGTATGTTTGCCGGATTTATTTTTTGGTGAACACCGAGAATTTTTTTCATTTAAAAATGCTTGCTTATTGTATTTTCGTTTGAGACCCAAGTCCTCTGGGGATGAATTCCAGCGCATAGCGTTCATAATGTCACTTTTGCGCAAAGAGCCTCAGGAGTGGGCCTTTTCTTTGCAACCTAGTGATACATGCTTCAGATCAGTGGAGAGTTTTTTTTCTGCTTTGGGACTATTATATGATGATCCTGACCGTGTCGCATCAGCTGAGACTGAGTTGAGACGTTTGAAACAGGGATCAGGTAATGTGGAAAAATATTGTACTCATTTCCGTCGTTGGTCTACTCAAACAGGGTGGAACGATTCTGCTCTGAAAAGTCTATTTCTTGCTGGGCTTAATGAAAGGGTTAAAGACCTGCTAATTGCTTATCCTACACCTGAAGATTTGCATCAGGCTATGCAATTAGCTATACGGGTGGATAGGAGACTGCGTGCAAGGGTTAATGAGAGCAAATCCTCTGCTATGTCAGTTTCTGGTTATGAGAATGTGTGTACTAACAGTGGTGAACCGATGGAGATTGGATCGGTGGCACCTCGCTCTCAAGAAAAAGACCGTAGATTTTCTGAAGGCTTGTGTTTCTATTGCGGAAAATCTGGTCATTTGATTAAAGGCTGTGAGCTTCGTATGAAGAAAGAAAAAAAAATGGTCAGTCATGCCCGTATTGCCTGTTTAAATTCCAAGGGTGTATTTTTAGCTGCTTCCACGATTGCTCAGGAAAAATTAATGGAATTTCGGGTGTTTGTTGATTGTGGATCTACTCTGAATGTTATTGATGGGGGATTCTTGGAAAGACTCAATTTAAAACCCGAACCTTTATCATCCCCTATTGCTGTGGTTTCGGTGGATGGTTCCCCTTTGAAGAATATTACTCTCAAGGTCTGTGAATTTCCTCTCACTATTAATGGTGTTCACCACGAGAAATTGGATTTGGTAGTTTTGAATAACTTGCCTTCTCCAGTAATATTGGGATTGCCCTGGTTAAAATTTCACAATCCTGTACTGGATTGGTCTACCAGTGAAATTAAATCCTGGAGCCATAAATGTTATGACAAGTGTTGTAACGGGCGTATTGCAGCTTTGGATAGGGGAGAATTGCCTGTTCCTATTCAGGATTTTTGGAGAGTTTTTTCTGAGAAGGAATCGCAGGTTTTGCCTCCCCATAGAGACTATGATTGTTCTATTGAATTTGTCCCTGGAGCGACTCTTCCTAAAAGTCGTTTATTTAACCTTACTATTCCTGAGAGGAAGGCTTTGGAGGAATACATACAGACAAGTTTGGCCGCCGGTCACATTAGGCCCTCTAAGTCTCCTGTGGCGGTTGGATTTTTTTTTGTAAAAAAAAAAGGACGGCGGTTTACGTCCTTGTCTGGATTTTCGTGAGATTAACAAAATTACTGTACGCAATCCTTACCCACTGCCATTGATTCCTGATCTGTTTAACCAGTTAATGGGGGCCAAGTGGTTCTCTAAAATTGACCTTAAGGGGGCATACAATCTGTTGCGCATGAAGGAGGGTGACGAATGGAAGACTGCTTTTAACACTCCTGTGGGTCATTTTGAGAATCTGGTTATGCCTTTTGGTCTTACTAATGCTCCTGCATTTTTTCAGAATCTTATTAATGACATCCTTAGACCTTTGATCGGCAAAAATGTGGTTGTGTATTTGGATGACATTTTGATTTATTCGCCGGATCTGGAGTCTCATTGGCGGAGCGTACGTGAGGTATTACAGTTATTAATGGACAATTCGCTTTTTGCTAAGCTGGAGAAATGTGAGTTCGCTGTACAGAGAATTAGTTTTTTGGGTTACATTATCTCCAGCGAAGGTTTTGAGATGGACCCGGTTAAAGTTCAAGCTGTACAGGAATGGCCTAGGCCTATTGGTTTGAAATCGATACAGAGGTTTTTAGGTTTCGCCAATTATTACAGAAAATTCATAAAAAATTTTCTAGTATTGTCAAACCTCTGACCGATCTCACCAGGAAAGGTGCTGATGCGGTTCAGTGGTCTTCTGAGGCCATTGAAGCTTTTGTGTATCTCAAGGAGAGGTTCACCTCTGCTCCCATCCTTATGCAGCCTGATGTGACTAAGCCGTTTTTGGTTGAGGTTGATGCTTCCTCTGTGGGGGTTGGCGCAGTATTGTCTCAGGATAACGGGGATGGATTACATCCCTGTGCCTTTTTTTCAAAAAAATTTTCGGAGACTGAACTGAATTACGATATTGGTAATCGGGAATTATTGGCTATTAAACTCGCATTTGAACACTGGCGCCACTTCTTGGAAGGTGCGGAATTTCCCGTTCAGGTTCTTACGGATCATAAAAATCTGATATATCTTGATGCTGCCAAGCGCCTGAATGCCCGTCAGGCTAGGTGGGCACTGTTTTTCTCGCGGTTTAATTTCTCCGTTACTTACATCCCTGGTACTAAGAATGTTAAGGCGGATGCCTTGTCTCGCAGTTTTTCTCCCATAGTCGGTGCTGAGAAAGAGGAGAACATTTTACAAGAAGGTGTTGTGATAGCTGCTTTGGACTCCGTTTTGGAAGATGAGATTCTTAAAGCACAGGAGAATGCCCCATCTAACACTCCTCATGGGAGGTTGTTTGTGCCTGGGATCTTTAGGAGAGATTTGTTTGTTGAGTGTCACGAATCTCGGTTGGCAGGTCATCCCGGAATCTCTGAGACCAAGAGACTGGTGGGTCGCAGTTTTTGGTGGCCTGGATGGCAGAAGGAAGTCATTAAGTGGGTGCGTCAGTGTACTATATGTGCTAGATCTAAGTCCTCACATACTCCTGCTGCGGGGTTGCTTTGTCCTTTGGAGGTTCCCAGTGCTCCTTGGACACATTTGGCTATGGACTTTATAACTGACCTTCCCCCCTCTGAGGGTTTTACTGTCATCTGGGTGGTCGTGGACCGATTTAGCAAGATGTGTCACTTGGTTCCCTTCGTCAAACTGCCCTGCGCTAAAACTCTCGCTAAGGCCTTTGTCAAGGAAATTGTCAGACTTCATGGCGTTCCTACTGACATTGTTTCTGATAGGGGTCCTCAGTTCGTGGCTCGTTTTTGGCGTGCCTTTTGTGACAGGTTGGGAGTTCATTTGTCGTTCTCGTCCGGATATCATCCTGAATCTAATGGCCAGACAGAAAGGAAAAACCAGGATGTTGAGCAGTTCTTGCGTTGTTTTGTGGCAGACAATCAAGAGGGGTGGTCTGAGTTTCTGCCCCTTGCTGAATTTGCTCTGAACAATCATACATCTTCTTCTGCTGGTTGTTCGCCTTTTTTTTGTTGTTCTGGGAGACATCCGTCGTTTGGGTCGTTCTCCAAGTTGGGATCTGCCGTGCCTGAGGAGGAGATTTTTTCCGGTGATTTGGAGAGAGTTTGGACGGATGTGCGTGGTAATCTTCAGGAGGCCAACAGAAAATCTAAAGACTACTTTGATAAGAAACGACAGGAGGTTTTGTTCGCTGTTGGTGACATGGTTTGGTTGTCCTCTAGGAATCTGCGGTTGAGGATTCCTTCTAAGAAATTGGGTCCCAAGTTTGTAGGGCCCTTTAAGGTGCTTCAGGTTGTCAACCAATCTGCTGTTAGGTTGGAGGTTCCTACCTCCTGGAGAATTAATCCGGTATTTCATGTCTCTCTGTTAAAAAAAGCTGTTGTGTCAGATGGTGATGCCTCTGCCTCTGTTCCTCCGGTGGTGGAGGACGGGGAATATGAAATTTCTCGCATCCTTAACTCTAGACGGTATAGAGGTAGTTTGCAGTATCTTGTGGCCTGGAAAGGTTTCGGACCCGAGGATAACTCTTGGGTGAGGTCAGATGATGTTTCCGCGTCCAGACTTATCAGAGCGTTTCACAGGAGATTTCCTGATAAGCCTGGTCCTAGGGGATCCGGAGGATCCTCTTAGAAGGGGGGGTACTGTTAGAACCTTGCTCTTAGGTTTTTTCCTTTGCTGGTCACATGACCTTGTTGGCCTATTTAATCCTGCTCCGCCCTTCTGGCTTTGCTGGACTTCATTGTATAACTACTTTCTAGCTAGCCTGTGCTCTGTATCTAACTCTGTTAGTTTGCTTGGTCTTCGGACCTCTATGTTCTATATATTTTGTTTGTTCGTCTGTCTGCTACTATTTCTGTTAGGAGGTGTCCCATTTTCCTCCCAGTCCTTAGTACTTGTAGGGATTCCTTCCCCACATCTATAGGTCTCCGTACAGACTAGCTTAGGACTTTAGCAGGTCTGATCGCAGGATCAGGTTCCCTGTTACATCGTAGGGATTCAGCTGAGTTCTATCGTAGGGACAGATCTCCTCTCTTTCCTTTGCTCTGGTAGCAGAACATAACAGGGATGGTATAACTCCCCACGGGAAGAGTGTAGCCCCAGGGCAGTGTAGGTGAATGATGGGGGTGATGGTGCGCGGGAATAATAACTCAGAGTCTCTGTAATGCAGTCCAGGATCTTTACTCACAGTTCGTTACTCCACGTTACTCCGGCCAGCTGTAACTTCCCGCGTCGCACCATGTTCACCAGGTGAGGGGGCTCGGCCAACTCTCAGATAATTTTGGAGCGCTTCGCAGTACCCCCTTCTCGTGTCCTTCCTCTGGCCTGTCATACCCCACCAGTGACCACGCTTCTGTCCGGCTGCCTCAGGCCTTCTCTGGGTAAACTTCGGCGCCAGTTTCCCTGACCCTATGTGGTGCCTTCCTAGCGGGTGTAGCGAGGGGTTGCACCATATAAAATGTCACAGCCTCCGGTTTCAAGTTGAGGGTAGTTCCCCGCCTCCGCTAGTTTCGGGGACCCGTCTCCCCCTTGGCCTGACCCCACTGCTCAGGTAGATGCGGGCGTATGGTGGCTATCAGCCGGTCCACACCCCTGGGGTCCCTTCTCTCCTTTGTGTTCCTGGAACCTCCTCCGCTCTTCTTCATTCTTCTCCCCAACTCTCTCTCTCTCTCTTCAGTGCTGACTGGGCCTCACAGGCTAGACCCGCGTCTGGAGCAGAGCTCAACAGAGACCTGCTCTGTCACATCTTCCCTCTGACTGAACCGACTTCTCTTTGAACTAAGATGGTGCCCACCTTTTATACCTCCCTCTAGGTGCACCCAGGAACTGCTTCCTCCCTACTCCTGCACTACCGGGTTCCCCTTTTACTAGGTATTCCCTCCCCCCACTCCAGCCAGGGACAGGGACTGTCGTGCTCTACTTGGAGCATATCGGTCGCCCTGCCCCCCGGACATGTGGTGTAATGCATGCAGGTATCGGGGTCCTGGTCCACACTCCATCCTTACCTGAAAGTGAGACATCGCACGTCTGGGAGAGATGCAATACCTATGTAGCAACTGAACCCCCAGGGTGCTACAATAGTGCATCACAAAGGGAAGAGGGAAAGGAAGCCCAAACTCTAGCGAAAGGGGGGAAGTGGAGACCTCTTAGGTTGATCTAGCATCACCCTGTCTTCCCTTGTATTGGCTCTTCACCAGTCGCTGCACATGTGCATTGTCCTGTCTTTCCCTGGCATATGGCTAAGGCTAGGGAAGGGAGGAAATGAGCACTAGTTGATCTCAATTAAACACTATAGACAACATAGGTAGACAAACTGGGGGAAATTGCTTAGCTTTAGACGAACTCCAGACAAATGCGCACCCGTTCTCAAGCTCCAGAGAGCATGAAGTACTGCTCATGCTAAGCCTTCACAAGTAGTAATGAATACATAGCCGGTATTTATACACCCAGGCAGGGTGTTAAATAGCCAGAGGAAGGTAGCCGCTGGGTCCTAGAGACAGCGTCTAAGAAAATGTCTGTAAAGCCAAACGTAGAGATCTCCTGCAACCAACTGCAGGGTGACTGTCTGTCACTTCTGACACACCCGTGACACCATGGTTACAAAAACTACTTACTAATTGTCACTTTATGATAAGCCATAACCATGGATATCTAAGCTGCTGCAATTCCCTGCCATGGGGTAGGTGACATAGCAAATCAGAAGAACTATACTACATTTCTAATTGGAGGTATTTGCTAATATTATTATTATACCTACTATATTTTGGGAGAGGATCTTGGAGATAGGAATACCGATTTAAATCTAAGTGGGAAGCAGATATTGGTCCAATTTCTGAAGAACCGTAGAGGGAGTTGTTGGAGCTCATTCCCAGGTTGTCCCCATGTAAATTACAGAGGCTTTCACAGATCTTTTTTATTCAAAGGGTTTATAGAACACCCAGCTTCCTCCATAAAATTGGGGTTCACTCAAGTGCAGAATGAGAATGAGTGAAGAATGAGGTGTGGAGTGGAGAATGCACAATTGATGAATATGTTCTGGGAATACACTCAGGCCCATTTTGGAAAGATGCTCTGTCCCTAAAACAAAAGCATATTTGGAATCCGATTTTAGGCGCATCTCAGGATATGTGTATCGGGGGGTATCTAAGGGATTGGGTTGACTTGGAATCTCCGATTGCTATAGGTATATCACATATTTTATATCAGGCACAAAAACATTGGTTAGATGTCCAACCACCAACAATTGGGGAATAAAATGGACAATATGTGGTTGTAAATAGGAGTCTATAGAAAGAGAAATGCAATTAAGAAATTTGAAAGCATTCGGCAACCATTGTTGGATGTTCTAGGATTACCCACCGGAGTCTTTTTGAGAGACAGAATGCTTCCGTTACTTGTCCTTTTTAGTTTTATTTGATTGCTCTAGATTCTGTGTACTAAAATTAAATCAAGTAATCTTGAGTAGAGATGAGTGTACCTGAACTTAAAAGTTCGGCATTTATACCGGACAGTTAGTCCAATGCTAAACGCCGAACATGGACTTTCTCTAGAAGTCTGTTGCAATGTTCGGAGTCACGGGGGAAGTCCGCTGTAGAGAGAGTTTTTTTTCTTACTCAGACCCAAAGTTCGGGTCTCCATTGTTTTTCATTGGGGTTCGGGTCCTGGTTCAAGTTTGGGTACAGTTCTGGTACCCGAACCGAAGTTTGGAATACAGTTTGGGTCGGGTACCAAGATCCAAATTTCAACAGGTCCGCTCATCCCTTATCCTGAGCTATGGATGTTTATAGCCTGATTCTCTGTGACCCATTCACTTTAGCAGGATTATATGTATCTAAAAATAAATATTATTTATTTTATGTGTAAAAGGGTTCATCATGGTTATTTCTCTCTCTGGTGTGTTGTGAGGCTGGATGTGAGGTTATAATAAAAAAAAGAATAAGTAAAAATGAAAATGTTGTAACTTATAAGATATTCATTGTAATTCTTTATAGTAATTTCACTAATGAATATTCTGTAATTCCAACTACATTCAAGTATGTTAAGAATACTTAACTGCCCTTTTGTTTTTGATACAAAATTATCTAATTAAAAAACAAAACATTACTGATTGATTGCATTCCAGTTTCTTTGCTTCTTGTGGGCATTACTGTTGAGGCTGCACTTGAAAAGCATGTTATTCAATGCACTCTTTTTATTGTTGTCAAAAACATATAAAAAGCAGAAAGTTAAAAATATTGATTTGGCAAGAAAAACTAAAGGGTTATTTTTCATTAGACTTGTGAAACAATTGTTATAAAAATTTCATTTTTACAACTTATTTATGAAAGCTAACAATACCAATCTTGTTGCCAAGTGTAACTTTCTTTTTTTCCAACAAATGAAAGCCCAAGTTCTGATTTAAAGAAGACGTTTCACCATTTTTTAGATGATGAACTGGCTATATCATGATAAAGTGGCTGAAAATCGGAATAAAACATATTTCTTTATTCCTCATCTCCTTTGCACAGCTGTTAGCTTGTAAAGTTTATATACTAATTATCGCTACAACTAAGAAACGGGATTATCATAGATTCTTCTCTGAGGGCGTTTCTCTTTTTCCCCTGTATCATGCTGCCCAGTCATAAGCAAGCAGCGTTGTACAGGGAAAAGATAAGATATCCCAGAGAAGGTTAGACCAAGCTTTCTGTATTAGATCTGGTAAAATTGATGAGTCTAACCAGGTCACATGGATCTCACCGTCATCACAACCTGTGATTACGAGTGCAAGGGGAGTAAAGCATAGCAGTACGTCATTACATTCACCATTCTGCATCAGCGAATACTGCAAAGTGGTGTATGTAATGACTTACAGCTCTTGTCCTCCTCCGGGCACTTGTAATCACAGTAGGTATTGGCAGAGAATTTTGTGTGACCTGGGAAAGAGAGCAGAGTAGTGTTGAGTGAGCGTGCTCAGTTAACCCTTTCACTGAGCACGCTCGAGTGCTGCCCGAGTATATTCTGCATGCTGAACAACTGTGTTCGAGCCGCCGCTGCATGAGTCACGGCCACTAGACAGTTGCGACACATGCAGGGATTGCATAACAAATAGGCAATCCCTGCATGTGTCGCAGCTGCCTAACAGCCGTGAAACATGCGGCCGCGGAGTCTCGAACAACGTCGTGCATGGCAGGCAATACCCGCAAGGCTTTTTTGGCTGTCTAACAGCTGCAAAACATATGGGGCGGAGACTCGAGCACACGCGATACTTAGTTTATACCCGATGCAAACTCAAGTAGCGAGCACTTACACTCAACACTAGTCGCCATATCGTTGTTGTTTTTTTTTTACTTTTGAAAAAACTCCCAACCCCAACACAACCCTAACTTTAACTCTAATACAACTCCAACCCTAGCACAAACCCAACCTAACCCTACTCCAACCATAACCCTAGACCAACCCTAACAGTAGCCCACCATAACCGTAGCCCAACCCTAACCCTAGCCTAACCCTAACCCTAGCCAAACCCTAACCATAACCCAACCATAACCTTATCCCTAGCCCAAATCTAACCATAGCGCAACCCTAACCCTAGCCCCACCCTAATCCCAGCCCAACCCTAACCCTAGCTCAACCCTAACCCTATCACAACCCTAAAGTTTTTATTTTACACCGTTCCTCGTGCGGTATAATTGATTAGACAACTTTATTCTTCAGTGCGATTACAGCAATACCATATTCATATAGTTTTTTTATGATTGACAGCTGTCACATACTAAAAGACGCCATATTTTGAGAGATATAATTTTTCCATATTTTGGCCGACAGAGTCATGTGATGGCTTGTTTTTTGAGGGACCAGTTGACGTTTTTAGTGATACCAGTTTCGGGCACGTGACATTTTCTTATCGCTTTCTATTCCAATTTTTGGAAGGCAGAATAAATAAAAAACAACAATTCCGGAATTGTTTTTTTTTGTGTTTTTTTTTATGCCGTTCCGCGTGTGGTAAAATTGATAAGGTAGCTTTATTCTTTGGGTCAGTATGTTTACAGCGATCCTACATTTATATTTTTTTTATGTTTTGGCGCTTTTACACAATAAAAACAATTTTATAGAAAAAAACAATTCTGTCTCTATAACTTTTTTATTTTTCGGCTGATGGAGCTGTATGGCGGCTTGTTTTTTGCGGGACAAGATGTTATTTTCAGCGGTACCATTTTTATTTGCTTTCATCTTTTTGATCGCGTTTTATTACATTTTTTGTTTGGCGGTATGATGATAAAGCAACATTTTTTGCTTTGTGTATTTTTTTTACTGTGTTCACTAAAGGGGTTAACTAGCAGGACAGTTTTATAGGTCAGGTCGTTACGGACGCAGTGATACCACATATGTGTACTTTTATTTATTTATTTTTTTCATAAGAATGTTTATTTATGGGTACAGTATATTTTTATTTTTGTGGATTATTTTTTTCATTTTTTTTAAAATAGTTTTACAGTTTGTTATTTTTTTCCACTTTCTGACACTTTTGGAATTTTTACTTTTTTTACTTTTTGTTGAGCCACCCCTGTAGTGTTCAGGTTCGGGTCGGTTCATCGAACACCGGGATGTTCGTGGAACTGTTCGTCGAACACCGTCGAACACCGTTAAAACCAATGGCAGGCAAACAAAAACACATAGAAAACACATTCAAAGGTGTCCAAAAGCTGACAACCTGCTCAGAAGACACTCTCTTTAAAAAAGCCGTCCGGCAATTCAGCATCGGTACCCGACAATTTAGAACAGAAAGAATAGAGCATCACACATAGATTAGATAGATAGAAACATGTCAGTCACATATATAAGAAGTACAGTGATAGTGTTGATTACTGTACTTGTCATTTAGTGTTAAAATAAAGGATTTATTAAAAAAAAATTGGCGTGGGGTTCCCCGTAATTTTAGTCTCTGGCGGAGGTTAAGCAGATGGCTGGGGCAGATGTTTGAAGCCGGGGAAGGGGGTAATACCCACAGAGCTTCCCAGGCTACTAATATCAGCCCCCAGCTGAATACCTAGCCTTTACTAGCTATTAAAATGGGGGACCCCCAAAAAAATGACGTGGGGTTCCCCCTATTTTAATAGCTAGCAAAGGCTAGGCAGACAGCCAGGGGGCTGATATTAGTAGCCCAGGAAGGGTGCCATGAATATTGGCCCCCTCCCAGGCTAGAAACACCAGCCGTCAGGCGCCCCAGAAATGGCGCATCCATAGGATGCGCCAATTCTGGCACTTAGCCTCGCTCTTCCCACTGCCGTGTAGCTGTGGCAGTGGGGTAATAGGGCTAGGGATGATGTCAGCTTATAATGCCAGCTGACATCAAGCCCAGGTTAGTAATGGAGAGGTGTCTAAAAGACACCCCATTACTAACCCCATAGTCAAAGTTAAAAAGAACACAAACACCCAGAATAAAGTCCTTTAATTGAAATAAAGACACATTCCTTTAATGTTCTAAATTAAACCATACTTACCGTCATTCCCATTCCAGCGGAAGCCAATATCTTCTGCAATAAAAGTAAAATAATAAACCAACCTCATCCTTACTTTTCCATGGTTCCCAGGATGGCTTCAGCTCTGCTACATTGACATGACAGGCTGGATCGCAGCAGAAAGCTGCCATCCAGCTTGCCATGCCGCAGACACTGAGAAGCGCAGGCATGCTTGCGCTCCTCAGTGTCTCGCTGTGACGGCATCCAGATGAGCCGAGTTCATGTCCAATGAACTCAGCTCACCTCATGCACGTCAGTGACAGCGTGGGAGAATTCTCCTGCGCATGCGGTGAGCGTGAGAGAATTCTCCCACACTGTCAGTGACGTGTCTGGTGACTCGGATGTTGTCATGACGACATCCAAGTCACCATGACAACCACCAGCACCTGGCTCAGTATTGGCTTACCTCCCCTTGCCACCGGAATGCTGTGATTGATTTCGATCTCAGCATTTCGGGGCTTAATGTTTAGGTAGCGGTGTGGAACCACTCCTTGCACATAGCACTGGGTGTCAGCTGTGACAATCAGCTGACACCCGGTGCCAATCGCCCCGGCACCGCTTGTGTGTGGGCGCGATCACAGTATGAAGTAATAGTATGACTCGCCCCCTGGGCCGTGGGGTACTCAGAACCAGGCCTTCTAGTGTATGGTGCTGATGGGGGTAGTAGTGGCAACCCGGTCCCGTGGCTCAGGGTGGTCAGACCAAATGCTGTGGCAGTCTATTAGTATAGTTATGAATGCCCGACTACGCCACCCGTGGATTGCGGTCAGAGTGAACCGCCGCTGCAGGGCAGACCGCTGAGGCTGGTGTTGTGGGTGCAGTAGTGAATAGTATAACTCCCCACGGGAGGAGTGTAGCCTCAGGGCAGTGAGCGTAGATGGTGGGGGTTGTGGTGCAGGGCGTCCCAGTGCCATTAGTGCTGGCGCGGTAAGAAACACAGAGACAACGTGTTGCAGTCCAGGGTCTTTTACTCACAGTTGATATCCAAGTCACTTCCGCCGGTAATGACTGCCCAAGCCGTGCTGCGTCCACCAGGTGAGGGGGTCGGTCAACCCTCAGGCATTTCAGGAGTATGGCACAGGACTCCCTTCTGTCCTTTCTCTGGCTCATGCCCCACCAGTGACCAAACTTCTGTCCAGCTGCCGCGGATCTATGCGGGCAAACGTGGGCCCCTTTTCCCGCTATCCTATATGGTGCCTTCCTAGCAGGTTTGGCGGGGGGTCGCACCAATAAATGATCACGACCTCCGGTCTTTGGCTGAGGGATAATTTACCTCCACCAACTTGGGAATCCGGTACCCTTATTCTGCCTGACCCTTCACCCGTTATCTCGTGGGTTCTTAGGGTCCCTTCTGCCTTCTTGTTTCGGAGCCTTTCTACTTCTCTGTCTCTTCTCCTTCTTTCCTGTTCCTTCATCGCTCCTCCACTCTGGCACTGGCCTCTTCTCTAGGCCTGCCTTCTGAGCAGAGCTCCTACAGAGCCTCTGCTCCCTGTCACCTCTCCACTGTACTACTCTCAGAACTAAGATGGTGCCCACCTTTTATACCTCCTCTTCTGTGTGTGAGCTCAGGTGACCAGCACCCAATGAGCTCCTACCTATGCTCAGAACCCAACCCCTATCTGCTCCTACACCACTGGGTTTTCCTCCCCCCTCCCCACTCCAGCCAGGGACATAGTCAGATGTGCCTGCATATATATATAAATGGGAGCACTGTAGAGCTGTCCCCCGGAAATGGGGTGTGTGTGGTGTATGCAGCTAACTAAGCCCTGGTCCACACTCCATTCTTACCTGGGAGTGGAATATCACACCTCTGGTTGAGGTGCAATACCCCTGTAGCGTCCGAACCCTCGGGGCGCTACAAGTACGTCCTTGGCCCAATAGGCCCATGGCACAAGGAAAAACTATTACCACATACGTCAGAAAGGGGTTAAAATCTGAAATGTTGGCCTACTGAAATGTATGTTCAGTAAATGCACTCAATACTTGGTCGGGGCTCCTTTGGAATCAATTACTGCATCAATGTGGTGTGGCATGGAGGCGATCGGCCTGTGGCACTGCTGAGGTGTTATGGAAGCCCAGGTTGCTTTGATAGCAGCCTTCAGCTCGTCTGCACTGTCGGTCTGGTGTCTCTCATCTTCCTCTTGACAATACCCCATAGATTTTCTATGAGGGTAAGGTCAGGCGAGTTTGCTGGCCAATCAAGCTCAGTGATACTGTTGTTTTTAAACCAGGTACTGGTACTTTTGTCAGTGTGGACAGGTGCCAAGTCCTGCTGGAGAATGAAATTTCCATCTCCAAAAAGCTTGTCGGCAGAGGGAAGCATGAAGTGCTCTAAAATTTCCTGGTAGACGGCTGCGCTGACTTTGGTCTTGATAAAACACAGTGGACCTACACCAGTAGATGACATGGCTCCCCAAACCATCACTGATTGTGGAAGCTTCACACTAGACCTCAAGCAGCTTGGATTGTGGCCTCCACTCTTCCTCTAGACTCTGGGACCTTGATTTCCAGATGAAAATGGGAACTCTGGGACCTTGTGGAGTGTGCCAATGACTGTCTTCTGGACATCTGTCAAGTAAAAAAAAAATGCAATAGTTGTTCCAGCGTCTGGTAAAATAATTCTTTCTTTAATTTTTGTACATTAAAAACTTGCAAATAATTACAAAGGTTGTATAGACAGGGTAGGGGAGCAAGACGCGTTTCGAACGCTCACTTGTGTCCTTTATCACTGCATAGCTACACAATGAAAAGGATTTTCTAAAATACTAAAAATGTGCCGATGAAAACAGTTGGAACAAATCACATGACATAATTACCACATTAAGCAGCAGGTGCATGAAAACAGTCAATAGCGATACATGGTTTCTCTCTTCAGATTAAAACCCTTTGGGCTTCTTGAATCCAGATTAAATATCCAATACGCTTCTTTTGTCAATAGTTTTCGCTTTATATCTCCACCTCTTGCATGCGGAAAAAGTTTTTCAATACCTAAAACTTGCAAAGAAGACATGTCACGATTGTGCTCAATAATAAAATGCTTTGCGATAGCAGAGACATTTCTACTGGTGTTATTTGAATTAAGTATGTCATTATAATGTTCATTAAACCTAGTTTTTAATTTACGTGTAGTACAACCTCTATAAAATGTATCGCATATAGTACAATTCATTTTGTATACCACGTTCTCTGAATCACAATTAATATACTGTTTGATTTTATATTCATTTGAATGATCAGAATCATGACAAACAGAACTGCACAGTGTGTATGAACACATGCGACATTTCACTGATCCACATTTAAACTGCCCTTTTAGCTGTAACCAAGTGCTTTTTTATGTGTGGATCAGAAAAAATGTTGGAGATAGTGAGTCACCTAATGAAGATGCCTTTTCTGCCACAACATTACAGCCTTTTATCAAAATGCATGCTAATATTTAATCTTCAAAAAGTATTGATAAATGTTTAGTAAACTATTTTTTTATTTCTGAAAATTGTGCACTATATTGCAGCGAGATGACAGGTTTACTTTTCAAAAACTCATTTTTTACTTTTGTTTTAGGACACAATAGATCAGTCCGTTTTTTGTCAGAAATTATTTTTTTACCCCTGTCCAATACCCATTGGGGATAACCCCGTTGTTTTAATCTTTTTGAGGTTATTATTACTTCATTTTCAGAAACTATGGGATGAGAGCGATTTCTGACAATTCTTGTGAACTCACCTACTGGTATGGCTTTAGCTACATGCTGCGGTTGACTACTAGAAAAATGCATGATGGAATTACCTGCAGATGGTTTGCGATGAATAGCAGTGGATACAATTTCACCTGGAATGCCCGTAACAATCAAATCTAAGAACACCAAAACTTTTGAACTATAAGAAACAGTAAACCGCAAATTAAATGAATTGTCATTCAAAAATGTAAGAAATCCTGGAATGGCAGATTCATCTCCTTGCCAGATGAATGTCATATCATCAATAAATCTACCATACCAGGACAAATTAGGTATATAAGGATTACTGTCTGAATACAAAAAACAATGTTCCCAATATGACATAGTCAGATTTGCCAAAGAAGGTGAGAAACGAGCACCCATTGAGACACCTTGGATCTGTAAATAAAAAATTCTGTCAAAAACAAAATAATTAGGTGTCTTTGATATATCCAGGCACACGCTGTACCTGGAGTTGTATGTTCTCACATTTTATAATTAATTTCATGAGGTTCAAGGAGCAAATATTCAAAATACTGTTCCAGTCATTCATGAAATCCACATTGTAAGCTTTAGTTGGTATCTTTTTAAGTCTCTGACCCCTCGGTATCATATCTTTATTTATAGTTGTTTTAGACACTGAAACTTATAGGACGCAGATTTTGAAGCTTTTATCTGATGAAAAGACATATTCCCGCTTAAAATTTAATTCAACAAAAAATGTAGTGAGCAAATCTTAATCTTAATTAATCTTAATGAACATCTTAATAGCGGAGGGTGTAAAATTGGGCATATTAACAAAAAAAATCAGTGAATATTTAATATCATTGAATCCTGTAACACCTACAATGCATGCTCTGCCAAAGATACATAAAGACATCCTTCCACCCCCAATGCGACCAATAATCAATGGAATTGGATCATGTAGTGAACGTCTCGGTGAGTGGTTAGATTCGATCTTACAACCTTTGGTACAGCGCGTGCCTGGATATATCAAACACACCAAGGATATTTTAGATCAGTTGTCAAACAAAAGATGGTCATCAGATTACACCTGGATAGGCTGTGATGTTAATTCTTTATATACTTCTATACCATGTTATGTAGCTATGGAAGCATTGAGATTCCATTTGGAAAAGTACAGTCCGTATCCTGATGTAATGCAAGAATATATATTAGATGTGACTAGTGTTGAGCGAGCACTAATATGCTCGGGTACTCGAAGCTCGGGCCGAGCTCACCGTGATACTCGGGTGCTCGACTCGAGCAACAAGCCCAATGTTAGTCTATGGGAGACCCGAGCATTTTTGCGGTGTCACCCCCGGCAGTATGTAGAAAGCCTAAAAAGTGCCCAAAACGATAGTGACAGTGCTTAAAAGACATGGGGGCAGCATGGGGATCGCCCCAGGAAGCATTTCTGACCCCCAAGTCACTGCAGTAAACAACGTGGTCAGAGGTATTAAGCCACTTTTACGGGCTCACAATAAAACGTTCAAAAACGAAACTGAAACGGTTTTCCTGTGAAATATGTTAAGGAACATTCTTTCCAGGGTAAAGACTTGTGTATAAGGTAAAATAAATACCCAAAAATACTCCTCCACACCTTGGGCTATGTTCACAAGTAGCATTTTTGATGCGTTTTTGCACTTTTGTATTGCTTTCAACCGTGACAAATGCATTCACCGGGAAATGTAATTTTAACATTTTACAACCTTATCTGGCCATGTGCTGTGTGACACATGCATACAGTGCTGAAAAGACATGGGAACAGCATGGGGAAGACCCCTGGAAGCATCTCTGACTCCCAGAAGATGCAGACTTGCAACTATCCCTGTGCAAGTCCTTGACCCAGGGCAGTGTTCAATTGTACCTCCCCCATTCCTTGCAATGCAAGCGCAAATATGCAGCCAACCACCCACCCACCCGCAGGCTGCAATACCATACTGTCAGCTGTAACTTGAAATGGGGCCTTTTAATTTGGTGGAGGCTGAAGCTGGCCACTACCTCATGGCTGCTTCGGCAGCAAGGTATCCATACTCAGTTCCCGGCGGCCGGGTGTCCACGCTCGGTCCCCAGCCGCCAGGGGGCGTCCAGGTGTCCACGCTCCGTCCCCTGCCGCCAGGGGGTGGCCGGGTGTCCATACTCGGTCCCCAGCCGCCCCTATTTCTCCTGTCACCTTCCTCCACACTTTTCTTAACCTGGCCTGCTTTAGGGCAGCATTTGACGAGCCCACCAGAGAACCAGACTCCTCCGGTGGGCCCTGGCTTCTCCATCAGGGGAGTTGGGAGTGCCAAGGTGAGGAGCATGATGATGATGATAGAAGTTAGCATCTGCTTTGTTTTCTTTTAATGTAAGCGTAAATGTGCAGCCTGCCACCCACCCACCCCCAGGCTGCAATGCCATACTGCTTGCTTGCACTTGAAATGGGGCCTTTCAGTTTGGAGGAGGCCGAAGCTGGCCACTACCTCATGGCTGCTTTGGTGGCCTGGTATCCATACTCAGTCCCCAGCCGCCCGGCGGCCGGGTGTCCATGCTCGGTCCCCAGCCACCAGGGGGCGGCCGGGTGTCTATAAACGGTCCCCAGCCGCCCCTATTTCTCCTGTCACCTTCCCACACACTTTTCTTTGCCTGGCCTGCTTTAGGGCAGCATTGGACGAGCCCACCAGAGAACCAGACTCCTCCAGTGGGCCCTGGCTTCTCCATCAGGGGAGTTGAGAGTGCCAAGGTGAGGAGCATGATGATGATAATAGAAGTTAGCATCTGCTTTGTTTTCTTGGAATGCAAGCACATGTATGTAGTAGCGGCTAAGCCTTAGGTGGTCAGCGTTTTGGCGCATATCCTACCTTCTCCGAGGATTGCTGGATGTTTTCCTGCTACTATCCCAGTTCTATGACTCCCGTTAAAACAAAGCTTCAGGTGATAAATGATGGAAGAGGTGGTGGCAAAGGAGAAAGAGCAGGAGGAACAGGGACCATTCACATCAATATCAGGCCAGTCAACCACACGTCTTGTAGGATATGATTCTGTAAAAAAAGGAGCAGTTCGGCTACACAGTTATAGGGCATGGGCAAAGAGGAGAACGGCTCAGTATATATTGCAAGAAAATATTTATTTATTAATATAAAAAGATAGATAAAGACTTAGACAATGAGGTAACCAGATGGTAAAGTGCTTCCAGGTCAGATACACTTGTAATAGTATGATCATAATAAACCCATGGATTAGCATAATTGCACATTTGCCCATAATAATAATAAAAATTGTAAATATTAGATTTAAATAGGAGAACTGGAGTCAGGAACACAGGATCAACCTATACTGTATAATCCCACTAACTGTTAAATAGACAGGGGTGGGGGAAGAACCAGTGTTGTATCATGGGAAACTCTGTGCCCAAAACTAAATGCTGAAAAAGTATTAATCCAATGGGATAATTACCTGGCAAGGAAGCACAGCCTAAGTGGGGGGGTGAAAAAGGTGAAGGCCCAATGCGCGTTTCGCGCCATCCCAGGCTGCTTTCTCAAGGGCAGTTATAGGGCATACAGTGAGTGCAATGCCTAGCAAAAAATTTCTAGGCTCTCCAATGCCCCTTGGAAGTGACATGGAGGTCAGAGGGCCTTAACTAAACTGTTTTTTCCATTTATAGCAACTGGGTCTCCTGTACACTGTTGGCCTAAGCAGTGAATGGAAGGCTTTCCAAAAATTATGAGGAACTGCAATGCCCCTTGAAACAGACATGGATTACAGTGTACCAAAAACCTTCTACCCATTATTGGGGAGTGGGTCTCCCTTAGTTTTCGCCTTTGCATTGGAAAGCAAAAGCTGACTAAAATTAGGAGGAAATGCAATGCCCGTTGGAAGAGTCATGGAGGTTAGAGGTAATTAAAAACAACATTTCAATGCCCCTTGGAAGAGCTGTGGAGTTCAGAGTGGTTTAAAAAGACTCTTTTAATGCCGCTTTGAAGAGACGTGGAGGTCACAGTAGCTTAACAAGACGGTTTGAATGCCCCTTGGAAAAGTGGTGGAGGTCGCAGTAGCTAAACAAGATGGTTTTAATGCAACTTACAAGAGCCATACAGTACAGCATCTTAAAAACATTATTCCCATTATTGGGGAGTGGGTCTCCCATAGTCTTAGCTTATTCCTTCCAAGTAAAATCTGCCAAAAATTAGGACGGAGGAACTTGCAATGCCCCTTACAAGATCCATGCAGTACAGCATATTACAAACATTGTTCCCATTATTGGGGAGTGGGTCTCCCATAGTCTTTGCTTATGCCTTCCAAGCAAAATCTGCCAAAAATTAGGACAGAGGAACATGCAATGCCCCTTACAAGAGTCATGCAGTACAGCATATTACAAACATTATTTCCATTATTGGGGAGTGGGTCTCCCATAGTCTTTGCTTATGCCTTCCAAGCAATAGCTGCCAAAAATTAGGACGGAGGAACTTGCAATGCCCCTTACAAGAGCCATGCAGTACAGCATATTGCAAACATTATTCCCATTATTGGAGAGTGGGTCTCCCATAGTATTTGCTTATGCCTTCCAAGCAAAATCTGCCAAAAATTAGGACGGAGGAACTTGTAATGCCCCTTACAAGAGCCATGCAGTACAGCATATTACAAACTTTATTCCCATTATTGGGGAGTGGGTCTCCCATAGTCTGTGCTTATGCCTTCCAAGCAAAATCTGCCAAAAATTAGGACGGAGGAACTTGCAATGACCCTTACAAGAGCCATGCAGTACAGCATATTACAAACATTATTCCCATTATTGGGGAGTGGGTCTTCCACAGTCTTTGCTTATGCCTTCCAGGCAAAATCTGCCAAAAATTAGGATGGAGGAACTTTCAATGCCCCTTACAAGAGCCATGCAGTACAGCATAATATAATCATTATTCCCATTATTGGGGAGTGGGTCTCCCATAGTATTTGCTTGTGCCTTCCAAGCAAAAGCTGCCAAAAATTAGGAGGAAATGCAATGCCCATTCGAAGAGTCGTGGAGGTTAAAGTTAATTAAAAACAACATTTCAATGCCCCTTGGAAGAGCTGTGGAGTTCAGAGTGGTTTAACAAGACGCTTTTAATGCCCCTCGGAAGAGAGGTGGAGGTTGCAGTAGCTTAAGAAGACGGTTTTAATGCCCCTTGAAAAAGTCGTGGAGGTTGCAGTAGCTTAACAAGACGGTTTTAATGCCCCTCAGAAGAGACGTGCAGGTCGCAGTAGCTTAACAAGACGGTTTTAATGCCCCTTGGAAAAGTGGTGGAGGTCACAGTAGCTTAACAAGACGGTTTTAATGCCCCTTACAAGAGCCATACAGTACAGCATCTTAAAAACATTATTCCCATTATTGGGGAGTGTGTCTCCCATAGTCTTTCCTCATGCTTTCCAAGCAGAAGCTGCCAAAAATTAGGATGGAGGAACTTGCAATGCCCCTTACAAGAGCCATGCAGTACAGCATCTTAAAAACATTATTCCCATTATTGGGGAGTGGGTCTCCCATAGTATTTGCTGATGCCTTCCAAGCAAAAGCTGCCAAAAATTAGGATGGAGGAACTTTCAATAATGGCAACACAGACCACGGTCACCCTGGTGGTTCAGTGGTGGTGGAGGCTGAGGATAAGGAGAAGACCATAAAACAGCCGAAATGAGGAAGAGTATACCCATGTGTGGGTGTGAAGTGGTGCATGTGAATACACCTCCCGAAAAAACACAGTGGATTTGACTTTATGTTACTTTGCTGTCATTTGGTGGTGATGAGAAGTCTGGCCCAATCCAACCCTTGTTCATTTAGATAAGGGTCAGCTTGTCAGCATTGTCAGTTGACAGGCGAGTGCGCTTATCAGTTATAATTCCCCCAGCGGCACTAAAAACATGCTCCGATAACACGCTAGCGGCAGGGCAGGCCAGGACCTCCAAGGCGTTCAGAGCGAGTTCATTCCAAGTGTCCAGCTTCGATACCCAATAATTAAAAGGCACAGAGGAATCACTGAGGATGCTGGTACGGTCGGCAAGGTACTCCCTCACCATCTTTTGAAACTTTCCACTCCTTGTGAGAGTACCCCGCACCTCAGGGCCTGTAAGCTGGGCGGGTCTCAGAAAACTGTCCCAGAATGTTGACAGTGTTCCCCTGCCTCTGCTGGATTGGAGTTGCCTCTCTCTCCCTTGTACGCCTTGGTTGGTCAACGAACTGTGACCTCTGCCGCTAGCGTGTTCAGATGAGAATTTTTTTAACAGTTCTGCAGCAAGGGCCTTCTGGTACTGCCCCATTTTTGTAGACCTCTCCACCTCAGGAATAAGAGGGTGAAAGTTCTCCTTGTAGCGGGGGTCTAAAAGTGTCACCAACCAGTAATGACTGTCACCCAACATTTTGACAACGCGAGGATCACGGTTAAGGCAGCGTAACATAAAGTCAGCCATGCGTGCCAGACGGGCAAGACTTCCGTGTCCTCACCAAGATGACGACTAGAGATGAGCGTTGTTCTACTCGAACTGTTCGCCAATCTCAAATTCGAGCTGTTTTGGGCGGTGTTCGAGCCGTTCGGCGAACACGAACAATTTGAGAAAAATTCGGCTGTTCGAGGTTATGTTCGATAACTGTTCGTGCACCAAAATCATAACTGGATTTTTTCTCAGTAATGATGAAAATTAATGTTAATACGCAGTTTGAGTGTACAGCAGGGTGGGGGGAGGGGCAGGGGATGGATCTCTGCAGGAACAATGAAGATCTCCATTTTTTTTTCTCTTTCCCGCATTTACAGTGGGGAGGTGCAATCTGTCAGCCTATCAGCAGCGCACACACGGAGCGAAGTGCTTTTTTTCACACAAGCAAGGGCATGTGTCATTGGCAGTGTATGTCACATGTCCTTGCCCTATAAGACCAAGCCATTTTCCCCGTCGCCACCATTTTCTCACTGCTGCAGCTGCATGTTAGATGGCACCGCTGTTGCTGTGTGCGCTATACCTTGTTAATTTCAAGCCAATTTTCGCACAAATCTACAGATAGCTTGGGAGTAGGGAATAGTTGTGATTGCAGTCCTTTTAAGGACTAGGTTACAGCATTTCCTACGACTTTTATCAGGCAGGTCTGTGCTCTTAAATAGATAGATTGTGGGAGTAAAGACTAATTGTAATTGGAGTCCTTTTCAGGACTAGGTTACATCAGTTCCTATCAGTTTTTGCCAGGCAGGTCTGTGCCAGTGCTGTGAAAGTTTTTTTCACAGCATTTGGCTGAATCTAGCAAAGCTAATCCTTTTTGGCATATTGCAGAGTGTGTTAGTCAGTGGAGTAGCCTATCTGTGTTGCAAGATATACCACCTGTGTATAGAATACCAATTTTTTTACTGCACCTAGTGAAGTAAAATCTTTTGGGCATAGCATCATTCTATTAGTCCATCTATACTGACCTCCATCAGGTTGCAAATTGAATCTATTTTTTTTCTGCATCTAGCTCTGAAAAAATATTGGGCTTCTAGCTGTGTGTGGGACTTGTTGTATTAGTCCATCTATACTGACCTCCATCAGGTTGCAAACTGAATATATTTTTTTCTGCATCTACCTCTGAAAACATATTGCGCTTCTAGCTGTGTGTGGGACTTGTTCTATTAATCCATCTATACAGACCTCCATCAGGTTGCAAACTGAATATATTTTTTTCTGCATCTACCTCTGAAAAAATATTGGGTTTCTAGCTGTGTGTGGGACTTGTTGTATTAGTCCATCTATACTGACCTCCATCAGGTTGCAAACTGAATATATTTTTTTCTGCATCTACCTCTGAAAAAATATTGCGCTTCTAGCTGTGTGTGGGACTTGTTCTATTAATCCATCTATACAGACCTCCATCAGGTTGCAAACTGAATATATTTTTTTCTGCATCTACCTCTGAAAAAATATTGGGCTTCTAGCTGTGTGTGGGACTTGTTGTATTAGTCCATCTATACTGACCTCCATCAGGTTGCAAACTGAATATATTTTTTTCTGCATCTACCTCTGAAAAAATATTGGGCTTCTAGCTGTGTGTGGGACTTGTTCTATTAATCCATCTATACAGACCTCCATCAGGTTGCAAACTAAATATATTTTTTTCTGCATCTACCTCTGAAAAAATATGTGGCCTTCTAGCAGTGTGTGGGACTTTCTCTATTAGTCCATCTATACTGACCTCCATCAGGTTGCAAACTGAATATAATTTTTTTCTGCATCTAGCTCTGAAAAAATATTTGGCCTTCTAGCAGTGTGTGGGACTTTCTCTATTAGTCCATCTATACTGACCTCCATCAGGTTGCAAATTAAAAATAATTTTTATCTGCATCTACCTCTGAAAAAATATTTGGGCTTCTAGCTGTGTGTGGGACTTGTTCTATTAATCCATCTATACAGACCTCCATCAGGTTGCAAACTGAATATAATTTTTTTCTGCATCTAGCTCTGAAAAAATATTTGGCCTTCTAGCAGTGTGTGGGACTTGTTCTATTAGTCCACCTATACTGACCTCCATCAGGTTGCAAATTCAAAATAATTTTTTGTCTGCATCTAGCTCTGAAAAAATATTTGGCCTTCTAGCAGTGTGTGGGACTTTCTCTATTAGTCCATCTATACTGACCACCATCAGCTTGCAAACTGAATATATTTTTTTTCTGCATCTACCTCTGAAAAAATATTGGGCTTGTAGCTGTGTGTGGGACTTGTTCTATTAATCCATCTATACAGACCTCCATCAGGTTGCAAACTGAATAAAAAAATTTTCTGCATCTACCTCTGAAAAAATATTTGGGCTTCTAGCTGTGTGTGGGACTTGTTCTATTAGTCCATCTATACTGACCTCCATCAGGTTGCAAATTGAATATAATTTTTTTCTGCATCTAACCCAGCCAATAGTTTTGGCCTAATACCACAGTTTGGCCACTCAGCTCTGCTCGGTTCCCATCCATTGTTTTTTTGTGCAAACAACTCCAGAGTTGTGAATTAGTTAACCACCAAAATGAGTGGAAAAAGGCCTGCTGCTGGTGGAAAGGGGAATAGGCGTGTTGGGAAGGGGAAAAAAGGTTGTGTCCGTGGGGTAGGTGTTAAAGCAACAGTAACATCTGCAGAAGAAAGACCATCTTCCAGCCAAACTAAAATGTCTACTTCTTTTAGCGGACAATGTGATAAGATCCCTTTCTTACGGCCACGCCAATCGCTACAATTTCCAGATGAGGCACAAAAACAGCAGGTGCTTCAACGGATATCAAGTGCTCCTTTAAGTGGGCTCTCCTCCACATCTACTTCAACATCACAAATACTCCAGTCCTCAAAGGTGTCACCCCAATCGCACTTGTTTCCTCACAGCTCCCAAATCTCCAGCTGCCCGTCTGAGTATGAGGTAGAACAGATGGTTGAGTCTGCAGAGCTGTTTACTCATACTATAGCCTGGGAATCAGAGGTCGACTCCAGCGCTTCTGTGAATCCAGACGAGAAAATGATCTGCACTGATGCCCAGAATCTTTATGAGTCGGATCCAGGACCAGACGCAGAAGGTTCTGACCATAATGTAGACCCTCATTCCCAAACTGTAACTCCTGTTGGTGGAGACAATGAGGAAGACGATGATAAGACTCAAATACCTGATTGGAGCGACAACTTTAGTTTTTTGTCAGGGCAGGAACAGGTTGGCTCTGAGGACGACGGGTGTGATAACGCACAGGGTGATGATGATGAGGTTGGAGATCCCACTTACTGTCAACCCACAGTCAGCCAAGAGATGATGTCAGCAGAGGAGGTGGAGGAAGATGCTAGTGACGACGAGGTCAGGTTGCGCCTTCCTGGACAGAGACGTAGTACTGGAAGCACGTCAACAACTGCATCCTCAAACACAACTCTGCCTCTCACCACAAGTCGTGGTGGCTCTTCAGGTCGCATGGGTGCTAAGCCTTGCATAGCCTGGGCATTTTTCAGATCGATAAAGATGACCCAACTCGTGTTATCTGTAACATTTGTCAGCAAAAGCTAAGTAGAGGCCAAAAAATACATAGTTTGAGTACTTCATGCATGAACCAGCACATGGACATGAAGCATAAGTTGCAGTGGGAAGCTCAGTGTGCTACAATGCGGCCTAGCCGGCCGGGCCAACCACCGTCTGCCATATCTTGTGCATCCGCGGCCTCTTCATCCTCTGTGACTGGGGAGACAGCAGTCACACCTGTTTTGGGGCGCAGACCTGCCACCTCTTTACCCGCAACAGCCAGCGTGATTGGCAGGTCATCATTTTCTTTGGAGGTGGTAACACCAGCTGGTGTTGAGCGCTGTCCGACATCGATAGCACCACCTTTGGATCAAGGCAACCTAACATGTCCGCCTGCATCTTCCTCACAGACCGGCAGTTTGCCGGGGACACCCTTATCAACCCCGTCTATGCACAATAGCCAGCCCTCGGTCCCTCAGATGTGGACAAGTAAAAGACCATTTCCTCCTAGCCATGAGAAAGCTAAGAGGTTGAATTTCACCATCTGCAAGCTCTTGGCTACAGAAATGCTGCCTTTCCGCCTGGTGGACACAGAGGATTTTCGAGACCTTATGTCCGTCGCAGTGCCCCAGTACCAGATGCCCAGTCGGCACTACTTCTCAAAGAAAGGTGTGCCTGCGCTCCACCAGCATGTCGCACACAACATCACCGCTTCTTTGAGAAACTCTGTGTGTGACAGGGTGCATTTCACCACAGACACTTGGACGAGTAGGCATGGACAGGGGCATTACATGTCGCTGACTGGGCACTGGGTAACTATGGTGACAGCAGGACAAGGGGCTGCTGTCCAAGTCTTGCCGTCCCCACGAGTTGTGCGTCAATCCTCTTTATGTCAAAGTTCCTCCACTGCTTCTGCCTCCTCAACCTCCTCTCGGTCTTCCACCTGCACCCAAAGCCTGTCTGGTCATGCCACAAGCTTTCTAACTGTGCAGAAGGGATCCTGCACACCTCCTTACTATGCTGGCAGTAGGGCTCAATGTCATCAGGCGGTTTTTACATTGAAATGTCTGGGAAATGTGAGTCACACAGCTGAGGAGTTGTGGTCAGCTCTGGAGAACCAATTTCATGAATGGTTGTCTCCACTGGACCTGAAACCAGGGAAGGCCGTGTGCGACAATGCTGCAAACCTGGGTGCGGCCCTTCGCCGGGGCAATGTCACACACGTGCCTTGTATGGCTCACGTGTTGAACCTGGTTGTCCAGCAATTTTTAGCCCACTATCCCAGACTAGATGGCCTTCTGCAGAGGGCACGGTCGCTGTGTGCTCACTTCCGCCGTTCGCATCCTGCAGCGCAGCGACTTACATCTCTACAGAAGTCGTTGGGCCTGCCACTTCACCGGCTAAAATGCGATGTGCCTACCCGGTGGAATTCAACTCTGCACATGTTGCAGCGACTGTGGCAGCACCGACAAGCCCTGGTGCAATACGTTCTGACGTATAGCCTGGGCCAACGAGATCCAGAGGTGGGGCAAATCACGCTGGAGGAGTGGTCTCAGATCAGGGACCTATGCACCCTTCTGCACAGTTTTGAAATGGCGACGAAGATGTTTAGTGCTGACGATGCCATTATCAGCATGACTATTCCGGTGATTTACATGCTGGAGCACATGTTAAACAGAATTCGGAGTCAGGTGGTGGCACAAGAGGAGGTGGAGGAAGTAGAGGAGGAGGAGTTGTATGCGGAAGGCCTAACATCTGCAAGGTCCAGACGGTCGGCAGCACCAAGGCGGCAGGCATGTGAGGGTGGGGGAGATGGTTTTACCAGGGCGCATGGTAGCAGCCAAACTAGTGAGGAAGGTGCAGGAGCCCAGGAAGAAGTGGAGGACGAACTGATGGAAGACTCATCAGATGAGGGAGACCTTGATCACATTTCTGTTGTGCGAGGTTGGGGGGAGAGGACAGAGGAAGGAAGCATGATTGTTACCTCGCCACCAACACAACAGGGACTTGGTGCTCCTGGATGCGCAACACACATGAGTGCCTTCTTGCTGCACTACCTGCAACATGACCCTCGAATTGTGAGAATTAGAAATAATCCTGACTACTGGGTTGCCACACTGTTAGATCCCCGGTACAAAAGTAAATTTGCAGAAATTATTCCTGCCATAGAAAGGGATGCACGCATGCAGGAGTATCAGCAGAGACTGTTGCAGAATCTTACATGTGCTTTTCCACAAAATACCAGTGGTGCACGTAGTGAATCTCACAGTTCCAACTTGCCAACCGTGGGACCGTCAAGTGTTCAGCACTCAAACCGTAACAGAACCACAGTATCTGCTGGTAACATCAATTTTGCGGAATCATTTCACCACTTTTTTAGCCCATCTTTTGCAAGGTCACAGGAGACAAGAAGTCTGACACATAGTCAACGCCTAGAGACGATGGTACAGGAGTATCTCCAAGTAAACATTGAAGCCATGACTGTGTCACTGGACCCTTGCTCTTTTTGGGCTTCCAATCTGGATAAATGGCCGGAGCTAGCCACTTACGCCTTGGAGATCTTGTCATGCCCGGCAGCCAGCGTTCTGTCTGAACGTGTGTTCAGCGCTGCTGGTGGTGTGCTGACAGATAAGCGCACGCGGCTCTCCACTAGAGATGAGCGTTGTTCTACTCGAACTGTTCGCCAAGCTCAAATTCGAGCTGTTTTGGGCGGTGTTCGAGCCGGTCGGCGAACACGAACAATTTGAGAAAAATTCGGCTGTTCGAGGTTATGTTCGATAACTGTTCGTGCACCAAAATCATAACTGGATTTTTTCTCAGTAATGATGAAAATTAATGTTAATACGCAGTTTGAGTGTACAGCGGGGCGGGGGGAGGGGCAGGGGATGGATCTCTGCAGGAACAATGAAGATCTCCATTTTTTTTTCTCTTTCCCGCATTTGCAGTGGGGAGGTGCAATCTGTCAGCCTATCAGCAGCGCACACACGGAGCGAAGTGCTTTTTTTCACACAAGCAAGGGCATGTGTGATTGGCAGTGTATGTCACATGTCCTTGCCCTATAAGACCAAGCCATTTTCCCCGTCGCCACCATTTTCTCACTGCTGCAGCTGCGTTTTAGACGGCACCGCTGTTGCTGTGTGTGCTATACCTTGTTAATTTCAAGCCAATTTTCGCACAAATATACAGATAGCTTGGGAGTAGGGAATAGTTGTGATTGCAGTCCTTTTAAGGACTAGGTTACAGCATTTCCTACGACTTTTATCAAGCAGGTCTGTGCTCTTAAATAGATAGATTGTGGGAGTAAAGACTAATTGTAATTGGAGTCCTTTTCAGGACTAGGTTACATCAGTTCCTATCAGTTTTTGCCAGGCAGGTCTGTGCCAGTGCTGTGCAAGTTTTTTTCACAGCATTTGGCTGAATCTAGCAAAGCTAATCCTTTTTGGCCTATTGCAGAGTGTGTTAGTCAGTGGAGTAGCCTATCTGTGTTGCAAGATATACCACCTGTGTATAGAATACCAATTTTTTTACTGCACCTAGTGAAGTAAAATCTTTTGGGCATAGCATCATTCTATTAGTCCATCTATACTGACCTCCATCAGGTTGCAAACTGAATATAATTTTTTTCTGCATCTAGCTCTGAAAAAATATTTGGGCTTCTAGCAGTGTGTGGGACTTGGTCTATTAGTCCATCTATACTGACCTCCATCAGGTTGCAAATTAAAAATAATTTTTTTCTTCATTTAGCTCTGAAAAAATGTTTGGGCTTCTAGCAGTGTGTGGGACTTGTTCTATTAGTCCTTCTATACTGACCTCCAGCAGGTTGCAAATTGAATATAATTTTTTTCTGCATCTAGCTCTGAAAAAATATTTGGGCTTCTAGCGGTGTGTGGGACTTGGTCTATTAGTCCATCTATACTGACCTCCATCAGGTTGCAAATTAAAAATAATTTTTTTCTGCATCTAGCTCTGAAAAAATATTTGGGCTTCTAGCAGTGTGTGGGACTTGGTCTATTAGTCCATCTATACTGACCTCCATCAGGTTGCAAATTAAAAATAATTTTTTTCTTCATTTATCTCTGAAAAAATATTTGGGCTTCTAGCAGCGTGTGGGACTTGTTCTATTAGTCCATCTATACTGACCTCCATCAGGTTGCAAATTAAAAATAATTTTTTTCTGCATCTAGCTCTGAAAAAATATTTGGGCTTCTAGCAGTGTGTGGGACTTGGTCTAATAGTCCATCTATACTGACCTCCATCAGGTTGCAAATTGAATAAAAAAAATTTCTGCATCTAGCTCTGAAAAAATATTTGTGCTTCTAGCGGTGTGTGGGACTTGGTCTATTAGTCCATCTATACTGACCTCCATCAGGTTGCAAATTAAAAATAATTTTTTTCTGCATCAAGCTCTGAAAAAATATTTGGGCTTCTAGCAGTGTGTGGGACTTGGTCTATTAGTCCATCTATACTGACCTCCATCAGGTTGCAAATTATAAATAATTTTTTTCTTCATTTAGCTCTGAAAAAATATTTGGGCTTCTAGCAGTGTGTGGGACTTGTTCTATTAGTCCTTCTATACTGACCTCCAGCAGGTTGCAAATTGAATATAATTTTTTTTCCTGCATCTAGCTCTGAAAAAATATTTGGGCTTCTAGCGGTGTGTGGGACTTGGTCTATTAGTCCATCTATACTGACCTCCATCAGGTTGCAAATTAAAAATATTTTTTTTCTGCATCTAGCTCTGAAAAAATATTTGGGCTTCTAGCAGTGTGTGGGACTTGGTCTATTAGTCCATCTATACTGACCTCCATCAGGTTGCAAATTAAAAATAATTTTTTTCTGCATCTAGCTCTGAAAAAATATTTGGGCTTCTAGCAGTGTGTGGGACTTGGTCTATTAGTCCATCTATACTGACCTCCATCAGGTTGCAAATTGAATAAAAAAATTTTCTGCATCTAGCTCTGAAAAAATATTTGGGCTTCTAGCGGTGTGTGGGACTTGGTCTATTAGTCCATCTATACTGACCTCCATCAGGTTGCAAATTAAAAATAATTTTTTTCTGCATCTAACCCAGCCAATAGTTTTGGCCTAATACCACAGTTTGGCCACTCAGCTCTGCTCGGTTACCATCCATTGTTTTTTTGTGCAAACAACTCCAGAGTTGTGAATTAGTTAACCACCAAAATGAGTGGAAAAAGGCCTGCTGCTGGTGGAAAGGGGAATAGGCGTGTTGGGAAGGGGAAAAAAGGTTGTGTCCGTGGGGTAGGTGCAGAAGAAAGACCATCTTCCAGCCAAACTAAAATGTCTACTTCTTTTAGCGGACAATGTGATAAGATCCCTTTCTTACGGCCACGCCAATCGCTACAAATTCCAGATGAGGCACAAAAACAGCAGGTGCTTCAACGGATATCAAGTGCTCCTTTAAGTGGGCTCTCCTCCACATCAACTTCAACATCACAAATACTCCAGTCCTCAAAGGTGTCACCCAAATCGCACTTGCTTCCTCACAGCTCCCAAATCTCCAGCTGCCCGTCTGAGTATGAGGTAGAACAGATGGTTGAGTCTGCAGAGCTGTTTACTCATACTATAGCCTGGGAATCAGAGGTCGACTCCAGCGCTTCTGTGAATCCAGACGAGGAAATGATCTGCACTGATGCCCAGAATCTTTATGAGTCGGATCCAGAACCAGACGCAGAAGGTTCTGACCATAATGTAGACCCTCATTCCCAAACTGTAACTCCTGTTGGTGGAGACAATGAGGAAGACGATGATAAGACTCAAATACCTGATTGGAGCGACAACTTTAGTTTTTTGTCAGGGCAGGAACAGGTTGGCTCTGAGGACGACGGGTGTGATAACGCACAGGGTGATGATGATGAGGTCGGAGATCCCACTTACTGTCAACCCACAGTCAGCCAAGAGATGAGGTCAGCAGAGGAGGTGGAGGAAGATGCTAGTGACGACGAGGTCAGGTTGCGCCTTCCTGGACAGAGACGTAGTACTGGAAGCACGTCAACAACTGCATCCTCAAACACAACTCTGCCTCTCACCACAAGTCGTGGTGGCTCTTCAGGTCGCATGGGTGCTAAGCCTTGCATAGCCTGGGCATTTTTTCAGATCGATAAAGATGACCCAACTCGTGTTATCTGTAACATTTGTCAGCAAAAGCTAAGTAGAGGCCAAAAAATACATAGTTTGAGTACTTCATGCATGAACCGGCACATGGACATGAAGCATAAGTTGCAGTGGGAAGCTCAGTGTGCTACAATGCGGCCTAGCCGGCCGGGCCAACCACCGTCTGCCATATCTTGTGCATCCGCGGCCTCTTCATCCTCTGTGACTGGGGGGACAGCAGTCACACCTGTTTTGGGGCGCAGACCTGCCACCTCTTTACCCGCAACAGCCAGCGTGATTGGCAGGTCATCATTTTCTTTGGAGGTGGTAACACCAGCTGGTCTTGAGCGCTGTCCGACATCGATAGCACCACCTTTGGATCAAGGCAACCTAACATGTCCGCCTGCATCTTCCTCACAGACCGGCAGTTTGCCGGGGACACCCTTATCAACCCCGTCTAAGCACAATAGCCAGCCCTCGGTCCCTCAGATGTGGACAAGTAAAAGACCATTTCCTCCTAGCCATGAGAAAGCTAAGAGGTTGAATTTCACCATCTGCAAGCTCTTGGCTACAGAAATGCTGCCTTTCCGCCTGGTGGACACAGAGGATTTTCGAGACCTTATGTCCGTCGCAGTGCCCCAGTACCAGATGCCCAGTCGGCACTACTTCTCAAAGAAAGGTGTGCCTGCGCTCCACCAGCATGTCGCACGCAACATCACCGCTTCTTTGAAAAACTCTGTGTGACAGGGTGCATTTCACCACAGACACTTGGACGAGTAGGCATGGACAGGGGCGTTACATGTCGCTGACTGGGCACTGGGTAACTATGGTGACAGCAGGACAAGGTGCTGCTGTCCAAGTCTTGCCGTCCCCACGAGTTGTGCGTCAATCCTTTTTATATCAAAGTTCCTCCACTGCTTCTGCCTCCTCAACCTCCTCTCGGTCTTCCACCTGCACCCAAAGCCTGTCTGGTCATGCCACAAGCTTTCTAACTGCGCAGAAGGGATCCTGCACACCTCCTTACTATGCTGGCAGTAGGGCTCAACGTCATCAGGCGGTTTTTACATTGAAATGTCTGGGAAATGTGAGTCACACAGCTGAGGAGTTGTGGTCAGCTCTGGAGAACCAATTTCATGAATGGTTGTCTCCACTGGACCTGAAACCAGGGAAGGCCGTGTGCGACAATGCTGCAAACCTGGGTGCGGCCCTTCGCCGGGGCAATGTCACACACGTGCCTTGTATGGCTCACGTGTTGAACCTGGTTGTCCAGCAATTTTTAGCCCACTATCCCAGACTAGATGGCCTTCTGCAGAGGGCACGGTCGCTGTGTGCTCACTTCCGCCGTTCGCATCCCGCAGCTCAGCGACTTACATCTCTACAGAAGTCGTTGGGCCTGCCACTTCACCGGCTAAAATGAGATGTGCCTACCCGGTGGAATTCAACTCTGCACATGTTGCAGCGACTGTGGCAGCACCGACAAGCCCTGGTGCAATACGTTCTGACGTATAGCCTGGGCCAACGAGATTCAGAGGTGGGGCAAATCACGCTGGAGGAGTGGTCTCAGATCAGGGACCTATGCACCCTTCTGCACAGTTTTGAAATGGCGACGAAGATGTTTAGTGCTGACGATGCCATTATCAGCATGACTATTCCAGTGATTTACATGCTGGAGCACATGTTAAACAGAATTCGGAGTCAGGTGGTGGCACAAGAGGAGGTGGAGGAAGTAGAGGAGGAGGAGTTGTATGCGGAAGGGCTAACATCTGCAAGGTCCAGACGGTCGGCAGCACCAAGGCGGCAGGCATGTGAGGGTGGGGGAGATGATTTTACCAGGGCGCATGGTAGCAGCCAAACTAGTGAGGAAGGTGCAGGAGCCCAGGAAGAAGTGGAGGACGAACTGATGGAAGACTCATCAGATGAGGGAGACCTTGATCACATTTCTGTTGTGCGAGGTTGGGGGGAGAGGACAGAGGAAGGAAGCATGATTGTTACCTCGCCACCAACACAACAGGGACTTGGTGCTCCTGGATGCGCAACACACATGAGTGCCTTCTTGCTGCACTACCTGCAACATGACCCTCGAATTGTGAGAATTAGAAATAATCCTGACTACTGGGTTGCCACACTGTTAGATCCCCGGTACAAAAGTAAATTTGCAGAAATTATTCCTGCCATAGAAAGGGATGCACGCATGCAGGAGTATCAGCAGAGACTGTTGCAGAATCTTACATGTGCTTTTCCACAAAATACCAGTGGTGCACGTAGTGAATCTCACAGTTCCAACTTGCCAACCGTGGGACCGTCAAGTGTTCAGCACTCAAACCGTAACAGAACCACAGTATCTGCTGGTAACATCAATTTTGAGGAATCATTTCACCACTTTTTTAGCCCATCCTTTGCAAGGCCACAGGAGACAAGAAGTCTGACACATAGTCAACGCCTAGAGACGATGGTACAGGAGTATCTCCAAGTAAAAATTGAAGCCACGACTGTGTCACTGGACCCTTGCTCTTTTTGGGCTTCCAATCTGGATAAATGGCCGGAGCTAGCCACTTACGCCTTGGAGGTCTTGTCATGCCCCGCAGCCAGCGTTCTGTCTGAACGTGTGTTCAGCGCTGCTGGTGGTGTGCTGACAGATAAGCGCACGCGGCTCTCCACTGATAATGTAGACAGACTCACGTTCATAAAGATGAACAAATCATGGATCCGAAACGACTTTTCTACCCCTGTGTCATCCTGGGGAGAGTAAAAGCTTGATGATTGGTTAAAATCACCCTACCAACCGTTTTAAGCTTTCAAATTACTAATCATGTTTATCTGTATCTTGACTGGAAAATAATTTGGGCTTTGTAGCAGTGTGCAGCACTGATCCTATTAGGCCATCTATAATAAGCTTCACCAGATTTAAAATTAAAAATAATTTTTAGCTGCATCTAGCCCGGAAAATAATTTTGGGGCTCCGAGATGCGCAAGACACATAAGTGCCTTCTTGCTGCACTACCTGCAGCATGACCCTCATATTGTCAGAATTCGAAGTAATCATGACTACTGGGTTGCCACACTCTTAGATCCCCCAAACTTTTCGATCAACCTTTTCATTTTAATAAAGACCAAAAAAATGGTCATTTTTGAAATTATAAGCATTAGCAGGTTGTTAGAAACTGAAATCAAACAGTTTTCAACTCAAAACTTTATTCTAGGTGATGTTACATTTTCACATAGGACCCCTTGTTCGAAAGGAGCTTCTGAACTCTCTCGTCCATTGAATTTGTCAGGTTTTGGATGGTTTCTGCTTCAATTGTTTTGCATGAGGACAGAATACCCTCCCAGAGCTGTTGCTTAGATGTGAACTGCCTCCCGCCATCATAGACACTCCTTTTAATGATGCTCCAAAGGTTCTGAATGGGGTAGAGGTCAGGGGAGCATGGGGGTCACACCATAAGTTTGTCCCCTTTTATGCCCATATCAGCCAGAGATGCAGATGTTTTATGTGCAGCATGAGATGGTGCATTATCATGCAGAAAAATGATCTTGCTGTGAAATACACGGTTCTTCTTCTTGAACCATGGCAGGAAGTGCTGTTTGAGAAAATCCACATACATTATGGAGTTCATCTTTAGCGCCTTCAGGGATCCTAAAGGGGCCGACAATCTCTCTCCCCATGATTCCAGCCCAAAACATTACTCCACCTCCTCCTTTGTTGGCGCTGTAGCCGTGTTTGCGTGGGGTGTCCATCAACCAGCCATCCTCCACTCCATTCATCTGGACCATCGAGCGCTGCACGGCACTCATCCGTGAACAAAACAGTTTTGAAATCAGTCTTCATGTAATGTTTGGCCCACTGGAGCCGTTTCTGCTTGTGTGAAGTGGATAGAGGAGGTCGACAGGATGGCGTATGCACAGCTGCAAACCTCTGAAGGACCCTGCATCTTGTTGTTCGGGGGACGTTGGAGGCACAAGCAGCTTCAAAAACTTGTCTGCTGCTATGACAAGGCTTTTTTGCCGCTGCTCTTTCAACCTGACGTAATTGCCTGTAGGAAAGAGTCCTCAATTTGCCCTTATCAGCACGCACACGTGTGTACTGTGAATCAGCTACATACTTCTTGATTGCCAAGACACTTCATCCTGATCATCGCACAATGTTGATTGTAGTCATGCCTTGACCTAAACACTCCACAATTTGTTGCTTCTCAGCAGCCGACACATCCTTTTTCTTTCCCATTTTGGCAGAAAATGTAGGCTGCTTAATAATGTGAGAGAGCCTTCTTAAGTAGTCTTGCCTTTCATTGGACACACCTGCCAAACTAATTAGCACAGGTGTCTGCAATTGCTTACAGTGATATAAAGAGCCTTGACACACATCACCATCAATGAGTTTAACTGACAAACAAACAAATTCTTCCCTTATCACTCCTAAACACTTTTTGCATAATAATTTGGAACGCGGTGTACATGTGCTTTTCCACAAAACACCAGTGGTTCACGTAGTGAATCTTACAGTTCTAACTTGCCAACCGTGGTCTGTATGGAATTGTTCAATAAAGGGCCCAAAATTAAGATAACATAGATGGGAGAGGTCTCTATGAATAGGAATTCCTAAGTATTTGATACCCTGTGAGGGCCAGGCAAAGGGAAAGTTGGACTGGATGGAATCCTATATGGATTTAGGGAGGGAGACATCGAGGGCCTCAGACTCCGCTGCATTGATTTTAAAATTTTACCATGTAACAAAGTGATCTATTTCAGCCATAACAGCAGTCATGGATATATGTGATTGAGTGATATATACTAGGACATCATCAGCAAATAGAGAGCACTTGTACTCGGTGCCTCCCACCTCAATCCACCTAATATTGGGGTTATGGCGAATTGATGAGAGCAGGTGCTCCGTCACTAGGATGTATAAGAGAGGGGACAGAGGACATCCCTGCCTTGTCCCATTGGTGATTGTGAAAGGTGATGAAAATGTTCTGACGCACCCCCTGGGCCTTGGGACACCCGGAGCCGGACCCTTTTTGGTGGATGCTGGTGGTTGTAGTCTTCGTGGCGGCGATCCGGTTCCGTGGCTCAGGGCGGTCAAACCAGTGGCGGAACTATTTATGTGGTTTTGATGTTTAAATGTCCGACTACGCCACCCGTGGATTGCGGTCAGAGTGAACCGCCGCTACAGGGCAGACCGCTAAGGCTGGTGTTGTGGGTGCAGCAGAGCGTAGCATAACTCCCCACGGGAGGAGTATAGCCTCAGGGCAGTGTATGCGGAGGATGGGGGTGATGGTGCAGGGCAGCAGCAGTAACGACACGGAGTCAGTGATGCAGTTCAGGGCCTTTACTCACAGTTCTTATTATCCAGACCACGTCTGCAGGTAACGGCTGCCCACGTCGTACTGTGCTCACCAGGTGAGGGGCTCAGACAACTCCCAGATAACTTTGGAGCGCTTCACAGGACCCCCTTTGTGTGTCCTTTGTCTGGCCTTTCTTACCAACACTTCTGTCCGGCTGCCTCGGGCCTCCTCTTGGTAAACTTGGCGCCAGTTTCCCTGACCCTATGTGGTGCCTTCCTAGCGGGTGGAGCAAGGGGCTGCGCCACATAAAATGTCAGAGCCTCCGGTTTCTAGCTGAGGGTCGTTTCCTGCCTCCACTAGTTCGGGGACCGGTCTCCCCCTTTGGCCTGACCCCTCCACGCAGGTGGATTCGGGCGTGCGGTGGCGACTCGCCCGTCCGCACTCCTGGGATCCCTTCATTCCTCGTTCCTGGAGCCTTCTCCGCTCCTCTTCCTTCCTTCTCCCTCTTGCAGGCCTGGGCCTCTGTTACTAGGCCCGCCTCCGGAGCAGAGCTCATGCAGAGCCCCTGCTCCCTGCCACTTCTGCTCAGACTTCTCTGCACTGAACTAAGATGGTGCCCACCTTTTATACTCCCTTCTCAATGCACCCAGGAACTGCTTCCTCCCTGCTCCTGCACTGCAGGGTTCCCCTTCCTCAGTGTTCCCTCCCTCCACTCCAGCCAGGGACAGGGACTGTCATGCCCATCTCAGGGGCATATTGGTCGCCCTGCCCCACGGCAATGTGGTGTAATGCATGCAGGTGTCGGGTCCTGATCCACACTCCATCCTTATCTGAGAGTGAGATATCACACCTCTGGGTGAGGTGCAATACGTCTGTAGCAACCGAGCCCTCGGTGCTACAGTTCCATTTATCTTCAGCCTAGGTGACGTATTGTGATACAGGGCCGTGATTTTGGCTATAAAAGGGTCCCCTAGACCCCTACCCCAAGCTTTTTAAGAGAATCATATATGGCGTGCCAGGAGACTCTATGGAATGCTTTCTCAGCATCCAACGAGAGTATCTACTTCCAAATTTTTAACTGCATCTAGCCCAGGAAATACTTTGTGCCTAGTAGCAGTGTCTGCTAGTCATCGGATTATCCCGGCTGTTAAGCAAGCTACACCACCTGTAGTTTGGACACTTAATTTTTTCAAAGGAAATGCTTCGGGACCACGGGATACTCAGTGAAGAGCATCAGGAGGCACCCCAAGGCATAGGGGCTGGGACTGGCACTAGGATGCCTTGCGGTGGACAGCCGAGCTCGATCCTTATAAAAGCTTTTTAACTGCAGCAGCTTTAGTGGACGCTACTGGAGCTGGAATTACGCGGCTGCTGGCATGAGACTTGCCCTCCAATAGATCCTTGTAAATGGATTTAAAGTGTATTCATTCAAATTAGAGAGACAATTTAAATTAAAAAGCTTAGAGCTGCCTCCACCACAGGGGGGCTCTCTCGACCCACCAGCGGACAGGCACCAGTATTGGGAGAGGGGGGCTGGCCGTCAGGGTTCACCGCGGCTCTGGCACAAACCCGGCGACACGGAGGTGGCACGGGCAGGAGCGGACTGGCCGTCTCGGCTTCTCACTTTTTGGATTTTAGAAGGGCATGACATGCCTATATCTGTGTCTCCCCCTCCTTTTACTCCTCCACCTCTTTTCTTTTCGCATGACTATATGTACTTGTCACTTTTCCATGTGTTAGTTGTGTCTTCTGAGCAGTTTGTCAGCTTTTGGACACCTTTGAAGGTGTTTTCTATGTGTTTCTATGTGTTTTTGTTTGCCTGCCATTGGTTTTAACGGTGTTCGAAGGTGTTCGACGAACAGTTCGACGAACAGTTCGGCGAACACACGGGTGTTCGACGAACCGAACCGAACTCGAACACTACGGGGGTGGCTCAACACTACTCTCCACTGATAATGTAGACAGACTCACGTTCATAAAGATGAACAAATCATGGATCCGAAACGACTTTTCTACCCCTGTGTCATCCTGGGGAGAGTAAAAGCTTGATGAATGGTTAAAATCACCCTACCAACCGTTTTAAGCTTTCATATTACTAATCATGTTTATCTGTATCTTGGCTGGAAAATAATTTGGGCTTTGTAGCAGTGTGCAGCACTGATTCTATTAGGCCATCTATAATAAGCTCCACCAGATTTAAAATTACTAATCATGTTTATCTGTATCTTGACTGGAAAATAATTTGGGCTTTGTAGCAGTGTGCAGCACTGATCCTATTAGGCCATCTATACTAAAGCTTAACCAGATTTAAAATTAATAATAATTTTTAGCTGCATCTAGCCCGGAAAATAATTTTGGGGCTCCGAGATGCGCAAGACACATAAGTGCCTTCTTGCTGCACTACCTGCAGCATGATCCTCGTATTGTCAGAATTCGAAGTAATCATGACTACTGGGTTGCCACACTATTAGATCCCCCAAACTTTTCGATCAACCTTTTCATTTTAATAAAGACCAAAAAAATGGTCATTTTTGAAATTATAAGCATTAGCAGGTTATTAGAAACTGAAATCAAACAGTTTTCAACTCAAAACTTTATTCTAGGTGATGTTACATTTTCACATAGGACCCCTTGTTCGAAAGGAGCTTCTGAACTCTCTCGTCCATTAAATTTGTCAGATTTTGGATGGTTTCTGCTTCAATTGTTTTGCATGAGGACAGAATACCCTCCCAGAGCTGTTGCTTAGATGTGAACTGCCTCCCGCCATCATAGACACTCCTTTTAATGATGCTCCAAAGGTTCTGAATGGGGTAGAGGTCAGGGGAGCATGGGGGTCACACCATAAGTTTGTTCCCTTTTATGCCCATATCAGCCAGAGATGCAGATGTTTTATGTGCAGCATGAGATGGTGCATTATCATGCAAAAAAATGATCTTGCTGTGAAATACACGGTTCTTCTTCTTGAACCATGGCAGGAAGTGCTGTTTGAGAAAATCCACATACATTATGGAGTTCATCTTTAGCGCCTTCAGGGATCCTAAAGGGGCCGACAATCTCTCTCCCCATGATTCCAGCCCAAAACATTACTCCACCTCCTCCTTGTTGGCGCTGTAGCCGTGTTTGCGTGGGGTGTCCATCAACCAGCCATCCTCCACTCCATCCATCTGGACCATCGAGCGCTGCACGGCACTCATCCGTGAACAAAACAGTTTTGAAATCAGTCTTCATGTAATGTTTGGCCCACTGGAGCCGTTTCTGCTTGTGTGAAGTGGATAGAGGAGGTTGACAGGATGGCGTATGCACAGCTGCAAACCTCTGAAGGACCCTGCATCTTGTTGTTCGGGGGACGTTGGAGGCACAAGCAGCTTCAAAAACTTGTCTGCTGCTATGACAAGGCTTTTTTGCCGCTGCTCTTTCAACCTGACGTAATTGCCTGTAGGAAAGAGTCCTCAATTTGCCCTTATCAGCACGCACACGTGTGTACTGTGAATCAGCTACATACTTCTTGATTGCCAAGACACTTCATCCTGATCATCGCACAATGTTGATTGTAGTCATGCCTTGACCTAAACACTCCACAATTTGTTGCTTCTCAGCAGCCGACACATCCTTTTTCTTTCCCATTTTGGCAGAAAATGTAGGCTGCTTAATAATGTGAGACAGCCTTCTTAAGTAGTCTTGCCTTTCATTGGACACACCTGCCAAACTAATTAGCACAGGTGTCTGCAATTGCTTACAGTGATATAAAGAGCCCTGACACACATCACCATCAATGAGTTTAACTGACAAACAAACAAATTCTTCCCTTATCACTCCTAAACACTTTTTGTATAATAATTTGTGTAACGGGTCTGGGAGGCGGAACCTCTGAGCTACTATACAAGGGGGCAGTCCTTGTAAGGGAGCGGGTGGCGACCAGGGAAGACGGGCAGGAGGTCACAGCAGGTGACCGGGACAGTCTCTGAGTGAACGGGCTGGAGGTCACGGCAAGTGACCGGGGCAGTCTCTGGATGAACGGGCTGATGGTCACGGCAAGTGACCGGGGCAGTCTCTGAATGAACGGGCAGATGGTCACGGCAAGTGACCGGGGCAGTCTCTGGATAAACGGGCAGATGGTCACGGCAAGTGACCGGGGCAGTCTCTGGATAAACGGGCAGATGGTCACGGCAAGTGACCGGGGCAGTCTCTGGATGAACGGGCAGATGGTCACGGCAAGTGACCGGGGCAGTCTCTGGATGAACGGGCAGATGGTCACGGCAAGTGACCGGGGCAGTCTCTAGGTAAAGGGTTGGTACGACCTGTGGCGGCTGATGATAGACGTGAGCTCCCAGGTGAGCAGGCGAGAGTCTCTGGATGAACGGGTGGTCACAGCATGTGACGGCGGATCCTCCAGGAAGACCAACAGACAGGCGGCAGATGAGCGCTCCCAGGTGAGCGGGCAGAAGTCTCTGGACAGGCGGGTGGTCACAGCACGTGACGGCAGAGCCTCCAGGTAGGCTAGCAGACAGGCAGCAGATGAGCGCTCCCAGGTGAGCGAGCAAGAGTCACTGGACAGGCAGGTGGTCACAGCACATGACGGCGGAGCCTCCAGGTAGACTAGCAGGCAGGTAGCTGGTATGTGCTCCCAGGTGAGCGGGCAAGCTGGTCCATAGACAGACTGACAGGAGTTGGAAGGCAGACCGTCGGACCTCAGGCAAGCAGGCAGGTGGCTGATGTGCGCTTCCAGGTGAGAGGGCGGGCTGGTCCTTAGACAGACTGACAGGAGTAGTAAGGCAGACCGTCGGACCTCAGACTAGCAGGCAGGTAGCAGATAATCAGGCAGGAATCTGGCAGGTAACTGGCAGGTAACTGGCAACGGGACCTGAGGGCTGAAGCAGAGTAGAACAGTGCAACAACATTGCTCAGGCACCTCCATTTTGGAGGAGGTGCCTTATATATGGTGAAGTCCTCCGGCCATTGGCCGGGGACTCCTTAGGACGGCGCGCGCGGCCCCTTTAAGAGGGAGGGAGAGCGCGCGCGCCCTAAGCACAGTGGCCGGGAAGGAGCGCGCGCTGCCAGCAGAGCAGGAGGAGGACGCCGGGCACGGAGCAGGGAGGTGAGGGGAACAGCGTCCCTGCCTGGCAGAGGGCAGGGACGCCGGCGCTACAATTTGGAACACAGTGTACATGTGCTTTTCCACAAAACACCAGTGGTTCACGTAGTGAATCTTACAGTTCTAACTTGCCAACCGTGGTCTGTATGGAGTTGTTCAATAAAGGGCCCAAAATTAAGATAACATAGATGGGAGAGGTCTCTATGAATAGGAATTCCTAAGTATTTGATACCCTGTGAGGGCCAGGCAAAGTGAAAGTTGGACTGGATGGAATCCTATATGGATTTGGGGAGGGAGACATCGAGGGCCTCAGACTTCGCTGCATTGATTTTAAAATTTGACCAAACAAAGTGATCTATTTCAGCCATAACAGCATGGATGGATATATGTGATTGAGTGATATATACTAGGACATCATCAGCAAATAGAGAGCACTTGTACTCGGTGCCTCCCACCTCAATCCACCTAATATTGGGGTTATGGCGAATTGATGAGAGCAGGTGCTCCGTCACTAGGATGTATAAGAGAGGGGACAGAGAACATCCCTGCCTTGTCCCATTGGTGATTGTGAAAGGTGATGAAAATGTTCTGATGCGCCCCCTGGGCCTTGGGACACCCGGAGCCGGACCCTTTTTGGTGGATGCTGGTGGTTGTAGTCTCCGTGGCGGCGACCCGGTTCCGTGGCTCAGGGCGGTCAAACCAGTGGCGGAACTATTTATGTGGTTTTGATGTTTAAATGTCCGACTACGCCACCCGTGGATTGCGGTCAGAGTGAACCGCCGCTCCAGGGCAGACCGCTGAGGCTGGTGTTGTGGGTTCAGCAGAGCATAGCATAACTCCCCACGGGAGGAGTATAGCCTCAGGGCAGTGTATGCGGAGGATGGGGGTGATGGTGCAGGGCAGCAGCAGTAACGACAAGGAGTCAGTGATGCAGTCCAGGGCCTTTACTCACAGTTCTTATTATCCAGACCACGTCTGCTGGTAACGGCTGCCCACGTCGTACTGTGCTCACCAGGTGAGGGGCTCAGACAACTCCCAGATAACTTTGGAGCGCTTCACAGGACCCCCTTTGTGTGTCCTTTGTCTGGCCTTTCTTACCAACCCTTCTGTCCGGCTGCCTCGGGCCTCCTCTTGGTAAACTTGGCGCCAGTTTCCCTGACCCTATGTGGTGCCTTCGTAGCGGGTGTAGCGAGGGGCTGCGCCACATAAAATGTCACAGCCTCCTGTTTCTAGCTGAGGGTCGTTTCCTGCCTCCACTAGTTTCGGGGACCGGTCTCCCCCTTTGGCCTGACCCCTCCACGCAGGTGGATTCGGGCGTGCGGTGGCGACTCGCCCGTCCGCACCCCTGGGATCCCTTCGTTCCTCGTTCCTGGAGCCTTCTCCGCACCTCTTCCTTCCTTCTCCCTCTTCCAGGCCTGGGCCTCTGTTACTAGGCCCGCCTCCGGAGCAGAGCTCATGCAGAGCCCCTGCTCCCTGCCACTTCTGCTCAGACTTCTCTGCACTGAACTAAGATGGTGCCCACCTTTTATACTCCCTTCTCAATGCACCCAGGAACTGCTTCCTCCCTGCTCCTGCACTACAGGGTTCCCCTTCCTCAGTGTTCCCTCCCCCCACTCCAGCCAGGGACAGGGACTGTCGTGCCCATCTCAGGGGCATATTGGTTGCCCTGCCCCACGGCAATGTGGTGTAATGCATGCAGGTGTCGGGTCCTGATCCACACTACATCCTTACCTGAGAGTGAGATATCACACCTCTGGGTGAGGTGCAATACCTCTGTAGCAACCGAGCCCTCAGGGTGCTACAGTTCCATTTATCTTCAGCCTAGGTGACGTATTGCGATACAGGGCCGTGATTTTGGCTATAAAAGGGTCCCCTAGACCCCTACCCCAAGCTTTTTAAGAGAATCATATATGGCGTGCCAGGAGAATCTATGGAATGCTTTCTCAGCATCCAACGAGAGTATCTAATTACAAATTTTTAACTGCATCTAGCCCAGGAAATACTTTGTGCCTAGTAGCAGTGTCTGCTAGTCAGCGGATTATCCCGGCTGTTAAGCAAGCTACACCACCTGTAGTTTGGACACTTAATTTTTTCAAAGGAAATGCTTCGGGACCACGGGATACTCAGTGAAGAGCATCAGGAGGCACCCCAAGGCATAGGGGCTGGGACTGGCACTAGGATGCCTTGCGGTGGACAGCCGAGCTCGATCCTTATAAAAGCTTTTTAACTGCAGCAGCTTTAGTGGACGCTACTGGAGCTGGAATTACGCGGCTGCTGGCATGAGACTTGCCCTCCAATAGATCCTTGTAAATGGATTTAAAGTGTATTCATTCAAATTAGAGAGACAATTTAAATTAAAAAGCTTAGAGCTGCCTCCACCACAGGGGGGCTCGCTCGACCCACCAGCGGACAGGCACCAGTATTGGGAGAGGGGGGCTGGCCGTCAGGGTTCACCGCGGCTCTGGCACAAACCCGGCGACGCGGAGGTGGCACGGGCAGGAGCGGACTGAACGTGTCGGCTTCTCACTTTTTGGATTTTAGAAGGGCATGACATGCCTATATCTGTGTCTCCCCCTCCTTTTACTCCTCCACCTCTTTTCTTTTCGCATGACTATATGTACTTGTCACTTTTCCATGTGTTAGTTGTGTCTTCTGAGCAGTTTGTCAGCTTTTGGACACCTTTGAAGGTGTTTTCTATGTGTTTCTATGTGTTTTTGTTTGCCTGCCATTGGTTTTAACGGTGTTCGAAGGTGTTTGACGAACAGTTCGACGAACCGAACCGAACTCGAACACTACGGGGGTGGCTCAACACTAATGACGACTGACCATGCTCTCCTCCTCCTCCCCCCTGTCCTCAGGCCACCCACGCTGAACCGACGGTATGACAGTTGTACAGGTACTACCGTTTACAGCGCATGATACAAGCTCCTGTTCTTCCTCCTCCTCCTCCTCCTCTCCCTCATTGTCCCCCAATGCACGTTGGGATGAGATGAGGCTGGGCTGTGTGTAATCGACCGCTACGGCTTCTTGATCCATCTCATCATACTCTGGCTGCAATGCCTCCTCTTTAATTCTCTGCAGAGAGCGTTGCAAAAGACAGATAAGTGGAATGCTGACACTAATGATGGCGTCATCACCGTTCACCATCTGGGTGGACTCCTCAAAGTTTGTCAAGATGGTACAGATGTCAGACATCCAGGTCCACTCCTGAGGTCTTATGTGTGGAGTCTGACCTGAATATTGACGGCTTTGTTGCAGCTGGTACTCCACAACTGCTCTCTTCTGCTCACAAATCCTTTGCAACATGTGGAGGGTAGAGTTCTAACGTGTGGGGACATCACACACCAGTGTAGCAACCCGAGGGATCGGCTGCTACAGGGGTACTGCACCTCAAACCAGAGGTGTGATATTCCACTTCCGGGTAAGGATGGAGTGTGGACTAGGGCTCGTTTATCTGCATGCACCACACACACCCCATTTCCGAGGGACAGCTTAACGGTGCTCCCACAGAAGTGCAGGCACGACAGCATCTGTCCCTGGCTGGAGTGGGGAGGGGGAGGAAAACCCAGTGGTGTAGGAGCAGATAGGGATGGGTCTCTGGGCATAGGTAGGAGCCCATTGGTTGCTAGTCACCTGGGCTCACACATAGAGGGAGGTATATAAGGTGGGCACCATCTTAGAACAGTGTTCATTTCAGTCCGGGGAGTGAGTTGAGAGAAGGAGTTCAGCCAGAGAGGGTTGACAGGGAGTTGTGGCTCAGTCTGGGCCCAGCTCCACGAGGCAGGCCTGGAGAGGAGGCCAGAGCCAGAGGAGAGGAACAGAAACAGCAAGGAACTGGAACAGAAAGGAAACAAGGAACAGCACATTAAGAGAGGCCCAGAGACACGAGAGAAAAAGGAACCCCGTAGGCCCAGGAGATTGCGGGTGACGGGTTGGCAGAGCAGGGTACCGGAACCCAAATTGGTGGAGGCAACAAATTCCTCAGCCAAAGACTGGAGGTTGTGACCACATCTTGGTGCGACCCCTCACTACATCCACCAGGAAAGCATACCACATAGGGTCAGGGAAACCGGAGATAGGTTTCGCCAAGAGAAGGCCCGAGGAAGCTGGACAAAGGTGGGTCACTGGTGGGGACGGCCAGAGAAGGGAAGAGAAGGGAGCCCTGTGCCACACTCTGGAATTGCCTGGGAGTTGGTCGAGTCCCTTGCCTGGTGGACGCAGCACGGCTTGGGCAGACACCGCCGGTACCGAGGTGACTAGGACCAGTAAACAACTGTGAGTTAAGCATTGGAAACTGCAACCACACGTCTCTGTGTTTCATCGCCGCACCAGCACCATTAGTACTGGGACGCTCACACCATCACTCCCATCATCCACACTAGCTGCCCTGAGGCAATACTTCTCCCGTGGGGAGTTATCCCATTCTTGGCTGCGCATACAACATCAGCCTCAGTGGTCTGCGCGCAGCAGCGGTCCCCACTGACCGCAATCCACGGGTGGTGTAGTCGGACATTTGTTATTACACTAAGACTGCCACTGGTTTGACCACCCTGAGCCACGAACCGGGTCGCCGCCACGGAGACTACAACCCCCAGCATCCCACAAGAGGCCCGGTTCCGGGTGCCCCACGCGGCCCAGGGGGCGAGTCACCAGTCGGTGTGACGGAAGCTGCAAACGCTGCTGCAACACAGTAAGGGCGGCGGAAGCTGTAGCCGACTTGCGAAAATGAGCTGACAGGCGGCGTACTTTGATGAGCAGATCTGGCAACTTGGAGTACGATTTAAGAAACCACTGAACCACGAGGTTAAGCACATGAGGCAGGCATGGTACGTGTGTGATCTCGCCTCGCCTCAGAGCCGCCACCAGGTTACGGCCATTGTCACACACCACCATGCCTGGATGTAGGTTCAGCGGTCTCAGCCACAGATCTGCCTGCTCTTTCACAGCTGTCCACAACTCACAAGCAGTGTGAGGTTTCTCACCTAAGCTTAGGAGTTTCAGCACAGCCTGTTGCCGCTTGGCGGAGGCAGTACTGCAGTGCTTCCAGCTTATAACTGATGTGGTGATATCTGAGATGGAGGCTGAACATGAGGAGGAGGATGATGCGCAGGAGCTGTACACTGTGGGGGAAACTCTGACTGACATAGGGCCCGCAATCCTCGGTGTGGGGAGGATGTGTTCCGTCCCAAGGTCCGACTGGGTCCTGGCTTCCACTATGTTTACCCAGTGTGCCGTTAGGGAGATGTACCGTTCCTGGCTACAAGCACTTGTCCACGTGTCCGTTGTCAGGTGGACTCTCCCAGTAACTGCGTTGTTGAGGGCACGGCAGATGTTTTGGGACACGTGCTTGTGTAGTGCGGGGATGGCACACCGGGCAAAATACTGTCGGCTGGGGACCGAGTACCGAGGGACGGCCATTGCCATAAGGTTGCGGAAGGATTCCGTCTCCACCAGCCTAAAAGGCAGCATTTCCAATGCAAGCAGTCGTGAAATGTGTGAATTTAGGACTGTGGCCTGTGGGGCGTTAGCTGCAAATTTCCGCTTTCATTCAAAGGTCTGGGATATGGACAATTGAACGCTGCGGTGGGATGTGGACGTTGATGCTGTTTCTTGAGAAAATGCCATAGCAAGTGAAGGCTGAGAGGAGGGGGCATCTTTGAATGCAGTATGGACAGGGGATTTCCTTGCACACACAACAGGGGGTTCTATTGCATGCACAGCAGTGGAAGAAGCAGTGGTGACACCCGCTGACACTGGTCGTGGACCCTGGGTTTCGGCCTACAAAGTCGGGTGCTTTGCTGCCATGTGCCTGATCATGCTGGTGGTGGTCAGGCTGGTAGTTTTGTCACCCCTGCTGATGCTGGCATGGCAGGTGGTACAAATGTCCTTTTTGGGGTTATCAGCAGAGCCTTTAAAAAAATTCCAGACTCTGGAAGACCTACCGGTTGTACTGCCAACGTCCCTCGTGTTGGTGTTACGGGGAAAGCCTTCTGTCTGCGGCCACCACACTGCTTCTTCCTGCCTGTTGGGGTACTCTGCCTCCCTCCCCCTGTGTGCTGCTGGCCTCACTCTGCATGTCCTCCTGCCACGTTGGGTCAGTTACTAGATCATCCACCACCTCCTCCTCTTCCACTTGCGCACCACGATCCTCCTCCTCACTTCCTGGCTATTATGTCTCGTCATCGTCCACCTCTTGTGACAAATTGCCAGCGTCGACTTCCTGTGGCCGTGGCTGTTCAAATATTTGGGCATCGCTACATGGGATCTCCTCTTCCACCACTTCAAGCGGAGCAGGCGAGGGGCACAAATCTGGAATTGGACCAGTGAACAGCTCTTCAGAGTGTCCAAGTGTGGGATCAGTTGCTGTCTGACGACACTCGGCATGGTGGGAGGAAGGAGCATCAGGGTGAGGAGGAGTATGCGGTCGAGACTCACGGCTACTAAGAGTCGACCGTGTGGAAGACAGGCCGGAGGTGGTGGTGCCCAGGTAACTGGAAGTATTATCTGCTATCCAATTAATAACTTGTTCACAATGATCAGTTCGCAATACTGGTGTTGTTCTGTGCTTCCCTAGTAATTCGGTCAAGAAGTGGGAGCAAGAAGATGTGGCTGTTGGTTGTGGCACATTTTCACCTTGGCCATGGCCCCGTCCTCTGCACGCACCATCACCAGAACGTCCACTTCCACGTCCCTTGCCACGCGCCTTGCCCATTGTAAAGTAAGTTAAATAGCTTACACTCGCACTATCAATGGAAAAAGAGTAATAAAAAGTAGATTAGAATCGTGGAAGAGGAAAACCACAGTTCTATTTCTCTGGCCTACACCCGACTCTTTTAAACAATCTGAACAATCAGGGAGAAAATATTACTGTTTTTCTTTACGGAAAAAATACCAAAAGCTGAATAATAGAGATTTCTCTCCGTGGAACAGCAAAACCACAGTCATAATTTACTGGTGTATGCATACAAAATACATATTTGCAGCTGAACAGTGAGCGACACACTCAAACTGTTTTTTTTTAGATACAAATGGCCCAAAAGTGGATAATACAGAGGTTTGAACTGTGGAACTGCAAAACCACACTTGTATTTCTCGGGCCTACACCAGACTATTTTCAACAGATATATTTGTGTCTGAACAATCAGGAGACACTATTATTTATTTTTTACGGCCAAAAATTGCGAAAAGCAGAATAATACAGAGATTTGACCCGTGGAACTGCAAAACCACACTTGTATTTCTCTGGCCTACACCAGATTATTTTCAACAGATATATTTGTGTCTGAACAATCAGGAGACACTATTTATTTTTTACGGCAAAAATGCCAAAAGCAGGATAATAGAGATTTTTTACCGTGGAACAGCAAAACCATAGTTATAATTTACTGGTGTATACCAGACTTTTTTAAATATATATATATATTTGCGACTGAACAGTGAGCGACACACTCAAACTGTTTTTTTTAGATACAAATGGCCCAAAAGTGGATAATACAGAGGTTTGAACCGTGGAACTGCAAAACCACACTTGTATTTCTCGGGCCTACACCAGACTATTTTCAACAGATTTATTTGTGTCTGAACAATCAGGAGACACTACTGCTTTTCTTTACGGCAAAAAATGCAAAAAAACAAGATAATACAGAGATTTGACCCGTGGAACTGCAAAACCACACTTGTATTTCTCGGGTCTACACCAGACTATTTTCAACAGATATATTTGTGTCTGAAAAATCAGGGAGACACTATTATTTATTTTTTTACGTCAAAAAATGCCAAGAGCAGGATAATAGAGATTTTTTACCGTGGAACAGCAAAATAACACTTTTGTGTCTCTGGCCTACACCAGACTATTTTCAACAGATATATTTGTGTCTGAAAAATCAGGGAGACACTATTATTTTTTTTACGGCAAAAAATGCCAAAAACAGGATAATAGAGATTTTTTACAGTGGAACAGCAAAACCACAGTTATAATTTACTGGTGTATACCAGACTATTTTAAATAAATATATTTGCGGCTGAACAGTGAGCGACACACTCAAACTGTTTTTTTTTAGATACAAATGGCCCATGAAACTGCAAAACCACACTTCTATTTCTCTGGCCTACACCAGACTATTTTCAACAGATATATTTGTGTCTGAACAATCAGGGAGACACTATAATTTTTTTTTTTTGGCAAAAAATGCCAAGAGCAGGATAATAGAGATTTTTTTACCGTAGAACAGCAAAAGCACACCTCTGTCTGTCTGGCCTACACCAGACTACTTTCAACAGATATATTTGTGTCTGAAAAATCCGGGAGACACTATTATTTTTTTTTACGGCAAAAAATGCCAAAAACAGGATAATAGAGATTTTTTACCGTGGAACAGCAAAACCACAGTTTTAATTTACTGGTGTATACCAGACTTTTCTAAATATATATATTTGCGGATGAACAGTGAGCGACACACTCAAACTGTTTTTTTTAGATACAAATGGCCCATGGAACTGCAAAACCACACTTCTATTTCTCTGGCCTACACCCGACTGTTTTCAACAGATATATTTGTGTCTGAAAAATCAGAGACACACTTTTTTTTTGGGGTGGGGGGAAGGGACACCAAAAGGTTAATAAGACGGGTATTTGTACAGTGTGGAGGAGGAAAAAAAAAAGAGGATTTAGATGAAAAAAAAGGATTTTTCCTGGCCCCCGAGACCTGGAGCTAAGTCCAGCAATTTCAGCAACAGGAGCACACAGGACTGTAATGCAGCGTTTGCTGGTATAACCACTGCGTCTCCTATACAGCCTGCCTGCCTGATATCTGGGATGGACATTAGTCCTGAGAAGGACTGTTTGTTTGATCTGGCAGCCTTCACAGACCCTACACTAACTATTTCGCAGGATATATCTCTCCCTAAATCAGCAGCGCTGTCCCTACACTGTCTGATCCGGAGTGACTGTGTCCAAAATGGCGGCGCCCGGTTTTAAATACTCGAAGTGACGCTGTGCGGCCAGCCAATCACTGTAATGCCCACAAACAACATGGCTGCGGCATTACAGTGACTGGCTGGCAATCGCTGCATGTTCATTGGCTCTGTAAAGACCGCCAAATATGCAGGGCGGAGACCCGAGCTCCCGCCCGATTAACCTGGAAATGCTCGGTGCTCGCCGAACATCCCGAGTAGCGTGATGCTCGGGCGAGTACCGAGCAGTGTTGAGCATGCTCGCTCAACACTACATATAAGTTCGCTCCAAACTCAGTCATTTGTAGTGAGCGTGGAAGATACTGTCCTCCATTTAAAATGGGCAAGGCAAGTGGCAAGGGATGGGGAACTGGATGTGATGGTGATGGTTCATGCAGAGGCCGAGGACAAGGCCATGGGCAAGCTGAAATTGTGCCACAACAAACACCCACATCTTCTCGCCTGACCTTCCTGTCTCAATTCCTAGGGGACCACAGCACACCACTATTGAACCCAGAGCAGTGTCAAAAGGTTGTTGCTTGGATAGCGGATAATGCTTCCAGTCACTTAGCCACCACCACCACCCTGTCTTCCACATGGTCAAGTCTCAGTAGCCGTGAGTCTGGACCGCATATTCCTCACCCTGATCCTCCTTCCTCCCACCATGCCGAGTGCACGGAGACAACTGATCCCACACTTGGACACTCTGAAGAGCTGTTCACTTTTCCATTTATTGATTCAGGTCCACTTGAAGCGGGGCAAGAGGAGATCACGTGTAGTAATGCCCAAATACTTGAGCAGCCACGGTCACACGAAGGCAACGGTGGAATAGTGTCACAAGAGGTTGACGATGATGAGACACAATTGCCAGAAAGTCAGGAGGAGGACCAGGGTGTGGAAGTGGAAGACGAGGTGGTGGATGATATAGTAACTGACCCAACCTGGCAGGAGGACACGCAGAGCGAGGAGAGCAGCACACAGGGGGAGGGAGGCAGAGCACCCCAACAGGCGGGAAGAAGCAGTGTTGTGGCCGCAGACAGAAGGCAGGCAATCGTTCCCCGTAACACCAGCATGAAGGAAGTTGCCAGTACAACTGTTACATCTTCCCGAGTCTGGTTGTTTTTTAAAGACTCTGCCGATAACCCCAAAAAGGCCATTTGCACCACCTGCCAGGCTGGCATCAGCAGGGGGGGGCAAAACGACCAGGAACAGTAACTACAGGTGGCACCATTGTTTCTTCCGCTGTTGTGCATGCAAGCCAATCCCCTGTCCATGGTGCATGCGAAGATGCTTCCTGCCCTGAACCTGTCGTTGCGCACTCTCAAGTAGCAGCATCAGGAAGCACATCCATGTCCTTGTCACAGCGCAGCATTCAATTGTCCATGCCCCAGTCCTTGGAACGCAAGCACAAATATGCAGCCAACCCTCCATAGGCCACACTACTAAATTCTCACATTTCACTACTGCTTGCGCTCGAAATGTTGCCTTTTAGGCTCGTGGAGACGGAAGCATTCCGCAACCTGATGGCGCCGGCCGTCCCTCGGTACTTGGTCCCCAGCCGCCACTATTTCTCCTGGTGTGCCGTCCCCGCATTACACAAGCACGTCTCCCAAAACATTAGCTGTGCCCTCAACAACTCAGTTACCGGGAAAGTCCACCTAACCACGGACACGTGGACAAGTGCTTGTGGGCAGGGACAGTACATCTTGCTGACAACACACTGGGTTAACATAGTGGAAGCCGGGACCCAGTCTGACCTTGGGATGGAACACGTCTTCCCGATGCCAAGGATTGCGGGCAGTAGGTCAATCAGGGTTGCCCCCACGGTCTACAGCTCCTGCACCTCAGCCTCCTCAGCCTCCTCCTCCTCTTCAGCCTCCATCTCCGAAACGACCACATCAGTCAGAAGCTGGAAGTACTGCAGCACTGCCTCGGCCAAACGGCAACAGGCTGTGCTGAAGCTAATATGCTTAAGTGACAAACTGCACAATGCTGAAGAGTTGTGGACAGCTCTGAAAGAGCAGGCCTATCTGTGGCTCACACTGCTGAACTTACAGCCAGGCATGGTCGTGTGTGATAATGGCCGGAACCTGGTGGTGGCTCTAAGGCGAGGCGAGCTCACACACGTACCATGCCTGGCCCATGTGCTTAACCTCATGGTTCAGTGGTTTCTCAAATCCTACCCGGAGCTGCCAGATCTGCTTGTTAAAGTGCGCCGCCTGTGTGCCCATTTTAGAAAGTTAGCTACAGCTTCCGCCGTGTTTCAGCAGCGTTTGCAGCTTCCGGCTCACAGACTGGTGTGTGATGTCCCCACACGTTGGAACTCTACACTGCAGATGTTGGGAAGGATTTGTGAGCAGAAGAGGGCATTTTTTGACTACCAGCATCAACAAGGCCGTCGGTATTCAGTTCAGACTCCACACATAAGACCTCAGGAGTGGACATGGATGTCAAACATATGTATCATCCTCCAAAACTTTGAGGACTCCACCAAGATGGTGAGCGGTGATGACGCCATATTTAGCATCAACATCCCGCTTCTCTGTCTTCTGAAACGCTCTCTGCTCACAATGAAAGAGAATGCATTGCAGGCGGAGCACGATGAGATGGAGCAAGGAACCATACAGAGTGATTACACACAGCCAAGCCTCATCTCATCCCAAAGTATATTGGGTGACAATGAGGAAGAGTAGGAGGGGGAAGGACAGGAGCTAGTTTCATACACTATAGACGGTACTACCTGCACAGCTGTCATACCGTCTGTTCAGTGTGGATGGCCGGAGGACAGAGAGGAGTAGGAGGAGGAGGAGGAGAGCATGGTCAGTCATCCTCTTGGTGAGGACACAGAAGTCTTGTCTGTTAGTAGTCTGGCACGCATTGCTGAGTTTATGTTACGCTGCCTTTCCCATGACCCTCGCGTTCTCAAAATTTTGGGTGACAGTCATTACTGGTTGGTGACACTTCTATACCCATGCTACAAGGAGAACTTTATATCTCTTATTCCTGAGGCGGACAGGTCTACAAAAATGGGGCTGCACCAGAAGGACCTTGTTGCGGAACTAGTAAAATAAATTTCCATCTGAAAATGCTGGCGGCAGAGGGCACACTTCGTTGGACAACCAATGAGTACAGGCGAGAGAGACACAACTTCAATCCAGCAAAGGTAGGGGAACACTGTCAAAGTTCTGGGAGAGTTTTCTCAGCCCCTACCATCGCACAGGCCCTGAGTCGCGGGGTACTCTCACAAGAAGTGCAAAGTTTGGGAAGATGCTGAGGGAGTACCTTGCCGACCGCACCAACGTCCTCCGTGATTCCTCTGTGCCTTAGAATTATTGGGTATCCAAGCTGGATACGTGGAATGAACTGGCTATCTATGCCTTGGAGGTCCTGGCCTGCCCTGCCGCCAGTGTTTTATCAGAGTGGGTTTTTATTGCCGGTGGTGGAATTATAACTGATAAGCGCATCCGCCTGTCAACTGAAAATGCTGACAGGCTGACACTTATAAAAATGAACAAGGACTGGATTGGGCCAGACTTCTCAACACCACCGAATTATAGCAGCGTAACATAAACTCAAATCCAGTGTCTTTTCTTGGGAGGCGTATTCACATGCACCTTTTCACACCCACACATGGGTATACGCTTCCTGATTTTGACTATTTGCTCTTGTCCTTCTCCTCATCCTCCACCACCACATCACCAGGGTGACCGTGGTCCGTGATGCAACACCCACATAATTTTTTTAAAGGGTGTTTATGATGCCCGTAAAAAAAAATTGTATACCGTATGTTCATACATACCCCCCAGGGATAAATGTTTGTCAGCCCATATGCTTGTGCATGGGCATTACAAGTATAGGAGGCCTGCCCCTCTCTAATGGGAACATTTTTTTATAAGGCCCTTCTCCACGTCTCTTCCAAGGGGCATTGAAGTGCCTCCAAATTTTTGGCAGCCCTTGCATTCACTGCATAGGCCAACACTATGGGAGACTCTCTCCTTTCTAATGGGAATTTGTCGTTACTGTAGCCTTGCTCTATGTCTCTTTAAATTGTTAGTGGGGTTTTTCCTAAATTTGGTCAGCCGTTGGACTCACTGCATACCCTAAAACTGTATAGCAGACTCCCTCCTTTCTAATGGGAACATGTCGTACCTTGTTACTGTGGCCCTGCTCTATGTGTCTTTAAATTCTTAGTGGGGTTTTCCCTAAAATTGGTCAGACTTTGGACTCACTGCATACCCTATAACGGTATAGCAGACTCTCTCCTTCCTTATGGGAATTTGTCGTTTCTGTGGCCCTGATCTATGTGTCTTTAAATTCTTAGTGGGGATTTTCCTAAAATTGGTCAGCCGTTGGACTCACTGCATACCCTATAACTGTATAGCAGACCCTCTCCTTTCTAATGGGAACATGTCATACTTGTTACTGTGGTCCGGTTCTATGTGTCTTTAAATTCTTAGTGGGTTTTTCCTAAAATTGGTCAGCCGTTGGACTCACTGCATACCCTATAACTGTATAGCAGACCCTCTCCTTTTTAATGGGAAAATGTCATACTTGTTACTGTGGCCATGCTCTATGTGTCTTTAAATTCTTAGTGGGATTTTCCTAAAATTGGTCAGCCGTTGGACTCACTGCATACCCTATAACTGTATAGCAGACCCTCTCCTTTCTAATGGGAACGTGTCATACTTGTTACTGTGGTCCGGTTCTATGTGTCTTTAAATTCTTAGTGGGTTTTTCCTAAAATTGGTCAGCCGTTGGACTCACTGCATACCCTATAACTGTATAGCAGACACTCTCCTTTTTAATGGGAAAATGTCATACTCGTTACTGTGGCCCTGCTCTATGTGTCTTTAAATTCTTAGTGGGGTTTTTCCCAAATTTTGGCAGCCCTTGCAGTCACAGCATGGGCATTACCACTATTGGAGACCCGATCCTTTATAATGGGAACATTTTTGTTACTGAGACCCTCCTCTATGTCTCTTCAAAGGGGTATTGGGTTGCGTCCAAATTTTTGGCAGCCCTTGCAGCTACTGGATTTGCAATAACAGTATAGGAGACCCACTTGTTAATAATGGGAACAACAAAGCATAGCCGGCTAATGGCTCTCTAACAATAGCGAGGGCAGACTGCTGGCCTTTTAAGAATAGTAAGGCCTGTCTGATGGCCCTATAAAAATAGGCTTTATGACTTTCAGCGTTCCTCCATCATAAATAAAACAGGATGTGTCTGATTATGTGTCACACACCACATTGCCAGATAAGGTTGTAAAATGTTAAAATGACATTTCCCGGTGAATGCATTTGTCTTAAAAAATAACGTAAAAAAAGACAAAACAATAGGATCTTTCTTTAGTATAAAAAACAGTGTCACCAATTTAACCTCAATGTAATCACATTGTTCAGCTCTTGCACCTCCTCCTCCATCTCCGAAATGACCACATCAGTCACAAGCTGACAGCACTGCAGCACTGCCTTGGCCAAGCGGCAACAGGCTGTGCTGAAGATAACATGCTTAATTGACAAACCGCCCAGCACTGCAGAGTTGTTGAAAGCTGTAACACAGCCAGCAGCCTGATCTGTGACTCTCACCGCTGAACATACAGCCAGGCATAGTCGTGTGTGATAATGGGCGAAACCTGGAGACGGAGAAATGACACCCAGAGTAGATACGGTTTCCCTCTATGCCAGTCCTTTCACCGAGCTAAATACAACTCTCAGCAAAAAAAGCTGTGGACTTGCTCCGTACCATCCCTGGCCACATTCACCTGTCCACATGTTTGTGGGTAGGCGGTCCTTCCCAGTAAGTGCTCCTGGTTGACCTCCTTAACCCACTGTCTGGTGGTGGACCAACCTGGCTTTCCCCACTATCATTGAGGGTACAGCTACTAGCTGGGTGTACAGGCAGGGCAGGCAGCTGTCTGCGGGTCCTTTGGCTTACCGCAGGCATGGCAGGCTCACTGTCAGCAGAGGGTTGACTCTCCTGGGCTGCTGGCGTGGGTTCTTCCACCTCTGGGGCCGCTTGCTCTTCTTGTTCTTCCTGTCCTCCTGTAGGCTCCTGCTGGGTAGGCTGAAGGAAGTGTAGGACTGGTACCACTATTGCGCCATTTATCTGAGTCCAGGTCCGGGGGAACTCTCCGAGAACTGTGCTGATCATCTCTTCCTTGTCCTCTGCGGGTTCAAGGTCATCTTGATCTTCACTTGGACTCTGTAGTTGCTCGGGGCACCGTTTTAGGTGGTCTCTGGAGACGGTGCTAGTGGTTTCTCCTCCATCCTTGGTAATCACACATACCTTCGGATTGTCGTGGTTGGACTGCAGTACTGTGTACGGGTCTCTCTCCCACTGGTCGTCCAGCTTGTGAAGCCTTCTCTTCCGCTTCAGGACCTGCTCACCAGGTTCCAGGGGACCAGCAGGGGCGTGTTGGTTGAAGAGCCTCTCTTGCTTTTCTCTCGCTTGAGCCAGATTCCTCTCCACACTCTCCTATACCTTCTTGTACTGTAGCCGCCGTTTTGTATCCCAGTCCGCGTCTGGGGAGGTGTCCTCAGGTGTCAGGACTCCCATTTCCAGGTTGATCGGCAGCCTACCTGGTCTTGCTCGCATCAGGTAAGCCGGGGTGCAATTTGTAGCATTCACCGGGATATGGTTGTACAAGTCAATCAGGTCTGGCAGCTTCTCCGGCCACAGGCTGCGTTCTTCCAGGGGTAACGTCTTGAGGAGATCAATGACGATATTGTTCATCTTCTCACACGGCCCGTTTGTTTGCGGGTGGTAAGGCGTTGTCCGAATCTTCCTACAGCCGTAGAGGTTGCAGAACTCCTGGAATACTTCAGCCTCAAACGCTGGACCTTGATCTGTCAAAACCTGTTCCGGATACCCATGTGGACGGCAGAAGTGTTGCTGGAAGGCTCTGGCCGCTGTTTGGGCTGTCAAGTCTTTAACAGGAACCAATACCAGGAACCGTGAGTAATGGTCCACAATTGTCAGGGCATAGACGTAGCCCGACCGGCTTGGAGCCAATTTCACATGGTCCAGAGCTACCAGCTCAAGAGGCTGCCTGGTGACGATGGGCCTCAAGGGTGTCTGCTGGCTGGTACGGTCCTTCCTTCTGAGGTGACATGGGCCGCAGTCCCTGCTCTACTTCTCGATGGCCCTTCTCATGCCGACCCAGTAGAACCGCTCTCTCAGTAGGAACTCCAGTTTCTTCCACCCGAAGTGTCCCGCTCTGTCATGGTAGGCCTCCAGGACCATTGCTGCATCTCGCCTTGGGACCACTATCTGCCAGGTCAGCTCGTGCGTCCGGTGGTTGACAAGCCTTCTGCACAGCTTACCCTCGTAGAGGAATAGCCTGCTTTTCTCCTTCCATATCTGCTTGGCTTCCTCTGGAGCGTCCGGGCCAGGGCTATCATCTTCCTGGGTTAACATGTCTTTTACCAGGCATATTGCAGGGTCGCTATCTTGCATTTCAGCCCAGCCATGGTGGGGTAAGGGGTTGAACATGACGGTGGTTAAGTCTTTGTCTCTTACCCGGTGAGAATGCTGAGTGGCCCCATACCGGTGGAATGCAGGGAGCTCTATTTCCTCCAGCTCTTCCGAGTCTTCTTCTCCTTCAGGTATGTGGGGCATTCTTGATAGGGCGTCTGCGTTGGCGTTGGTTCTGCCTGTCTGGTATTTGATTGTGAAGTCATAATTGGATAGTCGGGCCATCCACTGCTGTTCTAGGGCACCTAGTCTTGCATTGTCCAGATGTGTCAACGGGTTGTTGTCCGTGTACACGGTGAACTTTGCGGAGGCCAGGTAATGCTTAAACCATTTTGTGATGGCCCACACCACTGCCAAGAATTCTAGCTTGAAGGAGCTGTAGTTCTCTGGGTTTCTTTCAGTGGGCCTCAGCTTCCGGCTGGCATACGCGATCACCCTTTCTCTGCCTTGTTGGTTCTGTGACAGTACGGCTCCCAGTCCCACATTACTGGCATCTGTGTGGAGGATAAAAGGCTGGCCATAATCGGGGTAGGCTAGTATCTCATCCCCCGTGAGGGCCATCTTCAACTGGCGGAAGGACTCCTCTTCCGGCTTGTCCCACTTGAAGGGTGGCTTGTGACTTCTGGATTTAGATTGCCCTATCAGGAGGTCCTGCATAGGGGCTGCCATCTTAGTGAACCCGGAGATGAACCTTCGGTAGTAGCCTACCAACCCGAGGAATTGCCTCACTTCCTTGATGTTAGAGGAGCTTGGCCAGCTCTTGATGGCTGTAACTTTGTCGGGGTCGGGGGCTACTCCCTCTGCACTCACCATGTGTCCTAGGTACTGGACCTTCAGTTTTAACAGGTGGCATTTTGAAGGCTTCACTTTCAGGCCGTAGCCTGCCAGGGCTTCGAACACCTCGGCAAGGGGCTTTAGATGGTCCTCGTAAGTCTTCGAATAGACGATCACTTCGTCCAGGTAAAGGAGGACCGTCTCGAAGTTTCGGTGCCCTAGACAGCATTCCATCAGCCTCTGGAAGGTCCCGGATGCATTGCAGAGCCCGAAGGGCATACAGTTGAACTCACTCAGTCCCATTGGGGTGGTGAAGGTGGTCTTCTCCTTGTCAGCCTCTGCCACAGGAACCTGCCAGTACCTGCTAGTAAGGTCCAAAGTAGAGAAGAAATTAGCTGATTTTAGAGCTGCTAAAGACTCCTCTATCCTAGGTAATGGGTACGCATCTTTATGGGTGATACGATTGATTTGTCTATAGTCCACGCACATTCTCATGGTACCGTCTTTCTTTTTTACCAAAACTAAGGGAACTGCCCAGGGGCTACAGCTATCTCTAATGACCCCAGCTTCTTTCATTTCTCTCAGCATACCCTTGGCGTTCTGATAATGTGCAGGGGGTACAGGCCTGTGTCTCTCTTTTATTGGTGGGTGGCTCCCCGTGGGGATATGGTGTTCTATCCCTTTTACTCTGCCGAAGTCTAGCAGGTGCTTACTAAAAATTCTCTCGTACTCCTGAACCACCCGGTAGACTCCTTGTTTTTGGTGCAGGGGAGTGGAGTCAGCACCCACATGGAGTTTCTGGCACCAGTCCTCCTTTTGTTTCTGGGAGCCATTACCCTCCGCCTGTGGAGATGGGGGCAACGGTTCCACGGCCCTGATAGCTTTGTGCTCAACAGCAAACAGTTTTGCAAGTGTAGCGTACGTGGGTGGGTGTACCTCCCTCTCCCCAATGTTGAGAATGCGAACGGGCACCCTCCCATGACGGACATTAACCACCCCCCGGGCTGTCAAAATGGTGGGCCTGTTGTCTGATTACAAGGGTTCTACCATGGCTTGGTAGTCTCTGCCTCTCAACCCGATTGCAGTCCGACACCAGATCATCATTTCACTTTTGGGAGGCATGGAAATGGGGAATGGGTCACTCATTCTTATGCTACCGATCTCACTACCAGACAGTTGTACCTGCTGCCGTCTCATCATGGCTCTTATTTCTTTCGGCAGGACCCTCTGTTGGCTCGCATTCATCGCCACCTGCTGTAAAATCCCAATTACTTCTGAAAGACAGTTTTCAATTACATTAGTACCCACAGTTATTTTAGGGTGACTTTCACGACGGTCAATGTCCACAATGATCACTCCCTGTGCCGGCAGTTCCACCTTACCAATCTTAATGGTCATCTCTCTGATGGTCATCTCTCTGAACCCCACCTGCGGCACGGGTTGGCCATTGCTGGCAATGATGCTTAAGTCATCGTCTGGGTAGCGGGTTATGTCAGCGTCACTCCAGTACCACTTGAAAAATACGTAGGGGATGGTAGTCACTTGAGACCCGGTGTCCAGCAGTGCACTCATGGGGATACCGTCCAGCACTACGGGTAAGACCGGGCATCCCCCCACGTACTTATCATGCCAATTAGACGGGCCTAATGACCTTATGCCTGGGGGTTGGCCCTCTGCCCCGGGTCGGACCCATTTAAAGTACAGTACCTTGCTATGTTTCCTGGCTGACTGCAACGGTGGCAAATCGGCTGTCCATTCTCAGTGTAGCGGTTGGCGGGCCTCCCTCAGAATGGCGGGATCCTCCTCTGTCTACGCCACGGGACATCCTCCGGACTGGAAGCAAGCTTGATTGGTCTTGATGGTTCCACCTGCAACGACTGTACGGTCCTGGTTAATGCAGCCACACTCTTTGTTAGCTCCTGGACCTGATGGTGCAGGTCTGCAGGCTGGGATGGATTTAGGGCCTGTGCATCAGCCCCCACAAGGTCTGCGGGGTAGGGCGCTGCCCCCTGGTGGTAAGTGATGGCAGGGCGCCGGGAAGCTACAGCGCCACCTGGTGCGGGTTCTCTGAGCAGCCAGATGGCCCTATCCATGAACTGCGCAAAAGTCAAATCGGGGTTCTGTAGTGCCATGAGGCGCAGCTGGATTCTGTGGGCGTTGGACAGCAGACCTTCTATGAACTGGTCAGTCAACAGTTTATCAGAGTCCTGCACGCTACCAGGGTCAGCTTGTTTGATAGCTCTCAGGGCTTCTTGCAGTTTCAAGGCATAGTCTCTGATACTATCCTGGGCCCGCTGCTTACAGCCATAGAACCGCATTTTGATTTCTGCTGAGGTACGGGTATCAAAGGTACTCCGCCGCCGGGTCAGAATGTCCTTTACTGTCCTTTTCTCCTCATCTGACCATGATTTCACTTCCCGCTGGGCTGCACCGGTGAGCTGCCCCGTCAGAATGCTCACTTTCTGTTCTTCTGTCAGGGGATAAACTTTGAATAAACTGTGCAGTCTTTCCCTAAAGTCATGGTATGGGGTATGAGGGTCCCCTGAGTATTGGGGTAGCTAGGCTGCTCAGGGGATGTAGGGCATAGAGAACGGCATCACCGCTGCTGCAGCCCCGCCGGTTGTAGAGGGCACCTCCGCGTCCGTCATCTTCCTCCCCCCTAGTTAAGCGTGGCCTACCTTCCGATGATCCTCTTCTGTAGGCCGCGGCTCGGCTGGTGCTGCTCCGTGTGAGGACCTTGCGTCGCGTCCTGGTGACATCATCGTCGCTCTCTCTCCCTTCCAGGACCTTGCGCAGCGTCGGTGCGTAGGGCGGGGCTTCAAGTCTCGCGCGTTTTGGACATCCACGCCCCTCTTCTTCCCGCGCGGCGTCCTGAAGATGGCGTACGATGGCGGGAAAACGGCTGAAGATGGCGGGAAAACAGCTGAAGATGGCGGGAAACTGCTGAAGATGGCGGGAGATGGCTGAAAACGGCAGGAATTGGCTCCGGATGGCAGGAAACTTCTTTTTAAGGTACGTTTACAGTCTTTTTCAGGCACGCAATACCCGTTTGTGGCGGGTTGGTCACAATCCTACCGACTACGCCAAAGCTGACTCAGCCCCTGGGCCGTGGGGCACTCGGGACTGGCTTCAGGGCAATGCTGGGAGTAGTAGTGGCGACCCGGTCCCGTGGCTCAGGGTGGTCAGACCAGTGGCAATCTTTTATATGTTTTAGGTAATGTCTGACTACGCCACCCGTGGATTGTGGTCAGGGAGGACCGCCGCTGCAAGGCAGACCGCTGAGACTGGTGTTGGGGATGCAGCGGGGAATAATACAACTCCCCACGGGAGGAGTGTAGCCTCAGGGCAGGTAATAGGATGCTGGGGGTGATGGTGCAGGCGCAGCAGTAACCACACAGAGTCCAATAATGCAGTCCAGGGTCTTTTACTGATCTTATCACAGACCCACCAGGAGTACAGGGTAGGAATGAACCTGGGTGTCTGAGGGCATTCGGACGAGCTCCGCTGGTCAGGGTGAGTGGGTAGGCCTACCGTTCTCTCTCTCTGCCCTTGCTGACTATCTCCCCCTTTAGTGGTATTATAGCCCACGTCCCTGAGCTTGCCGTGTACTACGCCTGTATGGCTTGTGACTCGGGCCTTAGGTAACTGTAGCTTCTCCGTGCTGTACCGGTCCCTCTGTGTGGTGGAGCCTCCAGGCTTCTTGGCCAAGGGACCTGAAATCCCTTGCGGGTTGGTTATCTGCTGCAGGGCTTGAAACCCTGACAGCCTCGGACCCAGTGTCCGGTTGTGTAGTCTCTCTCTGCCAGGACCGGCTCTCGTCGCCTCTGTCCCTGGCTTTCTGTTCCTCCTTTGCCTCCTGGACTCCTCAGCTGCGACTGACCTGTCCCTCTCTTCTGGGAACCCTTCTGGATGCTTCAGAAGTGGGTCCTGGTCTCTCTAACCCTGCCCTCAGTACCAGTTTTTATAGGGACAGCCTGCTCCCCCTACTGGCCTGGGACAGGAGGTGCTGCATGTAAATGTTCCATGACCAGAGAACCTCCCTCCTGCTCTCAGACACAGCCTTACAAGTTTGTGGCATCCAGGCCTGCGGTGACACATATGCATGTGTCTGATGATATGTCACACACCACATGGCCAGATAAGGTTGTAAAATGTTAAAATTACATTTCCCAGTGAATGCATTTGTCTTTGTTGAAAGCAAAGCAAAAGTGCAAAAACGCATAAAAAAAGCTACATATGAATATAGCCCAAGGTGTGGAGGAGTATTTTTGTTTTTGGTTATTTATTTTGACTTATACAGTGGTGGCCAAAAGTATTGGCACCCCTGCAATTCTGTCAGATAATACTCCGTTTCTTCCTGAAAATGATTGCAATCACAAATTCTTTGGTATTATTATCTTCATTTCATTTGCTTGCAAGGAAAAAACACAAGAGAATGAAGCAAAAATCAAATCATTGATCATTTCACACAAAACTCCAAAAATGGGCCAGACAAAAGTATTGGCACCCTCAGCCTAATACTTGGTTGCACAACCTTTAGCCAAAATAACTGCAAAAAAAACGCTTCCGGTAACCATCAATGAGATTCTTACAATGCTCTGCTGGAATTGTAGACCATTCTTCTTAGGCAAACTGCTCCAGGTCCCTGATATTTGAAGGGTGCCTTCTCCAAACCGCCATTTTGAGATCTCTCCACAGGTGTTCTATGGGATTCAGGTCTGGACTCATTGCTGGCCACCTTAGAAGTCTCCAGTGCTTTCTCTCAAAACATTTTATAGTGCTTTTGGAAGTGTGTTTTGGCTTATTCTCCTGCTGGAAGACCCATGACCTCTGAGGGAGACCCATCTTTCTCACACTGGACCCTACATTATGCTGCAAAATTTGTTGGTAGTCTTCAGACTTCATAATGCCATGCGCACGGTCAAGCAGTCCAGTGTCAGAGGCAGCAAAGCAACCCCAAAACATCAGGGAACCTCCGCCATGTTTGACTGTAGGGACCGTGTTCTTTTCTTTGAATGCCTCTTTTTTTTCCTGTACACTCTATGTTGATGCTTTTTCCCAAAAAGCTCTACTTTTGTCTCATCTGACCAGAGAACATTCTTCCAAAACGTTTTAGGCTTTCTCAGGTAAGTTTTGGCAAACTCCAGCCTGGCTTTTTTATGTCTCGGGGTAAGAAGTGGGGTCTTCCTGGGTATCCTACCATACAGTCCCTTTTCATTCAGACGCCGACGGATAGTACGGGTTGACACTGTTGTACCCTCGGACTGCAGGGCAGCTTGAACTTGTTTGGATGTTAGTCGAGGTTCTTTATCCACCATCCGCACAATCTTGCGTTGAAATCTCTCGTCAATTTTTCTTTTCCGTCCACATCTAGGGAGGTTAGCCACAGTGCCATGGGCTTTAAACTTCTTGATGACACTGCGCACGGAAGACACAGGAACATTCAGGTCTTTGGAGATGGACTTGTAGCCTTGAGATTGCTCATGCTTCCTCACAATTTGGTTTCTCAAGTCCTCAGACAGTTCTTTGGTCTTCTTTCTTTTCTCCATGCTCAATGTGGTACACACAAGGACACAGGACAGAGGTTGAGTCAACTTTAATCCATGTTAACTGGCTGCAAGTGTGATTTAGTTATTGACAACACCTGTTAGGTGCCACAGGTAAGTTACAGGTGCTGTTAATTACACGAATTAGAGAAGCATCACATGATTTTTCAAACAGTGCCAATACTTTTGTCCACCCCCTTTTTTAGGTTTGGTGTGGAATTATATAAAATTTGGCTTTAGTACAATCCTTTTTTTCAATGAAGACAAATTAAATGAAGATAATAATACCAAAGAATTTGTGATTGCAATCATTTTCAGGAAGAAACTGAGCATTATCTGACAGAATTGCACGGGTGCCAATACTTTTGGCCACCACTGTATACAAGTCATTAACCTGGAAAGGATGTTCCTTAACATATTTCCCAGGAAAATCCATTTTGGTTTTGTTTTTGTATGTTTTATTGTGAGTCCTTAAAAGTGGCGTAATACTCTGACAACATTGTTGACATCAGTGACCTGGGAGTCAGAAATGCTTCCAGAGGCCTTCCCCATGCTGTTCCCATGTCATTTGAGCACTGTTCCCATCGATTTGGGCAATTTTTAGGCCCTCTGCAGACCGCCTGGGGGAACCACCTGAAAAATGCTCAAGTTTCCCAAATACTTTCATTGAGCTCGTTTCTCTGGTCGAGCACCCGAGTATTCCAATTTGCTCATCCAGAGCATTGAGTACCCGAGCATTTTAGTGCTCGCTTATCACTAGATATCAGGTTCGGTGAGGTAGATCTGTGTGACATCGGCATAGAGGTCATACTGAAAGCTATGAGACTCTATGAGCTGTCCAATGCCGAAGGTGTAGATGGAGAAGAGCAAGGGTCCCAGAAATGTTCCTTAGGGGACACCGACAGATAGGAGGCGGGATGAGGAGGTGGTGTGTGAGTGGGAGACACTAATGTCCTGTCTGTCTATGAACAGATCCAAAATAGGGCCAAGTCTGCGATGCCGAGAGATGAGAGAGTCTGTAGTGGTATCCATCACAACCACATTGCCAACTTGTCGGACGGCTTCATGGTTATGGTTTGATCATTTTCAAGTCTGCATAGTGCATCCATTTCACCTCTTGCAAGGTTATGTTATTCCCAATGCTTAGTTTGTGTCAGTTGTATGATGTCCTCCGTAACCAAATGAAGGAAGACATCTAGGGAACTTAAGTCTCCGGTAGGAGGTGGCAGTCTAGAAATTTTATTTTTAAGGTTCGTGAAGGGACCAATGTATTCGGGTTCACCTCATCAAGATGATATAGCAACCTCACGCCTTGTAAAAGGTTATTGGGTATTCCCAAGTTGTCACACTCCTTTCTATCCTCCCTAAGGAAGTGCTCTTTTCATTTCAAACGTCTGATGAATAGATGCAGGACTTTTATTATTTCAAATTTGTCAAAATCAGTGGTGTGGATAAAACTTAAAACTATACTCAGTACGCACATTTCATCAGTAGTGAGGGGCATTGATGATAGATTGATGACCTGTGTTGTTAAACGGGATTCCGCTGGTTGGATCGGCTCCTGAGCAGGTAGTTCAGCTCTAAAAAACTCCCTCTCTGCGTGGTTCTCCTGTTATTTCCTCTCCCCTGATATCTACCCCTTCCTTTTAATTTTCCCTTTTGGGTTTTCGATTTTGTATCAGTATGTGAGACCTCTGTTTCAGAGTAGGATAAGTCTATCTCAGGAATATAATTCTGTCTGGTAAGCGCCACTGAATATTCCTTGTTTTCCCTGAATTCTTCAAGGTAATAAAGAACTTGTGTTTACACTCTTTTAGGTGGTATTGGTACCTTTCTACCTTGTTCTGTAACTGTGTTTCTTTTTTTGCGAAGTCCAGTTCTGACGAGAATTTTTTAGTTACCTCTATTTGCTCCTTAAGAGCTTCCTTTTTAGGGTGCCAGTAGGGAATAATTGACACTTCCTTCCTCGTTTTTCCCAAATAGTGAAGGTTGGTGGTATCACCCTACTATGCTAGCACATGTAGGGTATCCATGCATGTGTATCTGTATCATTTTTTGACCCTAATGGTAAGCTGAGGGTCCAATCTCGTTCTTTATCTACACCCTCCTTAAGTAAGTAATACACACTGTACATAACGGTAAAATATCTTTGCCCAATCATTTTCTTGTTTTATACCGCAACCTCTGAGATCATCTGCCTCTTTAGAGTACCACGGTGTGTTTATAAAAATATCAGAGTATATCCCATTTGTTTACAGTGATCCGTGACCATGTGTCTTCTTGGGGGATTGAAGGAGCAATAAAAAATATGTGTCACTTAATGTGGATCTCCATTTTCCAGCTGCAACCCATATAGCAGGGCATGCGTCTGAAGTATACCTGTTTATGCCACATGGCAACATGCCTGATGAGCAGCATACAGGAGGTTACAACCCTCTTACATGGTATCTTCGAGACTGGGAGGCAAGGACGAGGAGTGTGACACCTGGACACTGTTACCATGGGGCGGCGCCTTAGACGTCGCTTCCGGAACCAGTGAGTTCCAGCAGCCATGTCCTGAGTTCCACAGACCGGAAGTGAGGTCTTCGGACCGGAAATGCGTCACGCACTGTGGACGAAGCCACCGCAGCGAAGTGTTGCTTTAAAATGGAAACAGTGAGGTGAGTGCCTCTACTGCAGCATTGAGCAAGTTATCCCACAAACGTGTCTGTAACGATATTACTGTGGTACACGATCGGAATAAGTACCTCCCCTGATGTATCAATGTGTTTGAGGAAACGCGTAGGGAGAATAGAGGAAAAAGGGACCAACACCTATGAATGAACTAGGGAACCGGCATAGTATATCTTCAACTTGGGTTAGATTATTCCCTTTTTAACCTACAGTTGGTGAATAATCACAGGTGTGCACACAGTTACACCAATACCGCATTATTGTGCATACATGGTGACAGTGGTACGTTGAGATCATAGCCCTATGTCACTGCATGTACAGTATATACCTGCATCTATAAGAGTGTTATACCCCCTTTCCCAAAATGGACAGGTTTATAGATGATGTCTGACTGATATATGCTAATTATTGTCATCCTACCTAAATACCTGAGAAAAGGCATAATATGCTCCACAGTTGAAGAAAAGGACTGGGGGTTCCACGAGTAACCACTTGAATGCTCACCTAGTTTGAATGAGCATTGCCATTTCTGCACTAAGGTACATATAAAAACTGTTCAATAGTATATGAGGATATGAGCATTTATTGTACAGTTTGTGGCCACCTCTAGCTGGTCACTAAATTGTTATTTGTACCTGCTGTGTGTTTGGCTGCATGTCCAGTGACAATTGGTTTTGGAATACTGGCACTATTCTAAGCACCTACTGGTCACTGAGGTGACCTACCTCATCTCTGTTGATATTTGTTATTGGCGTTTTTGGGTGATTTTTATTGAGTTTTTTTAATCAATTCTAATAAAAAGATATTTTTAATTAGTCCAATTGCAGCTTTTCTTGACTTAAATCTGTTTGGGCATCTACCCCTTGCTTTTTTGACTATATTTTATGCATCATAGATACAGTCATTACATTAGTAGACACATAATTACCGCCCTTGTATTCCAGTTTGCCTTCATATTGTGGCAGCCGTGGATCATAAAAATGAGAACTGACATATACAACTACCTGAGTGCTATAAAATAAAGACACAAGGAGACAGAGCATTAATTTTAAACATTTTATTAAATAAAATGTTTACCCCTACCTAAAGCCAATGATCCAGAAGAAGGCAAAAAACCTGGACACGTTCAGCCAATGTGTGTCACAGGGAAAAAATTCCTTCTTGACCCCGAGAAAAGGCGATCAGTTCAAGAACCCTGGACCAAGGCCATACTACAACTAACTAACTGATATATAGAGCAATGACTCGTTTCCGGAGAGCAGATCTTCTTTGTCCTGGTAACACGCCTCACCTCTCCTTATCAGATCGGACTCTGAGCTCATAGCTTGTCTACGTTGATCTCCCCTGTAAAAATACAGAACACTACCCCCCACAAACACAACACCCCACAAACACTAGACCCCACAAACACTACACCCCACAAACACTAGCCCTTCGGATACAGACATAGGGCAGTTATATCATATCAGGTCCCTTGTACAATTAGGTTAGACAGCAGACACCTATGTAATATGATGTCATGATGCACTGATTCCAGAATTAGATCTATATAATCAGTATATAATGACCTCATAAAACAACAAATATTATCTACAGACATATTAAATGATTAACACTAAATAATCCCGTGGCTCTTGTTAGATTCTTCAGTCTTCCTTCCAGGATCCAGATATTTTTCCTGGTAAGAAAAAAATAATATGAGACAGATCAGGCAAAGACCCATAGAAAACCAGTCATAAATATATTGTACTTTATGCCCTCTTTTCTTTGCATTTTTAAATTTTGATGTAGATACTTAAAAATGGTGTAATAAATTTAATTAAAAAAAATTGTGTAAAATGCACATAAATATATATATGTAAAATAAAGAGTAAAATAAATACGTATACAGTATGTCCCCCAATGTATGTACACCAACCTCTCTCCCATGTGGGGGAACAAGGGTAGATTTTTTTTGCTCCAAAAATCTGAAATTAAAGTGACAGAACCACCACCAGCAATCTGTGCCAGCCACAGATACCACTGGAACTGTCACTGACCAAAGTAGCTACTGTAGTGTCTCCATCTGAGGTCCCATCTTGTTGCTGACCTCTGTGATAGCCCCAGGGATGTCCCCATGTTTGCTGCATAGAACTCTCAGTGTCCAACATTCCGCTGTGTGACCTCACAAAGAACCTTCATCACCCAAGTCTAGAGATTCTGCCAGCAAGGACTGGAGAAAGCTAGAACCTTACAGCCACAATCTGTAGACTTGGAAAATCTATGTCCATGTTGGCGCTAAGTTCACTAACTTAAATCCCTGTAAAGTTTCTCATTTACCTGTATCCTCAATCCAGGAACTTCCAATCTCCTCGTCTCATCTCCTGAAATGAGAATCTGTGTCCTCGATCCTGGATCCTCTGCTCTCCTTGTCTTCATCTCTTGAAATGAGAATTTGCCCCCTGAACACCCGTTTATATAGCCCCACAGTCATTGTGACATCATGCTGTGAGGTAACAATGGCCTCCTGGATTTGATGATGTCACATATGACCATGAGTGATATCTCCACAGGTATTAATTAATATTAATAACAAGTAGTAATAATATGGCAGATCACATTGGTTAGCATCAAGGCTGGAGGAGCAGGACGAATAAGGAAAAGTTCGAAAAAGTAAAATGCATTTACTGTGACTGAAAAAAATAAATAACTTTATATTACTTCAAATTTAATTAAATTCTAGGCTCTATGACAACACTACACTGTTACCATAGGAACAAAGACCTATAGCCCATAGCAACCAGTCCAATTCCAGCTTTAGTGTATTTAAGGCCTTAAATCAAGAACATTGAGTGTTTTGTTTGCTGGTGATACATCTAGCAATGGACAAATGACAGGTAAGAGCAGGAATCATTGTCTATGAGAGAAACCATTCCCATTGTTACACATTTTCACACATTTTGTAGGTGCAGGAACTATGGACATTCCAGTTTTTATGAAACAACAACTCCCAGCATTCACAGGATAAATATGAACAAAAGTTCAAGAATTGCTTTTTATTTTTTTCATGACATTCGCCGTGCGGTATTAGCAGGGCCGGCTCCAGGTTTTCGTGGGCCCTGGACGAAAGAGTCTCAGTGGGCCCCTTTATCACATACCACGATTCATGACACACAGATGCCGCAGAAAAAAAAAATATATATAATACAATGCAGAAGATTTCACTTCTTACATTACATGACCGATATCTATTGTAAATTCCACAATAGCTCAGAAACCAGCGTATCGCTGCATGCAGAATACTGGCCCCCATAAAATGCTCCAGACAGGATATTGACCCCATATAATGCTCCATACAGCATACTGTCCCCCTTATAACGATCCTACAGGATACTGGCTCCCATATAACGCTCCATACAGGATACTGGTCCCTATATAGCGTTCCATACAGAATACTGGCCCCCATATAATGCTCCATGCAGGATGTGCCCCCATATAATGCTCCATGCAGGCTGTGCCCCCACATAATGCTCAATGTAGGCTGTTCCAACCACATAATACCTCATGCAAGCTGTTCCCACCACATAATGCCCCACGCAGGCTGTTCCCCCCTTATAAAACCCCATGCAGGATGTCACCCCTCTTATAATGTCCCATGCAGGATGTCATCCCGCTTATAATGCCCCATTCATTATGTCACCCCCCCTTATAATGCCCCATGCAGGATGTCACCCTCGCTTATAATGCCCCATATATTATGTCACCACCCCCATATAATGCCCTATGCAGGATGTCACTTCCCCCCATATAATGCCCCATGCAGGATCTCACTTCCCCCCCTTTGAATGCCCCATGCAGGATGTCACCTCTCCCCCCTCTTATAATTCCCCATGCAGGATGTCACACACCCCTTATACTGCCCTATGCAGGATGTCACCCCCCCTTCCTTATAATGCCCCATGCAGGATGTCACTCCCCCCCCTTTTAATGCCCCATGCAGGATGTTACCCACCCTTCCTTATAATGCCCCATGCAGGATGTCACCCCTCCCCTTCCTTATAATGCCCCATGCAGGATGTCACACCCCCCTCCCTTATAATGCCCCATGCCTCCATACATTAAAAAAAAATAATCAAATACTCACCTCACTTCTTCTCACCTGCTGCCGCTGCTCTGGACTCCAGCGTCGCCGGCATCTTTCCACTCTGCGCTGTGACGGCTCAGGAAAGAGCGCGGTGAAAAGATGTCACCGCACCCTTTGACCTGAGACATCACAGTGCAGCAGCCGCGAAGAGAATGGAGCGGCTGCGGAGGAACGAGGAGAGGTAAGTGATGAGCCGCAGGCTGTAGGGGCCCTGAGGCCATGAGCAAGCGGGGGGGAGCGGGCGCTGGCACCGCTCTCCTCCTCTCACAGGTCCCATAGCGCGGCACGGTGCTAGACGGCGAGTGGGCCCCCCCCCGCCTGCTCAGGTGCTGTCGCCAGCCCAGGGTATAAGTGATATGATGACTTTATTCTGTAGGTCAGTTCGATTACAGCGATACCAGATTAATATAAGATTTTTAATGTTTTCCTGCTTTTGCACAATTAAAACATTTATTTTTGGGTACATAATATTTTATTGAACCCTTTTTATTCAGCAGTATGCATAACATAGCGCCATACACTCGTCCTACTATTCTGGATCAACATTGGACCAATTTTTTATACGCTAGTATGACTCCAGCCTTAAGTTTCCAAACTGATAGTCCTATAAGAGATCACTTTATTGAGCTCTGTCCAGTTTGCCTTATATACCGTATTTTTTGGACCATAAGACGCACTTTTTTCCCCCAATTTATGGGGGTGCGTCTTATGGTCCGAATATTCTGTTTTGTGATGTGGAGGCGGCTGGGGTTGCGGCAACGACGGGGGCTGCAGCAGCTGGGGCGGCAAAGGAATGGTGATACCCAGTAACGAGCGGCGGCAGCAGCATGTTTGTGGGCGCAGCCATGAATTCACTATGTCCACACTAGACATCAGGAGGTGGGCGGTCTCAGGTCCAGATCGCGCGCTGCAATGACGTTACAAAGAGGCAGGGCCGGGGCAACACAGAACAGCACAGCGCGCAATCATTACCGACCCTGCCTCTTTGTAATGTCACTGCAGCGCTTGATCAGGATGAGAGACCGCCCACCTCCTGATTTCGAGCACGGCCATAGTGAATTCATGGCTGTGCCCACAAACATTCTGCTGCCGCCGCTCATTATTGGGTAAAATCGCTCCATCGCTGCCACAGCCCCCTCTGCTGCCACAGCCCCCTTCGCTGCCACAGCCCCCTGCCGCCACAGCCCCCTTCGCTGCCACAGCCACAGCCCCCTCCTGCCACAGTCCATTTCAGCCCCAGACGCCTCCGCTGCCACAGCCCCAGCCCCCTCCTGCCACAGCCCCCTCCGCCGCCACAGCCACAGCCCCCTCCGCTGCCCCAGCCACCTCCGCTGACACAGCCCCAGCCGCCTCCGCTGCCCCAGCCCCAGCTGCCTTCGCTGCCCCAGCCCCAGCTGCCTTCACTGCCCAAGCCACAGCCCCCTCCACAGCTGCAGCCCCAGCTCCCTCCACCTCCGCTGCCACAGCCCAGCCACCTGCACTGCCACAGCCCCTGCGCTCCACTGCCACAGCCCCAGCCACCTCCGCTGCCACAGCCCCAGCCGCCTACATTGCCAAAGCCGCCTACACTGCCACAGCCCCCTCTGCAGCCCTGGCTCCCTCTGGCTCCACTGCTACAGCCCCAGCCGCCTCCGCAGCCCCAGCCGCCTCCGCTGCCGCAGCCCCAGCCACCTCCGCTGCCACAGACCCAGCCCCCTCTGCAGCCCCAACTGCCTCCGCCCGCTGCCACAGCCCCAGCCACCTCAGCTGCCACAGCTCCCTCCGCAGCCCCAGCCACCTCTGCTGCCGCAGCCCCCAGCAAGTGTGACCCCGCTCCTTGCCTATCGTGGGTCCAGAATGAGAGGCAAGCATTATAACGTAGAAGTAAAATATAAAGTAAAGTGAAAAAGCACATGACATAAAACATTGTACTACTCCTGTGGTGAACTATAATCCCCAGCATGCCATAAGAGGTGAAGGACTTGCTGGAAGTTATAGTTCTCCTCAGAGCAACCACAATACTTGTGGGATCTTAAAGAGGACATAACATACATGGCTGAATACAGCCAATACATGATACAAGCAACCAGTGGATCGAGCAGCATACTGGCTGTATGACTTCAGCCACATTTGTTTTTTGGCGTTTCTTCCTGCGTGTGTGTACAGTTAGACCACTCAGGCATTGACAGCAGGAGAGGAGAAGCCAAAGGACGGTATGTTTTCCTCTGCCGCAGCATTTCAGACGGAAGACTGAAACATACCATTTCAGCCTTACGTCGTACATCCGGTGTCTGATACATTCTGCCTGATCCACGGGCAGCATGCATCAGCTATCGCAATCCAAAAAAGTTTTTTTTTCACTATTTTCCACCTCTAAAACCTTGGTGCGTCTTATGGTCCGGTGCGTCTTATAGTCCGAAAAATACGGTGCTTCCTGCTGACATCAACTGATAGACCTGTATGAGAATATTCGGACAGGTCTGGGCATGTACGTTGGAATATTTCCAATATATAATGCATTAATATTATAAGTGAATAGGCTTTGCATGTATAACTTAAAATATAAACGTGTCAGGCAAATTCGGAGTTCATGTTTGGAATCAGCGCATTCAATTTAGTGTAAATCACAATAAATCAAAATATTTTTCTCTTAGTAGCAAAATCATTGTTGACATGCACTTACTTTTCTAATGTGGTCTCTAACCATTAATACAATAACCTTAGCAATCCAGATAATAGATTATCTGCTTGAAGATGGGGTGCCTAAAAGTTTAAAGAAACTCCAGAAGGAGATCAACTTGCCTCATTATCTTTTTACGAACACCTACAACTTAGGCACACATAATGGACCCAGTCAACCACGACAAAGGATATTAATACACAATCACTTTATCACAGATATGATCATATCTGTGAACCATACACATGGTTTAATTTCTACTAAATATTAACAACTTCTGTGACCTTGAATAGATGAGAACCCTCTGACAGTTAAAGGTTTATTCTCATCTCCAAGATCATAACTCAATGTGTATTAGGTGTAATAATAATATTAGCAAATTCCTCCAATTATAAATGTAGTATAGTTCTTCTGATTCACTATGTTACATACCCCATGCACAGATCATTGCAACATCTTAGGTATCCATGTGTCACGCAAGATGTGGGAAAAACCTACTGCAACACAAAGGGAAGAAGGAAAGGAAGTCTAAATTCTAGGGAAAGGGGGGAAGTGGAGACCTCCTAGGCTTATCTAGCATCACCCTGTCTTCCCTAACATCCTTGAATTGGCTCTTCACCAATCGCCGCACATGTGCCTTGCCCTGTCTTTCCCTGGCATATGGATAAGGCTAGGGAAGGGAGGAGATGAGCACGAGTTGATCTCAATTAAACACTATAGACAACAGAAGTAGACAAACAGGGGGAAATTACTTAGCTTTAGACGAACTCCAGACAAATGCGCACACGTTCTCAAGCTCCAAACAGCAAGAAGTACTGCTCTTGCTAAAGCCTTCACAAGTTGTAATGAATACACAGCAGATATTTATACAACCAGGCAGGGTGTTAATTAGCGAGAGGAAGGTAGCCGCTGGGTCCTAGAGACAGAGTCTAAGAAAATGTCTGTAAAGCCAAACAGGAGGAGAGCGGACCCTTCCCGCGAGGGCTCACAATCTACAAAGGATAGGTGAGGATACAGTAGATGAGGGTAGAGCTGGTCATGCAGCAGTATGGTGGAAAGAAGTTTACTGCAGGTTGTAGGCTTTTCGGAAGAGGTGGGACTTCAGGTTCCTTTTGAAGGTTTCCATGGTAGGCAAGAGTCTTTTATGATTGGATAGAGAGTTCCAGAGTAGGAGGGATGCATGGGATAAAGTTTGTGTGCGATTGTTGGAAGAGAAGATAAGAAGTGAGTAGAGCAGGAGATCTTGTGAGGATTGGAGGTTGCGTGCAGGTATGTACCGGGAGATTAAGTCACAGATACATGGAGGAGACAGGTTGTGGATGGCTTTATGTGCCATGGTTAGGGTTTTGAACTGGAGTCTCTGGGCAATGGGGAGCCACTGAAGGGATTGACAGAGAGGAGATGCAGAGGAATAGATGGGAGACAAGTGGATTAGTCGAGCAGCAAAGTCGGGTGAGATGAGGAGGTGGTGTGTGAGTGGGAGATACTGATGTCCTGTCTGTCTATGAGGAGATACAAGATAGGGCCAAGTCTGTGATGCCGAGAGATGAGAGAGTCTGTAGTGGTATCCATCACAACCACATTGCCGTCTTTGTCAGACGGCTTTATGGTTATGGTTTGATCCTTTTCAAGTCTGTATAGTGAATCCATTTCACCTCTTGAAAGGTTATGTTATTCCCAATGCTTAGTTTTTGTCAGTTGTATGATGTCCTCCGTAACCAAATTAAGGAAGAAATCTATGGAACTTAAGTCTCCGGTAGGAGGTGGCATTCTAGAAATTTTATTTTTAATGTCCGTGAAGGGATCAATGTATTCAGGTTCACCTCATCAAGATGGTATAGCAACCTCACGCCTTGTAGAAGGTTATTGGGTATTCCCAAGTTGTCACACTCCTTTCTATCCTCCCTAAGGAAGTGCTATTTTCATTTCAAACGTCTGATGAATAGATGCAGGTCTATTATTATTTCAGATTCATCAAAATAAGTGGTGTGGATCAAACTTAAACGTTTACTCAGTACGCATATTTCATCAGTAGTGAGGGGCATTGATGATAGATTGATGACCTGTGTTGTTAAACGGGATTCGGCTGATTGGATCGGCTCCTGAGCAGGTAGTTCAGATCTAAAAAACTCCCTCTCTGCGGGGTTCTCCTGTTATTTCCTCTCCCCCGAAATCCACCCCTTCCTTTTAATTTCCCCTTTTGGGTTTTGGATTTTGTATCAGTATGTGAGACCTCTGTTTCAGAGGAGGATATGTCTATCTAAGGAATATAATTCTGTCTGGTAATCGGCACCTAATATGCTTTGTATTCCCTGAATTCTTCAAGGTAATAAAGAACTTGTGTTTACACTCTTTTAGGTGGTATTGGTACCATTCTACCTTGTTCTGTAACTATGTTTCTTTTTTTGCGATGTCCAGTTCTGATGAGAATTTCTTAGTTACCTCTATTTGCTACTTAAGAGCTTCCTTTTTAGGGTGCCAACCACCATGTGAGGTAGGGGACAATATAGAATAGGGAGAGAGTAGGGAATAATAGACACTTTCCTTCCCAGTTTTTTCCAAATAGTGCAGGTTGGTGGTATCACCCTACTAGCCTAGCACATGTAGGGTATCCATGCATGTGTATCTGTATCATTTCTTGACCCTAATGGGAAGCTAAGGGCCTAATCTCATTCTTGATATAGACCCCCCCCCAACATAACTAATAAATAATGGTAAAATATCTTTGCCCAATCATTTTCTTGTTCTATACCCCATTAATATATATAACTGTGATGTACCTCTGAGACCATCGGCCTCTTTAGAGTACCACTGTGTGTTTATAAAAATATCAGGGTAAATCCCATTTGTTTAGAGTGATCCGTGACCATGTGTCTCCTTGGGGATTTGAAGGAGCAATAAAAAATATGTGTCCCTTCACGTGGATCTCCATTTTCCAGCTGCAAACCATATAGCAGGGCATGCGTCTGAAGTACACCTGTTTATGCCGCATCGCAACATGTCTGAGGAGCAGAATATACAGTCGGTACGGAAAGTATTCAGAACCCTTTAAATATTTCATTTTGTTTCATTGCAGCCATTTTATAAGTTTTAAAAAGTTCATTTTTTTTCTCATTAAAGTATACTCTGTACCCCATCTTGACTGAAAAAAAAACAGAAATGTAGAAATTTTTACAAATTTATTAAAAAAAACAAAAACTGAAATATCACATGGTCATAAGTATTCAGACCCTTTGCTCAGACACTCATATTTAAGTCACATGGTGTCCATTTCCTTGAGATCCTCCTTGAGAGGGTTCTACTCCTTGTGCGGTAGCGCTATTGATCATGTTGAGGGGCACTCACTTCACCGGGTTAATTAAAGCACACATGCAACGTTTTCCAGTAATCTAAAGTCCAGCAGTTTATTACACATCATAAACTGCTTATAACATAGTCCATCTCAGCGGCTCGCAGGAATATTACACATGTAATATCCTAGAGCCTTTTCAGTGGCAGCTCTGCCGGCTTGGCTTCAGAAACAGTCCTCAGCAAGGTAACAACATCAAGGTCCATATCAAGCACCGTCTTTTACCTTTGTCAGGTATAGCTGCTTCCATTAGCTCTGTTCTGCCAAAGCTGTGATTTAAGGCTCACCAGATGTGGCCTACAGGCCTTGTGCCTTCCAGGTCTAATGGTGTCTCAGGCACAGAGATCAGGTCTCTTGACTCACTGCGTTTCAAAAACCCCCCGAATATATATCCCTCTGTGCGCACAGGACCTGTGATGATGTCACAGTCGTGTGATCAGTCATTGTCACTAACTTCGTCAAGTCACATTTCCGAGTCGTAACCTTGTCAGACCCCCCTCGCTCCCAGCATTCAATATAGCAGTGCGACTCACTTGCCCTTGTATCTAAGGTCAGGTCCGACTCCGTACTGTCTCGTACTGTATTGGGTTGTTTGTATGGGCCTCTCAGATCTGAGTTACTGGAGGACTCACGACCTCTAAACCCACACCCACTATCCTCAGAACATCTTGAAAGGTCTCTAACTTCTGCTGTAGCCGTTCTATTATTTGGAGGGCCCTTTCTCTGTCTGGTCTCACAATTTATAGACGGCTGCCATCTTCTGCTGCTTAGGCGACGCTGTCTTTCCATTAACAGTCTGGCGAGATTCAACTGTTCTACCTCTTGCAGGTAGTTCACACGGTACTCCATCAGCATTCTTATATATGCAAGATTTTCTTCCGTTCCTACAGCGGAGAATGACACCATGCTGTCTTCATCCGGTATCCAGTCCTGATGATCACGTGGACTGCTTACTTTCATCACACCAGACTTCTTTACCATCATTTGCATGGCTTGGCCATTTCTCCAAATGAGCTTTCTTACCAGAGCATGAGGCACCCAGATAACTTCTTCCTGCAGACTTTGAGCTTTTCTCATAAGCTCCAGTTGTCTATTGGCTTGTTCAGTCTTCAACCGGACAATCCGCTTCGTGCAAACACATCGCCAGTGCATGTCACTTAGGACAGCCACCCTCTTCACTGTGACTTCAGTTGTGGACAGGACCACCAGCTGTTTAGCTTCTGAGGTCGAGTACACCTTACAGGCTCCCACGGCCTTCCTAAACTCTTCATGCAATGACTCTCTGGTGCATTCTTCTCTCAAATCTTCGGGTACATCTATGAGGCACTTGTACCGAGAAGTTTCTGTCTAACCAGTGGTCTCCAAACGATCATCTGGCTCAGGTTTCAGGGACAACTGACTTCCAGATTCTTCACCCTGTATGCTTCCCCTTAGCTGACTCACAGCTATGAACTCAAGAATTCTCCTCTTGACATTTTCCTTCCCATACTGATCTTCTTTTAACACTTTCTCAGCTCTCCTCAGTTCCACCTTCTCATAGTATAAAGGATTAAGCGCTACTTGTTTGCCCTTTTCCTTCTCCAAGGCGGCCTCGTTCACTGATTGGTACTTTGCCAGGCAACCTTTGAGCTCGAAAACGTCTTCCTCTAGCTCAGCTACTCGCCTCTCAGCAGCCCATCTCTGAAGCTCTTCCTGCTTCAACTGCTCCTTTATCAGCAGAATTCTCTCAGCCCTCTTCGTCTCCAATGTGCCCACTCGGCACTCGACAGCCAGTCTCTCAAGCTTCTCTTGCTTCAAATGGGCTTGTAGTGTCTCCTTGAGCTCCTTGATCTCGGCTCTTACAACCACCGAATCATCCAAGCTCGCATTATTCGAGGAGGTATTTGCTTCATACCTCCCTTCTTCACTGGCAAACTCCTGACCCTGGTCTGTGGCTTCTCCGATAGACTCCTCCATCTTTTTCCACTCAGCTTCCATCCTGCTGATTCTAACCTGAAGGCACGTCTCTGCCCTTTGCAGATCATCACAGAACGTCTTCAGTTCCTTCACCTGAGTTTCCAGTCCTAGGATCTTTCTACGGAGATCATCATTCTCATCATGGGTGTCCTGCTGAATGGTCTCAATCATTTGTAGCATGTGCTCTGCATCTGTGTCACCCCAGGCCTGGATGCCACAAACTTGTAAGGCTGTGTCTGAGAGCAGGAGGGAGGTTTTCTGGTCATGGACCATTTGCATGCAGCACCTCCTGTCCCAGGCCAGTAGGGGGAGCAGGCTGCCCCTATAAAAACTGGTACTGAGGGCAGGGTTAGGGAGACCAGGACCCACTTCTGAAGTATCCAGAACGGTTCCCAGAAGAGAGGGACAGGTCAGCTGCAGCTGAGGAGTCCAGGAGGCAAAGGAGGAACAGAAAGCCAGGGACAGAGGCGACGAGAGCCGGTACTGGCAGAGAGAGACTACACAACCGGACACTGGGGTCCGTGGCTGTCAGGGTTGCAAGCCCTGCAGCAGATAACCAACCCGCAAGGGATTTCAGGTCCCTTGGCCTAAGAAGCCTGGAGGCTCCGCCACACAGAGGGACCGGTACAGCACGGAGAAGCTACAGGTACCTAAGGCCCGAGTCGCAAGCCATACAGGCGTAGTACACGGCAAGCTCAGGGACATGGGCTATCATTCCACTAAAGGGGGAGATAGTCAGCAAGGGCAGAGAGAGAGAACGGTAGGCCTACCCACTCACCCTGACCAGTGGAGCTTGCCCGAATGCCCTCAGACACCTAGGTCCATTCCTACCCTGTACTCCTGGTGGGTCTGTGATAAGATCAGTAAAAGACTCTGGACTGCATTACTGGACTCTGTGTGGTTACTGCTGCGCCTGCACCATCACCCCCAGCATCCTACTACCAGCCCTGAGGCTACACTCCTCCCGTGGGGAGTTGTACTATTCCCCGCTGCATCCCCAACACCATTCTCAGCGGTCTGCCTTGCAGCGGCGGTCCTCCCTGACCGCAATCCACGGGTGGCGTAGTCGGACATTACCTAAAACATATAAAAGACTGCCACTGGTCTGACCAGCCTGAGCCACGGGACCGGGTCGCCACTACTACTCCCAGCATTGCCCTGAAGTCCGGTCTCGAGTGCCCCACGGCCCAGGGGGCGAGTCACATCAGCCTTATCATCCTCTAATTTTTTCTTAACCTTGAGGAGATCCTCATAGTCCCTCTTGGTTTATTGCAGGTCCCTATTGTATTCATCATACTCCTTGGATTCACGCAGCTCCCAGTTGAACTGTTCGCGCAGTTTTTCTAGGTCTTGATCGCGTCCAGAAACTTCGTCCTTCAGCGCCCCTTTTAAGGCAGATAGCTCCCTATCCCGCTGGTGTAGACCCTCGTCCAGCCTTTGCTTCTCCTGCATCAGCTGCTTCACCTGCTCTTGAAATCTCTGCACTTCCTTTCTTGTGACCTCTGCTTCCTCCGCATCCACAGAGCCTTTCTTCACTTGGTTCAGCTCTGACTGCACCAGGGAGAAACGATTTTTCATTTCATTCAGCTCATCTTCAGACTCCTCTTTCTCAAGCTTCAACTGCAAAACCTCCTCCTTGGTTTTGCTGAGGTCCTCTTTATTTTTCTGGAACATTTCCTTCCATTGGTTGAGTTCCTCTCTGCTTTCCTCCAGTTCTCACTGCAAGTTCCACAAAATCTGGTTTATTTTCTGCCGCTCAGACTCCAGGCTCAGCTGGTCCTGGGACACATTCTCCATGTTTTTCCTTAGTTGCTGTACATCACTCTGATACTGCTGCCTGAAAGGCTCCAGCTCTTGGTCATGATTGGCCACCTCCTCTTTCAGCGCTCCCTTCAGGGCTGTCAGTTCCTGAACCTTCTGTCTCAGTAGATCATCCTGCTTGTACTGAATCTACAGAACTGCATCCAACTCTTCCTCCTGGTCTTCTTTATTGTCTGATACTGTACCAGAGGTTGCTACTGGCAGCATCACCTCCTCTTCCATCCTGATCTCCTCTGCTTCTAAACGAGAATCCACACTCGGAATAAAGGCACACAGCATTGCATTTTCTTTATTTACCCTTTCAGCAAAGACTACAGGAGCAAATTTTGTGGCCCTTGTACCTTCGACGACGAAAGTGGGACTTTCTCACCTCATTTAACTCCTCCTGACTGAACTCTCTTTCTACTTTCATAGTGTCACTCCCCATGGTGTCAACCCCTTCTACTGGAGCTAACCAGTTATCAACGGTTGAATTGTCATTTTTAGGCGGTACCAACACACGACCGGTAACCGATTCTGGTTTTGTATACCCCACCCCCTTTTGAGACTCCACCCCTTTTGGACAACCACACCTGTAGGGGGTGCTTTAAAAAAAAAAACGCCATAGTCTTAGGACCCAGTTCACAACATATCTTAGTACCTCCCTCGGCACTCTGGGATAGTGCCGGCGACACAGGAGAACTCAAGGAATGGTCCGCTGCCGCCATTCTGTAATGTGCCAACAGCCCCTGCCGTTCCAGCACCATGTCCTGTTGCCATTTCCCAAATACCTGCTGCAATTTTAACAGGCACTTTAATCGCTCAATAGCTTCAGTCTCATTTTCTGCTCCATTCACAGCCATCTTTATCAGCTCCTGCATTTCTTTAGCACACTCTATTTTGCTGAAGAGCGTTTGCAGCCGGTCATCTAACCCTTTCTCCATTCCGTCTGGGGATACTCCTCCATTCATAGCCATCTCAGTACGCTGTTCACACCAGACACTTCACACCGCTCTCCCCGGAAAAATTTTCGTGGCCCCACCAAGCCACAGCAAACCAGATTTGAGTGCGACGACAATTTTCATAACCCCGCCGAGTTACAGCCAGAAGCTTTAATCTTCGTGGCCCCGTCGAGCCACAGTCAGATGCTTGCATCCATATTGGTCGTCCTGTGCCGTTACCCCTTGCAACCAGACTGCAGTTAACCGCATTCTCTAACCAATTGTGAGGTAGCGCTATTGATCATGTTGAGGGGCACTCACTTCACCAGGTCAATTAAAGCACACATGCAATGTTTTCCTGTAATCTAAAGTCCAGCAGTTTATTACACATCATAAACTGCTTATAACATAGTCCATCTCAGTGGCTCGCAGGAATGTTACACACAAAATATCCTAGACCTTTTTCAGTCGTAGCTATGCCCGCTTGGCTTCAGAAACAGTCCTAAGCCAAGTAACAACATCAATGTCCATATCAAGCACGGTCTTTTACCTTTGCCAGGTCTAGCTGCTTCCATCATCTCTGTTCTGCCAAAGCTGTGGTTTAAGGCTCACCAGATGTGGCCTACAGGCCTCGTGCCTTCCAGGTCTAATGGGGTCCCAGGCACAGAGATCAGGTCTCTTGACTCACTGCGTTTCAAAACCCCCCCGAATATATATCACTCTGTGCACACAGGACCTGTGATGAGTTCACAGTCATGTGATCAGTCACCTGAAGGGGAGGTACGTGGTGAGCCAGAACACACCCCCTCAGACATTTTGGCAATGCAGCAAGCCGCTACATTACATCCTTCATTGGAGTCCAGCTGTGTTTAATTAAACTGATAGGACTTAATTTGGAAAGGCACACACCTCTCTATATAAGACCTCACAGCTCAAAGCGCATGTGTAACATCCCTGGCGGCGTGCTGACATGGCTTACCATCACCCAATATGCAAGACCACCAACTTACCTACCAGTACAGGCTGCACACTATGCTCCTCTACCTGCTGTGTGCATGTCTCTTGTCTGCTGGCTTAGGGCGGCGGCGCTGGCACTTCCTGATTCTTAACCCTCAACTGGTGAGGTGGGGTTTTTGTCACGCAAATGGTCATGTGGGGTTTCCTATAACCCAGTGTTTAGAAATCTCTTATTTTTACAGAAAATTCAAAGATCACGTTTGTTTTAATCGTTTTCTTATTGGCGATTGATTACACATGAGTATAACAAATTGTTGACATCCACAAATGGATGGAAGCTAATGAGACACGGATCCTCATACCAGCATTTTTCAATGAATGGCAGCCGAACAAAAATTCCCTGGGTTGTGGCAAACCCCACCTCACCAGTTGAGGGTTAAAGTTACAGTGTGCACAGTCCTAATGTGTCCCCAGCCTATTGCTGTGAGTCACTGGATACTTAAACCTCCTCCACCCAGTGGGGGGTGCCTGAGCAACACTTTCTTTCAGTGTGTTCTGTGCAACTGAGTAGCCAGGTCCTGTCCTGTATCTGTGACTTCTAGTCTGTTTCTGCCACCCCGGGGGCTGAGAACCCAGGCCCGTTACCTGCATCTGTGACTTCGATTTTTTTCCGCCACTCTGGGGGCTGTATGCACAGGCTTGTTCCTGTATCTCTTTCCAGTGTCAGTTCCGGTCTGAACTGTGTCCTAGCACGTTACCTGTTTGTCTCTATGTCCGATCCTTCCCTTTTCCTGCAGAGTCTGAACCAGTACTTAACTCCTACTCATTGTCTCTGTACTTCTGTTTGTGAGTTTTGTGTCCACTCACTACTTCATTGCAAGTACCTTGTGTGTATCTGGTTCTGCTTTTCCCGTTTCCCTGCCTTTGTATCTACCGCCTGTGTTCCAGCTATCTTCCTGTGTTTCCCAGTCTGTTCCATGTGAACAGAGCGCTGTTTTGTCTGTCCGCACCTGCGGCTCTGCTCCACTCTGCTCTGCTTGTCCCCGCACCTGCGGCTCTGCTCTGCTCCGCTTGTCATCTGCATCTGCGACTCTGCTCCACTTGTCCTCCGCACCTGCGGCACTGCTCTGCTCCGCTTGTCCTCCACTCCTGCGGCTCTGCTCCTGTATTCAAGTCTGTACTGGTCCCTAACCAGCCTGTTTACCTACCTGTCAGTACCTGCCTGTCTGTATACCAGCCGTGCCTGCCAGTACCCGCCCGTTTGCATACCAGCCAAACCTGTCCTTTCCTGCATTCCCTGGTGTGGGTCAACAGCTGTGTGACCGAGGTCTGACCTGGAGTAGCACCTGGGCCACCTCCCTCATCCCTCCTCAGACTACGGAGTCGATTAAGCCGCCGTGTGTCCGTGGTCGGATCTTGCAAGGCACATAGTCACGCCCCTCCAGGCACTCCTCGGTTCGTGGCCCAGTGGAACCACTAAACACGCTCACGCCAAACTGTCCGGGCGTGAGCGTAACAGCATGTCAGACCAAATGAGAATCATGAGCTCAAAGGAACTGCCCAAGGAGCTCAGAGACAGAATTATGACAAGGCACAGATCTGGTCAAAGTTACAAAAGAATTTCTGCATTACTCAAGGTTCCTAAGAGAACAGTGGCCTCCATAATCCTTAAATGGAAGAAGTTTGGGACCACCAGAAGTCTTCCTAGACCTGGCCGTCCAGTCAAATTGAGCAATCATGGGAGAAGAGCCTTGGTGAGAGAGGTAAAGAAGAACTCCAAGATCACTGTGGCTGAGCTCCAGAGATGTAGTAGTGAAGTGGGAGAAAGTTCAAAGTCAATTATCACTGCAGCCCTCAACCAGTCGGGCCTTTATGACAGAGTGGCCCGACGGAAGCCTCTGCTCGGTGCAAGACATATGAAAGCCCGCATAGAGTTTGCTCAGAAACACATGAAGGACTCCCAGACTATGAGAAATAAGATTCTCTGGTCTGATGAGACAAATATAGAACTTTTTGGTGATAATTCTAAATGGTATGTATGGAGAACACCAGGCACTGCTCATCACCTGCCCAATACAATCCCAACAGAGAAACATGGTGGTGGCAGCATCATGCTATGGGGGTGTGTTTTTCAGCTGCAGGGACAGAACGACTGGTTGCAATTGAAGGAAAAATGAATGTGGCCAAGTACAGAGATATCCTGGATGAAAACCTCTTCCAGAGTGCTCTGGACCTCAGACTTGGCCGAAGGTTCACCATCCAACAAGACAATGACCCTAAGCATACAGCTAAAATAACAAATAAGTGGCTTCAGAACAACTCTGTGACCATTATTAACTGGCCCAGCCAGAGCCCTGACCTAAACCCAATTGAGCATCTCTGGAGAGACCTGAAAATGGCTGTCCACCAACGTTCACCATCCAACCTGATGGAACTGGAGAGGATCTGCAAGGAAGAATGGCAGAGGATCCCCCAATCCAGGTGTGAAAAACTTGTTGCATCATTCCCAAGAAGACTCATGGCTGTACTAGCTCAAAAGGGTGCTTCTACTTAATACTGAGCAAAGGGTCTGAATACTTATGACCATGTGATATTTCAGTTTTTCTTTTTTAATAAATTTGCAAAAATTTCTACATTTCTGTTTTTTTTCAGTCAAGATGAGGTGCAGAGTGTACTATAATGAGAAAAAAAAATAACTTTTTAGAATTCACCAAATGGCTGCAATGAAACAAAGAGTGAAAAATTTAAAGGGGCCTGAATACTTTCTGTACTCACTGTAGGAGGTTACAACCCTTCTACCTTGTATCTCGAGTCTGGGGGGCAAGGAAAAGGATTGTGAGCCCTGGACACTGTTACCATGGGGCGGCGCCTTAGGCATCGCTTCTGGAACCAGTGAGTTCCAGCGGCCATGTCCTGCGTTTCACAGACCAGAAGTGAGATCTTCGGACTGGAAATGCGTCACGCACTGTAGACGGAGCCACAACAGCGCAGTGTTGGTTTAAAATGGAGACAGTGAGGTGATTGCCTCTACTGCAACATTGAGCACGTTATCCCACAAACGTGTCTGTAATGATATTACCGTCTACACGGCAGGAATAAGTACCTCCCCTGATGAATCAATGTGTTTGAAGAAACGCGTCAGGAGAATGGAGGAAATGAATGAACTAGGGAACCGGCATGGTATATCCTCAACTTGGGTGAGATTATTCCCTTTTTTTTCCTACGTTGGTGAATAATCACATGTGTGCACACAGTTACACCAATACCCCATTATTGTGCATACAGGGTGACAGTGGTATGTTGAGATCATAGCCCTATGTCGCTGCATGTATGTAGCTGCACCTATAAGAGTGTTATCCCCTTTGACCAAAGTGGACAGGTTTATAGAGGATGTCTGACTGATATATGCTAATTATTGTCATCCTACATAAATACCTGAGAAAAGGCATAATATGCTCCACAGTTGAAGAAAGGGACCGGGGTTCCACTAGTAACCACTTGAATGCTCAGCTAGTTTGAATGAGCATTGCCATTTCTGAACTAAGGTACATAGAAAAACTGTTCAATAGTACACACGTGGTCAAAATTATTGGTTCCCTTCGTTTAATGAAAGAAAAACCCACAATGGTCACAGAAATAACTTGAATCTGACAAAAGTAATAATAAATTAAAAATGATTAAAATGAACAAATGAAAGTCAGTCATTGCTTTTCAACCCTGCTTCCACAGAATTTAAAAAAAAATTAAGCTCATGAAGTAGAAATGATGGTGCTCTTAACTTAATATTTTGTTGAACAAACTTTTAAGGCAATCACTGATATCAAACGATTCCTGTAACTGTCAATGAGACTTCTGCACCTCTCGACAGGTGTTTTGGCCCACTACTCATGAGCAAACTGCTCCAGTAGTCTCGTGTTTGAAGGTTGCCTTTTCCAGACGGCATGTTTCAGCTCTTTCTAAAGATGCTCAATAGGATTTAGGTCAGAGCTCATAGAAGGCCACTTCAGAATAGTCCAATGTTTTCCTCTTAGCCATTCTTGGGTGTTTTTAGCTGTGTGTTTTGGGTCATTATCCTGTTGCAAGAATCATGACCTGCGACTGAGACCAAGCTTTCTGACACTGGGCAGCACATTTCACTCTAGAATCCCTTGATCGACTTGAGATTTCATTGTACCCTGCACAGATTCAAGACATCCTGTGCCAGACACAGCAAAGTAGCCCCAAACATAACAGAGCCTCCTCCATGTTTAACAGTAGGGACAGTGTTCTTTTATTGATATGATTCAAGGGGTTGTCCACTATTATGGAAAATAGCCCAATGTATTTTTATGATGATGTAATTACCTTCCTCTGCTGTTTCTGCCTGTGAGCAACGCTATCACTGGCCACTCACAGGCAGCACGTGACCCCCGCTGAGGTCATGTCAAGTGAGGCGTGACTCAACGCTGGGATCCCCGCGGTGGCTGCTGGGTTGTGGGCAGGGTTACCCCCGCGTCACACTCTGCATCCACCACTTGCTTTCCCAATGAATGGGGAGAGGAAGAGCACGCGGTGGATGCCGGGTGTGATGCGCGGTGTAACCCCGCCCACAACCCAGCAGCCACCATGGAGCGCAGAAGAGGGACCCTCGGCTGCAGCCTGAACTTGTCAGCACCGACTGCAGCTGGGGGTCACGTGATGCCTGTGAGCAGCCAGTGATAGCGCCGCTCACAGGCAGAAACAGCAGAGTAAGGTATTTACAAAGAAGCTTCTAGTCATCATAAAAATACATTGGACTATTTTCAATAGTAGTGGACAATCCCTTTAATTTTTCTGTCCGTGAACATAGACATCTGTCCATGGGACATTCTCCCAGTAGCTTTGTCGCTTGTCAACATGTAGTTTGGCAAATTCCAGTCTGGCTTTTTTATGACTTTTTTTTCAACAATGATGTTCTCCTTGGTCGTCACCCATGAAGTCCACTTTGGATCAAACAACGATGAATGGTGTGATCTGACACTGATGTTCCTTAAGCTTGAAGTTCACCTTTAATCTCTTTAGAAGTTATCCTAGGCTCTTTTGTTACCATTCGTATTATCCGTCTCTTTCATTTATCATCAATTTTCCTCCTGCGGCCACGTCCAGGGAGGTTGGCTACAGTCCCATGGATCTTAAATTTCTTAATAATATGTGCAACTGTAGTCACAGGCATATCAAGCTGCTTGGAGATGGTCTTATAACCTTTACCTTTAACATGCTTGTCTATAATTTTCTTTCTAATCTCCTGAGACAACTCTTATCTTTGCTTCCTTTGGTCCATGTTGAGTGTGCTACACACCATGTCACCAAACAGCACAGTGAGTATCTGTAAACCTATATACAGGCCCACTGGCTGATCATAAGATTGTAGACACCTGTGATGCTAATTAGTGGACACAACTTCATTTAACATGTCCCTTTTGTCACATTATTTTCAGGGGTACCATCATTTCTGTCCAGGCCTAATTCAAGTGTTTATTTTTTTTTTAAATTCTGTGGAAGCAGAGTTGAAAAGCAATGACTGACTTTCATTTGTTCATTTTCATAGATTTTTAATTTATTATTACTTTTGTCAGATTCAAGTTATTTTTGAGACCATTGTGGGTTTTTCTTTCATTAAACGAGGGGTACCAACAATTTTGACCACGTGTGTATATAAGGATATGAGCATTTATTGTACTGTTTGTGGCCACCCCTAGCTGGTCACTAAATTGTTATTTGTACCTGCTGTGTGTTTGGCTGCATGTCCAGTGACAATTGGTTTTGGAATACTGGCACTATTCTAATCACCTACTGGTCACTGAGGTGAGATGTGGCACCCAGGGGATGGGGACTACTCGGCGCCCGGGCCTTAATGCCTGGCCTTGGGGGATGTCGCGGTGGTCAGCTCCCGGGCCCGTACCCTGGGGTCTCTCTTAAAAAAAAAAGGGGTTAAATGGAAAATGAAAGTTCGTGACGCCACCTGTGGTGTCTGGTGAGGACCACCAGCACTGCGGCAGTCCACTGAGGCCGGTGTTACGGCAGCTATGATGGGGTAGCTCCCCACAGGTGGAGCTAGGCCTCAGGGCAGCGGTGTTCGGTAAGGTGCACTATATGGCTGTGACCCAGCCGGGTCCAATGAAAAAATGGGAGACACACTCACGTTTGGCTTCAGTACCTTTTTACTGGTGGAGTTGCGGTACCGCCCGGAGCACTGTAGGGTGAGGGGTGCACTGCAGGTCTCTCCCCAGTGAGCAGGTATAGGGCCTCCTGTATCCTTGCCGCTTGTGTAGTTTATGGCCTGTCTGAAACTAGGCCTAACTTAGTCCTTGTGTTGCGCCGGCTGACCTGGTGTTAGGGCCTTTTGCTGAAGAGCACGCTCCTGGTATGGCGGAGCCTCCGTGCCTCCTGGTCCTGTTACGTGTCAGCTCCTGGGCTATCCTGAGACCTGAAGTCTTCCAGGAAAGATCCGGTTGTTTTCTACAGAGGGTATACTGCTCTGCAGACTGTGAGCCGGTGTCCGGTATATTTCTGGGGTTTGCTTATGAAGCTCCTCGGTCCCCGATGCTACTGTTCCACTAGCCTTCGGCCTACTCTGGGCCCTCACTAGGCTATACACACTGGCAGTAAGCTGGCTGCCTCTTCTGCCGCTCTTTAGAGCGTCGGCAACGCTCCTAGCTGTCTCTCTCTGAGCTGCTTGCAGCAGACTCCAAACAACTCCCCTCAGCAGAAACCTGCTGAGTCACTAACCTTCTGTGTCTCAGCAGAGACTCCTGACTGGACTCACTCCTTAGACAACAGACTGAACTCCCTCTCTTCCTGCCTCCACCCTCCTTTATATATTCACTAAAGGTCTCCCTCTGGTGGTTCTGAGGTAGGGTGGAGGTGTGTGTATGCTCTGAGGGCCTCTTGTGGAGAAAACCTGAAATGCACCCCCCTTTGGTCTGTGACTCCATGCACAGCAGGGCGTCACATTCCCCCCTAGTTAAAGTCAGCACTCCCGGGCTGAAGCACATTTTGTAAACAATAGAAATAACAAGCTTCCCTTTATGGGAGGTTAGAACACTTGAACGTTGCATAACAAAACATGAATAAAAATATATATATACATTGCAAAAGCAGTAGGCAGTGAGCAACCAGAAAGTCCAAGTCTCTTCCGGAGAAGTTGCTCAAAGGGGCACTCCAGGGAGCGCAAATATTTACAAAGAAAATCTTTGGGCTGCACAAAGTCCTCAGCCTCAGAGTTCATATATAAGGAATAAACAGGTTACGGTTAAAGTGTCCATATCACTTGAATTGTCCATTCAAAGGGAAGAAATATAAGTTACACACATTAATACAATACGTAGTATAATGCATAATACCTCAGGGGTAACTATCTACATTCTCAGAAATTGTACTATTTTATTCAATGTACCTAGCAGGGGTTTTACCTCTCGTGCTGCGTACTGATCTGCGTAATGCAGTGGTCTGTGGGGTATCAATGTCTGTATCATCAGTTACCCTGTCTGCCCTTCGTGTGGGTAAGTTGTAAAATTGCCTTAACCTCTCTATGGGACTGACAAGTGTACCATTGGCTGGGCCTTCTTGCTCTGCTCCAGCCGGAGATCCTTCTTGAGCTGGCTCTTCAGCAGCACTTACAGGTCCAACTTGCTGTAGAGAGTTTTCTGGTTGGTGGAAGAAGTGGAGTACTGGGACGATCACCGCTCCTCCTATTTGAGGCCAATCTGCCGGGAAGTCACCTAAGTCAGTATGGATTACTGCTTCTTCAGGTTCCTCCTGGATGATGAGGGGCACTTCTTCTTGGGGTTTTAGCAGATCCGGACACAAGTTTAGATGGTCCCGAGATACTGTTGCAGTGGTTCTCCCTCCATCTTTGCTGATCAAAGACGTCTTCCTGTTGTCAAACCTTGAATTCAACACAGTGTAGGGTTCTCTCTCCCACTGGTCATCAAGCTTGTGGTTCCTCCGCTTCCTTTTCAATACCACTTCTCCTGGTGTGAAGGGTTCTGCTGGTGACCTTCTGTTGTATTGCGCCTCTTGTTTATCCCTCACCCGAGTGAGACTGTCTTCGACACAGGCTTGTACTCTTCTGTACTGCTCCTGTCTGGCTGTGTCCCAGTCCTCAGTGGTTGCATCAGCTTCAGGTTCTACCACACCAAGCTCCAGGTCCATGGGCAACTTCCCAGGTCTTGCCCGCATTAGATATGCCGGAGTGCAATTGGTGGAGCTTACTGGTATGTGATTATACAGATCCACTAAGTCAGATAGTAGGTCTGGCCACTGGTTTCTCTCTTCTAGTGGTATGGTCTTCAGTAGATCGATGATGATGTTGTTCATCTTTTCACAGAGACCGTTAGTTTGGGGGTGGTACGGTGTAGTCCTGATCTTTTTACACCCGTACAGATGGCAGAACTCTTTGAACAATTCAGCCTCAAAGGCCGGGCCTTGGTCAGTCAGTACCTGCTCAGGGTATCCATGGGGTCTGCAGAAGTACGCTTGAAACGTCTTGGCTGCTGTCTCTGCTGTCAGGTCTTTGACAGGGGCGACAACCAGGAACCTGGAGTAGTGATACACCATGGTCAGGGCGTAGGAGTATCCTGACCGGCTGGGGGAGAGCTTGACATGGTCCAGGGCCACGATCTCCAGGGGCCGAGTTGGCTTGATGGGTTGCAGGGGTGCCTTCTGGCTGCTGAAGTCTTTCCTTCTTAGGCCGCAGGTTCCACAGTCCCGGCACCACCTTTCAATGGAGCTGCGCATTCCTACCCAGTAGAATCGACACTTCAGCAGGGTCTCTAGCCTTCTCCAGCCAAAGTGCCCCGCCTGATTGTGGTAAGCTTCTAATACCATCTGGATGTCTGTCTTCGGGACTACTATCTGCCATACCATCTCATGGGTTCTTGGATTAACGTACCTCCGGCACAGCTTCTCACGGTAGATAAACAGCCGGCTTCTCTCGTTCCACAGCTGCTTTGTTTGCAGAGACGCATCTTTCTCCAGGGAAGCACCTTCTTGGGTTATCAGCTGTTTGATGTGGCTGACAACCGGGTCACTGTCCTGGGTCTCTTTCCAGCTGTGGTGAGGAAGGGGGTTTAACGTCTTTTCACGCGGCTTCCTGGAGGCTCGTTGCTCATGGATCATCCCACTCCGGTGAAAGGCAGGTATCTCTATCTCTTCCAGGTCATCCACTTCTTCTTCTGTGTCTGACTAGTGAGGCATCCTAGACTGAGCATCGGCGTTGGCGTTCTTGCGGCCCGCCCGGTACTTTATGGTGAATTGGTAGTTTGACAGCCGAGCCATCCATCGTTGTTCCATGGCTCCCAGCTTGGCTGTTTCAAGATGAGTTAAGGGGTTATTGTCAGTGTAGGCAGTGAACTTGCTGGAGGCTAGGTAGTGCTTGAACCTTTCTGTAATGGCCCAGACCAAGGCCAGAAACTCCAACTTGAAGCTGCTATAGTTCTCTGGGTTCCTCTCGGTCGGCCGGAGCTTCCTGCTTGCATACGCGATGACTTTCTCCTGGCCATTCTGCTTCTGACTTAGGACAGCTCCCAATCCTTCATTGCTGGCATCAGTATACAGCAGGAACGGTTGGCTGTAGTCAGGGTAGGCTAGGATCTCATCACCTGTCAGGATCTCCTTCATTTCTTGAAATGATTCAGCCTGTTCTTTACCCCAGTGGAACGGGGGATATCTGCCCTTGGGGGACTGTCCTACCAGGAGGTCTTGCAGAGGTGCTGCTCTCTTGGTGTAATCTTTTACAAACCTCCGGTAGTATCCTATCAGTCCCAGGAACTGACGCACCTCCTTGAGGTTCTTCGGCTCCGGCCATTTCTGGATGGCAGTGACCTTCTCCGGGTCTGGTGCTACCCCTTCTGGACTGACAATGTGTCCCAGGTACTGTACCTTCTTCTTGAGCAGGTGGCACTTGGAGGGCTTCAACTTCATCCCATACTGGGACAGTGACTCAAATACCTCCGCCAGGTGCTTCAAGTGGTCCTCATACGTCTTGGAGTACACAATCACGTCATCCAGGTATAATAACACAGTCTCGAAGTTGCGGTGTCCCAGGCAACACTCCATCAATCTCTGGAACGTTCCGGGGGCATTGCAGAATCCAAACGGCATACTGTTGAACTCGCAGAGTCCTATCGGGGTGGTGAAGGCCGTCTTCTCCCGATCCTCCTCAGCCACAGCTACTTGCCAGTACCCACTAGTGAGGTCAAGGGTGGAAAAGTAATTTGCAGACTTCAAGGCAGCCAGGGATTCCTCAATACGTGGTAAAGGGTATGCATCTTTATGTGTAATGCGATTTACTTGACGGTAATCTACGCACATTCTCATGCTTCCATCCTTCTTCCTGACTAGAACTAGGGGAGCTGCCCAGGGACTACAACTATCCCTTACTACCCCTGCCTTCTTCATGTCATGCAACATCTCCTTGGCTTTCTGGTAGTGTGCTGGAGGTATAGGCCTGTACCGTTCCTTGATGGGGGGATGGTTGCCTGTGGGGATGTGATGTTGTACCCCCTTAATCCTCCCAAAGTCAAGCGGGTGTTTGCTGAATACCTGCTCGTATTCCTGAACCACCCGGTGTACTCCCTGTTTCTGGTGGGCAGGAGTGGTGTCTGTCCCAACGTGGAGCTGTTGACACCAATCCCCCTCCTGTGTTGTAGGGTCATTATCCCCCACTTGGTCTGGGGAGGTTAAGGACTCCGCCGTGTGAATAGAGTTATTATTTACAGTGTAGAGTTTGGCAATAGTGGCATAACGTGGTAATTTAACCTCGTCTTCCCGATAGTTAAGAAGACGGACGGGCACCCTCCCATTGCGTACATCTACTACCCCCCTGGCGGTTAAGAGTGTAGGTCTGTGCTCTGAGCTAAGGGGTTCTACTACCGCCTGGTAGCTCTGTCCTTTAAGACCTATTGCTGCTCTACACCAGATAAGCATTTCACTCATTGGGGGAATTACAATGGGTATCGGGTCAGTTACCCGCACGTTACCAATCTCACCGCCGGTCAGCTTCGCTTGCTGCTGGTACGTCAGGGCTCGGATCTCCTTCTGGATCGCTCTCCTCTGCCCTGGTCTGGCAACGTCAGCGAGCTGTTGGAGTAAAAACACAACCTCCTCCAAACAGTTACCAACAATGTTAGTGCCTAGTACCATATTCAGTCCATTTTCCTCATTGACAGTCTTCACTACAATGAGTCCATGGTCCTTTAACTCCACTCTCCCCACTTTTACTGCTACATTCTTAACCCCGAGTAGGTCAAGAGGGAGGCCGTTAGAGGCATATACTGAAAAGTCTGGGTTTGGGGGTTGGAGACTGTCCATGGACCAGTATTTGCTATAGAGGACATCAGGTATGATTGTTACCTGGGATCCGGTGTCCAGCAGGGCAGGTATCGCAATGCCATCAAGTATGATGGATAGGAAAGGTCTTCCTCCCACGAACCTGCGGTGCCAGTCTGAGGGGCCTGCTGAGTCTATTCCTGGGTGCTGGTCCTCGGACCCAGGGTTTACTCATTTAAAGGACACTGGTGCACTGTGTGACCTGCCTTCTGGCAGCGGTGGCAGACGAACTCTTGGTGAGGATGGCGCTGGTTGTTGGTCCTTCCTGGGGGTGGCGTTGTCCTCCTCCGGGGTGGCGATGTCCTCCTCCGGGGTGGCGACGTCCTCCTTCTCCTCCGGTTCATCCAGGGGACATCCTCAGGGCAGTCGGCTAGCAGGATCTTTCCTTCCGTCTCTGGCTCAGTCCGTAGTTGCAGGGCACTCATCACAGTGGCCAGGTTTTTGGTCAGCTGGCGCACTTCTGAGCGCAGACAGTCCAGCTCAGTAGGGGGCGCTGTGTGCACTTTGGCTTCAGCAGCCAGCGGGGAAAAGGTGGGTGCTGCTGGCGTTGGAGTGGCCCCACCCTGGTAACGCTGGATAGACGTATCTGCTGTCTCCAGGGGTTGCAGTCCCTTGATAGCCATGTCCTTAAGGGTGTCGAAGGTAGCATCTGGATGGTCCAAGGACCACCAACGCACAGTCCTGCTCTCCGCTTGGGACCTCAGCCCCCGGACAAATTGTTCTTTTAGCATTTTACTCTCATTGGTTATGCTAATTGGACTAACCTGTTTTAGAGCTTGCAGGGCCACCTGTAAACGGCAGGCATAATCCCGAACGCTGTCCTCCGGCTTCTGAGAGCATTGGTAGAACTTCATCCGGAGGTCTGCCTCAGTGCGGTCCTCAAAGGCAGTCTGTAACTTTTTGAAAATTGTGGACACTGATTCCTGGTCTGCGGCCGACCAAGTCTCTACTTCTCTCTCCGCAGCACCAGTCTATTGTCCCACAACTACTGCAGCTCTTTGTTTGCCGGTCATAGAATACATGTCCAGAATGCTGCATATTTTGCGCTTGAATCCGGACATGGTGTCCGGCTTGCCGTTGTACTGGGGGAGCCACTTTGCTCCAGGCATGTACGGTAAAGTCAATGGTACAATAGGGGCTACAGGCGCCGGTAATGGGGCGGCTGCTCCGTCTTGCGCGGCGGCAGCTGCGGGCGCATCATCGGGGCTGTCAGCCTGGTCAGCGACGTCGGGCTGTTGCTGCAACATCTTGGCGCCCCCCTAGTGAACCGTGGCCTACCTTCCTTCTGTAGGCCGCAGCTCCGCAGGCGGAGGTCTTCTGATAGGACCTTGCATCGCTTACGTTCCACGTCAGAGCGTTCGCTTGGGCTTCCTGCCAGGACCTGACGCTGTGTCAGTGCGTGGGGCGTGTCCTCGACTTCGCTCGCTTTCAGGGGTTACGCCCTCTAGTTTTCCCGCGGTTACGCCCTTCTTCTCGCATGGCGACCGGAAAGATGGCGGCCAATGGCGGGAAACTCCAGAAAATGGCGGGAAAAGCTTCACCACTGTGAGTTTTTTACAGTTTCTTAAGGCGCACAGTACCCGGTGGCAACGGGCACAACTCTTTCTGTTGCCGCGGGCACGCAATCCTGTTCGTGACGCCAGTTAGAGAGATGTGGCACCCAGGGGATGGGGACTACTCGGCGCCCGGGCCTTAATGCCTGGCCTTGGGGGATGTCGCGGTGGTCGGCTAACGGGCCCGTACCCTGGGGTCTCTCTTAAAAAAAAAAGGGGTTAAATGGAAAATGAAAGTTCGTGACGCCACCTGTGGTGTCTGGTGACGACCACCAGCGCTGCGGCAGTCCACTGAGGCCGGTGTTACGGCAGCTATGATGGGGTAGCTCCCCACAGGTGGAGCTAGGCCTCAGGGCAGCGGTGTTCGGTAAGGTGCACTATATGGTGGTGACCCAGCCGGGTCCAAGGAAAAAATGGGAGACACACTCACGTTTGGCTTCAGTACCTTTTTACTGGTGGAGTTGCGGTACCACCCGGAGCACTGTAGGGTGAGGGGTGCACTGCAGGTCTCTCCCCAGTGAGCAGGTATAGGGCCTCCTGTATCCTTGCCGCTTGTGTAGTTTATGGCCTGTCTGAAACTAGGCCTAACTTAGTCCTTGTGTTGCGCCGGCTGACCTGGTGTTAGGGCCTTTTGCTGAAGAGCACGCTCCTGGTATGGCGGAGCCTCCGTGCCTCCTGGTCCTGTTACGTGTCAGCTCCTGGGCTATCCTAAGACCTGAAGTCTTCCAGGAAAGATCCAGTTGTTTTCCACAGAGGGTATACTGCTCTGCAGACTCGGAGCCGGTGTCCGGTATATTTCTGGGGTGAGCTTATGAAGCTCCTCGGTCCCCGATGCTACTGTTCCACTAGCCTTCGGCCTACTCTGGGCCCTCACTAGGCTATACACACTGGCAGTAAGCTGGCTGCCTCTTCTGCCGCTCTTTAGAGCGTTGGCAACGCTACTAGCTGTCTCTCTCTGAGCTGCTTGCAGCAGACTCCAAACAACTCCTCTCAGCAGAAACCTGCTGAGTCACTAACCTTCTGTGTCTCAGCAGAGACTCCTGACTGGACTCACTCCTTAGACAACTGACTGAACTCCCTCTCTTCCTGCCTCCACCCTCCTTTATATATTCACTAAAGGGCTCCCTCTGGTGGTTCTGAGGTAGGGTGGAGGTGTGTGTATGCTCTGAGGGCCTCTTGTGGAGAAAACCTGAAATGCACCCCCCTTTGGTCTGTGACTTCATGCACAGCAGGGCGTCACAGACCTATCTCATCTCTGTTGATATTTGTTATTGGCGTTTTTAGGTGATTTTTATTGAGGTTTTTTAATCAATTCTAATAAAAATATATTTTTAATTAGTCCAATTACTGCTTTTCTTGACTTAAATCTGTTTGGGCATCTACCCCTTGCTTTTTTGACTATATTTTATGCATCATAGATACAGTCATTACATTAGTAGACACATAATTACCGCCCTTGTATTTCAGTTTGCCTTCATATTGTGGCAGCCGTGGATCATAAAAATGAGAACTGACATATACAACTACCTGAGTGCTATAAAATAAAGACACAAGGAGACAGAGCATTAATTTTAAACATTTTATTAAATAAAATGTTTACCCCTACCTAAAGCCAATGATCCAGAAGAAGGCAAAAAACCTGGACACGTTCAGCCAATTTGTGTCACAGGGAAAAAATTCCTTCTTGACCCCGAGAAAAGGCGATCAGTTCGAGAACCCTGGACCAAGGCCATACTACAACTAACTAACTGATATATAGAGCAATGACTCGTTTCCGGAGAGCAGATCTTCTTTGTCCTGGTAACACGCCTCACCTCTCCTTATCAGATCGGACTCTGAGCTTATAGCTTGTCTACGTTGATCTCCCCTGTAAAAATACAGAACACTACCCCCCACAAACACTACCCCCCACAAACACTACCCCCCACAAACACTACACCCCACAAACACTACACCCCACAAACACTAGCCCTTCGGATACAGACATAGGGCAGTTATATCATATCAGGTCCCTTATACAATTAGGTTAGACAGCAGACACCTATGTAATATGATGTCATGATGCACTGATTCCAGAATTAGATCTATATAATCAGTATATAATGACCTCATAAGACAACAAATATTATCTACAGACATATTAAATGATTAACACTAAATAATCCCGTGGCTCTTGTTAGATTCTTCTGTCTTCTTTCCAGGATCCAGATATTCTTCCTGGTAAGAAAAAAAAAATAATACAAGACGGATCAGGCAAAGACCCATAGAAAATCAGTCATATATATATATATTGTACTTTAAGCCCCCTTTTCTTTGCATTTTTAAATTTTGATGTAGATACTTAAAAACGGTGCAATAAGATTTCATTTAAAAAAAAATGAGGAAAATGTGTACATATATATATATATATATATATATTTATATATATATATATATATATATATATATATATATATATATATACATATATACACATTTTCCACAATTTTTTATATATGTAAAATAAAGAGTAAAATAAATAAATATATGTCCCCCAATGCAATGTATGTACACCAACCTCTCTCCCATGTGGGGGACTAAGGGTAGATTTTTTTTGCCTCAAAAATCTGAAATTAAAATGACAAAACCACCACCAGCAATCTGGAACTGTCACTGACCGAAGTAGCCTATACAGTGTCTCCATCCAAGGTCCCATCTTGTTACTGACCTCTGTGATAGCCCCAGGGATGTCCCCATGTTTGCTGCATAGAACTCTCAGTGTCCAACATTCCGCTGTGTGACCTCACAAAGAACCTTCATCACCCAAGTCTAGAGATTCTGCCAGCAAGGACTGGAGAAAGCTAGAACCTTACAGCCACAATCTGTAGACTTGGAGGATCGATGTCCATGTTGGCGCTAAGTTCACTAACAAATCCCTGTAAAGTTTCTCATTTATCTGTATCCTCAATCCAGGAACTTCCAATCTCCTCGTCTCATCTCCTGAAATGAGAATCTGTGTCCTCGATCCTGGATCCTCTGCTCTCCTCGTCTTCATCTCTTGAAATGAGAATTTGCCCCCTGAACACCCGTTTATATAGACCCACAGTCATTGTGACATCATGCTGTGAGGTAACAATGGCCTCCTGGATTTGATGATGTCACATATGACCATGAGTGATATCTCCACAGGTATTAATTAATATTAATAACAAGTAGTAATAATATGGCAGATCACATTGGTTAGCATCAAGGCTGGAGGAGCAGGACGAATAAGGAAAAGTTCCCAAAAGTAAAATGCATTTACTGCGACTGAAAAAAATAAATAACTTTATATTACTTCAAATTTAATTAAATTCTAGGCTCTATGACAACACTACACTGTTACCATAGGAACAAAGACCTATAGCCCATAGCAACCAGTCCAATTCCAGCTTTAGTGTATTTAAGGCCTGAAATCAAGAACATTGAGTGTTTTGTTTGCTGGTGATACATCTAGCAATGGACAAATGACAGGTAAGAGCAGGAATCATTGTCTATGAGAGAAACCATTCCCATTGTTACACATTTTCACACATTTTGTAGGTGCAGGAACTATGGACATTCCAGTTTTTGTGAAACAACAACTCCCAGCATTCACAGGATAAATATGAACAAAAGTTCAAGAATTGCTTTTTATTTCTTTCATGACATTCGCCGTGCGGTATTAGCAGGGTCGGCTCCAGGTTTTCGTGGACCCTGGGCGAAAGAGTCTCAGTGGGCCCCTTTATCACATACCACGATTCTTGACGCACAGATGCCGCAGAAAAATATATATATAATACAATGCAGAAGATTTCACTTCTTACATTACATGACCAATATCTATTGGAAATTCCACAATAGCTCAGAAACCAGCGAATCGCTGCATACAGAATACTGGCCCCCATAAAATGCTCCATACAGGATACTGGCCCCCATATAATGCTCCATAAAGGATACTGCCCCCCATATAACACTCCATACAGAATATTGGCCCCCATATAATGCTCCATGCAGGCTGTTTCCCCCACATAATGCCTCATGGAGGCTGTTTCCCCCATATAATGCCCCATGCAGGATGTCACACCCTCTTATAATGCCCCATGCAGGATGCCACTTCCCCCTTGTTTAATGCCCCATGCAGGATGTCACCTCTCTCCCCCCTCCCTTATAATGCCCCATGCAGGATGTCAAAACACCCCTTCCTTATAATGCCCCATGCAGGATGTCACTCCCCCCTATATAATGCCCCATGCAGGATGCCACTTCCCCCCCATATAATGCCCCATACAGGATGCCACTTCCCCCTTGTTTAATGCCCCATGCAGGATGTCACCTCTCTCCCCCTTCCCTTATAATGCCCCATGCAGAATGTCACAACCCCCCTTCCTTATAATGCCCCATGCAGGATGTCACACCACCCCGCTTTTAATTTCCCGCTTGCAGGATGTCACACTTCCCCTCCCTTATAATGCCCCATGCAGGATGTCACTTCCCCCTTATTATAATGCCCCATGCAGGATGTAACACCACCCCTTTTGATGCCCCATGCATTATGTCACCCCCCTTATAATGTCCCATGCAGGATGTCACCCACGCTTATAATGCCCCATACATAATGTCACCACCCCTTATAATGCCCCATGCAGGATGCTACTTCCCCCCATATAATGCCCCATGCAGGATGTCACTTCCCCCTCTTTCAATGCCCCATGCAGGATGTTACCTCTCCCCCCCCTCCCTTATAATGCCCCATGCCTCCATACATTAAAAAAAAATAAAATAAAATACTCACCTAACTTCTCACCTGCTGCCGCTGCTTTGGACTCCAGCATCGCCGGCGTCTTCCCACTCTGCGCTGTGATGGCTCAGGAGAGAGCGCGGTGGAAAGACGTCACCACACCCGCTGACCTGAGACGTCACAGTGCTGCAGCTGCGGAAGACATCGGACCTGCTGCGGAAGCACAGGGAGAGGTAAGTATTGTGCCGACGGCTGACGGGGCGGGGCCCTGAGCAAGCGGGGGGAGCGGGAGTTGACACCGCCCTCCTCCGCTCACGGGTCCCATAGTGCGGCGGGTGAGTGAGCCCCCCCGCCAGCTCAGGGCCCCGACACTTGCCCGCGTGCTGACGCCGGGCCTGGGTATAAGTGATACGATGGCTTTATTCTGTAGGTCAGTACGATTACAGCGATACCAGATTAATATAAGATTTTTAATGTTTTCCTGCTTTTTCACACTAAAAACATTTTTTTTTGGGTGCATAATATTAATGAACCCTTTTTATTCAGCAGTATGCATAACATAGCGCCATACACTCATCCTACTATTCTGGATCAACATTGGACCAATTTTTTATACGCTAGTATGACTCCAGCCTTAAGTTTCCAAACTGATAGCTCTATAACAGATCACTTTATTGAGCTCTGTCCAGTTTGCCTTATATACTCCCTGCTGACATAACCGATAGACCTGTATGAGAATGTTCGGAGAGGTCTGGGCATGTACGTTGGAATATTTCCAATATATAATGCATTAACATTATAAATTAATAGGTTTTGCATGTATAACTTAAAATCTAAATGTGTCAGGAAAATTCGGAGTTCATGTTTGGAATCAGCGCGTTCAATTTAGTGTAAATCACAATAAATCAAAAGTTTTTCTCTCAGTAGCAAAATCATTTTTGGCATGTACTTACTTTTCTAATGTGGCCACTAACCATTAATACAGTAACCTTAGTAATCCAGATAATAGATTATCTGCTTGAAGATGGGGTGTAGAAACTCCAGAAGGAGATTAACTTGCCTTATCATCTTTTTAAAAATACCTACAACTTAGGCACACATATTAGACCCAGTCAACTATGACAAGGATGCTAATACACAATCACTTTATCCCAGATATGATCCTACCTGTGAACCACACACATGGTTTAATTTCTACTAAATATTAACAACTTCGGTGACCTTGCATAGATGAGAACCCTCTGACAGTTAAAGGTTTATTCTCATCTCCAAGATCCTACTTCAATATGTATCAGTTGTAATAATAATATTAGCGAATTACTCCAATTATAAATGTAGTATAGTTCTTCTGATTCACTATGCTGCTTACCCCATGCACAGATCATTGCAACATCTTAGGCATCCATGTGTCACGCAAGATGTGGGAAAGACATAGTGCATCACAAAGGGAAGAGGGAAAGGAAGCCCAGACTCTAAGGAAAGGGGGGAAGTGGAGACCTCTTAGGTTAATCTAGCATCACCCTGTCTTCCCTTGTATTGGCTCTTCACCAATCGCCGCACATGTGCCTTGTCCTGTCTTTCCCTGGCATATGGCTAAGGCTAGGGAAGGGAGGAAATGAGCACTAGTTGATCTCAATTAAACACTATAGACAACAGAGGTAGACAAACAGGGGGAAATTGCTTAGCTTTAGACGAACTCAGGACAAATGCGCACCCGTTCTCAAGCTCCAGAGAGCATGAAGTACTGCTCTTGCTAAAGCCTCCAAAAGTAGTAATGAATACATAGCAGGTATTTATACACCCAGGCAGGGTGTTAAATAGCCAGAGGAAGGTAGCCGCTGGGTCCTAGAGACAGCGTCTAAGAAAATGTCTGTAAAGCCAAACGTAGAGATCTCCTGCAACCAACTGCAGGGTGACTGTCTGTCACTTGTGACACACCCGTTACACCATGGTTACAAAAATTAAAAACTTACTAATTGTCACTTTATGATAAGCCATAACCATGGATATCTAAGCTGCTGCAATGCCCTGCCATGGGGTAGGTGACAAAGCAAATCAGAAGAACTATACTACATTTCTAATTGGAGGTATTTGCTAATATTATTATTATACCTACTATATATTGGGATAGGATCTTGGAGATAGGAATACCGATTTAAATCTAAGTGGGAAGCAGATATTGGTCCAATTTCTGAAGAACCGTAGAGGGAGTTGATGGAGCTCATTCCCAGGTTATCCCCTTGTGAATCACAGAGGCTTTCACAGATCTTTTTTATTCATAGGGTTTATAGAAAACCCAGTTTCCTTCATAAAATTGGGGTTCACTAGAGTGCAGAATTAGAATGAGTGCAGAATGAGGTGTGTAGTGGAGAATGCACAATTGATGAATATGTTCTGGGAATACACTCAGGCCCATTTTGGAAAGATGTTCTGTCCCTAAAAGAAAGCATATTTGAAATCCGATTTTAGGCGCATCTCAGGATTTGTGTATCGGGGGTTTCTGAAGGATTCGGTTGACTTGGAATCTCCGATTGCTATAGGTATATCACATATTTTATATATCAGGCACAAAAACATTGGTTAGATGTCCAACCACCAACAATTGGGGAATAAAATGGACAATATGTGGTTGTAAATAGGAGTCTATGGAAAGAGAAATGCAATTAAGAAATTTGAAAACATTCAGCAACCATTGTTGGATGTACTAGGATTACCCACCGGAGTCTTTTTGAGAGACAGAATGCTTCCGTTACTTGTCCTTTTTAGTTTTATTTGATTGCTCTAGATTCTGTGTACTAAAATTAAATCAAGTAATCTTGAGTAGAGATGAGTGTACCTGAACTTAAAAGTTCAAGAAAGAAGGAATTGTGCGGTGTTAGTGAAGCGCTAGAACAACTAGACAGGGGATTAGGTTATAACACACAAACCTTTTATTGTTTAGTACGTTCTCTAACGCTACCACGCGTTTCAATAGCAGACGCTATCTTCCTCAGGTAGATTAGAGAGCAAATGAAAGAGCAACCATTATATACGGTAGGTGCACCAATCAAAGGACACTAACAATTATGACAACACAGGAAATACTTTTTTTTTTTTTTACGTCCTGTTTTGTAAGTAAAAGAAATGAATATCATATAAATATGAATATAAATACTACATTAGATCAAAAGGTTAAAAAAGAGAGGATAAAAGATGCCACAGTATACCCAATAAGGCTATGTGCCCATGATGCAGAAAATTTCTGCAGCATTTCTGCATCTCCCTGGCAGAAAAAACGCATGCAGATTGTGCATGCGTTTTTCCTGCAGAATACATGCGGATCCACATGCGGATTCACATGCTTTTCCGCATGCAGATTGACAAGCGCTTTCCAGGCGATAGCATCACTTAGAAAGTGCTTGACAACTAGGTCACACTGTATAAATCCATGCAAACAGCATGGATTTATACAGTGTGAACCGTAAAAATTAAAACAAATAAAGCTATACTCACCCCCGATGCCCGGGTGGCTGCAGCGCTGCTTCCTGGCTGGTTCCCGGCTGCCGGCATATCGCGAGACAGAGCGGTGAAGGGCCTGCGGTCACATGACTGTGACGTCACCGCAGGTCCTCAAGCGATGCCGGCATTCAGAGAGAAACCTTCGGAAAGGTGAGTATAAACTTTATTTGTTATTTTATTCTTTTTTTACAGGTACAATGGTACCCAGGTCTGGATGAGAGTCTCCTCTCTAGAGATGAGCGTTGTTCTACTCGAACTGTTCGCCAATCTCAAATTCGAGCTGTTTTGGGCGGTGTTCGAGCCGGTCGGCGAACACGAACAATTTGAGAAAAATTCGGCTGTTCGAGGTTATGTTCGATAACTGTTCGTGCACCAAAATCATAACTGGATTTTTTCTCAGTAATGATGAAAATTAATGTTAATACGCAGTTTGAGTGTACAGCGGGGCGGGGGGAGGGGCAGGGGATGGATCTCTGCAGGAACAATGAAGATCTCCATTTTTTTTTCTCTTTCCCGCATTTGCAGTGGGGAGGTGCAATCTGTCAGCCTATCAGCAGCGCACACACGGAGCGAAGTGCTTTTTTTCACACAAGCAAGGGCATGTGTGATTGGCAGTGTATGTCACATGTCCTTGCCCTATAAGACCAAGCCATTTTCCCCGTCGCCACCATTTTCTCACTGCTGCAGCTGCGTGTTAGACGGCACCGCTGTTGCTGTGTGCGCTATACCTTGTTAATTTCAAGCCAATTTTCGCACAAATATACAGATAGCTTGGGAGTAGGGAATAGTTGTGATTGCAGTCCTTTTAAGGACTAGGTTACAGCATTTCCTACGACTTTTATCAAGCAGGTCTGTGCTCTTAAATAGATAGATTGTGGGAGTAAAGACTAATTGTAATTGGAGTCCTTTTCAGGACTAGGTTACATCAGTTCCTATCAGTTTTTGCCAGGCAGGTCTGTGCCAGTGCTGTGCAAGTTTTTTTCACAGCATTTGGCTGAATCTAGCAAAGCTAATCCTTTTTGGCCTATTGCAGAGTGTGTTAGTCAGTGGAGTAGCCTATCTGTGTTGCAAGATATACCACCTGTGTATAGAATACCAATTTTTTTACTGCACCTAGTGAAGTACAATCTTTTGGGCATAGCATCATTCTATTAGTCCATCTATACTGACCTCCATCAGGTTGCAAACTGAATATAATTTTTTTCTGCATCTAGCTCTGAAAAAATATTTGGGCTTCTAGCAGTGTGTGGGACTTGGTCTATTAGTCCATCTATACTGACCTCCATCAGGTTGCAAATTAAAAATAATTTTTTTCTTCATTTAGCTCTGAAAAAATATTTGGGCTTCTAGCAGTGTGTGGGACTTGTTCTATTAGTCCTTCTATACTGACCTCCAGCAGGTTGCAAATTGAATATAATTTTTTTCTGCATCTAGCTCTGAAAAAATATTTGGGCTTCTAGCGGTGTGTGGGACTTGGTCTATTAGTCCATCTATACTGACCTCCATCAGGTTGCAAATTAAAAACAATTTTTTTCTGCATCTAGCTCTGAAAAAATATTTGGGCTTCTAGCAGTGTGTGGGACTTGGTCTATTAGTCCATCTATACTGACCTCCATCAGGTTGCAAATTAAAAATAATTTTTTTCTTCATTTATCTCTGAAAAAATATTTGGGCTTCTAGCAGCGTGTGGGACTTGTTCTATTAGTCCATCTATACTGACCTCCATCAGGTTGCAAATTAAAAATAATTTTTTTCTGCATCTAGCTCTGAAAAAATATTTGGGCTTCTAGCAGTGTGTGGGACTTGGTCTATTAGTCCATCTATACTGACCTCCATCAGGTTGCAAATTAAAAATAATTTTTTTCTTCATTTAGCTCTGAAAAAATATTTGGGCTTCTAGCAGTGTGTGGGACTTGTTCTATTAGTCCTTCTATACTGACCTCCAGCAGGTTGCAAATTGAATATAATTTTTTTCTGCATCTAGCTCTGAAAAAATATTTGGGCTTCTAGCGGTGTGTGGGACTTGGTCTATTAGTCCATCTATACTGACCTCCATCAGGTTGCAAATTAAAAATAATTTTTTTCTGCATCTAGCTCTGAAAAAATATTTGGGCTTCTAGCAGTGTGTGGGACTTGGTCTATTAGTCCATCTATACTGACCTCCATCAGGTTGCAAATTAAAAATAATTTTTTTCTGCATCTAGCTCTGAAAAAATATTTGGGCTTCTAGCAGTGTGTGGGACTTGGTCTATTAGTCCATCTATACTGACCTCCATCAGGTTGCAAATTGAATAAAAAAATTTTCTGCATCTAGCTCTGAAAAAATATTTGGGCTTCTAGCGGTGTGTGGGACTTGGTCTATTAGTCCATCTATACTGACCTCCATCAGGTTGCAAATTAAAAATAATTTTTTTCTGCATCTAGCTCTGAAAAAATATTTGGGCTTCTAGCAGTGTGTGGGACTTGGTCTATTAGTCCATCTATACTGACCTCCATCAGGTTGCAAATTGAATAAAAAAATTTTCTGCATCTAGCTCTGAAAAAATATTTGGGCTTCTAGCGGTGTGTGGGACTTGGTCTATTAGTCCATCTATACTGACCTCCATCAGGTTGCAAATTAAAAATAATTTTTTTCTGCATCTAACCCAGCCAATAGTTTTGGCCTAATACCACAGTTTGGCCACTCAGCTCTGCTCGGTTACCATCCATTGTTTTTTTGTGCAAACAACTCCAGAGTTGTGAATTAGTTAACCACCAAAATGAGTGGAAAAAGGCCTGCTGCTGGTGGAAAGGGGAATAGGCGTGTTGGGAAGGGGAAAAAAGGTTGTGTCCGTGGGGTAGGTGCAGAAGAAAGACCATCTTCCAGCCAAACTAAAATGTCTACTTCTTTTAGCGGACAATGTGATAAGATCCCTTTCTTACGGCCACGCCAATCGCTACAAATTCCAGATGAGGCACAAAAACAGCAGGTGCTTCAACGGATATCAAGTGCTCCTTTAAGTGGGCTCTCCTCCACATCAACTTCAACATCACAAATACTCCAGTCCTCAAAGGTGTCACCCAAATCGCACTTGCTTCCTCACAGCTCCCAAATCTCCAGCTGCCCGTCTGAGTATGAGGTAGAACAGATGGTTGAGTCTGCAGAGCTGTTTACTCATACTATAGCCTGGGAATCAGAGGTCGACTCCAGCGCTTCTGTGAATCCAGACGAGGAAATGATCTGCACTGATGCCCAGAATCTTTATGAGTCGGATCCAGGACCAGACGCAGAAGGTTCTGACCATAATGTAGACCCTCATTCCCAAACTGTAACTCCTGTTGGTGGAGACAATGAGGAAGACGATGATAAGACTCAAATACCTGATTGGAGCGACAACTTTAGTTTTTTGTCAGGGCAGGAACAGGTTGGCTCTGAGGACGACGGGTGTGATAACGCACAGGGTGATGATGATGAGGTCGGAGATCCCACTTACTGTCAACCCACAGTCAGCCAAGAGATGAGGTCAGCAGAGGAGGTGAAGGAAGATGCTAGTGACGACGAGGTCAGGTTGCGCCTTCCTGGACAGAGACGTAGTACTGGAAGCACGTCAACAACTGCATCCTCAAACACAACTCTGCCTCTCACCACAAGTCGTGGTGGCTCTTCAGGTCGCATGGGTGCTAAGCCTTGCATAGCCTGGGCATTTTTTCAGATCGATAAAGATGACCCAACTCGTGTTATCTGTAACATTTGTCAGCAAAAGCTAAGTAGAGGCCAAAAAATACATAGTTTGAGTACTTCATGCATGAACCGGCACATGGACATGAAGCATAAGTTGCAGTGGGAAGCTCAGTGTGCTACAATGCGGCCTAGCCGGCCGGGCCAACCACCGTCTGCCATATCTTGTGCATCCGCGGCCTCTTCATCCTCTGTGACTGGGGGGACAGCAGTCACACCTGTTTTGGGGCGCAGACCTGCCACCTCTTTACCCGCAACAGCCAGCGTGATTGGCAGGTCATCATTTTCTTTGGAGGTGGTAACACCAGCTGGTCTTGAGCGCTGTCCGACATCGATAGCACCACCTTTGGATCAAGGCAACCTAACATGTCCGCCTGCATCTTCCTCACAGACCGGCAGTTTGCCGGGGACACCCTTATCAACCCCGTCTAAGCACAATAGCCAGCCCTCGGTCCCTCAGATGTGGACAAGTAAAAGACCATTTCCTCCTAGCCATGAGAAAGCTAAGAGGTTGAATTTCACCATCTGCAAGCTCTTGGCTACAGAAATGCTGCCTTTCCGCCTGGTGGACACAGAGGATTTTCGAGACCTTATGTCCGTCGCAGTGCCCCAGTACCAGATGCCCAGTCGGCACTACTTCTCAAAGAAAGGTGTGCCTGCGCTCCACCAGCATGTCGCACACAACATCACCGCTTCTTTGAGAAACTCTGTGTGTGACAGGGTGCATTTCACCACAGACACTTGGACGAGTAGGCATGGACAGGGGCGTTACATGTCGCTGACTGGGCACTGGGTAACTATGGTGACAGCAGGACAAGGGGCTGCTGTCCAAGTCTTGCCGTCCCCACGAGTTGTGCGTCAATCCTCTTTATGTCAAAGTTCCTCCACTGCTTCTGCCTCCTCAACCTCCTCTCGGTCTTCCACCTGCACCCAAAGCCTGTCTGGTCATGCCACAAGCTTTCTAACTGCGCAGAAGGGATCCTGCACACCTCCTTACTATGCTGGCAGTAGGGCTCAACGTCATCAGGCGGTTTTTACATTGAAATGTCTGGGAAATGTGAGTCACACAGCTGAGGAGTTGTGGTCAGCTCTGGAGAACCAATTTCATGAATGGTTGTCTCCACTGGACCTGAAACCAGGGAAGGCCGTGTGCGACAATGCTGCAAACCTGGGTGCGGCCCTTCGCCGGGGCAATGTCACACACGTGCCTTGTATGGCTCACGTGTTGAACCTGGTTGTCCAGCAATTTTTAGCCCACTATCCCAGACTAGATGGCCTTCTGCAGAGGGCACGGTCGCTGTGTGCTCACTTCCGCCGTTCGCATCCCGCAGCTCAGCGACTTACATCTCTACAGAAGTCGTTGGGCCTGCCACTTCACCGGCTAAAATGCGATGTGCCTACCCGGTGGAATTCAACTCTGCACATGTTGCAGCGACTGTGGCAGCACCGACAAGCCCTGGTGCAATACGTTCTGACGTATAGCCTGGGCCAACGAGATTCAGAGGTGGGGCAAATCACGCTGGAGGAGTGGTCTCAGATCAGGGACCTATGCACCCTTCTGCACAGTTTTGAAATGGCGACGAAGATGTTTAGTGCTGACGATGCCATTATCAGCATGACTATTCCGGTGATTTACATGCTGGAGCACATGTTAAACAGAATTCGGAGTCAGGTGGTGGCACAAGAGGAGGTGGAGGAAGTAGAGGAGGAGGAGTTGTATGCGGAAGGGCTAACATCTGCAAGGTCCAGACGGTCGGCAGCACCAAGGCGGCAGGCATGTGAGGGTGGGGGAGATGATTTTACCAGGGCGCATGGTAGCAGCCAAACTAGTGAGGAAGGTGCAGGAGCCCAGGAAGAAGTGGAGGACGAACTGATGGAAGACTCATCAGATGAGGGAGACCTTGATCACATTTCTGTTGTGCGAGGTTGTGGGGAGAGGACAGAGGAAGGAAGCATGATTGTTACCTCGCCACCAACACAACAGGGACTTGGTGCTCCTGGATGCGCAACACACATGAGTGCCTTCTTGCTGCACTACCTGCAACATGACACTCGAATTGTGAGAATTAGAAATAATCCTGACTACTGTGTTGCCACACTGTTAGATCCCCGGTACAAAAGTAAATTTGCAGAAATTATTCCTGCCATAGAAAGGGATGCACGCATGCAGGAGTATCAGCAGAGACTGTTGCAGAATCTTACATGTGCTTTTCCACAAAATACCAGTGGTGCACGTAGTGAATCTCACAGTTCCAACTTGCCAACCGTGGGACCGTCAAGTGTTCAGCACTCAAACCGTAACAGAACCACAGTATCTGCTGGTAACATCAATTTTGCGGAATCATTTCACCACTTTTTTAGCCCATCCTTTGCAAGGCCACAGGAGACAAGAAGTCTGACACATAGTCAACGCCTAGAGACGATGGTACAGGAGTATCTCCAAGTAAACATTGAAGCCACGACTGTGTCACTGGACCCTTGCTCTTTTTGGGCTTCCAATCTGGATAAATGGCCGGAGCTAGCCACTTACGCCTTGGAGATCTTGTCATGCCCCGCAGCCAGCGTTCTGTCTGAACGTGTGTTCAGCGCTGCTGGTGGTGTGCTGACAGATAAGCGCATGCGGCTCTCCACTGATAATGTAGACAGACTCACGTTCATAAAGATGAACAAATCATGGATCCGAAACGACTTTTCTACCCCTGTGTCATCCTGGGGAGAGTAAAAGCTTGATGATTGGTTAAAATCACCCTACCAACCGTTTTAAGCTTTCAAATTACTAATCATGTTTATCTGTATCTTGACTGGAAAATAATTTGGGCTTTGTAGCAGTGTGCAGCACTGATCCTATTAGGCCATCTATAATAAGCTTCACCAGATTTAAAATTAAAAATAATTTTTAGCTGCATCTAGCCCGGAAAATAATTTTGGGGCTCCGAGATGCGCAAGACACATAAGTGCCTTCTTGCTGCACTACCTGCAGCATGACCCTCATATTGTCAGAATTCGAAGTAATCATGACTACTGGGTTGCCACACTCTTAGATCCCCCAAACTTTTCGATCAACCTTTTCATTTTAATAAAGACCAAAAAAATGGTCATTTTTGAAATTATAAGCATTAGCAGGTTGTTAGAAACTGAAATCAAACAGTTTTCAACTCAAAACTTTATTCTAGGTGATGTTACATTTTTACATAGGACCCCTTGTTCGAAAGGAGCTTCTGAACTCTCTCGTCCATTGAATTTGTCAGGTTTTGGATGGTTTCTGCTTCAATTGTTTTTCATGAGGACAGAATACCCTCCCAGAGCTGTTGCTTAGATGTGAACTGCCTCCCGCCATCATAGACACTCCTTTTAATGATGCTCCAAAGGTTCTGAATGGGGTAGAGGTCAGGGGAGCATGGGGGTCACACCATAAGTTTGTCCCCTTTTATGCCCATATCAGCCAGAGATGCAGATGTTTTATGTGCAGCATGAGATGGTGCATTATCATGCAGAAAAATGATCTTGCTGTGAAATACACGGTTCTTCTTCTTGAACCATGGCAGGAAGTGCTGTTTGAGAAAATCCACATACATTATGGAGTTCATCTTTAGCGCCTTCAGGGATCCTAAAGGGGCCGACAATCTCTCTCCCCATGATTCCAGCCCAAAACATTACTCCACCTCCTCCTTGTTGGCGCTGTAGCCGTGTTTGCGTGGGGTGTCCATCAACCAGCCATCCTCCACTCCATTCATCTGGACCATCGAGCGCTGCACGGCACTCATCCATGAACAAAACAGTTTTGAAATCAGTCTTCATGTAATGTTTGGCCCACTGGAGCCGTTTCTGCTTGTGTGAAGTGGATAGAGGAGGTCGACAGGATGGCGTATGCACAGCTGCAAACCTCTGAAGGACCCTGCATCTTGTTGTTCGGGGGACGTTGGAGGCACAAGCAGCTTCAAAAACTTGTCTGCTGCTATGACAAGGCTTTTTTGCCGCTGCTCTTTCAACCTGACGTAATTGCCTGTAGGAAAGAGTCCTCAATTTGCCCTTATCAGCACGCACACGTGTGTACTGTGAATCAGCTACATACTTCTTGATTGCCAAGACACTTCATCCTGATCATCGCACAATGTTGATTGTAGTCATGCCTTGACCTAAACACTCCACAATTTGTTGCTTCTCAGCAGCCGACACATCCTTTTTCTTTCCCATTTTGGCAGAAAATGTAGGCTGCTTAATAATGTGAGAGAGCCTTCTTAAGTAGTCTTGCCTTTCATTGGACACACCTGCCAAACTAATTAGCACAGGTGTCTGCAATTGCTTACAGTGATATAAAGAGCCCTGACACACATCACCATCAATGAGTTTAACTGACAAACAAATTCTTCCCTTATCACTCCTAAACACTTTTTGCATAATAATTTGGAACGCGGTGTACATGTGCTTTTCCACAAAACACCAGTGGTTCACGTAGTGAATCTTACAGTTCTAACTTGCCAACCGTGGTCTGTATGGAATTGTTCAATAAAGGGCCCAAAATTAAGATAACATAGATGGGAGAGGTCTCTATGAATAGGAATTCCTAAGTATTTGATACCCTGTGAGGGCCAGGCAAAGGGAAAGTTGGACTGGATGGAATCCTATATGGATTTAGGGAGGGAGACATCGAGGGCCTCAGACTTCGCTGCATTGATTTTAAAATTTTACCATGTAACAAAGTGATCTATTTCAGCCATAACAGCAGGGATGGATATATGTGATTGAGTGATATATACTAGGACATCATCAGCAAATAGAGAGCACTTGTACTCGGTGCCTCCCACCTCAATCCACCTAATATTGGGGTTATGGCGAATTGATGAGCGCAGGTGCTCCGTCACTAGGATGTATAAGAGAAGGGACAGAGGACATCCCTGCCTTGTCCCATTGGTGATTGTGAAAGGTGATGAAAATGTTCTGACGCACCCCCTGGGCCTTGGGACACCCGGAGCCGGACCCTTTTTGGTGGATGCTGGTGGTTGTAGTCTTCGTGGCGGCGATCTGGTTCCGTGGCTCATGGCGGTCAAACCAGTGGCGGAACTATTTATGTGGTTTTGATGTTTAAATGTCCGACTACGCCACCCGTGGATTGCGGTCAGAGTGAACCGCCGCTACAGGGCAGACCGCTAAGGCTGGTGTTGTGGGTGCAGCAGAGCGTAGCATAACTCCCCACGGGAGGAGTATAGCCTCAGGGCAGTGTATGCGGAGGATGGGGGTGATGGTGCAGGGCAGCAGCAGTAACGACACGGAGTCAGTGATGCAGTTCAGGGCCTTTACTCACAGTTCTTATTATCCAGACCACGTCTGCAGGTAACGGCTGCCCACGTCGTACTGTGCTCACCAGGTGAGGGGCTCAGACAACTCCCAGATAACTTTGGAGCGCTTCACAGGACCCCCTTTGTGTGTCCTTTGTCTGGCCTTTCTTACCAACACTTCTGTCCGGCTGCCTCGGGCCTCCTCTTGGTAAACTTGGCGCCAGTTTCCCTGACCCTATGTGGTGCCTTCCTAGCGGGTGGAGCAAGGGGCTGCGCCACATAAAATGTCAGAGCCTCCGGTTTCTAGCTGAGGGTCGTTTCCTGCCTCCACTAGTTCGGGGACCGGTCTCCCCCTTTGGCCTGACCCCTCCACGCAGGTGGATTCGGGCGTGCGGTGGCGACTCGCCCGTCCGCACCCCTGGGATCCCTTCATTCCTCGTTCCTGGAGCCTTCTCCGCTCCTCTTCCTTCCTTCTCCCTCTTGCAGGCCTGGGCCTCTGTTACTAGGCCCGCCTCCGGAGCAGAGCTCATGCAGAGCCCCTGCTCCCTGCCACTTCTGCTCAGACTTCTCTGCACTGAACTAAGATGGTGCCCACCTTTTATACTCCCTTCTCAATGCACCCAGGAACTGCTTCCTCCCTGCTCCTGCACTACAGGGTTCCCCTTCCTCAGTGTTCCCTCCCCCCACTCCAGCCAGGGACAGGGACTGTCGTGCCCATCTCAGGGGCATATTGGTCGCCCTGCCCCACGGCAATGTGGTGTAATGCATGCAGGTGTCGGGTCCTGATCCACACTCCATCCTTACCTGAGAGTGAGATATCACACCTCTGGGTGAGGTGCAATACGTCTGTAGCAACTGAGCCCTCAGGGTGCTACAGTTCCATTTATCTTCAGCCTAGGTGACGTATTGCGATACAGGGCCGTGATTTTGGCTATAAAAGGGTCCCCTAGACCCCTACCCCAAGCTCTTTAAGAGAATCATATATGGCGTGCCAGGAGACTCTATGGAATGCTTTCTCAGCATCCAACGAGAGTATCTAATTACAAATTTTTAACTGCATCTAGCCCAGGAAATACTTTGTGCCTAGTAGCAGTGTCTGCTAGTCAGCGGATTATCCCGGCTGTTAAGCAAGCTACACCACCTGTAGTTTAGACACTTAATTTTTTCAAAGGAAATGCTTCGGGACCATGGGATACTTAGTGAAGAGCATCAGGAGGCACCCCAAGGCATAGGGGCTGGGACTGGCAGTAGGATGCCTTGCGGTGGACAGCCGAGCTCGATCCTTATAAAAGCTTTTTAACTGCAGCAGCTTTAGTGGACGCTACTGGAGCTGGAATTACCGCGGCTGCTGGCATGAGACTTGCCCTCCAATAGATCCTTGTAAATGGATTTAAAGTGTATTCATTCAAATTAGAGAGACAATTTAAATTAAAAAGCTTAGAGCTGCCTCCACCACAGGGGGGCTCGCTCGACCCACCAGCGGACAGGCACCAGTATTGGGAGAGGGGGGCTGGCCGTCAGGGTTCACCGCGGCTCTGGCACAAACCCGGCGACACGGAGGTGGCACGGGCAGGAGCGGACTGGCCGTGTCGGCTTCTCACTTTTTGGATTTTAGAAGGGCATGACATGCCTATATCTGTGTCTCCCCCTCCTTTTACTCCTCCACCTCTTTTATTTTCGCATGACTATATGTACTTGTCACTTTTCCATGTGTTAGTTATGTCTTCTGAGCAGTTTGTCAGCTTTTGGACACCTTTGAAGGTGTTTTCTATGTGTTTCTATGTGTTTTTGTTTGCCTGCCATTGGTTTTAACGGTGTTCGAAGGTGTTCGACGAACAGTTCGACGAACAGTTCGGCGAACACACGGGTGTTCGACGAACCGAACCGAACTCGAACACTACGGGGGTGGCTCAACACTACTCCTCTCCTCCAGAACTGGGTACCATCCGCACATAGAGACGCATAGAAGCCGCTTGTAAAAATGTATAGTCGCGGTTTCTATGCGTCTCAATGCAAGTCAATGGCGGGAGTTCCGCTGCGCTTCCGCAAAATTAAATGACATGCTGCGGATTTTTGTACGCAGCATAAACGCTGCGGAAAAATCCGCAGCATGGGCATAGAACATGCGGAATCCCCTTGGGGACCATGGGGTGCGGATTACCTAGCGTTTCACAAGCGTTTATGCTGCGGAAATTCCGCAGCATAAACGCTTGAAAAACGCTACGTGGGCACCCAGCCTAAGTGTCATGATGTACTAAAAGCAGGGATTATAAATAAAATATAAAATTAATAAAAAAAATAAAAAGTGAATTAAAACTAGTAATGCGTGAATAAGAACCAAGAGAGAAATAGGGTTAATGAATCGCATTCTCAATTGTTAAATTAAGGCCCTCAGGGGACAGAGTGCCCAATCTAAAAATCCAATAACTCTCACGATTAATTAAACGACCCAAGCGGTCAGTCGTGGTTTCAGCAATCTGATCAATAATTTTAAGCCTTAAGTCAGTAGGATCCTTATTATGCGCCACAGAAAAATGATAGAAATGCTATGTAGAAGGAAACCACTACGAATGTTAGACCTATGCGTATTCATCCGTGCATGCATGGCCTGTATCGTACGGCCCACGTATTGTAGGCCGCACGTATATTCAAGAAGATATACCATGAACATGGAGTGACAGTTTTAAAATTGTCTAATGGTATATGTTTTACCAGTGGTATTCGAGGAGAAAGTCTTTGAACCACTCAAGATGCTCTGGCAACACATGCATTTTGGGGACCCACAAGAGAAGCAACCACTGATCAAATTGCTCATGCCTATAGGTTGGGTTGGCGAGGATTCACATAGAATATTGCTAGGAGCCACCATATTGCGGAGGTTCTTACCCCTTCTGAACACCACCCTTGGTTTATCAGGAAGGTGCCTAGAGAGGACTGGATCGCTCTAAAGGATAAACCAGAATTTGTCTAGTAACTTCTGCATGTTCCTGTGAGACTGGTTATAAGTAGTCACCAGGCTCCAGTTACTCAACTCAGTAGCGTCATCATGGTTTTTATCACTGGCCGAAGTCATACTCTTAACAATACTGTCTTGGGAACGGAGCTGGAGTTTTTTGATACAGGACTCTTGAAATAATGCTCTACATTTCTGAAAGGCATCACTCAGTAATTTCAGTGAATATCCTTTTTGCCTGAACCGTTTGTTGAGGATTTTGGCCTCCAGGGCAGAATCAGAATTATTAGTGCAGTTTTTTCTGATCCTCCAGTATTGGCCATGTAATAGTGGGGAAGGGCGTAGCCTTCCCTTGAGACTGAGAGAGTAAAAGGAAGAGTTCCTGAAGACAGACCTCCCCAACTGTGGTAAGCCAAGCTAAGGGGGTTAGCTTTAGTGGTCCGGTTGGTAGAGCAGAGGGGGAACTTAGTGCCCTTATCAAGCCTAGAGAGATATAGAGTTTGTTCCTGGTATAGTTCCTTCTGGGCTGTAGTACCTGAAAACAGCCACAAGATGCCACTGTTCGGGGTGCAGATGTCAGGATGAGTCTGCTAGCCGAGATATAGACAGTGATGGGTTAAGGTTCTGTGATGACAGCTCACTGAGGGTGGGCATATTAGGAAAGTCTCTGTTTTAATTTCCTGAATCAGGAAGTGATAGAGTAGTACAAGAAGGGATTGCGACCTGATGAGACAGCCTTACTATAGTGGCTGCTAGGGTAGACGGGAGCTCCGAACCCTCAGACAGTGAGATCCCAGTGCGCAGTTCTCCCCACGCAAGAGTACGAGTCCTGTTCGCTCGCCGTAGAAACTCACCAAAGCGTAGTGAGGACACGGGGCACTTCTGGTCTGCAGGCAGCAGAGGAAGCTAAACAGTACTCCATGCCAAGACGTGGGGGAGAGATATCGGATCCGTTCACTGTTAATACAGAGGAGTCTCTAGGGCCAGGAATTATAGCCACAGAGATGCTCCGCTTAAAGAGGGAACCAGGGCTGAAGCAGTTAACGGCGCCTGTGAGGGAGATGATTACCTGTCGGGCCTTATCCATTATATCTGACTGTAAATACTGTAAATATTCCTCTTCCCCAAGTAAAGTCCAAGTTCTGGTTAAGAACCTCGTGTCCTCTGAAATTATTGCTGCCCTGGTCCCAGAAGAAAATTGCCTGGAGACAGCCGCGATCGGATGGCGTGAAGTAAGTGAAGAGCACTACATACACAGCCACACTTCAGAGAGAGGACACGTATTGTCTGTAGGGTGCCATAGCGAGAGGGGGCTACAGCTCGCCCACGACTACCTCGCTGGGGCACCTTACATTTGGCGTAGTCGGCAGGATGCGAGCTCCTCGCATGAAGAAAGCGGGGAAGAGCCGACACAGAACACTGAGGAGAAAGTGTTGGAAGGCATGCGGCCCAAGATGGCGGCCCGAAGCATGGATTCCAAGATGGTGACGACGGCGGTAAAGTCTGGGAGAAGAACCGCCCATCGTGGGAGTGGACGGCGCTGGAGAGCGCGAAAAGATGTCCAGCCCCTACGAGTTCCGGCCCGAAGAGGGATGGGCCCAGCGGTGAAGATGCGCCCCAGGATGGGACGTCCAGTGAGGAAGAGGGTGCGGCGCAAAGTGAAGTCCGGCCCCGTGAGTATCAGCGCGCGCAGAGAGGGGGCGCGGCTGAAGGCGGAGCGGCCGAGAGTGACGAGTGACGCGGCGGTCGCGTCAGAGGTCCGGCCCAGGAAGAGGCGGAGCTGGACGCGCAGGACGCGCGTCACCGGTAAGCGACCGGCGCCATTTTCTGTCCGGCACATAAGGAGAAGGAGGTGCGGCAGCAGACGTCCTGAGAGGATGGCAGCCCCAGAGCCTGACAACGTGCGCGAGGCAAGCGGTGAGGAGGAACCCCTGAAGATCACTACACCAGGGGCCGCGGCTGGAAGTCGTCCGCCGGCGGGCGCTGCCCGCGATCCGCTGCCTTTACCCCCAGTGGCTGTTCAGTGGGCCACTAGGCCTGATCCGGAGCTGGGCCTGCTAGTCCACGAGCTTCACATGTGGTGCTGGAGCCGGATGCCGGAGGAAACGTCCCCCTCGGCTGAGAGAGGAGAACATCCAGGTGGGGCCGGAGCAATAGCTGCAGCGAAGCTTACAGAAGGTGAGCGGTCCATGCCCCAGGGGCCGGTCACGTCTGCGGTACCTGCCCCAGTAGTTTCCGTGGCAACAGAGGCCCCCAGGCCTTCAGGGGACGGTGCGGAAGGGAAGCCCCCTAAAAGAAAGGCCCCGCGGGAGAATTTCTGGTCGTTGGCCTTGGAGGCCCTACATTCCCCCTCGGCAGAGCGGTACGCCGAGCCCAGGAGTCCTAAGTGGGCTACCCGGGACCCCCCGATGACCGCGCGAGAACAGCGGCGATGGACCGATACCTTCCTGAGAGGCTGGCTGGAGGGGTCCAACGCGGCAAGAAGGGAGTCAGTGGAGGAAGCTCAGACCCGGGGGCGGGTCATAGAATTCCGTATCCATGAGGGGTACGGGTTTCTGGAAGAAGAATGGACCGGGCACGAGGTGTTCGTGTCCCGCGAGGCGGTAAAACGGGACTATCTGCCTGACCGTTTACACAACCTGCACGTGGGGGACATCGTGCACTTTGTAAAATGTGAGTGCCAAAACGGGTGGTATGCGGCTGCGGTCACCCGCCCATATAAATGGGAAGACGTCCTAGAGAAGGACCGACAGGTCTTCGAGAGGAGGGCCAAAAGAGAGGCTAAGCAACGCTGGGCTAGGGAAGCCCCTAAAGGCTTTCTGTCCCCACCTAAGGCCAGTACTCCACCGACAGAGGAGCCTGGGAGGCGGCAGTGGGGAGATATTGTGAGCGACGAGTAGGAGGATGTCGCCAGCAGCAAGGAAGCCGATTTCCTTAGTGAGGTGCCAGAGAAGGAGTCGGCACCACAACACCCAGGAGGGGCTGAGGCAGTTGAGCAGGGGGCTGCCAGAGAGACTCAGGCTGGTGTTAGCCAGGAGGTCCATCATTTTTCTGTCACCAGCTACGGCCCTACCCAGGTCGGCTGTGGCAGTGCTACGTCCTCGGACGAGGACCCCGGGCCTAGCAGATACCCCGATCAGCCGTGGAAGTGGAGGAAGCCACCTTCATCTGCAGCATGGGCCGCCTTCATGAGGGAACAGAGGGAGGCCCGGAAGAAGTGAGCTAAGTGGGCTAAAAGGTCCGTTGACCTTTCACTTCTTCTCCTACTAGGACCCATCGGTGGTGGTCCTTTCTGTAGTTTGGGACTGTTACCCAGTGGGGGCGAAGTGCCCCATGTTGACTTCAGTTGAAACAAAAAAAAAAATGGAGGACTGTTCCCCTACCTCCTAGGCCAGGAAGGCCTTAAGCAGCACCCAAAAGTTGCGTGCCCGGGAGAGCTGCTCTTTTTGTTTTTATTTTTGTTTTCTTTTTGTTGCGCTTGTTGCGCCTTTTTCAGCTGGAATTTAAATTGCTGAGGCACACCTTGAGGATGGTTATCCTCCAAATCTAAGAGACTTGCGGCCTAGCGGGAAGAACCGGTGACCCCCGCTAGGGCCAAGAAGAAAAGAGACTCACAGGGTGTTACCTGTGACGGTGTGCCTCAGAATGTAGCCCCAGGAGGGGATTAAGGGCTATTGAAGAGTTGACCTGATTTAAAAATGTGGACATGGACACTTCGTTTCCAGGGCCCTTAACCGAGAAGGGCCGGTCTTCCATCCAAGAAGATGACCTCAGGACCAGTCGCTTACTAAGAATGTTTTAGTAAAATTTAGTAATGTAATTTTATAACTGTTGATTGATGTTTATTGCCTAGTGTGGTCAGGGACGACCAACATTAAAGTGTCGGGGAATGTAATAGTGGGGGAGGGCGTAGCCTTCCCTTGAGACTGAGAGAACAAAAGGAAGAGTTCCTGAAGACAGACCTCCCCAACTGTGGTAGGCCAAGCTAAGGGGGTTAGCTTTAGTGGTCCGGTTGGTAGAGCAGAGGGGGAACTTAGTGCCCTTATCAAGCCTAGAGAGATATAGAGTTTGTTCCTGGTATAGTTCCTTCTGGGCTGTAGTACCTGAAAACAGCCACAAGATGCCACTGTTCGGGGTGCAGATGTCAGGATGAGTCTGCTAGCCGAGCTATAGACAGTGATGGGTTAAGGTTCTGTGATGACAGCTCACTGAGGGTGGGCATATTAGGAAAGTCTCTGTTTTAATTTCCTGAATCAGGAAGTGATAGAGTAGTACAAGAAGGGATTGCGACCTGATGAGACGGCCTTACTATAGTGGCTGCTAGGGTAGACGGGAGCTCCGAACCCTTAGACAGTGAGATCCCAGTGCGCAGTTCTCCCCACGCAAGAGCACGAGTCCTGTTCGCTCGCCGTAGAAACTCACCAAAGCGTAGTGAGGACACGGGGCACTTCTCGTCTGCAGGCAGCAGAGGAAGCTAAACAGTACTCCAAGCCAAGACGTGGGGGAGAGATATCGGATCCGTTCACTGTTAATACAGAGGAGTCTCTAGGGCCAGGAATTATAGCCACAGAGATGCTCCGCTTAAAGAGGGAACCAGGGCTGAAGCAGTTAACGGCGCCTGTGAGGGAGATGATTACCTGTCGGGCCTTATCCATTATATCTGACTGTAAATACTGTAAATATTCCTCTTCCCCAAGTAAAGTCCAAGTTCTGGTTAAGAACCTCGTGTCCTCTGAAATTATTGCTGCCCTGGTCCCAGAAGAAAATTGCCTGGAGACAGCCGCGATCGGATGGCGTGAAGTAAGTGAAGAGCACTACATACACAGCCACACTTCAGAGAGAGGACACGTATTGTCTGTAGGGTGCCATAGCGAGAGGGGGCTACAGCTCGCCCACGACTACCTCGCTGGGGCACCTTACATTTGGCGTAGTCGGCAGGATGCGAGCTCCTCGCATGAAGAAAGCGGGGAAGAGCCGACACAGAACACTGAGGAGAAATTGTTGGAAGGCATGCGGCCCAAGATGGCGGCCCGAAGCATGGATTCCAAGATGGTGACGACGGCGGTAAAGTCTGGGAGAAGAACCGCCCATCGTGGGAGTGGACGGCGCTGGAGAGCGCGAAAAGATGTCCAGCCCCTACGAGTTCCGGCCCGAAGAGGGATGGGCCCAGCGGTGAAGATGCGCCCCAGGATGGGACGTCCAGTGAGGAAGAGGGTGCGGCACTACATACACAGCCACACTTCAGAGAGAGGACACGTATTGTCTGTAGGGTGCCATAGCGAGAGGGGGCTACAGCTCGCCCACGACTACCTCGCTGGGGCACCGTACAGCCACATAGTACGTTTCTGACCCATCTAGGGAGGTGTCCACTGTCAAAGCAAAGGTAGCTGTTAACATCAACCTGTTTAAAATGGGTAGACGTGGACAACCTCCCCGACTGGTCCACCCGCACCAAAAGGTCCAAATAATGGAGGGTTGTTTCTGACACAGTTGCTGTAAAGGTAAGACCCCATGTATTCAAATTTAATTCTTCCACAAACATAGATGCCTCCTCTTTAGTCCCTGACCACAAAAAGAAGAGATCATCAATGAAACGCTTGTAGAGGAGAACATATCCAGCTGCAGAGGGGGACTGCGCGATGAAGACAGACTCAAACACCCCCATAAACAGGTTAGCGTAACTGGGGGCGAATCTCGTCCCCATCACACAGCCCCTCAACTGCCTGTAAACAGATGTCCCAAAAGTAAAAATATTGTTGTTCAAAATGAATAGGATCCCCATCTTAAGAAATTCCTTCTGGTCCTCCAAGATAGTATCATCCAAGGACAGAAAATGATCTACCGCAGATATGCCTAGCTCGTGAGGAATATTGGAATAAAGAGCTGTGACGTCTAAAGTCATCAGCAAACAACCTGGCACTGAAGGAACATCTCTAAGGTGACTGATCAATTGGGATGAGTCCTTCAGATAGGACTCTAACTAAAGAACAAACTTTTGAAAAAAAAGGGCAATTTGATCAGTGGTTGTTTCTCTTGTGGGTCCCCAAAAGGCATGTTTTGCCAGAGCATCTTGAGTGGTTCAAAGACTTTCTCCTCTAATACCACTGGTAAAATATATACCATTAGACAATTTTTAAACTGTCACTCCATGTTCGTGGTATATCTTCTTGAATATACGTGCGGCCTACAATACGTGGGCCGTACGATACAGGCCATGCATGCACGGATGAATAAGCATAGGTCTAACATTCGTAGTGGTTTCCTTCTACATAGCATTTCTAAACATTTTTCTGTGGCGCATAATAAGGATCCTACTGACTTAAGGCTTAAAATTATTGATCAGATTGCTGAAACCACGACTGACCGCTTGGGTCGTTTAATTAATCGTGAGAGTTATTGGATTTTTAGATTTGGCACTCTGTCCCCTGAGGGCCTTAATTTAACAATTGAGAATGCGATTCATTAACCCTATTTCTCTCTTGGTTCTTATTCACACATTACTAGTTTTTATTCACTTTTTATTTTTTTTATTAATTTTATATTTTATTTATAATCCCTGCTTTTAGTACATCATGACACTTATTGGGTATACTGTGGCATCTTTTATCCTTTCTTTTTTAACCTTTTGATCTAATGTAGTATTTATATTCATATTTATATGATATTCATTTCTTTTACTAATTTTTTTTATTTTTTTTACTTCCTGTTTTGTATTTCCTGTGTTGTCATAATTGTTAGTGTCCTTTGATTGGTGCACCTAACCTATATAATGGTTGCTCTTTCATTTGCTCTCTAATCTACCTGAGGAAGATAGCGTCTGCTATTGAAACGCGTGGTGGCGTTAGAGAGCGTACTAAACAATAAAAGGTTTGTGTGCTATAACCTAATCCCCTGTCTAGTTGTTCTAGCGCTTCACTAACACCGCACAATTCCTTCTTTCTTGATTGCTAATCTCCCCTGTGGAGAGCGGTGGAAGCTGCTCTGTTTACAACTAGCCTACTACAGGACCTGCCGTGTTGTCACTGTGGAACGCCCACTTCGGTCACGCGGTCATGGTCATGTGACCGCTGAAGCAGACAGAAACTCCCTACAGCAGTTCCTGCTAAGCTGCAGTCATCTTACAGACTCCCACCTGGAAGTGTTTTCCCTTGCTGTGAGGGGCTCCTTTGCACAAGGACCAGGTGAGTGGTCACAACATCTCCCCCTTCATCCCCCCCCCCAAACCTCAGGCTCTTCACCATTGGCGCTCCAACTGCTTTTGTTTTCCATGAACTTAAAAGTTCGGCATTCATACCGGATAGTTAGTCCAATGCTAAACGCCGAACATGGACTTTCTCTAGAAGTCTGTTGCAATGTTCGGAGTTGTGGGGGAAGTCCGTTGTAGAGAGTTTATTTTTCTTACTCAGACCCAAAGTTCGGGTCTCCATTGTTTTTCAATGAGGTTCGGGTCCTGGTTCAAGTTTGGGTACAGTTCTGGTACCCGAACCAAAGTTTGGAATACAGTTTGGGTCGGGTACCAAGATCCAAATTTCAACAGGTCCGCTCATCCCTTATCCTGAGCTATGGATGTTTACAGCCTGATTCTTTGTGACCCATTCACTTTAGCAGGATTATATGTATCTAAAAATAAATATTATTTATTTTATATGTAAAAGGGTTCATCATGGTTATTTCTCTCTCTGGTGTGTTGTGAGTCTGGATGTGAGGTTATAATGAAAAAAAGAATAAGTAAAAATTATATTTTGTAACTTATAAGATATTCATTGTAATTATTTATAGTAATTTCGCTAATGAATATTCTGTAATTCCAACTACATACAAGTATGTTAAGAATACTTAACTGCCCTTTTGTTTTTGATACAAAATTATCTAATTAAAAAACAAAACATTACCGATTGATTGCATTCCAGTTTCTTTGCTTCTTGTGGTCATTACTGTTGAGGCTGCACTTGAAAAGCATGTTATTCAATGCACTCTTTTTATTGTTGTCAACAAAATATAAAAAGCAGAAAGTTAAAAAAAAAACTGTTTTGGCAAGAAAAACTAAAGGGTTATTTTTCATTAGACTTGTGAAACAATTGTTATAAAATTTTCATTTTTACAACTTATTTATGAAAGCTAACAATACCAATCTTGTTGCCAAGTGTAACTTTCTTTTTTTCCAACAAAAGAAAGCCCAAGTTCTGATTTAAAGAAGATGTTTCACCATTTTTTAGATGCTAAACTGGCTATATCATGATAAAGTGGCTGAAAATCGGAATAAAACATAATTTTTTATTCCTCATCTCCTTTGCACAGCTGTTAGCTTGTAAAGTTTATATACTAATTAACGTTACAACTAAGAAACGGCAGGATCACAGATTCTTCTCTGAGGGCGTTTCTCTTTTTCCCCTGTATCATGTTGCCCAGTAATAAACAAGCAGCGTTGCACAGGGAAAAAATAAGATGTCCCAGTGAAGGTTAGACCAAGCTTTCTCTATTAGATCTGGTAAAATTGATGAGTCTAACTAGGTCACATGGATCTCACCGTCATCACTACCTGTGATTACGAGTGCAAGGGGAGTAGAGCATAGCAGTATGACATTACATTCACCATTCTGCATCAGCGAATACTGCAAAGTGGTGTATGTAATGACTTACAGCTCTTGTCCTCCTCCGGGCACTTGTAATCACAGTAGGTATTGGCAGAGAATTTTGTGTGACCTGGGGAAGAGAGCCGAGTAGTGTTGAGTGAGTGTGCTCAGTTAACCCTTCACTGAACACGCTCGAGTGCTGCCCGAGTATTTTCGGCATGCTCAACAACTGTGTTCGAGCTGCCGCTGCATGTGTCACGGCCACTAGACAGCTGCGACACATGCAGGGATCACATAACAAACAGGCAATCCCTGCATGTGTCGCAGATGCCTAACAGCCATGGCAGGCAATACCTGTGAGGTTTTTTTGGCTGTATAACAGCTGCAAAACATATGGAGCGGAGACTCGAGCACACGCGATACTCAGTATATACCCGAGCACCCGATGCAAACTCAAGTAGCGAGCACTTACACTCAACACTAGTCGCCATATCGTCGTCTTTTTTTTTTACTTTGGAAAAAATCCCATCCCCAACACAACCCTAACTTTAACCCTAATACAACTCCAACCCTAGCACAAACCCAACCTAACCCTACTCCAACCATAACCCTAGACCAACCCTAACAGTAGCCCACCATAACCGTAGCCCAACCCTAACCCGAGCCTAACCCTAACCCTAGCCTAACCGTAGCCCAACCCTAACCCTAGTCTAACCCTAACCCTAGCCCAACCCTAACCATAGCCCAACCATAACCTTAACCCTAGCCCAACCCTAACCCTAGCGCAACCCTAACCCTAACTCTAGCCCGACCGTAACCCCAGCTCAACCTTAACCCTAGAGGTTTTTTTTTGCGCCGTTTTTTACACCCGATGCCAATCGCCGCGGCACCGCTTGTGTGTGGGCGCAATCACAGTATGAAGTAATAGTACGTCCCTGGCCCAATAAGCCCATGGCACAAGGACGTACTATTACCACATACGTCAGAAAGGGGTTAAAATCTGAAATGTTGGCCTACTGAAATGTATGTTCAGTAAATGCACTCAATACTTGGTCGGGGCTCCTTTTGCATCAATTACTGTATCAATGTGTTGTGGGTCATTATCCCCCACTTGGTCTGGGGAGGTTAAGGACTCCGCCGTGTGAATAGAGTTATTATTTACAGTGTAGAGTTTGGCAATAGTGGCATAACGTGGTAATTTAACCTCGTCTTCCCGATAGTTAAGAAGACGGACGGGCACCCTCCCATTGCGTACATCTACTACCCCCCTGGCGGTTAAGAGTGTAGGTCTGTGCTCTGAGCTAAGGGGTTCTACTACCGCCTGGTAGCTCTGTCCTTTAAGACCTATTGCTGCTCTACACCAGATAAGCATTTCACTCATTGGGGGAATTACAATGGGTATCGGGTCAGTTACCCGCACGTTACCAATCTCACCGCCGGTCAGCTTCGCTTGCTGCTGGTACGTCAGGGCTCGGATCTCCTTCTGGATCGCTCTCCTCTGCCCTGGTCTGGCAACGTCAGCGAGCTGTTGGAGTAAAAACACAACCTCCTCCAAACAGTTACCAACAATGTTAGTGCCTAGTACCATATTCAGTCCATTTTCCTCATTGACAGTCTTCACTACAATGAGTCCATGGTCCTTTAACTCCACTCTCCCCACTTTTACTGCTACATTCTTAACCCCGAGTAGGTCAAGAGGGAGGCCGTTAGAGGCATATACTGAAAAGTCTGGGTTTGGGGGTTGGAGACTGTCCATGGACCAGTATTTGCTATAGAGGACATCAGGTATGATTGTTACCTGGGATCCGGTGTCCAGCAGGGCAGGTATCGCAATGCCATCAAGTATGATGGATAGGAAAGGTCTTCCTCCCACGAACCTGCGGTGCCAGTCTGAGGGGCCTGCTGAGTCTATTCCTGGGTGCTGGTCCTCGGACCCAGGGTTTACTCGTTTAAAGGACACTGGTGCACTGTGTGACCTGCCTTCTGGCAGCGGTGGCAGACGAACTCTTGGTGAGGATGGCGCTGGTTGTTGGTCCTTCCTGGGGGTGGCGTTGTCCTCCTCCGGGGTGGCGATGTCCTCCTCCGGGGTGGCGACGTCCTCCTTCTCCTCCGGTTCATCCAGGGGACATCCTCAGGGCAGTCGGCTAGCAGGATCTTTCCTTCCGTCTCTGGCTCAGTCCGTAGTTGCAGGGCACTCATCACAGTGGCCAGGTTTTTGGTCAGCTGGCGCACTTCTGAGCGCAGACAGTCCAGCTCAGTAGGGGGCGCTGTGTGCACTTTGGCTTCAGCAGCCAGCGGGGAAAAGGTGGGTGCTGCTGGCGTTGGAGTGGCCCCACCCTGGTAACGCTGGATAGACGTATCTGCTGTCTCCAGGGGTTGCAGTCCCTTGATAGCCATGTCCTTAAGGGTGTCGAAGGTAGCATCTGGATGGTCCAAGGACCACCAACGCACAGTCCTGCTCTCCGCTTGGGACCTCAGCCCCCGGACAAATTGTTCTTTTAGCATTTTACTCTCATTGGTTATGCTAATTGGACTAACCTGTTTTAGAGCTTGCAGGGCCACCTGTAAACGGCAGGCATAATCCCGAACGCTGTCCTCCGGCTTCTGAGAGCATTGGTAGAACTTCATCCGGAGGTCTGCCTCAGTGCGGTCCTCAAAGGCACTCTGTAACTTTTTGAAAATTGTGGACACTGATTCCTGGTCTGCGGCCGACCAAGTCTCTACTTCTCTCTCCGCAGCACCAGTCTATTGTCCCACAACTACTGCAGCTCTTTGTTTGCCGGTCATAGAATACATGTCCAGAATGCTGCATATTTTGCGCTTGAATCCGGACAGGGTGTCCGGCTTGCCGTTGTACTGGGGGAGCCACTTTGCTCCAGGCATGTACGGTAAAGTCAATGGTACAATAGGGGCTACAGGCGCCGGTAATGGGGCGGCTGCTCCGTCTTGCGCGGCGGCAGCTGCGGGCGCATCATCGGGGCTGTCAGCCTGGTCAGCGACGTCGGGCTGTTGCTGCAACATCTTGGCGCCCCCCTAGTGAACCGTGGCCTACCTTCCTTCTGTAGGCCGCAGCTCCGCAGGCGGAGGTCTTCTGATAGGACCTTGCATCGCTTACGTTCCACGTCAGAGCGTTCGCTTGGGCTTCCTGCCAGGACCTGACGCTGTGTCAGTGCGTGGGGCGTGTCCTCGACTTCACTCGCTTTCAGGGGTTACGCCCTCTAGTTTTCCCGCGGTTACGCCCTTCTTCTCGCATGGCGACCGGAAAGATGGCGGCCAATGGCGGGAAACTCCAGAAAATGGCGGGAAAAGCTTCACCACTGTGAGTTTTTTACAGTTTCTTAAGGCGCACAGTACCCGGTGGCAACGGGCACAACTCTTTCTGTTGCCGCGGGCACGCAATCCTGTTCGTGACGCCAGTTAGAGAGATGTGGCACCCAGGGGATGGGGACTACTCGGCGCCCGGGCCTTAATGCCTGGCCTTGGGGGATGTCGCGGTGGTCGGCTAACGGGCCCGTACCCTGGGGTCTCTCTTAAAAAAAAAAGGGGTTAAATGGAAAATGAAAGTTCGTGACGCCACCTGTGGTGTCTGGTGACGACCACCAGCGCTGCGGCAGTCCACTGAGGCCGGTGTTACGGCAGCTATGATGGGGTAGCTCCCCACAGGTGGAGCTAGGCCTCAGGGCAGCGGTGTTCGGTAAGGTGCACTATATGGTGGTGACCCAGCCGGGTCCAAGGAAAAAATGGGAGACACACTCACGTTTGGCTTCAGTACCTTTTTACTGGTGGAGTTGCGGTACCACCCGGAGCACTGTAGGGTGAGGGGTGCACTGCAGGTCTCTCCCCAGTGAGCAGGTATAGGGCCTCCTGTATCCTTGCCGCTTGTGTAGTTTATGGCCTGTCTGAAACTAGGCCTAACTTAGTCCTTGTGTTGCGCCGGCTGACCTGGTGTTAGGGCCTTTTGCTGAAGAGCACGCTCCTGGTATGGCGGAGCCTCCGTGCCTCCTGGTCCTGTTACGTGTCAGCTCCTGGGCTATCCTGAGACCTGAAGTCTTCCAGGAAAGATCCAGTTGTTTTCCACAGAGGGTATACTGCTCTGCAGACTCGGAGCCGGTGTCCGGTATATTTCTGGGGTGAGCTTATGAAGCTCCTCGGTCCCCGATGCTACTGTTCCACTAGCCTTCGGCCTACTCTGGGCCCTCACTAGGCTATACACACTGGCAGTAAGCTGGCTGCCTCTTCTGCCGCTCTTTAGAGCGTCGGCAACGCTACTAGCTGTCTCTCTCTGAGCTGCTTGCAGCAGACTCCAAACAACTCCTCTCAGCAGAAACCTGCTGAGTCACTAACCTTCTGTGTCTCAGCAGAGACTCCTGACTGGACTCACTCCTTAGACAACTGACTGAACTCCCTCTCTTCCTGCCTCCACCCTCCTTTATATATTCACTAAAGGGCTCCCTCTGGTGGTTCTGAGGTAGGGTGGAGGTGTGTGTATGCTCTGAGGGCCTCTTGTGGAGAAAACCTGAAATGCACCCCCCTTTGGTCTGTGACTTCATGCACAGCAGGGCGTCACAGACCTATCTCATCTCTGTTGATATTTGTTATTGGCGTTTTTAGGTGATTTTTATTGAGGTTTTTTAATCAATTCTAATAAAAATATATTTTTAATTAGTCCAATTACTGCTTTTCTTGACTTAAATCTGTTTGGGCATCTACCCCTTGCTTTTTTGACTATATTTTATGCATCATAGATACAGTCATTACATTAGTAGACACATAATTACCGCCCTTGTATTTCAGTTTGCCTTCATATTGTGGCAGCCGTGGATCATAAAAATGAGAACTGACATATACAACTACCTGAGTGCTATAAAATAAAGACACAAGGAGACAGAGCATTAATTTTAAACATTTTATTAAATAAAATGTTTACCCCTACCTAAAGCCAATGATCCAGAAGAAGGCAAAAAACCTGGACACGTTCAGCCAATGTGTGTCACAGGGAAAAAATTCCTTCTTGACCCCGAGAAAAGGCGATCAGTTCGAGAACCCTGGACCAAGGCCATACTACAACTAACTAACTGATATATAGAGCAATGACTCGTTTCCGGAGAGCAGATCTTCTTTGTCCTGGTAACACGCCTCACCTCTCCTTATCAGATCGGACTCTGAGCTCATAGCTTGTCTACGTTGATCTCCCCTGTAAAAATACAGAACACTACCCCCCACAAACACTACACCCCACAAACACTACACCCCACAAACACTAGCCCTTCGGATACAGACATAGGGCAGTTATATCATATCAGGTCCCTTATACAATTAGGTTAGACAGCAGACACCTATGTAATATGATGTCATGATGCACTGATTCCAGAATTAGATCTATATAATCAGTATATAATGACCTCATAAGACAACAAATATTATCTATAGACATATTAAATGATTAACACTAAATAATCCCGTGGCTCTTGTTAGATTCTTCTGTCTTCTTTCCAGGATCCAGATATTCTTCCTGGTAAGAAAAAAAAAATAATACAAGACGGATCAGGCAAAGACCCATAGAAAATCAGTCATATATATATATTGTACTTTAAGCCCCCTTTTCTTTGCATTTTTAAATTTTGATGTAGATACTTAAAAACGGTGCAATAAGATTTCATTTAAAAAAAAATGAGGAAAATGTGTACATATATATATATATATATATATATATATATATATATATATATATATATATATATACATATATACACATTTTCCACAATTTTTTATATATGTAAAATAAAGAGTAAAATAAATAAATATATGTCCCCCAATGTATGTACACCAACCTCTCTCCCATGTGGGGGACTAAGGGTAGATTTTTTTTGCCTCAAAAATCTGAAATTAAAATGACAAAACCACCACCAGCAATCTGGAACTGTCACTGACCGAAGTAGCCTATACAGTGTCTCCATCCAAGGTCCCATCTTGTTACTGACCTCTGTGATAGCCCCAGGGATGTCCCCATGTTTGCTGCATAGAACTCTCAGTGTCCAACATTCCGCTGTGTGACCTCACAAAGAACCTTCATCACCCAAGTCTAGAGATTCTGCCAGCAAGGACTGGAGAAAGCTAGAACCTTACAGCCACAATCTGTAGACTTGGAGGATCGATGTCCATGTTGGCGCTAAGTTCACTAACAAATCCCTGTAAAGTTTCTCATTTACCTGTATCCTCAATCCAGGAACTTCCAATCTCCTCGTCTCATCTCCTGAAATGAGAATCTGTGTCCTCGATCCTGGATCCTCTGCTCTCCTTGTCTTCATCTCTTGAAATGAGCATTTGCCCCCTGAACACCCGTTTATATAGACCCACAATCATTGTGACATCATGCTGTGAGGTAACAATGGCCTCCTGGATTTGATGATGTCACATATGACCATGAGTGATATCTCCATAGGTATTAATTAATATTTATAACAAGTAGTAATAATATGGCAGATCACATTGGTTAGCATCAAGGCTGGAGGAGCAGGATGAATAAGGAAAAGTTCCCAAAAGTAAAATGCATTTACTGCGACTGAAAAAAATAAATAACTTTATATTACTTCAAATTTAATTAAATTCTAGGCTCTATGACAACACTACACTGTTACCATAGGAACAAAGACCTATAGCCCATAGCAACCAGTCCAATTCCAGCTTTAGTGTATTTAAGGCCTGAAATCAAGAACATTGAGTGCTTTGTTTGCTGGTGATACATCTAGCAATGGACAAATGACAGGTAAGAGCAGGAATCATTGTCTATGAGAGAAACCATTCCCATTGTTACACATTTTCACACATTTTGTAGGTGCAGGAACTATGGACATTCCAGTTTTTGTGAAACAACAACTCCCAGCATTCACAGGATAAATATGAACAAAAGTTCAAGAATTGCTTTTTATTTCTTTCATGACATTCGCCGTGCGGTATTAGCAGGGTCGGCTCCAGGTTTTCGTGGGCCCTGGGCGAAAGAGTCTCAGTGGGCCCCTTTATCACATACCACGATTCTTGACGCACAGATGCCGCAGAAAAATATATATATAATACAATGCAGAAGATTTCACTTCTTACATTACATGACCAATATCTATTGGAAATTCCACAATAGCTCAGAAACCAGCGAATCGCTGCATACAGAATACTGGCCCCCATAAAATGCTCCATACAGGATACTGGCCCCCATATAATGCTCCATAAAGGATACTGCCCCCCATATAACACTCCATACAGAATATTGGCCCCCATATAATGCTCCATGCAGGCTGTTTCCCCCACATAATGCCTCATGGAGGCTGTTTCCCCCATATAATGCCCCATGCAGGATGTCACACCCTCTTATAATGCCCCATGCAGGATGCCACTTCCCCCTTGTTTAATGCCCCATGCAGGATGTCACCTCTCTCCCCCCTCCCTTATAATGCCCCATGCAGGATGTCAAAACACCCCTTCCTTATAATGCCCCATGCAGGATGTCACTCCCCCCTATATAATGCCCCATACAGGATGCCACTTCCCCCTTGTTTAATGCCCCATGCAGGATGTCACCTCTCTCCCCCTTCCCTTATAATGCCCCATGCAGAATGTCACAACCCCCTTTCCTTATAATGCCCCATGCAGGATGTCACACCACCCCGCTTTTAATTTCCCGCTTGCAGGATGTCACACTTCCCCTCCCTTATAATGCCCATGCAGGATGTCACTTCCCCTTTATTATAATGCCCCATGCAGGATGTAACACCACCCCCTTTGATGCCCCATGCATTATGTCACCCCCCTTATAATGTCCCATGCAGGATGTCACCCACGCTTATAATGCCCCATACATAATGTCACCACCCCTTATAATGCCCCATGCAGGATGCTACTTCCCCCCATATAATGCCCCATGCAGGATGTCACTTCCCCCTCTTTCAATGCCCCATGCAGGATGTTACCTCTCCCCCCCCTCCCTTATAATGCCCCATGCCTCCATACATTAAAAAAAAATAAAATAAAATACTCACCTAACTTCTCACCTGCTGCCGCTGCTCTGGACTCCAGCATCGCCGGCGTCTTCCCACTCTGCGCTGTGATGGCTCAGGAGAGAGCGCGGTGGAAAGACGTCACCACACCCGCTGACCTGAGACGTCACAGTGCTGCAGCTGCGGAAGACATCGGACCTGCTGCGGAAGCACAGGGAGAGGTAAGTATTGTGCCGACGGCTGACGGGGCGGGGCCCTGAGCAAGCGGGGGGAGCGGGAGTTGACACCGCCCTCCTCCGCTCACGGGTCCCATAGTGCGGCGGGTGAGTGAGCCCCCCCGCCAGCTCAGGGCCCCGACACTTGATACGATGGCTTTATTCTGTAGGTCAGTACGATTACAGCGATACCAGATTAATATAAGATTTTTAATGTTTTCCTGCTTTTTCACACTAAAAACATTTTTTTTTGGATGCATAATATTTAATGAACCCTTTTTATTCAGCAGTATGCATAACATACCGCCATACACTCGTCCTAATTTTCTGGATCAACATCGGACCAATTTTTTATACGCTAGTATGACTCCAGCCTTAAGTTTCCAAACTGATAGCTCTATAACAGATCACTTTATTGAGCTCTGTCCAGTTTGCCTTATATACTCCCTGCTGACATAACCGATAGACCTGTATGAGAATGTTCGGAGAGGTCTGGGCATGTACGTTGGAATATTTCCAATATATAATACATTAACATTATAAATTAATAGGTTTTGCATGTATAACTTAAAATCTAAATGTGTCAGGAAAATTCGGAGTTCATGTTTGGAATCAGCGCGTTCAATTTAGTGTAAATCACAATAAATCAAAAGTTTTTCTCTCAGTAGCAAAATCATTTTTGGCATGTACTTACTTTTCTAATGTGGCCACTAACCATTAATACAATAACCTTAGTAATCCAGATAATAGATTATCTGCTTGAAGATGGGGTGTAGAAACTCCAGAAGGAGATTAACTTGCCTTATCATCTTTTTAAAAATACCTACAACTTAGGCACACATATTAGACCCAGTCAACTATGACAAGGATGCTAATACACAATCACTTTATCCCAGATATGATCCTACCTGTGAACCACACACATGGTTTAATTTCTACTAAATATTAACAACTTCGGTGACCTTGCATAGATGAGAACCCTCTGACAGTTAAAGGTTTATTCTCATCTCCAAGATCCTACTTCAATATGTATCAGTTGTAATAATAATATTAGCGAATTACTCCAATTATAAATGTAGTATAGTTCTTCTGATTCACTATGCTGCTTACCCCATGCACAGATCATTGCAACATCTTAGGCTTCCATGTGTCACGCAAGATGTGGGAAAGACATAGTGCATCACAAAGGGAAGAGGGAAAGGAAGCCCAGACTCTAAGGAAAGGGGGGAAGTGGAGACCTCTTAGGTTAATCAAGCATCACCCTGTCTTCCCTTGTATTGGCTCTTCACCAATCGCCGCACATGTGCCTTGTCCTGTCTTTCCCTGGCATATGGCTAAGGCTAGGGAAGGGAGGAAATGAGCACTAGTTGATCTCAATTAAACACTATAGACAACAGAGGTAGACAAACAGGGGGAAATTGCTTAGCTTTAGACGAACTCAGGACAAATGCGCACCCGTTCTCAAGCTCCAGAGAGCATGAAGTACTGCTCTTGCTAAAGCCTCCACAAGTAGTAATGAATACATAGCAGGTATTTATACACCCAGGCAGGGTGTTAAATAGCCAGAGGAAGGTAGCCGCTGGGTCCTAGAGACAGCGTCTAAGAAAATGTCTGTAAAGCCAAACGTAGAGATCTCCTGCAACCAACTGCAGGGTGACTGTCTGTCACTTGTGACACACCCGTTACACCATGGTTACAAAAATTAAAAACTTACTAATTGTCACTTTATGATAAGCCATAACCATGGATATCTAAGCTGCTGCAATGCCCTGCCATGGGGTAGGTGACAAAGCAAATCAGAAGAACTATACTACATTTCTAATTGGAGGTATTTGCTAATATTATTATTATACCTACTTTATATTGGGATAGGATCTTGGAGATAGGAATACCGATTTAAATCTAAGTGGGAAGCAGATATTGGTCCAATTTCTGAAGAACCGTAGAGGGAGTTGTTGGAGCTCATTCCCAGGTTATCCCCTTGTGAATCACAGAATCTTTCACAGATCTTTTTTATTCATAGGGTTTATAGAAAACCCAGTTTCCTTCATAAAATTGGGGTTTACTCAAGTGCAGAATGAGAATGAGTGCAGAATGAGGTGTGGAGTGCAGAATGCACAATTGATGAATATGTTCTGGGAATACACTCAGGCCCATTTTGGAAAGATGTTCTGTCCCTAAAAGAAAGCATATTTGAAATCCGATTTTAGGCGCATCTCAGGATTTGTGTATCGGGGGTTTCTGAAGGATTCGGTTGACTTGGAATCTCCGATTGCTATAGGTATATCACATATTTTATATATCAGGCACAAAAACATTGGTTAGATGTCCAACCACCAATAATTGGGGAATAAAATGGACAATATGTGGTTGTAAATAGGAGTCTATGGAAAGAGAAATGCAATTAAGAAATTTGAAAACATTCAGCAACCATTGTTGGATGTACTAGGATTACCCACCGGAGTCTTGTTGAGAGACAGAATGCTTCCGTTACTTGTCCTTTTTAGTTTTATTTGATTGCTCTAGATTCTGTGTACTAAAATTAAATCAAGTAATCTTGAGTAGAGATGAGTGTACCTGAACTTAAAAGTTCAAGAAAGAAGGAATTGTGCGGTGTTAGTGAAGCGCTAGAACAACTAGACAGGGGATTAGGTTATAACACACAAACCTTTTATTGTTTAGTACGCTCTCTAACGCTACCACGCGTTTCAATAGCAGACGCTATCTTCCTCAGGTAGATTAGAGAGCAAATGAAAGAGCAACCATTATATACGGTAGGTGCACCAATCAAAGGACACTAACAATTATGACAACACAGGAAATACTTTTTTTTTTTTTTACGTCCTGTTTTGTAAGTAAAAGAAATGAATATCATATAAATATGAATATAAATACTACATTAGATCAAAAGGTTAAAAAAGAGAGGATAAAAGATGCCACAGTATACCCAATAAGGCTATGTGCCCATGATGCAGAAAATTTCTGCAGCATTTCTGCATCTCCCTGGCAGAAAAAAACGCATGCAGATTGTGCATGCGTTTTTCCTGCAGAATACATGCGGATCCACATGCGGATTCACATGCTTTTCCGCATGCAGATTGACAAGCGCTTTCCAGGCGATAGCATCACTTAGAAAGTGCTTGACAACTAGGTCACGCTGTATAAATCCATGCAAACAGCATGGATTTATACAGTGTGAACCGTAAAAATTAAAACAAATAAAGCTATACTCACCCCCGATGCCCAGGTGGCTGCAGCGCTGCTTCCTGGCTGGTTCCCGGCTGCCGGCATATCGCGAGACAGAGCGGTGAAGGGCCTGCGGTCACATGACTGTGACGTCACCGCAGGTCCTCAAGCGATGCCGGCATTCAGAGAGAAACCTTCGGAAAGGTGAGTATAAACTTTATTTGTTATTTTATTCTTTTTTTACAGGTACAATGGTACCCAGGTCTGGATGAGAGTCTCCTCTCTAGAGATGAGCGTTGTTCTACTCGAACTGTTCGCCAATCTCAAATTCGAGCTGTTTTGGGCGGTGTTCGAGCCGGTCGGCGAACACGAACAATTTGAGAAAAATTCGGCTGTTCGAGGTTATGTTCGATAACTGTTCGTGCACCAAAATCATAACTGGATTTTTTCTCAGTAATGGTGAAAATTAATGTTAATACGCAGTTTGAGTGTACAGCGGGGCGGGGGGAGGGGCAGGGGATGGATCTCTGCAGGAACAATGAAGATCTCCATTTTTTTTTCTCTTTCCCGCATTTGCAGTGGGGAGGTGCAATCTGTCAGCCTATCAGCAGCGCACACACGGAGCGAAGTGCTTTTTTTCACACAAGCAAGGGCATGTGTGATTGGCAGTGTATGTCACATGTCCTTGCCCTATAAGACCAAGCCATTTTCCCCGTTGCCACCATTTTCTCACTGCTGCAGCTGCGTGTTAGACGGCACCGCTGTTGCTGTGTGCGCTATACCTTGTTAATTTCAAGCCAATTTTCGCACAAATATACAGATAGCTTGGGAGTAGGGAATAGTTGTGATTGCAGTCCTTTTAAGGACTAGGTTACAGCATTTCCTACGACTTTTATCAAGCAGGTCTGTGCTCTTAAATAGATAGATTGTGGGAGTAAAGACTAATTGTAATTGGAGTCCTTTTCAGGACTAGGTTACATCAGTTCCTATCAGTTTTTGCCAGGCAGGTCTGTGCCAGTGCTGTGCAAGTTTTTTTCACAGCATTTGGCTGAATCTAGCAAAGCTAATCCTTTTTGGCCTATTGCAGAGTGTCTTAGTCAGTGGAGTAGCCTATCTGTGTTGCAAGATATACCACCTGTGTATAGAATACCAATTTTTTTACTGCACCTAGTGAAGTAAAATCTTTTGGGCATAGCATCATTCTATTAGTCCATCTATACTGACCTCCATCAGGTTGCAAACTGAATATAATTTTTTTCTGCATCTACCTCTGAAAAAATATTTGGGCTTCTAGCAGTGTGTGGGACTTGGTCTATTAGTCCATCTATACTGACCTCCATCAGGTTGCAAATTAAAAACAATTTTTTTCTTCATTTAGCTCTGAAAAAATATTTGGGCTTCTAGCAGTGTGTGGGACTTGTTCTATTAGTCCTTCTATACTGACCTCCAGCAGGTTGCAAATTGAATATAATTTTTTTCTGCATCTAGCTCTGAAAAAATATTTGGGCTTCTAGCGGTGTGTGGGACTTGGTCTATTAGTCCATCTATACTGACCTCCATCAGGTTGCAAATTAAAAATAATTTTTTTCTGCATCTAGCTCTGAAAAAATATTTGGGCTTCTAGCAGTGTGTGGGACTTGGTCTATTAGTCCATCTATACTGACCTCCATCAGGTTGCAAATTAAAAATAATTTTTTTCTTCATTTATCTCTGAAAAAATATTTGGGCTTCTAGCAGCGTGTGGGACTTGTTCTATTAGTCCATCTATACTGACCTCCATCAGGTTGCAATTTAAAAATAATTTTTTTCTGCATCTAGCTCTGAAAAAATATTTGGGCTTCTAGCAGTGTGTGGGACTTGGTCTATTAGTCCATCTATACTGACCTCCATCAGGTTGCAAATTAAAAATAATTTTTTTCTTCATTTAGCTCTGAAAAAATATTTGGGCTTCTAGCAGTGTGTGGGACTTGTTCTATTAGTCCTTCTATACTGACCTCCAGCAGGTTGCAAATTGAATATAATTTTTTTCTGCATCTAGCTCTGAAAAAATATTTGGGCTTCTAGCGGTGTGTGGGACTTGGTCTATTAGTCCATCTATACTGACCTCCATCAGGTTGCAAATTAAAAATAATTTTTTTCTGCATCTAGCTCTGAAAAAATATTTGGGCTTCTAGCAGTGTGTGGGACTTGGTCTATTAGTCCATCTATACTGACCTCCATCAGGTTGCAAATTAAAAATAATTTTTTTCTGCATCTAGCTCTGAAAAAATATTTGGGCTTCTAGCAGTGTGTGGGACTTGGTCTATTAGTCCATCTATACTGACCTCCATCAGGTTGCAAATTGAATAAAAAAAATTTCTGCATCTAGCTCTGAAAAAATATTTGGGCTTCTAGCGGTGTGTGGGACTTGGTCTATTAGTCCATCTATACTGACCTCCATCAGGTTGCAAATTAAAAATAATTTTTTTCTGCATCTAGCTCTGAAAAAATATTTGGGCTTCTAGCAGTGTGTGGGACTTGGTCTATTAGTCCATCTATACTGACCTCCATCAGGTTGCAAATTGAATAAAAAAATTTTCTGCATCTAGCTCTGAAAAAATATTTGGGCTTCTAGCAGTGTGTGGGACTTGGTCTATTAGTCCATCTATACTGACCTCCATCAGGTTGCAAATTAAAAATAATTTTTTTCTGCATCTAACCCAGCCAATAGTTTTGGCCTAATACCACAGTTTGGCCACTCAGCTCTGCTCGGTTACCATCCATTGTTTTTTTGTGCAAACAACTCCAGAGTTGTGAATTAGTTAACCACCAAAATGAGTGGAAAAAGGCCTGCTGCTGGTGGAAAGGGGAATAGGCGTGTTGGGAAGGGGAAAAAAGGTTGTGTCCGTGGGGTAGGTGCAGAAGAAAGACCATCTTCCAGCCAAACTAAAATGTCTACTTCTTTTAGCGGACAATGTGATAAGATCCCTTTCTTACGGCCACGCCAATCGCTACAAATTCCAGATGAGGCACAAAAACAGCAGGTGCTTCAACGGATATCAAGTGCTCCTTTAAGTGGGCTCTCCTCCACATCAACTTCAACATCACAAATACTCCAGTCCTCAAAGGTGTCACCCAAATCGCACTTGCTTCCTCACAGCTCCCAAATCTCCAGCTGCCCGTCTGAGTATGAGGTAGAACAGATGGTTGAGTCTGCAGAGCTGTTTACTCATACTATAGCCTGGGAATCAGAGGTCGACTCCAGCGCTTCTGTGAATCCAGACGAGGAAATGATCTGCACTGATGCCCAGAATCTTTATGAGTCAGATCCAGGACCAGACGCAGAAGGTTCTGACCATAATGTAGACCCTCATTCCCAAACTGTAACTCCTGTTGGTGGAGACAATGAGGAAGACGATGATAAGACTCAAATACCTGATTGGAGCGACAACTTTAGTTTTTTGTCAGGGCAGGAACAGGTTGGCTCTGAGGACGACGGGTGTGATAACGCACAGGGTGATGATGATGAGGTCGGAGATCCCACTTACTGTCAACCCACAGTCAGCCAAGAGATGAGGTCAGCAGAGGAGGTGGAGGAAGATGCTAGTGACGACGAGGTCAGGTTGCGCCTTCCTGGACAGAGACGTAGTACTGGAAGCACGTCAACAACTGCATCCTCAAACACAACTCTGCCTCTCACCACAAGTCGTGGTGGCTCTTCAGGTCGCATGGGTGCTAAGCCTTGCATAGCCTGGGCATTTTTTCAGATCGATAAAGATGACCCAACTCGTGTTATCTGTAACATTTGTCAGCAAAAGCTAAGTAGAGGCCAAAAAATACATAGTTTGAGTACTTCATGCATGAACCGGCACATGGACATGAAGCATAAGTTGCAGTGGGAAGCTCAGTGTGCTACAATGCGGCCTAGCTGGCCGGGCCAACCACCGTCTGCCATATCTTGTGCATCCGCGGCCTCTTCATCCTCTGTGACTGGGGGGACAGCAGTCACACCTGTTTTGGGGCGCAGACCTGCCACCTCTTTACCCGCAACAGCCAGCGTGATTGGCAGGTCATCATTTTCTTTGGAGGTGGTAACACCAGCTGGTCTTGAGCGCTGTCCGACATCGATAGCACCACCTTTGGATCAAGGCAACCTAACATGTCCGCCTGCATATTCCTCACAGACCGGCAGTTTGCCGGGGACACCCTTATCAACCCCGTCTAAGCACAATAGCCAGCCCTCGGTCCCTCAGATGTGGACAAGTAAAAGACCATTTCCTCCTAGCCATGAGAAAGCTAAGAGGTTGAATTTCACCATCTGCAAGCTCTTGGCTACAGAAATGCTGCCTTTCCGCCTGGTGGACACAGAGGATTTTCGAGACCTTATGTCCGTCGCAGTGCCCCAGTACCAGATGCCCAGTCGGCACTACTTCTCAAAGAAAGGTGTGCCTGCGCTCCACCAGCATGTCGCACACAACATCACCGCTTCTTTGAGAAACTCTGTGTGTGACAGGGTGCATTTCACCACAGACACTTGGACGAGTAGGCATGGACAGGGGCATTACATGTCGCTGACTGGGCACTGGGTAACTATGGTGACAGCAGGACAAGGGGCTGCTGTCCAAGTCTTGCCGTCCCCACGAGTTGTGCGTCAATCCTCTTTATGTCAAAGTTCCTCCACTGCTTCTGCCTCCTCAACCTCCTCTCGGTCTTCCACCTGCACCCAAAGCCTGTCTGGTCATGCCACAAGCTTTCTAACTGCGCAGAAGGGATCCTGCACACCTCCTTACTATGCTGGCAGTAGGGCTCAACGTCATCAGGTGGTTTTTACATTGAAATGTCTGGGAAATGTGAGTCACACAGCTGAGGAGTTGTGGTCAGCTCTGGAGAACCAATTTCATGAATGGTTGTCTCCACTGGACCTGAAACCAGGGAAGGCCGTGTGCGACAATGCTGCAAACCTGGGTGCGGCCCTTCGCCGGGGCAATGTCACACACGTGCCTTGTATGGCTCACGTGTTGAACCTGGTTGTCCAGCAATTTTTAGCCCACTATCCCAGACTAGATGGCCTTCTGCAGAGGGCACGGTCGCTGTGTGCTCACTTCCGCCGTTCGCATCCCGCAGCTCAGCGACTTACATCTCTACAGAAGTCGTTGGGCCTGCCACTTCACCGGCTAAAATGCGATGTGCCTACCCGGTGGAATTCAACTCTGCACATGTTGCAGCGACTGTGGCAGCACCGACAAGCCCTGGTGCAATACGTTCTGACGTATAGCCTGGGCCAACGAGATTCAGAGGTGGGGCAAATCACGCTGGAGGAGTGGTCTCAGATCAGGGACCTATGCACCCTTCTGCACAGTTTTGAAATGGCGACGAAGATGTTTAGTGCTGACGATGCCATTATCAGCATGACTATTCCGGTGATTTACATGCTGGAGCACATGTTAAACAGAATTCGGAGTCAGGTGGTGGCACAAGAGGAGGTGGAGGAAGTAGAGGAGGAGGAGTTGTATGCGGAAGGGCTAACATCTGCAAGGTCCAGACGGTCGGCAGCACCAAGGCGGCAGGCATGTGAGGGTGGGGGAGATGATTTTACCAGGGCGCATGGTAGCAGCCAAACTAGTGAGGAAGGTGCAGGAGCCCAGGAAGAAGTGGAGGACGAACTGATGGAAGACTCATCAGATGAGGGAGACCTTGATCACATTTCTGTTGTGCGAGGTTGGGGGGAGAGGACAGAGGAAGGAAGCATGATTGTTACCTCGCCACCAACACAACAGGGACTTGGTGCTCCTGGATGCGCAACACACATGAGTGCCTTCTTGCTGCACTACCTGCAACATGACCCTCGAATTGTGAGAATTAGAAATAATCCTGACTACTGGGTTGCCACACTGTTAGATCCCCGGTACAAAAGTAAATTTGCAGAAATTATTCCTGCCATAGAAAGGGATGCACGCATGCAGGAGTATCAGCAGAGACTGTTGCAGAATCTTACATGTGCTTTTCCACAAAATACCAGTGGTGCACGTAGTGAATCTCACAGTTCCAACTTGCCAACCGTGGGACCGTCAAGTGTTCAGCACTCAAACCGTAACAGAACCACAGTATCTGCTGGTAACATCAATTTTGCGGAATCATTTCACCACTTTTTTAGCCCATCCTTTGCAAGGCCACAGGAGACAAGAAGTCTGACACATAGTCAACGCCTAGAGACGATGGTACAGGAGTATCTCCAAGTAAACATTGAAGCCACGACTGTGTCACTGGACCCTTGCTCTTTTTGGGCTTCCAATCTGGATAAATGGCCGGAGCTAGCCACTTACGCCTTGGAGATCTTGTCATGCCCCGCAGCCAGCGTTCTGTCTGAACGTGTGTTCAGCGCTGCTGGTGGTGTGCTGACAGATAAGCGCACGCGGCTCTCCACTGATAATGTAGACAGACTCACGTTCATAAAGATGAACAAATCATGGATCCGAAACGACTTTTCTACCCCTGTGTCATCCTGGGGAGAGTAAAAGCTTGATGATTGGTTAAAATCACCCTACCAACCGTTTTAAGCTTTCAAATTACTAATCATGTTTATCTGTATCTTGACTGGAAAATAATTTGGGCTTTGTAGCAGTGTGCAGCACTGATCCTATTAGGCCGTCTATAATAAGCTTCACCAGATTTAAAATTAAAAATAATTTTTAGCTGCATCTAGCCCGGAAAATAATTTTGGGGCTCCGAGATGCGCAAGACACATAAGTGCCTTCTTGCTGCACTACCTGCAGCATGACCCTCATATTGTCAGAATTCGAAGTAATCATGACTACTGGGTTGCCACACTCTTAGATCCCCCAAACTTTTCGATCAACCTTTTCATTTTAATAAAGACCAAAAAAATGGTCATTTTTGAAATTATAAGCATTAGCAGGTTGTTAGAAACTGAAATCAAACAGTTTTCAACTCAAAACTTTATTCTAGGTGATGTTACATTTTCACATAGGACCCCTTGTTCGAAAGGAGCTTCTGAACTCTCTCGTCCATTGAATTTGTCAGGTTTTGGATGGTTTCTGCTTCAATTGTTTTGCATGAGGACAGAATACCCTCCCAGAGCTGTTGCTTAGATGTGAACTGCCTCCCGCCATCATAGACACTCCTTTTAATGATGCTCCAAAGGTTCTGAATGGGGTAGAGGTCAGGGGAGCATGGGGGTCACACCATAAGTTTGTCCCCTTTTATGCCCATATCAGCCAGAGATGCAGATGTTTTATGTGCAGCATGAGATGGTGCATTATCATGCAGAAAAATGATCTTGCTGTGAAATACACGGTTCTTCTTCTTGAACCATGGCAGGAAGTGCTGTTTGAGAAAATCCACATACATTATGGAGTTCATCTTTAGCGCCTTCAGGGATCCTAAAGGGGCCGACAATCTCTCTCCCCATGATTCCAGCCCAAAACATTACTCCACCTCCTCCTTGTTGGCGCTGTAGCCGTGTTTGCGTGGGGTGTCCATCAACCAGCCATCCTCCACTCCATTCATCTGGACCATCGAGCGCTGCACGGCACTCATCCGTGAACAAAACAGTTTTGAAATCAGTCTTCATGTAATGTTTGGCCCACTGGAGCCGTTTCTGCTTGTGTGAAGTGGATAGAGGAGGTCGACAGGATGGCGTATGCACAGCTGCAAACCTCTGAAGGACCCTGCATCTTGTTGTTCGGGGGACGTTGGAGGCACAAGCAGCTTCAAAAACTTGTCTGCTGCTATGACAAGGCTTTTTTGCCGCTGCTCTTTCAACCTGACGTAATTGCCTGTAGGAAAGAGTCCTCAATTTGCCCTTATCAGCACGCACACGTGTGTACTGTGAATCAGCTACATACTTCTTGATTGCCAAGACACTTCATCCTGATCATCGCACAATGTTGATTGTAGTCATGCCTTGACCTAAACACTCCACAATTTGTTGCTTCTCAGCAGCCGACACATCCTTTTTCTTTCCCATTTTGGCAGAAAATGTAGGCTGCTTAATAATGTGAGAGAGCCTTCTTAAGTAGTCTTGCCTTTCATTGGACACACCTGCCAAACTAATTAGCACAGGTGTCTGCAATTGCTTACAGTGATATAAAGAGCCCTGACACACATCACCATCAATGAGCTTAACTGACAAACAAACAAATTCTTCCCTTATCACTCCTAAACACTTTTTGCATAATAATTTGGAACGCGGTGTACATGTGCTTTTCCACAAAACACCAGTGGTTCACGTAGTGAATCTTACAGTTCTAACTTGCCAACCGTGGTCTGTATGGAATTGTTCAATAAAGGGCCCAAAATTAAGATAACATAGATGGGAGAGGTCTCTATGAATAGGAATTCCTAAGTATTTGATACCCTGTGAGGGCCAGGCAAAGGGAAAGTTGGACTGGATGGAATCCTATATGGATTTAGGGAGGGAGACATCGAGGGCCTCAGACTTCGCTGCATTGATTTTAAAATTTTAGCGTGTAACAAAGTGATCTATTTCAGCCATAACAGCAGGGATGGATATATGTGATTGAGTGATATATACTAGGACATCATCAGCAAATAGAGAGCACTTGTACTCGGTGCCTCCCACCTCAATCCACCTAATATTGGGGTTATGGCGAATTGATGAGAGCAGGTGCTCCGTCACTAGGATGTATAAGAGAGGGGACAGAGGACATCCCTGCCTTGTCCCATTGGTGATTGTGAAAGGTGATGAAAATGTTCTGACGCACCCCCTGGGCCTTGGGACACCCGGAGCCGGACCCTTTTTGGTGGATGCTGGTGGTTGTAGTCTTCGTGGCGGCGATACGGTTCCGTGGCTCAGGGCGGTCAAACCAGTGGCGGAACTATTTATGTGGTTTTGATGTTTAAATGTCCGACTACGCCACCCGTGGATTGCGGTCAGAGTGAACCGCCGCTACAGGGCAGACCGCTAAGGCTGGTGTTGTGGGTGCAGCAGAGCGTAGCATAACTCCCCACGGGAGGAGTATAGCCTCAGGGCAGTGTATGCGGAGGATGGGGGTGATGGTGCAGGGCAGCAGCAGTAACGACACGGAGTCAGTGATGCAGTTCAGGGCCTTTACTCACAGTTCTTATTATCCAGACCACGTCTGCAGGTAACGGCTGCCCACGTCGTACTGTGCTCACCAGGTGAGGGGCTCAGACAACTCCCAGATAACTTTGGAGCGCTTCACAGGACCCCCTTTGTGTGTCCTTTGTCTGGCCTTTCTTACCAACACTTCTGTCCGGCTGCCTCGGGCCTCCTCTTGGTAAACTTGGCGCCAGTTTCCCTGACCCTATGTGGTGCCTTCCTAGCGGGTGGAGCAAGGGGCTGCGCCACATAAAATGTCAGAGCCTCCGGTTTCTAGCTGAGGGTCGTTTCCTGCCTCCACTAGTTCGGGGACCGGTCTCCCCCTTTGGCCTGACCCCTCCACGCAGGTGGATTCGGGTGTGCGGTGGCGACTCGCCCGTCCGCACCCCTGGGATCCCTTCATTCCTCGTTCCTGGAGCCTTCTCCGCTCCTCTTCCTTCCTTCTCCCTCTTCCAGGCCTGGGCCTCTGTTACTAGGCCCGCCTCCGGAGCAGAGCTCATGCAGAGCCCCTGCTCCCTGCCACTTCTGCTCAGACTTCTCTGCACTGAACTAAGATGGTGCCCACCTTTTATACTCCCTTCTCAATGCACCCAGGAACTGCTTCCTCCCTGCTCCTGCACTACAGGGTTCCCCTTCCTCAGTGTTCCCTCCCCCCACTCCAGCCAGGGACAGGGACTGTCGTGCCCATCTCAGGGGCATATTGGTCGCCCTGCCCCACGGCAATGTGGTGTAATGCATGCAGGTGTCGGGTCCTGATCCACACTCCATCCTTACCTGAGAGTGAGATATCACACCTCTGGGTGAGGTGCAATACGTCTGTAGCAACCGAGCCCTCAGGGTGCTACAGTTCCATTTATCTTCAGCCTAGGTGACGTATTGCGATACAGGGCCGTGATTTTGGCTATAAAAGGGTCCCCTAGACCCCTACCCCAAGCTCTTTAAGAGAATCATATATGGCGTGCCAGGAGACTCTATGGAATGCTTTCTCAGCATCCAACGAGAGTATCTAATTACAAATTTTTAACTGCATCTAGCCCAGGAAATACTTTGTGCCTAGTAGCAGTGTCTGCTAGTCAGCGGATTATCCCGGCTGTTAAGCAAGCTACACCACCTGTAGTTTAGACACTTAATTTTTTCAAAGGAAATGCTTCGGGACCATGGGATACTTAGTGAAGAGCATCAGGAGGCACCCCAAGGCATAGGGGCTGGGACTGGCAGTAGGATGCCTTGCGGTGGACAGCCGAGCTCGATCCTTATAAAAGCTTTTTAACTGCAGCAGCTTTAGTGGACGCTACTGGAGCTGGAATTACCGCGGCTGCTGGCATGAGACTTGCCCTCCAATAGATCCTTGTAAATGGATTTAAAGTGTATTCATTCAAATTAGAGAGACAATTTAAATTAAAAAGCTTAGAGCTGCCTCCACCACAGGGGGGCTCGCTCGACCCACCAGCGGACAGGCACCAGTATTGGGAGAGGGGGGCTGGCCGTCAGGGTTCACCGCGGCTCTGGCACAAACCCGGCGACACGGAGGTGGCACGGGCAGGAGCGGACTGGCCGTGTCGGCTTCTCACTTTTTGGATTTTAGAAGGGCATGACATGCCTATATCTGTGTCTCCCCCTCCTTTTACTCCTCCACCTCTTTTATTTTCGCATGACTATATGTACTTGTCACTTTTCCATGTGTTAGTTATGTCTTCTGAGCAGTTTGTCAGCTTTTGGACACCTTTGAAGGTGTTTTCTCTGTGTTTCTATGTGTTTTTGTTTGCCTGCCATTGGTTTTAACGGTGTTCGAAGGTGTTCGACGAACAGTTCGACGAACAGTTCGGCGAACACACGGGTGTTCGACGAACCGAACCGAACTCGAACACTACGGGGGTGGCTCAACACTACTCCTCTCCTCCAGAACTGGGTACCATCCGCACATAGAGACGCATAGAAGCCGCTTGTAAAAATGTATAGTCGCGGTTTCTATGCGTCTCAATGCAAGTCAATGGCGGGAGTTCCGCTGCGCTTCCGCAAAATTAAATGACATGCTGCGGATTTTTGTACGCAGCATAAACGCTGCGGAAAAATCCGCAGCATGGGCATAGAACATGCGGAATCCCCTTGGGGACCATGGGGTGCGGATTACCTAGCGTTTCACAAGCGTTTATGCTGCGGAAATTCCGCAGCATAAACGCTTGAAAAACGCTACGTGGGCACCCAGCCTAAGTGTCATGATGTACTAAAAGCAGGGATTATAAATAAAATATAAAATTAATAAAAAAAATAAAAAGTGAATAAAAACTAGTAATGCGTGAATAAGAACCAAGAGAGAAATAGGGTTAATGAATCGCATTCTCAATTGTTAAATTAAGGCCCTCAGGGGACAGAGTGCCCAATCTAAAAATCCAATAACTCTCACGATTAATTAAACGACCCAAGCGGTCAGTCGTGGTTTCAGCAATCTGATCAATAATTTTAAGCCTTAAGTCAGTAGGATCCTTATTATGCGCCACAGAAAAATGATAGAAATGCTATGTAGAAGGAAACCACTACGAATGTTAGACCTATGCGTATTCATCCGTGCATGCATGGCCTGTATCGTACGGCCCACGTATTGTAGGCCGCACGTATATTCAAGAAGATATACCATGAACATGGAGTGACAGTTTTAAAATTGTCTAATGGTATATGTTTTACCAGTGGTATTCGAGGAGAAAGTCTTTGAACCACTCAAGATGCTCTGGCAACATATGCATTTTGGGGACCCACAAGAGAAGCAACCACTGATCAAATTGCTCATGCCTATAGGTTGGGTTGGCGAGGATTCACATAGAATATTGCTAGGAGCCACCATATTGCGGAGGTTCTTACCCCTTCTGAACACCACCCTTGGTTTATCAGGAAGGTGCCTAGAGAGGACTGGATCGCTCTAAAGGATAAACCAGAATTTGTCTAGTAACTTCTGCATGTTCCTGTGAGACTGGTTATAAGTAGTCACCAGGCTCCAGTTACTCAACTCAGTAGCGTCATCATGGTTTTTATCACTGGCCGAAGTCATACTCTTAACAATACTGTCTTGGGAACGGAGCTGGAGTTTTTTGATACAGGACTCTTGAAATAATGCTCTACATTTCTGAAAGGCATCACTCAGTAATTTCCGTGAATATCCTTTTTGCCTGAACCGTTTGTTGAGGATTTTGGCCTCCAGGGCAGAATCAGAATTATTAGTGCAGTTTTTTCTGATCCTCCAGTATTGGCCATGTAATAGTGGGGAAGGGCGTAGCCTTCCCTTGAGACTGAGAGAGTAAAAGGAAGAGTTCCTGAAGACAGACCTCCCCAACTGTGGTAAGCCAAGCTAAGGGGGTTAGCTTTAGTGGTCCGGTTGGTAGAGCAGAGGGGAAACTTAGTGCCCTTATCAAGCCTAGAGAGATATAGAGTTTGTTCCTGGTATAGTTCCTTCTGGGCTGTAGTACCTGAAAACAGCCACAAGATGCCACTGTTCGGGGTGCAGATGTCAGGATGAGTCTGCTAGCCGAGCTATAGACAGTGATGGGTTAAGGTTCTGTGATGACAGCTCACTGAGGGTGGGCATATTAGGAAAGTCTCTGTTTTAATTTCCTGAATCAGGAAGTGATAGAGTAGTACAAGAAGGGATTGCGACCTGATGAGACAGCCTTACTATAGTGGCTGCTAGGGTAGACGGGAGCTCCGAACCCTCAGACAGTGAGATCCCAGTGCGCAGTTCTCCCCACGCAATAGCACGAGTCCTGTTCGCTCGCCGTAGAAACTCACCAAAGCGTAGTGAGGACACGGGGCACTTCTGGTCTGCAGGCAGCAGAGGAAGCTAAACAGTACTCCATGCCAAGACGTGGGGGAGAGATATCGGATCCGTTCACTGTTAATACAGAGGAGTCTCTAGGGCCAGGAATTATAGCCACAGAGATGCTCCGCTTAAAGAGGGAACCAGGGCTGAAGCAGTTAACGGCGCCTGTGAGGGAGATGATTACCTGTCGGGCCTTATCCATTATATCTGACTGTAAATACTGTAAATATTCCTCTTCCCCAAGTAAAGTCCAAGTTCTGGTTAAGAACCTCGTGTCCTCTGAAATTATTGCTGCCCTGGTCCCAGAAGAAAATTGCCTGGAGACAGCCGCGATCGGATGGCATGAAGTAAGTGAAGAGCACTACATACACAGCCACACTTCAGAGAGAGGACACGTATTGTCTGTAGGGTGCCATAGCGAGAGGGGGCTACAGCTCGCCCACGACTACCTCGCTGGGGCACCTTACATTTGGCGTAGTCGGCAGGATGCGAGCTCCTCGCATGAAGAAAGCGGGGAAGAGCCGACACAGAACACTGAGGAGAAAGTGTTGGAAGGCATGCGGCCCAAGATGGCGGCCCGAAGCATGGATTCCAAGATGGTGACGACGGCGGTAAAGTCTGGGAGAAGAACCGCCCATCGTGGGAGTGGACGGCGCTGGAGAGCGCGAAAAGATGTCCAGCCCCTACGAGTTCCGGCCCGAAGAGGGATGGGCCCAGCGGTGAAGATGCGCCCCAGGATGGGACGTCCAGTGAGGAAGAGGGTGCGGCGCAAAGTGAAGTCCGGCCCCGTGAGTATCAGCGCGCGCAGAGAGGGGGCGCGGCTGAAGGCGGAGCGGCCGAGAGTGACGAGTGACGCGGCGGTCGCGTCAGAGGTCCGGCCCAGGAAGAGGCGGAGCTGGACGCGCAGGACGCGCGTCACCGGTAAGCGACCGGCGCCATTTTCTGTCCGGCACATAAGGAGAAGGAGGTGCGGCAGCAGACGTCCTGAGAGGATGGCAGCCCCAGAGCCTGACAACGTGCGCGAGGCAAGCGGTGAGGAGGAACCCCTGAAGATCACTACACCAGGGGCCGCGGCTGGAAGTCGTCCGCCGGCGGGCGCTGCCCGCGATCCGCTGCCTTTACCCCCAGTGGCTGTTCAGTGGGCCACTAGGCCTGATCCGGAGCTGGGCCTGCTAGTCCACGAGCTTCACATGTGGTGCTGGAGCCGGATGCCGGAGGAAACGTCCCCCTCGGCTGAGAGAGGAGAACATCCAGGTGGGGCCGGAGCAATAGCTGCAGCGAAGCTTACAGAAGGTGAGCGGTCCATGCCCCAGGGGCCGGTCACGTCTGCGGTACCTGCCCCAGTAGTTTCCGTGGCAACAGAGGCCCCCAGGCCTTCAGGGGACGGTGCGGAAGGGAAGCCCCCTAAAAGAAAGGCCCCGCGGGAGAATTTCTGGTCGTTGGCCTTGGAGGCCCTACATTCCCCCTCGGCAGAGCGGTACGCCGAGCCCAGGAGTCCTAAGTGGGCTACCCGGGACCCCCCGATGACCGCGCGAGAACAGCGGCGATGGACCGATACCTTCCTGAGAGGCTGGCTGGAGGGGTCCAACGCGGCAAGAAGGGAGTCAGTGGAGGAAGCTCAGACCCGGGGGCGGGTCATAGAATTCCGTATCCATGAGGGGTACGGGTTTCTGGAAGAAGAATGGACCGGGCACGAGGTGTTCGTGTCCCGCGAGGCGGTAAAACGGGACTATCTGCCTGACCGTTTACACAACCTGCACGTGGGGGACATCGTGCACTTTGTAAAATGTGAGTGCCAAAACGGGTGGTATGCAGCTGCGGTCACCCGCCCATATAAATGGGAAGACGTCCTAAAGAAGGACCGACAGGTCTTCGAGAGGAGGGCCAAAAGAGAGGCTAAGCAACGCTGGGCTAGGGAAGCCCCTAAAGGCTTTCTGTCCCCACCTAAGGCCAGTACTCCACCGACAGAGGAGCCTGGGAGGCGGCAGTGGGGAGATATTGTGAGCGACGAGGAGGAGGATGTCGCCAGCAGCAAGGAAGCCGATTTCCTTAGTGAGGTGCCAGAGAAGGAGTCGGCACCACAACACCCAGGAGGGGCTGAGGCAGTTGAGCAGGGGGCTGCCAGAGAGACTCAGGCTGGTGTTAGCCAGGAGGTCCATCATTTTTCTGTCACCAGCTACGGCCCTACCCAGGTCGGCTGTGGCAGTGCTACGTCCTCGGACGAGGACCCCGGGCCTAGCAGATACCCCGATCAGCCGTGGAAGTGGAGGAAGCCACCTTCATCTGCAGCATGGGCCGCCTTCATGAGGGAACAGAGGGAGGCCCGGAAGAAGTGAGCTAAGTGGGCTAAAAGGTCCGTTGACCTTTCACTTCTTCTCCTACTAGGACCCATCGGTGGTGGTCCTTTCTGTAGTTTGGGACTGTTACCCAGTGGGGGCGAAGTGCCCCATGTTGACTTCAGTTGAAACAAAAAAAAAAATGGAGGACTGTTCCCCTACCTCCTAGGCCAGGAAGGCCTTAAGCAGCACCCAAAAGTTGCGTGCCCGGGAGAGCTGCTCTTTTTGTTTTTATTTTTGTTTTCTTTTTGTTGCGCTTGTTGCGCCTTTTTCTGCTGGAATTTAAATTGCTGAGGCACACCTTGAGGATGGTTATCCTCCGAATCTAAGAGACTTGCGGCCTAGCGGGAAGAACCGGTGACCCCCGCTAGGGCCAAGAAGAAAAGAGACTCACAGGGTGTTACCTGTGACGGTGTGCCTCAGAATGTAGCCCCAGGAGGGGATTAAGGGCTATTGAAGAGTTGACCTGATTTAAAAATGTGGACATGGACACTTCCTATCCAGGGCCCTTAACCGAGAAGGGCCGGTCTTCCATCCAAGAAGATGACCTCAGGACCAGTCGCTTACTAAGAATGTTTTAGTAAAATTTAGTAATGTAATTTTATAACTGTTGATTGATGTTTATTGCCTAGTGTGGTCAGGGACGACCAACATTAAAGTGTCGGGGAATGTAATAGTGGGGGAGGGCGTAGCCTTCCCTTGAGACTGAGAGAACAAAAGGAAGAGTTCCTGAAGACAGACCTCCCCAACTGTGGTAGGCCAAGCTAAGGGGGTTAGCTTTAGTGGTCCGGTTGGTAGAGCAGAGGGGGAACTTAGTGCCCTTATCAAGCCTAGAGAGATATAGAGTTTGTTCCTGGTATAGTTCCTTCTGGGCTGTAGTACCTGAAAACAGCCACAAGATGCCACTGTTCGGGGTGCAGATGTCAGGATGAGTCTGCTAGCCGAGCTATAGACAGTGATGGGTTAAGGTTCTGTGATGACAGCTCACTGAGGGTGGGCATATTAGGAAAGTCTCTGTTTTAATTTCCTGAATCAGGAAGTGATAGAGTAGTACAAGAAGGGATTGCGACCTGATGAGACGGCCTTACTATAGTGGCTGCTAGGGTAGACGGGAGCTCCGAACCCTCAGACAGTGAGATCCCAGTGCGCAGTTCTCCCCACGCAAGAGCACGAGTCCTGTTCGCTCGCCGTAGAAACTCACCAAAGCGTAGTGAGGACACGGGGCACTTCTCGTCTGCAGGCAGCAGAGGAAGCTAAACAGTACTCCAAGCCAAGACGTGGGGGAGAGATATCGGATCCGTTCACTGTTAATACAGAGGAGTCTCTAGGGCCAGGAATTATAGCCACAGAGATGCTCCGCTTAAAGAGGGAACCAGGGCTGAAGCAGTTAACGGCGCCTGTGAGGGAGATGATTACCTGTCGGGCCTTATCCATTATATCTGACTGTAAATACTGTAAATATTCCTCTTCCCCAAGTAAAGTCCAAGTTCTGGTTAAGAACCTCGTGTCCTCTGAAATTATTGCTGCCCTGGTCCCAGAAGAAAATTGCCTGGAGACAGCCGCGATCGGATGGCGTGAAGTAAGTGAAGAGCACTACATACACAGCCACACTTCAGAGAGAGGACACGTATTGTCTGTAGGGTGCCATAGCGAGAGGGGGCTACAGCTCGCCCACGACTACCTCGCTGGGGCACCTTACATTTGGCGTAGTCGGCAGGATGCGAGCTCCTCGCATGAAGAAAGCGGGGAAGAGCCGACACAGAACACTGAGGAGAAATTGTTGGAAGGCATGCGGCCCAAGATGGCGGCCCGAAGCATGGATTCCAAGATGGTGACGACGGCGGTAAAGTCTGGGAGAAGAACCGCCCATCGTGGGAGTGGACGGCGCTGGAGAGCGCGAAAAGATGTCCAGCCCCTACGAGTTCCGGCCCGAAGAGGGATGGGCCCAGCGGTGAAGATGCGCCCCAGGATGGGACGTCCAGTGAGGAAGAGGGTGCGGCACTACATACACAGCCACACTTCAGAGAGAGGACACGTATTGTCTGTAGGGTGCCATAGCGAGAGGGGGCTACAGCTCGCCCACGACTACCTCGCTGGGGCACCGTACAGCCACATAGTACGTTTCTGACCCATCTAGGGAGGTGTCCACTGTCAAAGCAAAGGTAGCTGTTAACATCAACCTGTTTAAAATGGGTAGACGTGGACAACCTCCCCGACTGGTCCACCCGCACCAAAAGGTCCAAATAATGGAGGGTTGTTTCTGACACAGTTGCTGTAAAGGTAAGACCCCATGTATTCAAATTTAATTCTTCCACAAACATAGATGCCTCCTCTTTAGTCCCTGACCACAAAAAGAAGAGATCATCAATGAAACGCTTGTAGAGGAGAACATATCCAGCTGCAGAGGGGGACTGCGCGATGAAGACAGACTCAAACACCCCCATAAACAGGTTAGCGTAACTGGGGGCGAATCTCGTCCCCATCACACAGCCCCTCAACTGCCTGTAAACAGATGTCCCAAAAGTAAAAATATTGTTGTTCAAAATGAATAGGATCCCCATCTTAAGAAATTCCTTCTGGTCCTCCAAGATAGTATCATCCAAGGACAGAAAATGATCTACCGCAGATATGCCTAGCTCGTGAGGAATATTGGAATAAAGAGCTGTGACGTCTAAAGTCATCAGCAAACAACCTGGCACTGAAGGAACATCTCTAAGGTGACTGATCAATTGGGATGAGTCCTTCAGATAGGACTCTAACTAAAGAACAAACTTTTGAAAAAAAAGGGCAATTTGATCAGTGGTTGTTTCTCTTGTGGGTCCCCAAAAGGCATGTTTTGCCAGAGCATCTTGAGTGGTTCAAAGACTTTCTCCTCTAATACCACTGGTAAAATATATACCATTAGACAATTTTTAAACTGTCACTCCATGTTCGTGGTATATCTTCTTGAATATACGTGCGGCCTACAATACGTGGGCCGTACGATACAGGCCATGCATGCACGGATGAATAAGCATAGGTCTAACATTCGTAGTGGTTTCCTTCTACATAGCATTTCTAAACATTTTTCTGTGGCGCATAATAAGGATCCTACTGACTTAAGGCTTAAAATTATTGATCAGATTGCTGAAACCACGACTGACCGCTTGGGTCGTTTAATTAATCGTGAGAGTTATTGGATTTTTAGATTTGGCACTCTGTCCCCTGAGGGCCTTAATTTAACAATTGAGAATGCGATTCATTAACCCTATTTCTCTCTTGGTTCTTATTCACACATTACAAGTTTTTATTCACTTTTTATTTTTTTTATTAATTTTATATTTTATTTATAATCCCTGCTTTTAGTACATCATGACACTTATTGGGTATACTGTGGCATCTTTTATCCTTTCTTTTTTAACCTTTTGATCTAATGTAGTATTTATATTCATATTTATATGATATTAATTTCTTTTACTAATTTTTTTTATTTTTTTTACTTCCTGTTTTGTATTTCCTGTGTTGTCATAATTGTTAGTGTCCTTTGAATGGTGCACCTACCCTATATAATGGTTGCTCTTTCATTTGCTCTCTAATCTACCTGAGGAAGATAGCGTCTGCTATTGAAACGCGTGGTGGCGTTAGAGAGCGTACTAAACAATAAAAGGTTTGTGTGCTATAACCTAATCCCCTGTCTAGTTGTTCTAGCGCTTCACTAACACCGCACAATTCCTTCTTTCTTGATTGCTAATCTCCCCTGTGGAGAGCGGTGGAAGCTGCTCTGTTTACAACTAGCCTACTACAGGACCTGCCGTGTTGTCACTGTGGAACGCCCACTTCGGTCACGCGGTCATGGTCATGTGACCGCTGAAGCAGACAGAAACTCCCTACAGCAGTTCCTGCTAAGCTGCAGTCATCTTACAGACTCCCACCTGGAAGTGTTTTCCCTTGCTGTGAGGGGCTCCTTTGCACAAGGACCAGGTGAGTGGTCACAACATCTCCCCCTTCATTCCCCCCCCAAACCTCAGGCTCTTCACCATTGGCGCTCCAACTGCTTTTGTTTTCCATGAACTTAAAAGTTCGGCATTCATACCGGATAGTTAGTCCAATGCTAAACGCCGAACATGGACTTTCTCTAGAAGTCTGTTGCAATGTTCGGAGTTGTGGGGGAAGTCCGCTGTAGAGAGTTTATTTTTCTTACTCAGACCCAAAGTTCGGATCTCCATTGTTTTTCAATGAGGTTCGGGTCCTGGTTCAAGTTTGGGTACAGTTCTGGTACCCGAACCAAAGTTTGGAATACAGTTTGGGTCGGGTACCAAGATCCAAATTTCAACAGGTCCGCTCATCCCTTATCCTGAGCTATGGATGTTTACAGCCTGATTCTTTGTGACCCATTCACTTTAGCAGGATTATATGTATCTAAAAATAAATATTATTTATTTTATATGTAAAAGGGTTCATCATGGTTATTTCTCTCTCTGGTGTGTTGTGAGTCTGGATGTGAGGTTATAATGAAAAAAAGAATAAGTAAAAATTATATTTTGTAACTTATAAGATATTCATTGCAATTATTTATAGTAATTTCGCTAATGAATATTCTGTAATTCCAACTACATACAAGTATGTTAAGAATACTTAACTGCCCTTTTGTTTTTGATACAAAATTATCTAATTAAAAAACAAAACATTACCGATTGATTGCATTCCAGTTTCTTTGCTTCTTGTGGTCATTACTGTTGAGGCTGCACTTGAAAAGCATGTTATTCAATGCACTCTTTTTATTGTTGTCAACAAAATATAAAAAGCAGAAAGTTAAAAAAAAAACTGTTTTGGCAAGAAAAACTAAAGGGTTATTTTTCATTAGACTTGTGAAACAATTGTTATAAAATTTTCATTTTTACAACTTATTTATGAAAGCTAACAATACCAATCTTGTTGCCAAGTGTAACTTTCTTTTTTTCCAACAAATGAAAGCCCAAGTTCTGATTTAAAGAAGATGTTTCACCATTTTTTAGATGCTAAACTGGCTATATCATGATAAAGTGGCTGAAAATCGGAATAAAACATAATTTTTTATTCCTCATCTCCTTTGCACAGCTGTTAGCTTGTAAAGTTTATATACTAATTAACGTTACAACTAAGAAACGGCAGGATCACAGATTCTTCTCTGAGGGCGTTTCTCTTTTTCCCCTGTATCATGTTGCCCAGTAATAAACAAGCAGCGTTGCACAGGGAAAAAATAAGCTGTCCCAGTGAAGGTTAGACCAAGCTTTCTCTATTAGATCTGGTAAAATTGATGAGTCTAACTAGGTCACATGGATCTCACCGTCATCACTACCTGTGATTACGAGTGCAAGGGGAGTAGAGCATAGCAGTATGACATTACATTCACCATTCTGCATCAGCGAATACTGCAAAGTGGTGTATGTAATGACTTACAGCTCTTGTCCTCCTCCGGGCACTTGTAATCAAAGTAGGTATTGGCAGAGAATTTTGTGTGACCTGGGGAAGAGAGCCGAGTAGTGTTGAGTGAGTGTGCTCAGTTAACCCTTCACTGAACACGCTCGAGTGCTGCCCGAGTATTTTCGGCATGCTCAACAACTGTGTTCGAGCTGCCGCTGCATGTGTCACGGCCACTAGACAGCTGCGACACATGCAGGGATCACATAACAAACAGGCAATCCCTGCATGTGTCGCAGATGCCTAACAGCCATGGCAGGCAATACCTGTGAGGTTTTTTTGGCTGTATAACAGCTGCAAAACATATGGAGCGGAGACTCGAGCACACGCGATACTCAGTATATACCCGAGCACCCGATGCAAACTCAAGTAGCGAGCACTTACACTCAACACTAGTCGCCATATCGTCGTCTTTTTTTTTTACTTTGGAAAAAATCCCATCCCCAACACAACCCTAACTTTAACCCTAATACAACTCCAACCCTAGCACAAACCCAACCTAACCCTACTCCAACCATAACCCTAGACCAACCCTAACAGTAGCCCACCATAACCGTAGCCCAACCCTAACCCGAGCCTAACCCTAACCCTAGCCTAACCGTAGCCCAACCCTAACCCTAGTCTAACCCTAACCCTAGCCCAACCCTAACCATAGCCCAACCATAACCTTAACCCTAGCCCAACCCTAACCCTAGCGCAACCCTAACCCTAACTCTAGCCCGACCGTAACCCCAGCTCAACCTTAACCCTAGAGGTTTTTTTTTGCGCCGTTTTTTACACCCGGTGCCAATCGCCGCGGCACCGCTTGTGTGTGGGCGCAATCACAGTATGAAGTAATAGTACGTCCCTGGCCCAATAAGCCCATGGCACAAGGACGTACTATTACCACATACGTCAGAAAGGGGTTAAAATCTGAAATGTTGGCCTACTGAAATGTATGTTCAGTAAATTCACTCAATACTTGGTCGGGGCTCCTTTTGCATCAATTACTGTATCAATGTGTTGTGGCATAGAGGCGATCAGCCTGTGGCACTGCTGAGGTGTTATGAAAGCCCAGGTTGCTTTGATAGCAGCCTTCAGCTCGTCTGCATTGTCGGTCTGGTGTCTCTCATCTTCCTCTTGACAATACCCCATAGATTCTCTGTGGGGTTAAGGTCAGGCGAGTTTGCTGGCCAATCAAGTACAGTGATACTGTTGTTTTTAAACCAGGTACTGGTACTTTTGGCAGCGTGGACAGGTGCCAAGTCCTGCTGGAGAATGACATTTCCATCTCCAAAAAGCTTGTTGGCAGAAGGAAGCATGAAGTGCTCTAAAATTTCCTGGTAGACGGCTGCACTGACTTTGGTCTTGATAAAACACTTCACACTAGACGTCAAGCAGCTTGGATTGTGTGCCCCTCCACTCTTCCTGCAGACTCTGGGACCTTGATTTCCAAATGAAATGCAAAATGCACTTTGCATTACTTAATGTGTCAATGACTGTCTTCTGGACATCTGTCAAGTCAACAGTTTTCCTCATGATTGTGGAGCCTACTGAAACAGTCTAAGGGACCTTTTTAAACTCTTAGGAAGTATGTGCCCACGATGCAGAAATGAAGCAGAAAATTTCTGCAGCATTTCTGCATCTCCCTGGCAGAAAAAACGCATGCAGATTGTGCATGCGTTTTTCCTGCAGAATACATGCGGAATACATGCGGATTCACATGCGTTTCCGCATGCAGATTGACAAGCGCTTTCCAGGCGATTAGCATCATTTGGAAAGTGCTTGTCAACTAAGTCACACTATATAAATCCATGCAAACAGCATGGATTTATATAGTGTGACCGTAAAACAATGCTTAAAATAAAGCTATACTCTCCCCCGATGCCCCGGCGTGTGCTGCAGCGCTCGTTCCTGTCTGGTTCCTGGCTGCCGGCATATCGGGAGACACAGCGGTGAAGGGCCTGCGGTCACATGACTGTGACGTCACCGAAGGTCCTTCAGCGCTGCCGGCATGCAGAGAGAGCCGTCGGAAAGGTGAATATAAACTTTATTTGTTATATTCTTCTTTTTTTCACAGGTACAATGGTACCCAGGTCTGGATGAGAGTCTTCTCTCCTCCAGAACTGGGTACCATACGCACATTGAAACCCATATTATCCGCGTGTACAAATGTACAGACACGGATTATATGCGTCTCAATGCAAGTCAATGGCGGCAATTCCGCTGCGCTTCCGCAAAATTAATGAACATGCTGCGCATTTATGAGCGCTGCAGAAACGCTACGGAAAAATCCTCAGCATGTGCATTGACATTGCGGAATGCCATTGGGGACCATGGGGTGCGGATTACCAAGCGTTTTTGATGCGTTTCCGCTGCGAAAACGCATGAAAAACGCATCGTGGGCACGCAGCCTTAGGAAGTATTTGCAGGTGTTTTTGTTAATTATTCTAATTTACTGAGATAATGACTTTCATGTTTTCATTGGCTGTAAGCCATAATCATCAAATTTAACAGAAATAAACACTTGAAATAGATCACTCTGTTTGTAATGACTATATAATATGAGATTCACTTTTTCTATTGGAGAACTAAAATAAATTAACTTTTTGATGATATTCTAATTTAGTGAGACGCACCTGTATGTAGGATGACAATAATATCAGTCAGACATCCACTATAAACCTGTCTACTTTGGGCAAAGGGGATAACACTCTTATAGATGCAGCTGTTGAGGTATCAAAAACTCCCTCTTGCTCTTGTCTAGCGCCCCCTGGCTGTAGCCCTCATTAATAAGACCTTTTAGCTCACTCATGAACCCCTCTAATGGGTTACTAGATAGCTTTTTGTAACCCATCCCCTCACTTAGGAATGATTGGCACAGTAATAAGTAATTCTCAGTATTATTATTATTATTATTTATAGCACCATTAACCCCTTAAGGAACGAGCCACTTTGTAGGTTAATGACTATGCCAATGTTTTCAATTCTGACCACTGTCATTTTATGAGGTAATTACTCTGTAACGCTTCAACGGATCCCCCTGATTCTGAGAAAGTTTTTTCGTGACATATGGTACTTCATGATAGTGGTACAATGTCTTCGATAACTCTCGTGTTTATTTGTGAAAAAAAATGGAAATTTGGCGAAAATTTTGAAAGTTTTGCAATTTTCAATATTTGAATTGTTCTGCCCTGAAATCAGAGATATATTGTACACAAAATAGTCAATAAATAACATTTCCCACATGTCTACTTTACATCAGCACAAATTTGGAACCAAATTTTTTTTTTTGTTAGGGAGCTACAAGGGTTAAAAGCTGACCAGCAATTTCTCATTTTTCCAACAAAATATACCAAACCATTTTTTTTAGGGACCACATCACATTTGAAGTGACTATGAGGTGTCTATATGACGGAAAATACCCCAAATTGACACCATTCTAAAAACCGCACCCCTCAAGGAACTCACAACCACATTCAAGAAGTGTATTAACCCTTCGGGTGCTTCACAGTATATGAAGCAATGAAGAAGAAAAAAAATAACATTTAACTTTTTTTCACAAAATATTAAATTTAGACAAAATTTTTTTTATTTTCACAAGAGAAACATATAAAAATGGACCACAAAATGTATTGTGCAATTTCTTCTGAGCATGCTGATACCAAATATGTGTCAGAAAACCACTGTTTGGCCACACGGCAGAGTTTTGAAGGGAAGGAGCGCCATTTGACTTTTTGAATTCAAAATTTGCTGGAATAATCAGCGAACGCCATGTTGCGTTTGGAGAGCCCCTGATGAGCCTAAACAGTGGAAACCCCCAACAAGTGACCCCATTTTGGAAACTAGACCCCTCAATGAACTTATCTAGGTGTGTGATGAGCGCTTATTGCTCTTCCCAGCCCCATCATTCCTCTCCCCAAGCCCCATCATTGCTCTCCCCAGTCCCATCAGCCCCATTATTGCTCTTCCCAGACCCATCAGCCCTATAATTCCTCTCCCCAGCCCCATCATTGTTCTCCCAAGCCCCATCAGCCCCATAATTGCTCTCCCCAGCCCCATCAGCCCCATTATTGCTCTTCCCAGACCCATTATTGCTCTCCCTGGCTCCATCCGCCCCATCATTTCTCTCCCTGGCCCCATCAGCCCCATTATTGCTCTTCCCAGCCCCATCATTCCTCTCCCCAGCCCCATTATTGCTCTCCCCAGCCCCATTATTGCTCTCTCCAGCCCCATTATTGCTCTCCCCAGCCTCATCATCCCATCATTCCTCTCCCCAGCCCTATCAACTCCATTATTCCTCTCCCCAGCCCCATCAGCCCCATTATTGCTCAACCCAGCCCCACCATCCCATCATTGCTCTCCCCAGCCCTACCATCCCTATCATTGCTCTCCCCAGCCCTATCATTCCTCTCCCCAGCCCCCTTCATTGCTCTACCTAGCCCCACCATCCCATTATTCCTCTCTCCAGCCCCATCAACCCCATTATTCCTCTCCCCAGTCCCATCATTCCTCTCCCCAGCCCCATTATTGCTCTTCCCAGCCCCATCAGTCTCATTATTCCTCTCCCCAGCCCCATCATTCCTCTCCCCAGCCCCATCAGCCCCATTATTGCTCTCCCCAGCCCCATCATCCCCATTTATTCCTCTCCCCAGCAGCCCTCTCCCCAGCCCCAATATTTCTCTCCCCAGCCCCATCAGCCTCATTATTGCTCTTCCCAGCACCATCATTCCTCTCCCCAGCCCCATCAGCCCCATTATTGCTCTCACCAGCCCCACCATCCCACCATTGCTCTCCCTCCACCTCCCCTCCCCACCATTTCAGTAAAAAAACTGAAAAAAAACAACAAATTACCTCAGCTCGCTCCCCTTCAGCATCCTCCTGGTTGCCGGCAGCTTTCTTCCTGACCAAGGCGTGCGCTGCATGATGACATCATCAAGCTGCGTGCGCCTGGGTCAGGGAGCAAGCAGAGGACGAACCCTCCAGCTCCGCTGCTATTCTCCTCACTGACCGCCACGTGCAGGGAGCAGCTGCACCTTGTGGGCCCCTTGGTGCAGCTGCATGGTGGGGACCCGGCACAGCTGCACCGGCAGTGGTATGTTCACCCCTGGACTGCTATGGGGCCCCCCCCGGCTCACGGGCCCCATAGCAGTCGCATGGTCTGCCGCCATTGGCGGTACGCCACTGACCACTACATTAAAAGGGATTGGAAACCTGATGTAATGGAGGGTGGCAGAAACCAAATTGCCTGCTACGTGTCTCTGCTCCACTTGGCTCCTACATTAGTTTTGCTACATCTACCCCAAAATAGGGTGATATTTCCTATAATCTGCCGTCCTTGTATAATACGGGGTTATCTAGGACTTTGATATATCAGGGGGCTTCTTACACTCGGCACCCCACTGATCCATTGTTTGCAGCTCACATGGCACCCAAAAGTGAAGAGTGTATGGAGTCAGGACACCACGTAGTGGCCATTCTCAGGTACTACAGCTCAGCTCCCATTGAAGTAAATAAGAGCAGAGCTGCAGAACCTGATAACGGTCTTTACACAATGTACAGAGCTTAGGTGTTCCACCTCCGTATACTGTGTACACCCAGCTGCCGGGGGAGCTGCTGCGGACCTCCACCCATCCAAAGGATAAGTCATCAATATCTAAGTCTTGGACAACCCCTTTAACATATGGAGAGTTTAAGATAACACATATAATGTGTTTGCAAAATTAATGTTTATGATATAATTTCCCAATAATATCACCTCAAATCTTTGTGATCCAATGGTCACTGACCTGACACAGTGACGTGATCTTTTCAAGATAGTCATCTGGTGAAATAATTGTACCCAAAATCATAGGTTCAAGATATTCCTTTACTACAGATTTGTCAGGAATTTCAGATGGATTTACAATAGTAATCTCCGTTCTCCATATTCCTAAAGGAATAATGCGAAAAATTAGATGGGATCATACAATTGGAGCTGATCTGCAGAACCCGACAGTGACTGGTGACCAGCGTGCTGGAGTGGTGTGGATCCGCTCCGAACACCATCTGGCCACCGCTGCATACAGCAGATAGTTGGTGATGCCAGTTGTTGGGACTTCGACCGATCTGACATTGATAACCAGTGCTGGGATTAGGTCATTAATGTTACAGTAGCAGAAAACCACTTTAACTGCAAATACTGAACAAAAAATGTCATCATCTCAACATCCAAGTCCAATTTTACTGATTTTGTTTCCCCCAGAAGTAATGAAACACCCTGATAGTTAGTTTTGGCGTATGGCACAACAAATTAGAGTGGCCGACAATACAGCGCAGAGTGGTTACGTTTCGCAGCCTATGATCCACCAGATCCATGTATAAGGCATTACTGCATCATGGAAGCCATAGACAGAAAGTACCTTTATCAGCTTTGGAGAGGACAGCACAGCCTTGTATGGGACTGTAGGGGACGTCATTATGACAGATACATTGTATTCCTGCTCAGGTCTCTGGTTAAACACCTCCATGTGTTAAAGCCACAGGAAGCCCAACCTGTGAAGGACATGAACATTAGTTATAATTTATATAGAGAGGCAAATATACCGAAAGTGTTAATAAAATGGGAAACTACTTAGTGCTCGATAGGGATCCACCACTCTAATAGAAATTGGTCTGGAAAATACCAGTAACGCGGTGTCCATCATAACAGAGAAACACCACGCTATTTGCACTGCCTACTATACACAAGGCAGGTAGTAGAATGAACTATAAACCAGTTCAAGACCAGATTATTTCTGATCATCACCAGGCATATTTTTTCTTTTTCGTACATGGGATTTTAAGATCTCTAAAAATGTCTCTGGTTCAGTCATCCAAATAACGTTTGCCTTCATTTTGTCATTACTGAATTCCCCTGTAACTGGGGCTTATATGCCAGGCCAAGTTACAGGGGAATTCAGTAATAAAACATGACAAAATTCAACTTCCTGCAAACTGTTGAGTCAATCTGGGGCTAACCTAGCAATGCATGCTGCCAGCAACCGGTACTCACATGATCATCGTCATTGCTTCCTAAACTATACGCACAGCACTTGTTTAGGAAACAATCAGGAAGGCAGAGGTGGTAATAAACCATTTCTGACTTCTCTATGGGAAGTCCAGAAGGCTCATGTGTACATGTACATGTGTATTGATGAGGATATGAGGATTCAGATCTACACAATACTGTACCGATAACAATCCTGGCTATGGAATTGCAGGATAATATGTCACAAACATATCTGGATAAGCTGGAGGTTTGGGCCGAGAAGTGACAGATGTGATTTAACAATGAAAAATACATTTTCACTAGTCAGACTCCATATGGAACATGGTGCACAGATTTGGCCACCAGTGTGCAAAAAAGACAAAGCCGAGGTCTAGCACGTACAAGGTGGGAAATTAAAGTAAAGATGGAATAGGTGGACTGCAATACAAGGAAAGAGTAATATAATTAATTATGAGTTAAAATTATTAATTATTATTAAATTATTAGTTAAAAAGAAATGCTAAGGAGTGACCTAGTGTAGTATATTCAGTACCGTATCTATAACAAAAGGGCCAAGACCAGGATTCTTTACTGTAAGAGTGTGAGACTGTGCAACTCTCTGCGTGATACAATGCTGAATTCACTAGGGGACTAGATACCATTCGTGAGTGTAATATACAAGTGGTTAACACATTACCAAGATGAACTGTTGAGCCAGTGGTTTGTTCTGCCAAAAATTGGCCTTTACCTTGTAACGTTTTTTTGCTTTCCTCCTGATCATTGTTACAGAAGAATTTTCTGAGCTGAAGATGTTTTTTTACAGCCTTACACACTAAATCAATAATTAAACTTTCACAAATGACCCCTTTTCAGAAATTAAAGTTATTGAAATGTCTATCTAATGCTCAATTAATCGGCCAGTAGGTGATAACTGTGCCCTTATGATCACTGTAGGACACATTAATGCCTGCATGGTATATTTTCATCATAAGTATAGGAAATGACTGAAATAAAATATATAGTGATATAAAATAAGTCAGATAATGGCAGTAGAAGACGCACCTCCAGCCAGCACCCAGAGCTGCACTGCTGTCTGTAACGGGTCTGGGAGGCGGAACCTCTGAGCAACTATACAAGGGGGCGGTCCTTGTAAGGAAGCGGGTGGCGCCCAGGGAAGACGGGCAGGTAGTCACAGCAAGTGACAGGGACAGTCTCTGGGTAAACGGGCAGGTGGTCACGGCAAGTGACCGGGACAGTCTCTGGGTAAACGGGCAGGTGGTCACGGCAAGTGACCGGGACAGTCTCTGGGTTAACGGGCAGGGATCACAGCAAGTGACCGGGACAGTCTCTTGACAGGCAGGTGGTCACGGCAAGTGACGGCAGAGCCTCCAGGTAGGCTAGCAGGCTGGTAGCAGGTGGACGCTCCCAGGTGAGCGAGCAAGAGTCTCTGGACAGGCAGGTGGTCACAGCACGTGACGGCGGAGCCTCCAGGTAGGCTAGCAGGCAGGTAGCAGGTGAGCGCTCCCAGGTGAGCGGGCAAGAGTCTCTGGACAGGCAGGTGGTCACAGCACGTGACGGCGGAGCCTCCAGGTAGGCTAGCAGGCAGGTAGCAGATGTGCGCTCCCAGGTGAGCGGGCAGACGGATCCATAGACAGACTGGCAGGGCTGGTAGGCAGACTGTCGGACTGCAGGAATAGCAGCAGGTAGACAAGAGTCAGGCAGGTATCAGACAGGAAACTGGCAGGTAACTGGCAGGTAACTGGAAACGGGACCTGGGGGCTGAAGCAGAGTGATGAACTGTGCTACAACATTGCTCGGGCACCTCCATTTTGGAGGAGGTGCCTTATATATGGTGAAGTCCTCCGGCCATTGGCCGGGGACTCTTTAGGACGGCGCGCGCGGCCCTTTTAAGAGAGGGGGAGCGCGCACCCTAAGCACCGTGGCCGGGAAGCAGCGCGCGCTGCCAGCAGAGCGGGAGGAAGACGCCGGGCACGGAGCGGAGAGGTGAGGGGAACAGCGTCCCTGCCTAGCAGGAGGCAGGGACGCCGACGCTACAGTACCCCCCCCTTTAGGCCCCCCCTTTTTTAGGCCAGAGAGAAATTTATCAAGGATGAGAGGGGCATGGATATTCTCCCGGGGCTCCCACGTTCTCTCCTCAGGACCAAACCCCTTCCAGTCTACCAGAAAAAAGGTCTTTCCTCTTACCCTTTTGGTGGCCAGAATGCTCTCTACCTCAAACTCGTTCTCAGCGGAAACCGGAGCAGGAGGCGTACCTGTAGACTTGGAAACCACGGGTTTGAGGAGAGATACATGGAAGGAGTAAGGAGTTAGGGATCCGTAGGTTGGCCGGGAGTTTCAATTTATAGGCCACCGGGTTGATCTGTTTGATAACTTCCAGTGGGCCGATGAACTGAGGCCCTAACTTGTAGGAAGGAATCTTGAGCCGGACATATTTGGACGAGAGCCAGACTTTATCTCCAGGATGGAATTGTGGAGGATCCAGGCGTTTCTTGTCAGCGTGTTTCTTCATCCGCTCGGACGACTGAAGGAGTGCGGATCGGGTACTCTCCCAAATGGAGGAGAATTCGCTAACGAGAGATTCCGCAGCCGGATTGTCCACCGAGGTGGAGACGGGAAATGGGATCCGAGGATGCTGACCGAAGACTACAAAAAACGGGGATTTGGAGGAAGATTCGCTCTCGTGATTATTGTAAGAGAACTCGGCCCATGGTAGGAGATCCACCCAGTCCGAATGGTGGGCATTAACGAAGTGCCGGAGGTAACTGGTCAGGTTCTGATTGATCCGCTCCACTTGACCATTGGACTGTGGATGGTAAGCGGAGGAGAAGTCCAGAGTGACGTCAAGCAACTTACATGTGGCTCTCCAGAAGCGTGAGGTGAACTGAACCCCACGATCTGACACGATGTGGAGGGGCAGGCCATGGAGACGGAAGATGTGGCGGATAAAGTCTTTAGCCAGTTCGGGTGCAGACGGGAGACCCGGCAGGGGAATGAAGTGCGCCATCTTGGAAAAGCGATCAGCGACCACCCAAATGACCGTACAACTGGCAGAGACAGGAAGATCCGTTATAAAGTCCATAGCAATATGCTGCCACGGGGCCGCAGGTACTGGAAGAGAAAGAAGGCGACCGGCTGGCAGATGTCTTGGAACTTTGTTGCGGGCGCAGGACACACAGGCAGAAACAAAGTCTATTACATCCTTGTGCAGGGTAGGCCACCAGTAATGCCGGGTAATGAGCTGGAGGGTCTTTTTCTGACCGGCGTGGCCAGCTAGCTTAGACAAGTGACCCCAGTGTAGGACCTTCTTCCGATCAGGAGGGAGACGATTTAGATTCACGGGAGCCACTTGCATTACTCTGGCGGGATCAATGATGTGCTTAGGTTCCTCCTCTAGATCAGATACCAGGAAGGATCGGGACAAGGCGTCAGCTTTGATGTTTTTGTCTGCCGGGCGAAAATGAAGAACAAAATCAAAGCGGGCAAAAAACAAGGACCACCGGGCTTGGCGCGGGTTAAGTCTCTGGGCGCTCTGAAGGTAAGCCAAGTTCTTGTGGTCCGTGTAAATTATTACCGGGTGAAGTGCCCCCTCGAGCAGGTAACGCCACTCCTCCAGTGCCAGCTTAATGGCTAACAATTCTCGGTCTCCAATAGAATAATTGCGCTCAGAAGAGGAGAAGAGTTTGGAGAAAAAAACGCAGGTTACCATTCTTCCGGAAGATGACTTTTGGGTAAGTACCGCCCCGGCTCCGGAGGAGGAAGCGTCAACCTCTAGGAAGAATTGTTTGTTACCGTCCGGACGATGCAGCACCGGGGCGGAGGAGAAGGCCTGTTTTAAGGAAAGAAAGGCCTCCTCAGCTTCGGGCGGCCATCTTCTGGGATTAGTACCCTTACGGGTGAGCGCAGAGATAGGGGCAGTCCTGGAAGAGAAGTGCGGTATGAAGAGGCGGTAATAGTTGGCGAAGCCCAGGAACCGCTGAATAGCCTTCAACCCCTCTGGTCGCGGCCACTTCTGGATGGCAGACAGTTTCTCAGGATCCATTTGTAGGCCGGTCTGAGAGATTATGTAGCCCAGAAATGGAAGAGAGGTCTGCTCAAAGATGCACTTCTCATATTTAGTGTAGAGGTGGTTCTGCCTGAGCCTGAGCAGGACCTGACGAACATCCCTCCGGTGAGAAGGAAGGTCCAGAGAGAAGACCAAGATGTCGTCCAGGTACACCACCACGCAGGAGTAGAGAAGGTCACGGAAGATGTCATTGACCAACTCTTGAAAGACGGAAGGAGCGTTACAGAGACCGAAGGGCATTACAAGGTACTCATAGTGGCCGTCCCGGGTGTTGAATGCCATCTTCCACTCATCCCCCTGACGGATACGGACCAGGTTATACGCCCCACGGAGATCCAGTTTGGTGAAGATTCTAGCCCCCCTCAGGCGGTCAAATAATTCAGGAATGAGCGGGAGGGGGTATTTATTCTTCACTGTAATCTGGTTAAGGCCTCTATAATCTATACATGGACGGAGTGAGCCGTCCTTCTTTTTGACGAAGAAGAAGCCTGCTTCCGCCGGGGAGGTAGATTTCCGGATAAATCCCCGGGCAAGATTCTCCTCAATATATTCAGACATGGACCGGGTCTCTGCTGCGGACAAAGGGTAGATACGCCCACGGGGAGGAGTAGAGCCGGGTATCAGGTCGATTGGACAGTCGTATGGTCTATGAGGGGGTAATGTCTCTGCTTCTTTTTTATTGAAGACATCCGCATAAGACCAATAGGGAACCGGTAGACCGGGTAGATTGACTGGGGTAGGAGAAGGACGAGCAGGATGAACGGGAACTAGACAAGTCTTATGGCAGTCCTGTCCCCAGCGAAGGACTTCTCCGGTCTGCCAGTCAAGCACGGGTGCATGTTTCTGGAGCCAAGGTAGGCCCAGCAAGAGTGCGTGAGAGAGTCCAGGCAGAACATGAAAGGAGATGCTCTCAGAATGCAGCATTCCCACCTGCAGAGTTATGGATTCGGTGATGAGTTGGATGGGATGTGGTAAAAGGCCCCCATCCACGGCGGCGACAGATAAAGGTACAGCCAGAGGTTTGGTGGGAATGCGGTACTTCTCTACCAGGGATTAAGAGATGAGATTACCAGCAGCTCCTGAGTCAAGTTAAGCCAGTTCGAAATAGCGGTTCTCTCCGCAGGTGATAGAGACTGACAGCATCAGGGATGGAGAGGGTTTACTTTTGTCTAGGGCGACCTCCCTGAGCGACCCTAGACACAGGCTTTTCCCGACCTCTCAGGGCAGGAACGGATCCGGTGCTCCTTACTGCCACAGTAGAAGCAGCTCCCCTCGGCACGGCGAGAGTCTTGACGGGTTTTGACCATCTTGGTCTGGTCGACCTGCATAGGCTCAGGTGAGTGTGCCTGGGGAGTAACGGAGGGAATGACGGGTTTCTGGAAGGTGGGGGCTAGATGTGGAAACCTCCTCTCACGGGTGACCTCTTTGGCGCGCTCCTGGAACCTGATGTCAATCCGGGTGGCAAGTGGTATTAAGTCGTCGAGAGTGGTAGGAATGTCCCGACCGGCGAGTTAATCTTTAATACGGCTGGACAGACCCTCCCAGAAGACAGACACCAGAGCGTCGTTATCCCAGGCCAGCTCCGAAGCAAGGGTACGGAACCGTATGGCATATTGGCCCACGGTGAGATTTCCTTGGCGGAGGCGTAAGCAGAGACGAGGCGGATGAGGTCTTCCGTCCGGGTTCGTCGAAGACTTTCCGGAAAGCCGTGAGAAAGGCTGGCAGGTCGGACACCAGGGGGTCTCCTCTCTCCCATAGAGGATTTAGCCAAGCCAGTGCCTCCCCCGTGAGATGGGACATGATGAAGGCAACTTTGGCCCGGTCGGAGATAAACTGGTGGGACAGGAGTTCAAAGTGCAGGGTGCACTGGTTTATGAAGCCCCGAGCTTGAGCGGGGTCGCCTCCGAAGCGAGGAGGTGCAGAAAGCCGGGGTCCGGGGCAGGATACCATGGTATTGGTAGGCAGCGGCGCTGCCGGGTTGCGAGTCATGACACTAGCGGTGGTTGCTGGTGGAGCAGTCAGAGTGTCCAGGCGAGAGTTGACATTCCGCAGGTGACTCAGGATGGACTCCTGTTGGGACCTCTGACGGGACAGTTCATGACATAGGTCCGAGAGCAAGGGAGCTTGGGTGCCACCGGGTTCCATGGCCTGAGCAAACTGTAACGGGTCTGGGAGGCGGAACCTCTGAGCAACTATACAAGGGGGCGGTCCTTGTAAGGAAGCGGGTGGCGTCCAGGGAAGACGGGCAGGTAGTCACAGCAAGTGACAGGGACAGTCTCTGGGTAAACGGGCAGGTGGTCACGGCAAGTGACCGGGACAGTCTCTGGGTAAACGGGCAGGTGGTCACGGCAAGTGACCGGGACAGTCTCTGGGTTAACGGGCAGGGATCACAGCAAGTGACCGGGACAGTCTCTTGACAGGCGGGTGGTCACGGCAAGTGACGGCAGAGCCTCCAGGTAGGCTAGCAGGCTGGTAGCAGGTGGACGCTCCCAGGTGAGTGAGCAAGAGTCTCTGGACAGGCAGGTGGTCACAGCACGTGACGGCGGAGCCTCCAGGTAGGCTAGCAGGCAGGTAGCAGGTGAGCGCTCCCAGGTGAGCGGGAAAGAGTCTCTGGACAGGCAGGTGGTCACAGCACGTGACGGCGGAGCCTCCAGGTAGGCTAGCAGGCAGTTTCAAAAAAAAGGTCATAAACTTTAACTACCTCAATAAGGATGTCCAATCACCATAAAAAACTGCGTTGCATAAACCAGATTTTTTGAAAAGAGGATGTGAAACAAATAATATTAAAAATTATTTATTTTTTATTACATCAATTTAAAATTTTCAATAAAAAGCATAGCAGAGCAGTGACCTATCGATCCCATGCAAAAAGTCTTCCAATTGATAGATCATAGTAATCATATATTGTATTATTGCACAACAAGGAGGGGGGGAAAGGTTAATGTAAACATAAGGCCAATAAATATATTATATATCACAATTCATGTAAATATTTGTATAAATATATATATCACCTAAAAGAAAATTATTTTTCCCAACCATATTCTATCAATTGGATGAATCTAGTATTAATAGCAATTGTAGAAGTAGCCTTCCATTCAACAATGTATCATCATTTACATAGCTCTCCAAGAATTTATAATGGTGTGACCGGTGGAAGTAAAAAATCTATTAATTACAAGTGTAATGATAAGCTACCATCAGTCTCCCCATTCTAGTTATCATGACAATATCCTGGAATGATCATGATCATACAAAATAACCAATCTAAAGGAGGTCCAAAAAATACACTTACTGAGTGCTTCTAAGACATGGAGACAATCTCACAGGGATCCGCCCGACGCCGCCGTTTCGCTTGTGTGCTTCTTCGATGGGGCGTGCAGTATGTGTGTGTGTCATACCTATTAATAGGCTGACTGTCACCTGTTTGGAATTCCCGTAATTAATGGAGAGTGCTTGGCGCATGCGCACGCTACATGACTCCGTGTGTAGAAAGATGACTTCCGGAATGTAGCGGCTGGCACGCATGCGGTGGAACGCATGCAGTGCCTAATGCGCAAAACCGGAAGTCCACGGGTCTGTATGCGTACATGCGCACTTCTCCAATGTAGAATCCCCATATATCTGAGGTGTAGTTCAAAAGAGGCGTGACAAAAGGCCAAAAATGGGACAATATGAGGGCGGACCCCTACCGAAGAGCCTTAGATTTCTACAGGCACATACACATTATGAAATCCTCATATGTTAATAGCGGGACTCCGGAGAAAAATTTAGATGTCATAAAAAGAATGGTAACAAGACCAATATAATAATATGTGATAAAAAAAATGGTAGTGAGTGAATGTCGAAGCAGTGTTAAGGATGTGAAGGGGAAAAGGAAAATGAAATAAGAAGTGAAAGTCAGGCAAAGAAATATAGTATTAGAAAAGAAAAGAGAAGTAAAAAGATAAAAAGGAAATTGGAATGGAATGAAAAAGGTAAAATAAAGTGTAAAAAGGTGAAGTGATAAGAAACTTAGACACATGGTATAAAAAATGATAGGGAGGATATTGGGGTGAATGTAGTGTGGTAAAGGAATAAGACATGAGCAATACCAGAAAGGTATGAATAAAAAAGTGCACGGTGTGTATAGTGTAAATATATATTCTTAGTAATAGATAAGAATAGTGTAAAGGCTAGCAGGCAGGTAGCAGATGTGCGCTCCCAGGTGAGCGGGCAGACGGATCCATAGACAGACTGGCAGGGCTGGTAGGCAGACTGTCGGACCGCAGGAATAGCAGCAGGTAGACAAGAGTCAGGCAGGTATCAGACAGGAAACTGGCAGGTAACTGGCAGGTAACTGGCAGGTAACTGGAAACGGGACCTGGGGGCTGAAGCAGAGTGATGAACTGTGCTACAACATTGCTCGGGCACCTCCATTTTGGAGGAGGTGCCTTATATATGGTGAAGTCCTCCGGCCATTGGCCGGGGACTCTTTAGGACGGCGCGCGCGGCCCCTTTAAGAGAGGGGGAGTGCGCGCTGTAAGCACCGTGACCGTGGCCGGGAAGCACCGCACGCTGCCAGCAGAGCGGGAGGAAGACGCCGGGCACGGAGCGGAGAGGTGAGGGGAACAGCGTCCCTGCCTAGCAGGAGGCAGGGACGCCGACGCTACACTGTCCCAACTAACAGACACACTTGAATCGTCCAAGGTCAGCTTTTCCAGCGCACTCTTCAAATTGCTGTATTTGGATTGGTCAACTGGAAACATTCCTGGAACAGAAAGTTAAAAGAAACCATTAGGGTATGTTCCCACAATATTCTGAAGTGGATTCTGCTCCAAAAACCACATTTAGGGGATGTTCACACTGAGTTTTTTGACTGCTTCAGAAAACGAAGGGGCCGATTCATCCAGCAGTTTACGTTCGTTTTCTAGTGTAAAATTGCTTAAAATTTTGTGGGTTTTTTCTCCCATCTAGGACCACTTTGCCAAGTTTTTGAACGGTGGTCAGAACTCAACTGGGAGTGGGTATGGCCACTCAATAAATGCACATAAAAAAATCCACATCAAAATACTGTGTGTGAACTTACCCCAAGCCTGGAATCTGCCAGATAAAGCACCCCATAATATGAACATAATGCACAGCAATGTCAAAGCAACATGGCTGTGCACATCTTCTGTCTTATGTCTTTTAACCACTTTAGGATTCGGAAACTGAAGTGGTTAAAATAAGGAACAGGTTCATTCTTTGAGCGTTTTCGCTAGGAAGCCGCCTGCTCTCTATAGTTACCAGTATAAAGTGAAAAAGCTGCAAAGCCGCTGGAAAGGACACCTCAGGAAAACAACCGTCGAGGTCTTCCTGAAGCGGCTTTGTCTGGAAAATCTCGGTGGCGGTGCCGAAATCTAAGAGAAGCCGTGTGCACATAGCTTAAAATGGTTTTCCAAAAACTCAGGAAACAGCAGGAAAGGTGTTCAATTCAAAATCCCTATTCTCTCCTCTTTGTTCCACCCTTGGCTCCATCACTATTGCTCCAGTAGTCCGCACTGGTCTCCGCTTACTTCCTGCAGACTTTCCGTACATCATTCATGTGTCTAAGGTACTGGCATCAGCAGTGAAGCCGACATCTCCAGCATATGACCTTTAAGGCTCCCGATAATCTTAAAGAGTAACCCTCATTTTAATTGTTATTTCATGAATCAATAGTACACATGAAATTAAACAACTTTATAATTTTCTTCATTCTCTGCCAAAATGTATCATTCATTATGAAATTCTGAGGTAAAATCTGTATTCAGTGAAGACACTTTCCCATTACTGAGATAGGAGATGGCAGCTGCTACTGATACAATTCTATGTGGGCAGGAAGAGGGAGGAGCTTGAGACAGCTTTTCCCCCTTATCAGTAGCAGCTGCCATCTCCTATCTCAGTAATGGGAAAGTCTGTGTTCACTGAATACAAATTTAAAACCTCAGAATTGAGACTTGATGATGACTGATCAATTTTAGCAAATAAAGAAGCAAATTTCTTTGATAAGATATATTACAAAGTTTCTTATTTTCATGTAAACTATTCTCATTTCTGAAATAAAAATTAAAACGATGGATACACTTTACCGCCGAGGGTGGTTTGCACGTTAATGACCAAGCCAATTTTTACAATTCTGACCACTGTCACTTTATGAGGTAATTACTCTGGAACGCTTCAACGGATCCCGCTGATTCTGAGATTGTTTTTTCATGACATATTGTACTTCATGATAGTGGTAAAATTTCTTCGATATAACTTGCGTTTATTTGTGAAAAAAATAGAATTAGACTTACCGGTAATTCGGTTTCTAATAACTCACCACGACAGCACCAAAGGAGGATGTCACCCCACCCTAATAGGGACAGGAAACACAAAGAGGTGAAATAGCCCCTCCCTCATCCTCCCTCCATTGTTTTTATAAAGGACCACACAAGTATGGATGCTTCAAATTATATTTATTCAAATTAAATGATTGGCTAACCAAGCCTGGGAGGGAATTACCAGTGCTGTCGTGGTGGGTTATTAGAAACCAAATTACCAGTAAGTCTAATTCTATTTTCTCCAATAACCTCCCACGACAGCACCATAGGAGGAGTACCAAAGACTCATGTTTAGGGAGGGACAATGGCCTGAGGCACTTTCCGCCGAAAGGCCAAGTCTTTAATGGACATTAAATTAAGTTTGTAATGCTTGGTGAAGGTATGAACCGAGGACCATGTAGCTGCTCTACATATCTGCTCGAGGGAAGCGCTAGCCTTCTCTGCACAGGAGACAGACATGGCTCTAGTAGAGTGTGCTTTCAGCTTCTCTGGTGGTGAGAGATCTTGGATCTGATATGATTCTATAATTGCTTTCTTGATCCAAGTGGCGATGGTAACCTTTGAGACCTTCTTCCCTCTGTTCTGACCAAATGGCTGAATAAAGAGGTTCTGATCCTTCCTCGAGGCCTCTGTTTTTTGGAGGTAGTGAAGAACAACCCTCCTTACGTCCAAAGTATGGTATTCTTCTTCCCTTTTATTTTTTGGGTCTTGACAGAAGGAAGGAAGAATTATCTCTTGAGACCTATGAAAGTCTGAGACTACCTTTGGCAAGAAAGATGTGTCCAGTTGTAGAATAATCCTATCATCCAGGATTCTCAGATATGGGTCATTCACTGAGAAGGCTTGGATTTCTCCCACTCTCCTGGCAGTGGTAATCGCTACTAGAAATATTGTTTTCCAGGCTAATTTATCCAGCTCTATTGAGGCCAAAGGTTCAAACGGTGGTAGTGTCAGACGTTTAAGGATGATATTAAGATCCCAGGAGGGAACGTGGTTAATTATTCTGGGACGCAGGCGATTAGCTGCTGTCATGAACCTTTTTACCCATCGGGGTTCGGCTAGGCTCTTGTCAAAATAAATACTCAGTGCTGCGATCTGAACCTTGAGGATGCTAGGTCTAAGGTCCTTCTCCAGCCCTTCTTGTAGAAAATCCAAGATCTGGGTCATGTCAGGATGCCGAAGATCTGGTATATTTGGTTTATACCATGTTAGGAAGGTCTTCCATATCTTGCTGTATATGGAGTTTGTGCTTTGTTTCCTACTTTTTTGTAGGGTGTGAATTACTCTTTCTGAGAGTCCTTTGGCCTTCAGGATTGTGAACTCAGAAGCCAGGCCGCTAGATGGAGGTTCTCTGGATCTGGATGGAGTATTGGACCCTGATGGACAGGGGTTCTTGATTGCTGGCAGAATGAGGGGTCCCTCTATGCTTAAACTGTTTAGTGCACAGAACCAGCTCCTTTTGGGCCAAAGGGGGGCTATCAAAATTATCTTGACCTCCTCGGTCCTTACTTTCTGTAAGGTCTTGGCTAGCAATGGAATTGGGGGAAAAGCGTAAGCCAGATGGAAACGCCACGGGTGAGAGAATGGATCTATCCCCAGGCATACGTCGTCTGGATCTAGGGAGAAGTATTTTTGGTGTTCTTGCGTCTTGCAAAGAGGTCCACCTCCGGACGACCCCATTGTCTGGTCAGCATGTGAAAAATGTCTGAGTCCAGCTCCCATCCCCCCGGATGGATATTCCTTCTGCTCAGAAAATCGGCCTGGATGTTGTCTGAGCCTTTTATGTGCAGACCTGATAAGGAACAAAGATGTCCTTCTGCCCAGAAGAATATTCTTGCCGAGATACTTTTTAGATTCTCGTACCTTGTGCTCCCTTGATGGGACAGGTGAGCTACGGTAGTCATGTTGTCTGAATAGACTTTTACGTGTTTGCCCGTAATGATTGGAGCCGACATTTTGAGTGCCTCCTCCACCGCCTTTAACTCGCGGAAGTTGGAGGATCTCCTGCTGGTCTCTTCTGTCCAGACCCCTTGGAAGGGGGTTTGAGCCACGACGGCTCCCCATCCTGTCTTGCTGGTGTGACGCCCAGCTGCACTTGGTATCACAGATCCTGGAAGAGTGCATTGATGGATTCCTCCACAAGAGGCCCCCATAAACATTCACACATCTGCACCTTCCACCTCAGACCACCAGAGGGAGCCCGTTACGGATATAAATAGGGAAGGTGGAGCCAGGCAGTTCAGTCTGGAGTGCACAGAGAGTGATTCAGCAGTTCCTCTGGAGAGTTCAGCAAGTACAGGTCTGAATACAGAGTCGAGCTCAGGTCAGATGTAGATCAGAATAGTGAGCTTTAGGTGTGCCGGCGCCATAAGATCGGTGAAGCGCGGCAAGCTGCCATTAATGTGTATAGCCTAGTGAGGGCCCGAGTTGGCCGAAGGTGAGTGGAGAGTTAGTACATAGGGGGCAGAGGAGCTTAACTAGCTCCCCCGAACCTGTTACCGGACACCGGGTCCGAGCTTACCGGGATCTCTACGACCCAGTTAGGCATAACCGGAATCCCTGGAGAACTACAGGTCCCAGGATCGCAAAAGTGCTGATTCGTAACAGAGCCAGGAGACACATAGGCCCCGTAAGCCGGGAGCGTGCACTCCAAGAGAAGGCCCAACCACTACGTCAGCCAGCGCAGGACAGAGACAAAGTTAGGCCTAGCTCCAGGCAGGTCAGAAACTTAGTACGCAGAGGCAAGAGACAGGAGGCCCTACACCTGCTCATTGGGGAGGATCCTGATATTCACCCTTCACCCTACAGTGCTCCGGGATGTGCCTGAATTTCCATCAGTAAAAGGTACTGAAGTGACTATCGTGTCTGTCCCTGTTCTTGCTCTGACCCGGCTGGGTCTCGCCTGTCCCGCTTCTCCTTTCTGTACGCTGCCCTGAGGCCTAGCTCCACCTGTGGGGAGCTATACCATCAAGCTGCCTTATCACCGGCCTCAGTGGACTGCGCAGCACTGGTGATTCTCACCAGAAACCACAGGTGGCGTCATGAACTCTTATAAAATTAATAAATATCCACCCTTTCAAAGAGTGACCCCAGGGTACGGGCCCGGGAGCCGACCACCGCGACATCCCCAAGGCAAAGGCCCGGGTACCGAGTCATCCCCATTCCCTGGGCTGGTCATCTCTTCTGGCGTCACGAACAGGATCGCGTGCACGCTGCAACGACGGAGTGTTATGCCCGTTGCCACCGGGTACTGTGCGCCTTTGTTGAAGTGAACTGCATATTTGACTGTGGTGAAGATTGCCGCCATTGTTGGGTCGCCGAGCGAGAAGAAGGGCGTAACCGCGGGAAACTGAGGGGCGTACCTGCAAAAGAGCGCGAAGCCCCGGACACGCCCCACGCCTCGACGTCAAAACAAGAAGCGCCAGGTCCTGTAAGGAGCGTCTCTGAACGCTCTGACGTAGGATGCAAGCAACGCAAGGTCCAGAAGACGACCGTCACCTGCGGAGCTGCGGCCTACCGGAAGAAAAACTAGAAGGTAGACCACGGTTAGCTAGGGGGGCGCCAGAATGTCTGACGAACAGCACAACGCCGGAATACCGGTCAACGGCCCTGATGTTCAACCCGCGCCCGATGCTGATCAGGCCGAGGCGGCCGCTTCACCAGCAGCGCCTGTAAGTCCTGTCATTCCCATAACTCTCCTGGAGCAAAGTGGCTCCCCCAGTACAACGGCAAACCAGATACCCTGTCTGGATTCAAACGGAAGATATGCGGCATTTTGGACATGTACTCTATGACAGGCAAGCTGAGGGCCGCTGTTGTATTAGGACAACTGACTGGTGCTGCGGAACGGGAAGTGGAAACATGGTCGGCCGCAGACCAGGAGTCAGTGTCCACAATCTTTAAAAAGCTACAGACTGTTTTTGAGGATCTTACTGAGGCGGACCTCCGGATGAGGTTCTACAATTGTTCCCAACAGTCGGAGGACAATGTTCGGGACTACGCCTGGCGTCTACAAGGGGCCCTGCGGGCCCTGAAACAGGTTAGCCCGACCAGCATCGAAAATGAAAACAAAATGCTAAAGGACCAGTTTGGCCGGGGACTGTGGTCTCCAGAGGAGACTGTGCGTTGGTGGTCCCTGGATCATCCAGATGCCACCTTTTACAATCTCAAGGGCATGGCTATAAAAGGACTGCAGCCCCTGGAGACAAATGCCATCCATTGTTACCAGGGTGGGGCTACCCCAGTGCCTGCTACACCCACCTTTTCCCCAGTGGCTGCTGAAGCTAAGGTTCCAGCAACGTCCCCTAGAGAGCTGGACAGTCTGCGCTCTGAGGTGCGCCAGCTGAGCAAAACCCTGACCACTGTGCTGAGTGCTCTGCAGCTGCGGACGGAGCCCAAGGAAGGAGGGAAAATCCTGTTAGCCGATAGCCCTTAGGATGTCCCCTGGATGCGAAGGAGGTGGCCAACACCACCCTCTACGAGGACCAGTGACCAGCGCTGTTCACAAAAGGACCCTACCTGCTACCGCAAGACCGGACACACCGCCCAGAATTGTCCTTTAAACGAGAAAACCCTGGGTCCGAGGGCCGACACCCAGGAGTAAATTCCCCAGGCCCAGCAGACTGATACAACAGGTTTGTCGGACACAGGATCTCAGGTAACCATCATGCCTGATGTCCTCTACAAGAGGTTCTGGTCCATGGACGATCTACGTCCGCCAGCTCCAAATCTTTCTGTTTATGCCTCAAATGGACTCCCCCTTAACCTAATCGGGGTTAAGAATGTGACTGTAAAGGTGGGGAGAGTGGAGCTGAAGGACCAGGGGCTAATTGTAGTTGGAGACTAATCCTGATGACACCAATCCGTATATGGTACTTGGCACTAACAATGTTGGTAACTGTTTGGGAGAAGTTGTGTTCTTGCTCCAACAGATAGCTGACACTGCCAGACCAAGACAGAGGAGGGCGCTGCAGAAGGAGATCCGAGTCCTGATGTAACAACAGCAAGTAAGGTTCACAGACGGTGAAATCGGTAATGTGTGGGTGACGGATCCCATACCCATTGTCATCCCCCCAATGAATGAAATGCTTATCTGGTGTAGAGCTGCTATAGGTCTTAGAGGACAGAGCTATCAGGCAGTAGTAGAACCCCTTTGCTCCGAGCACAGACCCACGCTCTTAACCGCCAGGGGAGTGGTAGATGTACGCAATGGGAGGGTGCCCCTGGGTAGCTCCCCTAGTTCTAGTTAGGAAAAAGGACGGGAGCATGAGAATGTGTGTAGATTACCGACAAGTAAATCTCATTACACATAAAGATGCATACCCTTTACCACGCATAGAGGAGTCTCTAGCTGCCTTAAAGTCTGCAAATTAGTTTTCCACCCTTGACCTCACTAGTTGGTACTGGCAATTAGCTGTGGCTGAGGAGGATCGGGAGGAGATGGCCTTTACAACCCCGATGGGACTCTGCGAGTTCAACAGTATGCCGTTTGGACTCTTAATTCCCCTGGAACGTTCCAGAGATTGATGGAGTGCTGCCTGGGGCACCGCAACTTTGAGACTGTGTTACTATACCTGGATGACGTGATAGTGTACTCCAGAACACACGAAGACTACTTGAAACACCTGGCAGAGGTATTTGAGTCGCTGTCCTGGTACGGGATGAAGTTGAAGCCCTCAAAGTGCCACCTGCTCAAGAGAAAGGTACAGTACCTGGGGCACATCGTTAGTCCGGAAGAGGTAGCACCAGACCCGGAGAAGGTCACTGCCATCCAGAAGTGGCCGGAGCCGAAGAATCTCAAAGAGGTGCGTCAGTTCTTGAGACTAGTAGGATACTACCGGAGGTTTGTAAAAGACTACATCAAGAAACAGCTCCTCTGCAAGACCTCCTGGTATGGCAGTCCCCCAAAGGCAGAAATCCCCCATTCCACTGGGGTAAGGAGCAAGCAGAGTCATTTCAGGAAATTGAGGAGATACTGACAGGCGATGAGATCCTAGCCTACCCTGACTACAGCCAACTGTTCCTGCTGTATACAGATGCCAGCAACGAAGGACTGGGAGCTGTCTTAAGTCAGAAGCAGATTTGCCAAGAGAAAGTGATCGCATACGCAAGCAGGAAGCTCCGCCCGACCGAGAGGAACCCAGAGAACTATAGCAGCTTTAAGGTGGAGTTCCTGACCCCGGTCTGGACCATCACTGAAAGGTTCAAGCACTATATAGCCTCCAGTAAGTTCACTGCCTTCACTGATAACAACCCCTTGACCCATCTTGAAACAGCTAAGCTAGGAGCACTGGAACAACGATGGATGGCTCGGATGTCAAATTATAAATTTACAATTAAATACCGGGCGGGCCGCAAGAACGCCAACGCCGATGCCCTGTCCAGGATGCCTCACCAGTCAGACACAGAAGAAGAAGTGGATGACCTGGAAGAGATTGAGCTACCTGCCTTTCACCGGAATGGGATGATCCACGAGGAACGAGCTTCTAGAAGGCAGCGTGGAAAGACGTTAAACCCTCTGCCTCACCACAGCTGGAAAGAGACCCAGGACAGTGACACGGTTGTCAGACACATCAAGGAACTGATAACCCAAGAAGATTCTTCCCTGGAAAAAGACACATCTCTGCAAGCAAAGCAGCTGTGGAACGAGAGAAGCCGGCTGTTTATCTACCGTGAGAAGCTGTGCCGGAGGTACGTCAATCCAAAAACCCATGAGATGGTATAGCAGATAATGGTCCCCAAGACAGACATCCAAATAGTGTTGGAGGCCTGCCACGATCAGGCAGGGCACTTTGGCTGGAAAAAGTTAGAGACCCTGCTGAAGTGTCGATTCTACTGGGTAGGAATGCGCAGCTCAATTGAGAGGTGGTGCCGGGACTGTGCACCCTGTGGCCTTAGAAGAAAAGACTACAGCAGCCAGAAGGCACCCCTGCAACCCATCAAGACGACTCGACCCCTGGAGATCGTGGCCCTGGACCATGTCAAGCTGTCCCCCTGCAGGTCAGGGTACTTTTATGCTCTGACCATGGTGGATCACTACTCGCGTTTCCTGGTGGTCGCCCCCGTCAAAGACCTGACGGCAGATACAGCAGCAAAGATGTTCCAAGCGTATTTCTGCAGACCCCATGGTTATCCTGAGCAGGTGCTGACAGACCAAGGCCCGGCCTTTGAGGCTGAGTTGTTCAAGGAGTTCTGCCATCTCTACGGGTGTAAGAAAGCCTTACGGGGCCTATGTGTCTCCTGGCTCTGTTACGTATCAGTACTTCAGCGATCCTGGGACCTGTAGTTCTCCAGGGATTCCGGTTATGCCTTACTGGGTCGTAGAGATCCCGGTAAGCTTGGACCCGGTGTCCGGTAACCTCTTCGGGGTGAGCTAGTTAAGCTCCTCTGCCCCCTTGGTACTAACTCTCCACTCGCCTTCGGCCAACTCGGGCCCTCACTAGGCTATACACACTAACGGCAGCTTGCCGCGCTTCACCCATCTTATGACGCCGGCACACCTAAAGCTCACTATTCTGAGCTACAACTGACCTGAGCTCGACTCTGTATTCAGACCTGTACTTGCTGAACTCTCCAGAGGAACTGCTGAATCACTCTCTGTGCACTCCAGACTGAACTGCCTGGCTCCACCTTCCCTATTTATATCCCTAACAGGCTCCCTCTGGTGGTCTGAGGTGAAAGGTGGAGATGTGTGAATGTTTATGGGGGCCTCTTGTGGAGGAATCCATCAATGCACTCTTCCAGGATCTGTGATACCAAGTGCAGCTGGGCGTCACATTCCATCCCCTGGGCTGGTCACTGGCGTCTACCGTGACTGTTATCAGAGGGAACTGAGATCATGGAACCCCTGTTCCTAGGTTTTTTGTGCTGAGCCACCATGATAGGGATGTCTTCACATAATGAGGGATCATGATCATCCTGTTTAGGGAGTCTGGGGATCCGTCCCACTGTGCAAGAATATGGGTTTGCAACACCCTGGTGTGAGCCTGAGCCCAGGCTACGGATTGGATGTAGGCTGTCATGGAGCTGAGGGTTGACATGGCAGACCTTAGGGACACTCTGTTCAGGGCCTTCAGATTCGATATCTTGGATCTCAAAAGTATCTGTTTGTCTTTCGTTAGGAAGGAGGTTTGTCTGGCGGAGTCTAGTAGAACACCCAGAAATGTTTTTTTCTGTGGCAGGGACCAGGTCTGACTTTTGATGATTTATCAACCACCCTAGGGTGGTCAGGATTAGGATTCTTCTCTGCAGATCTTCCTGGAGTGATTCCACCGAGGGATATACTAGTAAGAAGTCGTCAAGGTAGGGAATGATGCAGATTTTTTCTTTTCTGATTGAAGCCACTACCTCTGACATAATTTTGGTGAATATTCTTGGTGCTGAGGATATCCCGAACGGCAATACATTGAATTGAAAATGCAGCGTTTGATCCTCTTGAACCACCGCAAACCGTGATAGTATGCGTCCTGTAAGTCGATGGTTGCCATCACATATCCTTGTCCTATCAAGGGAACTGCTGATCTGATGGACTCCATTTTGAATCTTCGGTAGATGATGTATTGGTTTAAGGGTTTCAGATTTATTATTATTCTGTAGGTGCCGTTTGGTTTCTTTATCATAAACAGGCGTGAATAGTGGCCTGTGTGTCTTTCTGTTTTTGGGACTGGTGAAATAGCCCCCAAGGATAGTATGTCTTTTAGGCCTGACATCATTGCGGTTCTTAATCTCGGGGAGGTTAGACGAGTTATCCTTACTTTTCTTGGAGGATATGAGGAGAATTCGATCTTTACCCCTTCTTGAATTACTTTCAAGACCCATTGATTGTAGCAGATCTTTTGCCACTGGGGAAGGTATTTCATGATTTGTCCCCCCACTGCTCTGGCGTCACCGCTTCTGTTGTCGCTGTCCTTTTGGGAAAAAAATATTCCTATCTTTCCCCCCTTTGGGGTAGCTCCACCGAGCAGACTTGCCGTTCCCCCTGTACTGGGGATTCTGTTCCCGAGGGGGGCGAAAGGGGGTCTTCTTGTAGTGTCTGGGTTCAGGCAGGGATTTCTTTTTATCAGCCGCCTTCTCCAGGAGAGGGTCAAGGGCCTGGCCAAACATATATTCTCCCCTGAAGGGAATGGAACAAAGTTTTGTTTTAGAAGCCACGTCACCGCTCCACGATTTCAGTCATAGTGCTCGCCTTGTGGAGTTCGATAGGACTGCTGCCCTGGCGTTACCCTCACAGATTCCGCTGAAGCATCCGCGAGGAAGTCAGTGGCTTTCTGCAGTAAAGGTAGGGAAGCTTGTATCTCCTCTCTGGATGTGCTGGTTGAGCCATCTTGACATGGACCGTGCAACACACGTGGAGACTGTTTGTGTCCAGAAGGACTGCTGATGTTTCCCAGGATTTTCTGAGAAGGCTGTCCATCTTGCGGTCCAGAGGATCCTTTAGTTGCGATGAGTCTTCGAATGGCAATACTGTCTTTTTAGCGACTCTTGCCACCTGAATATCGACCTTAGGTATCTCGGTCCAACCTTTTGAGGTTTCTTCATCTACAGGAAACCTGTCTTTCAATTCCGTTGGTGTATTCAGTCGTCTTTCAGGATTTTCCCATTCGTCCAGGATTAGATCCTGAATGTTTATATGTATCAGGAACACCATCTTTTTTCTTTGAGCGGAGACCACCGAACATCTCTTCCTGGACTGATCTAGAGGGCTTCTCTTCTTCCACTTCCATCGTTCTTCTTACTGCCAAGAGGAGGTCTTCCATAAATTCCATTGATATAAAAAAAGAATAAAAGGGGAGACAAGGGGTGCAGAGTCTAAGTGTAGATGAATATGTGCATTTGCCACAACAATATTTGTTTTTTGCACTCACCCTTTAGATGTCTTGTATTTTCACTCAAATGATCCGTATAGTGGATCAGCTCTTTGCAATCCTCTGGTCTGCAGCACAAATGCGGGAAGTATGTCAGCCCTGGTATAAGGCTTGCATGTTGGATATTGTAGTGGAGAGAAGATTTCCCTTTTTCAGCGCTTCCAGAGGATAAGGATCATCCGGGTCACCAGAGAGTAGGAAGATTGCTTGGGCATGCGCAGTGCATCTCCAAGCAATCTTCACACTGTGCACTTCTGACAGCCTTCATGGCATAGGGATGGTGCTTCATTCCTGTGCCATGCAGGCGATCAGAAAAAAAAAAGTGAAAGTCCCAGAGTGGGACAAAGTAATAAAGTGTATAAACTGTGTGAAAGTGGAAAAAAAAAAAAAAATGTGCAAAAATATTATAAAAAAATAAAAAAAATAATACACCAAACATAAAAATATAATGTACCCATCAATAAATATTATTATAAAAAAAAACAAAAAAAAAACAATAAAAATACACATATTTGGTATCGCCGCGTCCGGAACAAACTGACCTATAAAACTGTCCCACTAGTTAACCCCTTCAGTGAACACGGTAAAAAAAAAAAAAAAAACGAAGCAAAAAACAATGCTTTATCACCATACCGCCAAACAAAAAGTGGAATAACACGTGATCAAAAAGAGGCATATAAATAAGAATGATACCGCTGAAAGCGTCATCTCGTCCCGCAAAAAACAAGCCACAATACAGCTCCATCAGCCGAAAAATATAAAAGTTATAGCTCTCAGAATAAAGCGATGCTAAAAAATATTTTTTTCTATAAAATAGCTTTTATTGTGTATAAGCGCCAAAACATAGAAAAATTATACAAATGTGGTACCGCTGTAAACGTACTGAACCGAAGAATAAAGCTACCTCATCAATTTTACCACACGCGGAACAGAATAAAAAAAAAAAAAAAAACAATTCCTGAATTGTTGGTTTTTGTTTATTCTGCCTCCCGAAAATCGGAATAGAAAGCGATCAAAAAATGTCACGTGCCTGAAAATGGCACCAATAACAACGTCAAGTCATCCCGCAAAAAACAAACCGTCACATGACTGTCTGCCAAAATATGGAAAAATTATAGCTCTCAAAATATGGCGATGCAAAAACTATATTTTACAAAAAATGCGTCTTTTAGTGTGTGACAGCTGTCAGTCATAAAAACCCCATATGATTCTGGCATTGCTGTAATCACACCGACCCGAAGAATAAAGTCGTCTAATCACTTATACCGCACAAGGAACGGCGTCAAAAATAAACTCTTGGGTTAGGATTGGGCTAGGGCTAGGGCTGGGTTTGGGGCTAGGGTTGTGCTGGGGCTAGGGTTGTGCTGGGGCTAGGGTTGTGCTAGGGCTAGGGTTGTGCTAGGGCTAGGGTTGTGCTAGGGTTAGGGCTGGGGTTGGGATTTTTTTCAAAAGTAAGAAAAAAAGATGACGATATGGCGACTAGTGTTGAGAGCAAGTGCTCGCTACTTGAGTTTGCATCGGGTGCTCTGGTATGCATTGAGTATCGTGGGTATTTGAGTGACATGCTCGAGTCTCTGCCCCATATGCTTCGCGGCCAAAAAACTTTACGGGGATTGCCTGCCATGCACGAGCGATCCCCGCATGTTTTTTTTTGGGTGTCTAATAACCGTGAAACATGCGGAGCAGGGACTCGAGCATGTCACTCGAGCACACGCTGTACATGGTGCATACCTGAGTACCCGATGCAAACTCAAGTAGCGAGCACTTGCGCTCAAGAATAATGACAACTTATTCAATATGATGACCTAATGTAAACAAATTCTGTGCCGTACCTCTGGGTTCAAAATGTTCACTATACACCTTAATAAAATCCTTGAGGGGTATAGTTTCCAAAATGGGGACACTTGTGGGGGAGCTCCACTGTTTAGGCACATCACGGGCTCTCCAAACACGACATGGTGTCCGCTAACAAATTGAATGGAAAATCGGCTCAAATTGTTAGCGGACGCCATGTTGCGTTTGGAGAGCCCCTGTGTGCCTAAACATTGGAGCTCCCCCACAAGTGACCCCATTTTGGAAACTAGACCCCCCAAGGCACCTATCTAGATGCATAGTGAGCACTTGGAACCCCCAGGTGCTTCACAAATTGATTCGTAAAAATGAAAAAGTGAAAAAAAAAACACTTTTTAATTTTTATGAATCAATTTGTGAAGCACCTGGGGTTCCAAGTGCTCACTATGAATCTAGATAGGTGCCTTGAGGGGTCTAGTTTCCAAAATGGGGTCACTTGTGGGGGAGCTCCAAAGTTTGGGCACACAGGGGCTCTCCAAACACCACATGGCGTCCGCTAATTATTCAAGCAAATTTTACAATCAAAAAGTCAAATGGCGCTCCTTCCCTTCCGAGCCCTGCCGTGCGCCCAAACAGTGTTTTTTCCCCAAATATTGGGTATCTGCGTGCCCAGGGGAAATTGCACAACAAATTTAGGGGTCCATTTTTTCTTGTTACCCCTGTGAAAATAAAAAAAATTGGGTCTAAAGTAACATTTTTGTGAAAAAAGTTAAATGTTCATTTTTTTCTTCCACATTCAAAAAATTCCTGTGAAGCACCTGAAGGGTTAATAAAGTTCTTGAATGTGGTTTTGAGCACCTTGAGGGGTGCAGTTTTTAGAATGGTGTCACTTTTGGGTATTTTCTATCAAAAAGACCTCTCCAAGTCACTTCAAATATGATGTGGTCCCTAAAAAAATGGTTTTGTAAATTTTGTTGGAAAAATGAGAAATCGCTGGTCAAGTTTTAACCCTTATAGCTCCCTAACAAAAAAAAATATTGGCTCCAAAATTGTGCTGATGTAAAGTAGACATGTGGGAAATGTTATTTATTAACTCTTTTGTGTGACATATCGCTCTGATTTCAGGGCTTAAAAATTCAAATTTTGAAAATTGCAAAATTTTCAACATTTTCGCCAAATTTCTGTTTTTTTCACAAATAAACGCAAGTGATCTCGAAGAATTTTTTCCACAATCATGAAGTACAATATGTCATGAAAAAACAATCTCAGAATCAGGGGGATCCGTTGAAGCGTTCCAGAGTAATTACCTCATAAAGTGACAGTGGTCAGAATTGTAAAAATTGTCCCGGTCATTAACGTGCAAACCACCCGCGGGGCTTAAGGGGTTAATACTTACCATTTTGGGGAACAACTTTTTGATTGCTCCATCAAATGAATAGTCGTTACTTACCGGTAATGGGATTTTTCAGAGACCATGACAGCAGCAAGAGAGAGGGGATCCGCCCACCAAGGAGAGGAAACCTACAGGCTTAAAAGGGCGCCACCTCTCTCCCGCCTCAGTTTGGATTACAGAGCATTGAGAGGACCGCCGGGTTAATGAACACAGCAAACAATCACAAAATTGCCATACCACACGACACCTATTGAGTGTGAGATTATAATTAATAAAAGGGGAGTGCTCCCACAAACGTGAAGGGAGGGAATGTAAGGGTGGTGTCATGGTCTCCGAAAAATCCCATTACCGGTAAGTAACTTACGATTTTATCGGTCGACCATGACAGCACCACGAGAGAATTACAGAGCTGAAGTAATCTATTGAAGGACCACAGCCTGGAACACTCTTCTCCTAAAGGTGAGGTCAGCCGATATACCCATATCTAACCTATATAGTGTCTATGGAATGGAGAGGGACAGGACCAGGTAGCAGCCCTACATATGTCTTCTGTCGAGACACCTGTCTTCTCAGCCCAGGAGGTCGCCACAGCCCGGGTGAAATGAGCCTTCAGCCCTTCTGGTACTTCCTCGCCGCTAGATGTATATGCTAGAGAAATGGCCTCCCTATTCCATCTAGCTATGGTGGACTTCGTGACTTAAGACCGTTTCCTAGCCCCTTGGTAGGATATAAACTACGAGTTATCTTTTCTAAAGCTTTTGGTAACTGAAAGGTACCTAACCACACATCTCCTCACTTCTAACGTATGTAACTCCACCTCTTTCTGGTTACTAGGATTTGGACAAAAGGAGGGTAGGAGGACTTCATGAAGTCTGTGGAAACGAGTGGCTACCTTAGGGAGAGAGAATGATTTTTAGACCAGATCCTGCCTATCATCCAGAATTTTAGTAAACGGCGAGGCCAGAGTCTGGGCCTGGATGTCACTAATGCTCCTGGCTGAGGTTAAAGCTATTAACAAAGTGGTCTTAAGGGAGAGGGATTTAAGGGTTGCTGACTATTGGCTCAAAGGTCGAGCTAGTCAAGGCCTTTAGAACCAAATTTAAATCCCAGGGAACCAAGCTGCTTTTAATAGATCTAGTTCTAAAAGCTGCCTTAATGAACCGACAAACCCAGTAGTTACCCGCTAGATCATAGCTATATAGGGCACCCAAGGCAGAAACCTGAACTTTAAGGGTGCTGGTGGATAACCTTAGTTCATGACCTTTTTGTCAAAACTCCAAGATGTTTCCTATTGGCGCCCCCCATCAACCACAGAACCAGAGAAAGACAAAAACTTTCTCCAAGTTCTGGCATAAATTTGGGTTGCAACAGGTTTTCTGCTGTGCATCAGGATGGTTTCTAGACCTTGGGAAAAACCTTTCCGATTTAGCAGTGTCCTTTCAAGTTCCACCCCGTCAAGTGGAGGCCAGTTGCTTGAGGATGGAATATCGGACCCTGGAGAAAGAGATACGGAATCTCTGGAAGAACCCAAGGATCGGAGATGGACATGCTCCTTAGGCATGAGAACCAGGGCCTCCTGGGCCAAAAGGGTGCAATCAGCAGAACCCTGGCCTTGTCCTCCCTGATCTTTCTTATGACCATGAGAAGAAGAGCCAACCGGGGTGGGGGAGGCATACGCCAGGCTGAAATCCCAACGTATCATGAGAGCGTCCACAGCTAGGAGATTTAGGGAACACAAGATCTTTGTCTTCCGATTTAGTTTTGTGGCAAACAGATCTACCTGACAGGAGGCTATTTGGGTAAAAATTCATTGATTTAGCTCCCATTCCCCTTGCATCAGAGGATAGTAGCTTAGGAAATCTGCTCTGGTGTTTTCTTTTCCCCTTATATGGAGGGCCATCAGGGAAAGGAGGTGACTTTCTGTAATCTGGAAGAGATGATCTGTCCCTCTCATCAGCTATCTTGACCATGTACCCCCCTGGTGGTTCACATATGCTACCGCAACTAGGTTATCCAAGAGGATCTTTACATTCTGGCCCTGAAGGAAAGGTAAGAAATTATTCACCGCCTTGTCTACCGCCAGAAGTTCTTTTGCATTGGAGGAGAGACCCTTTTCGATATCTGACCAGGTCCCCTGGGCTACCATGTCTCCCAGATGGGCTCCCCACCCTCTGGGACTCGCATCTGCGGTAATTGTTCTAGTGACCATAAGTACACAAGGAACCCCTCGAGATAGGTTAGGCTCATCCTGCCACCACTATAAAGATTTTACTGACCGGGGTGATAAGGACATCTTCCCTTCCAAGTGCCCCTTAAGAGAAACTTTATTATGTAGCAGATCCCACTGTAGAACCCTGGAATGGTATTGTGCTCACAGAACCCCTGGGAAGCACGATGTCAGGGTACCCAACAGATACAATGCACCTCAAAGGGACCTGACAGAATTTGCTATGGCTTTCTTCACCTAGCCCCTCATTTATTGTATTTTAGCTTCCGGTAGGTAGCAGTCTTGAGATTCATAATCCCCAAAAAGTGCTGAACTGTCGAGTAATCTGGATCGTGTGCTCGCGATTCAGGACGAAATCCGTGACACAGTGACGGCAGGATGAGATATTGCATGATCGCCCCGGTGTCGTCTGAGGAATCCCTGACGCTGCGCATTAAAAAGAATATTGCACAGTGACAAGATCCTGCTGAGCAACTGAGAGTTGGAATTGACAACCGACACATGCACAGAGTAGCAAGGACTAGCCCAGCCCCTGAAACAGGCATCACTGATGACGCTTCATTCAGGGTGCGGAAAGAGGCAGCAGCAGTGACCGCAGCCTCTGCTCCCTGATCGCGTCCGTCTTCATATCCCAGGATGCACTGGGGATTTTCAAACTAAATGTTATCAAACAGGATGTTAGTAAAAAAAACAAATATACACACACACATACAAACACACCCCAGTTAGATAAATTCAGATTAACTTTTAATTAAAGTATATTAGAAAAGCAATTAGATTATTAAATTAAATAGAGATTTAGAATTAAATCAGTGTTGGTTTCAGACAACCCCTTTAAATTGTTAATTGAAATAAAAACAGTTCCCCGTTGTATTAATAAGGCAGTGATTCCAACTGTATTACCACTGGGAGACCCCCAACTCACACTCCTATTTCCCGAGTGCCTTCCATGCCAAGCTTGGTTATGGAGGCTTTGGATTACAATCCATACTGTTCAGCACAGATCATGCTTCTTACAGTGGTGGCCAAAAGTATTGGCACCCCAGCAATTCTGTCAGATAATACTCAGTTTCTACCTGAAAATGATTGCAATCACAAATTATTTGGCATTATTATCTTCATTTCATTTGCTTGCAAGGAAAAAACACAAGAGAATGAAGGAAAAATCAAATCATTGATCATTTCACACAAAACTCCAAAAATGGGCCAGACAAAAGTATTGGCACCCTCAGCCTAATACTTGGTTGCTCAACCTTTAGCCAAAATAACTGCGAACAACCGCTTCCGGTAACCATCAATGAGTTTCTTACAATGCTCTGCTGGAATTGTAGACCATTCTTCTTTGGCAAACTGCTCCAGGTCCCTGATATTTGAAGGGTGCCTTCTCCAAACTGCCATTTTGAGATCTCTCCACAGGTGTTCTATGAGATTCAGGTCTGGACTCATTGCTGGCCACCTTAGAAGTCTCCAGTGCTTTCTCTCAAACCATTTTATAGTGCTTTTGGAAGTGTGTTTTGGGTCATTGTCCTGCTGGAAGACCCATGACCTCTGAGGGAGACCCAGCTTTCTCACACTGGGCCCTACATTATGCTGCAAAATTTGTTGGTAGTCTTCAGACTTCATAATGCCATGCACACTGTCAAGCAGTCCAGTGCCAGAGGCAGCAAAGCAACTCCAAAACATCAGGGAACCTCCGCCATGTTTGACTGTAGAGACCGTGTTCTTTTCTTTGAATGCCTCTTTTTTTTCCCTGTACACTCTATGTTGATGCTTTTTCCCAAAAAGCTCTACTTTTGTCTCATCTGACCAGAGAACATTCTTCCAAAACGTTTTAGGCTTTCTCAGGTAAGTTTTGGCAAACTCTAGCCTGGTTTTTTTATGTCTCGGGGTAAGAAGTGGGGTCTTCCTGGGTATCCTACCATACAGTCCCTTTTCATTCAGACGCCGACGGATAGTACGGGTTGACACTGTTGTACCCTCGGACTGCAGGGCAGCTTGAACTTGTTTGGATGTTAGTCGAGGTTCTTTATCCACCATCCGCACAATCTTGCGTTGAAATCTCTCGTCAATTTTTCTTTTCCGTCCACATCTAGGGAGGTTAGCCACAGTGCCATGGGCTTTAAACTTCTTGATGACACTGCGCACGGAAGACACAGGAACATTCAGGTCTTTGGAGATGGACTTGTAGCCTTGAGATTGCTCATGCTTCCTCACAATTTGGTTTCTCAAGTCCTCAGACAGTTCTTTGGTCTTCTTTCTTTTCTCCATGCTCAATGTGGTACACACAAGGACACAGGACAGAGGTTGAGTCAACTTTAATCCATGTTAACTGGCTGCAAGTGTGATTTAGTTATTGACAACACCTGTTAGGTGACACAGGTAAGTTACAGGTGCTGTTAATTATATGAATTAGAGAAGCATCACATGATTTTTCAAACAGTGCCAATACTTTTGTCCACCCCCTTTTTTAGGTTTGGTGTGGAATTATATCCAATTTGGCTTTAGGACAATCCTTTTTGTGTTTTTTCATTGAAGACAAATTAAATGAAGATAATAATACCAAAGAATTTGTGATTGCAATCATTTTCAGGAAGAAACTGAGCATTATCTGACAGAATTGCAGGGGTGCCAATACTTTTGGCCACCACTGTATACAAGTCATTACCCTAGAAAGGATGTTCCTTAACATATTTCCCAGGAAAATCCATTTTGGTTTTGTTTTTGTATGTTTTATTGTGAGTCCTTAAAAGTGGCGTAATACTCTGACAACGTTGTTGACATCAGTGACCTGGGAGTCAGAAATGCTTCCAGAGGCCTTCCCCATGCTGTTCCCATGTCATTTGAGCACTGTTCCCATCGATTTGGGCAATTTTTAGGCCCTCTGTAGACCGCCTGGGGGAACCGCCTGAAAAATGCTCAAGTTTCCCATAGACTTTCATTGAGCACGTTTCTCGGGTCGAGCACCCGAGTATTCCTATTTGCTCGTCCCGAGCAATGAGTACCCGAGCATTTTAGTGCTCGCTTATCACTAGATATCAGGTTCAGTGAGGTAGATCTGTATGACATCGGCATAGAGGTCATACTGAAAGCCATGAGACTCTATGAGCTGTCCAATGCCGAAGGTGGAGATGGAGAAGAGCAGGGGTCCCAGAAATGTTCCTTAGGGGACACCGACAGACAGGAGGCGGGATGAGGAGGTGGTATGTGAGTGGGAGACACTAATGTCCTGTATGTCTATGAAGAGATCAAAAATAGGGCCAAGTCTGTGATGCCGAGAGATGAGAGAGTCTGTAGTGGTATCCATCACAACCACATTGCCACCTTTGTCGGACGGCTTTATGGTTATGGTTTGATCCTTTTCAAGTCTGCGTAGTGAATCCATTTCACCTCTTGCAAAGTTATGTTATTCCCAATGATTAGTTTTTGTCAGTTGTATGATGTCCTCCGTAACCAAATGAAGGAAGACATCTATGGAACTTAAGTCTCCGGTAGGAGGTGGCAGTCTAGAAATTTTATTTTTAAGGTCCGTGAAGGCACCAATGTATTCGGGTTCACCTCATCAAGATGATATAGCAACCTCACGCCTTGTAAAAGGTTATTGGGTATTCCCAAGTTGTCACACTCCTTTCTATCCTCCCTAAGGAAGTGCTCTTTTCATTTCAAACGTCTGATGAATAGATGCAGGACTTTTATTATTTCAAATTTGTCAAAATCAGTGGTGTGGATAAAACTTAAACCTTTACTCAGTACGCAGATTTCATCAGTAGTGAGGGGCATTGATGATAGATTGATGACCTGTGTTGTTAAACGGGATTCCGCTGGTTGGATCGGCTCCTGAGCAGGTAGTTCAGCTCTAAAAAACTCCCTCTCTGCGGGGTTCTCCTGTTATTTCCTCTCCCCTGATATCCACCCCTTCCTTTTAATTTTCCCTTTTGGGTTTTCGATTTTGTATCAGTATGTGAGACCTCTGTTTCAGAGTAGGATAAGTCTATCTCAGGAATATAATTCTGTCTGGTAAGCGCCACTGAATATTCCTTGTTTTCCCTGAATTCTTCAAGGTAATAAAGAACTTGTGTTTATACTCTTTTAGGTGGTATTGGTACCTTTCTACCTTGTTCTGTAACTGTGTTTCTTTTTTTGCGAAGTCCAGTTCTGCCGAGAATTTTTTAGTTACCTCTATTTGCTCCTTAAGAGCTTCCTTTTTATGGTGCCAGTAGGGAATAATTGACACTTCCTTCCTCGTTTTTCCCAAATAGTGAAGGTTGGTGGTATCACCCTACTATGCTAGCACATGTAGGGTATCCATGCATGTGTATCTGTATCATTTTTTGACCATAATGGTAAGCTGAGGTTCCAATCTCGTTCTTGATCTACACCCTCCTTACGTAAGTAATACACACTGTACATAACGGTAAAATATCTTTGCCCAATCATTTTCTTGTTCTATACCGCAACCTCTGAGATCATCTGCCTCTTTAGAGTACCACTGTGTGTTTATAAAAATATCAGAGTATATCCCATTTGTTTACAGTGATCCGTGACCATGTGTCTTCTTGGGGGATTGAAGGAGCAATAAAAAAATATGTGTCCCTTAATGTGGATCTCCATTTTCCAGCTGCAACCCATATAGCAGGGCATGCGTCTGAAGTATACCTGTTTATGCCACATGGCAACATGCCTGATGAGCAGCATACAGGAGGTTACAACCCTCTTACATGGTATCTTCGAGACTGGGAGGCAAGGACGAGGAGTGTGACACCTGGACACTGTTACCATGGGGCGGCGCCTTAGGCGTCGCTTCCGGAACCAGTGAGTTTCAGCAGCCATGTCCTGCGTTCCATAGACCGGAAGTGAGGTCTTCTGACCGGAAATGCGTCACACGCTGTGGACGAAGCCACCGCAGCGAAGTGTTGCTTTAAAATGGAAACAGTGTGGTGAGTGCCTATACTGCAGCATTGAGCAAGTTATCCCACAAACGTGTCTGTAACGATATTACTGTGGTACACGATCGGAATAAGTTCCTCCCCTGATGAATCAATGTGTTTGAGGAAACGCGTAGGGAGAATAGAGGAAAAAGGGATCAACACCTATGAATGAATTAGGGAACCAGCATAGTATATCCTCAACTTGGGTGAGATTTTTCCCTTTTTTTCCTACGGTTGGTGAATAATTACAGGTGTGCACACACTTACACCAATACCGCATTATTGTGCATACAGGGTGACAGTGGTATGTTGAGATCATAGCCCTATGTCACTGCATGTACAGTATGTACCTGCATCTATAAGAGTGTTATCCCCCCTTTACCAAAGTGGACAGGTTTATAGATGATGTCTGACTGATATATGCTAATTATTGTCATCCTACCTAAATACCTGAGAAAAGGCATAATATGCTCCACAGTTGAAGAAAAGGACTGGGGGTTCCACTAGTAACCACTTGAATGCTCACCTAGTTTGAATGAGCATTGCCATTTCTGCACTAAGGTACATATAAAAACTGTTCAATAGTATATGAGGATATGAGCATTTATTGTACAGTTTGTGGCCACCCCTAGCTGGTCACTAAATTGTTATTTGTACCTGCTGTGTGTTTGGCTGCATGTCCAGTGACAATTGGTTTTGGAATACTGGCACTATTCTAAGCACCTACTGGTCACTGAGGTGACCTACCTCATCTCTGTTGATATTTGTTATTGGCGTTTTTGGGTGATTTTTATTGAGTTTTTTTAATCAATTCTAATAAAAATATATTTTTAATTAGTCCAATTGCAGCTTTTCTTGACTTAAATCTGTTTGGGCATCTACCCCTTGCTTTTTTGACTATATTTTATGCATCATAGATACAGTCATTACATTAGTAGACACATAATTACCGCCCTTGTATTTCAGTTTGCCTTCATATTGTGGCAGCCGTGGATCATAAAAATGAGAACTGACATATACAACTACCTGAGTGCTATAAAATAAAGACACAAGGAGACAGAGCATTAATTTTAAACATTTTATTAAATAAAATGTTTACCCCTACCTAAAGCCAATGATCCAGAAGAAGGCAAAAAACCTGGACACGTTCAGCCAATGTGTGTCACAGGGAAAAAATTCCTTCTTGACCCCGAGAAAAGGCGATCAGTTCAAGAACCCTGGACCAAGGCCATACTACAACTAACTAACTGATATATAGAGCAATGACTCGTTTCCGGAGAGCAGATCTTCTTTGTCCTGGTAACACGCCTCACCTCTCCTTATCAGATCGGACTCTGAGCTTATAGCTTGTCTACGTTGATCTCCCCTGTAAAAATACAGAACACTACCCCCCACAAACACTACACCCCACAAACACTACCCCCCACAAACACTACACCCCACAAACACTACACCCCACAAACACTACACCCCACAAACACTAGCCCTTCGGATACAGACATAGGGCAGTTATATCATATCAGGTCCCTTATACAATTAGGTTAGACAGCAGACACCTATGTAATATGATGTCATGATGCACTGATTCCAGAATTAGATCTATATAATCAGTATATAATGACCTCATAAGACAACAAATATTATCTACAGACATATTAAATGATTAACACTAAATAATCCCATGGCTCTTGTTAGATTCTTCAGTCTTCCTTCCTGGATCCAGATATTTTTCCTGGTAAGAAAAAAATAATATGAGACAGATCAGGCAAAGACCCATAGAAAATCAGTCATAAATATATTGTACTTTATGCCCTCTTTTCTTTGCATTTTTAAATTTTGATGTAGATACTTAAAAATGGTGTAATAAATTTTAATTAAAAAAAAATTGTGTAAAATGCACATATATATATATATATATATATATATGTAAAATAAAGAGTAAAATAAATAAATATACAGTATGTCCCCCAATGTATGTACACCAACCTCTCTCCCATGTGGGGGAATAAGGGTAGATTTTTTTTGCTCCAAAAATCTGAAATTAAAGTGACAGAAGCACCACCAGCAATCTGTGCCAGCCACAGATACCACTGGAACTGTCACTGACCAAAGTAGCTTCTGTAGTGTCTCCATCCGAGGTGCCATCTTGTTACTGACCTCTGTGATAGCCCCAGGGATGTCCCCATGTTTGCTGCATAGAACTCTCAGTGTCCAACATTCCGCTGTGTGACCTCACAAAGAACCTTCATCACCCAAGTCTAGAGATTCTGCCAGCAAGGACTGGAGAAAGCTAGAACCTTACAGCCACAATCTGTAGACTTGGAGGATCGATGTCCATGTTGGCGCTAAGTTCACTAACAAATCCCTGTAAAGTTTCTCATTTACCTGTATCCTCAATCCAGGAACTTCCAATCTCCTCGTCTCATCTCCTGAAATGAGAATCTGTGTCCTCGATCCTGGATCCTCTGCTCTCCTTGTCTTCATCTCTTGAAATGAGCATTTGCCCCCTGAACACCCGTTTATATAGACCCACAGTCATTGTGACATCATGCTGTGAGGTAACAATGGCCTCCTGGATTTGATGATGTCACATATGACCATGAGTGATATCTCCATAGGTATTAATCAATATTTATAACAAGTAGTTATAATATGGCAGATCACATTGGTTAGCATCAAGGCTGGAGGAGCAGGACGAATAAGGAAAAGTTCCCAAAAGTAAAATGCATTTACTGTGACTGAAAAAAATAAATAACTTTATATTACTTCAAATGTAATTAAATGCTAGGCTCTATGACAACACTACACTGTTACCATAGGAACAAAGACCTATAGCCCATAGCAACTAGTCCAATTCCAGCTTTAGTGTATTTAAGGCCTGAAATCAAGAACATTGTGTGTTTTGTTTGCTGGTGATACATCTAGCAATGGACAAATGACAGGTAAGAGCAGAAATCATTGTCTATGAGAGAAACCATTCCCATTGTTACACATTTTCACACATTTTGTAGGTGCAGGAACTATGGACATTCCAGTTTTTGTGAAACAACAACTGCCAGCATTCACAGGATAAATATGAACAAAAGTTCAAGAATTGCTTTTTATTTTTTTCATGACATTCGCCGTGCGGTATAAGCAGGGCCGGCTCCAGGTTTTCGTGAGCCCTGGGCGAAAGAGTCTCAGTGGGCCCCTTTAACACATACCACGATTCATGACACACAGATGCCACAGAAAAATATATATATATAATACAATGCAGAAGATTTCACTTCTTACATTACATGACCGATATCTATTGTAAATTCTACAATAGCTCAGAAACCAGCGAATCGCTGCATACAGAATACTGGCCCCCATAAAATGCTCCATACAGGATATTGGCCCCCATATAACGCTCCATACAGGATACTGTTCCCCTTATTACAATCCTACAGGATACTGGCTCCCATATAACGCTCCATACAGGATACAGTCCCCATATAACGCTCCATACAGAATACTGGCCCCCATATAACGCTCCATGCAGGATGTGCCCCCATATAATGCTCCATGCAGGCTGTGCCCCCACATAATGCTCCATGCAGGCTGTTCCAACCACATAATACCTCATGCAAGCTGTTCCCACCACATAATGCCCCATGCAGGATGTCACCCCTCTTATAATGTCCTATGCAGGATGTCACCCCGCTTATAATGCCCCATTCATTATGTCACCCCCCCTTATAATGCCCCATGCAGGATGTCACCCTCGCTTATAATGCCCCATACATTATGTCACCACCCCCATATAATGCCCTATGCAGGATGTCACTTCCCCCATATAATGCCCCATGCAGTATGTCACTCCCCCCATATAATGCCCCATGAAGGATGTTACTTCCCCCCCTTTGAATGCCCCATGCAGGATGTCACCTCTCCCCCCTCTTATAATGCCCCATGCAGGATGTCACACCCCCCTCCCTTATAATGCCCCATGCAGGGTGTCACTCACCCACCTTATAATGCCCCATGCAGGATGTCACAGCATCCCCCCTTTTAATTCCCCATGCAGGATGTCACCCCCCCTTATACTGCCCCATGCAGGATGTCATCCCCCCTTCCTTATAATGCCCCATGCAGGATGTCACACCCCCCTCCCTTGTAATGGCCCATGCCTCCATACATTAAAAAAAAATAATCAAATACTCACCTCACTTCTTCTCACCTGCTGCCGCTGCTCTGGACTCCAGCGTCGCCGGCATCTTCCCACTCTGCGCTGTGACGGCTCAGGAAAGAGCGCGGTGAAAAGATGTCACCGCACCCTCTGACCTGAGACATCACAGTGCAGCAGCCGCGAAGAGACTGGAGCGGCCGCGGAGGAACGGGGAGAGATAAGTGATGAGCCGCAGGCTGTAGGGGCCCTGAGGCCCTGAGCAAGCGGGGGAGGAGCGGGTGCTGACACCGCTCTCCTCCTCTCACAGGTCCCATAGCGCGGCACGGTGCTAGACGGCGAGTGGGCCCCCCCCGCCTGCTCAGGGCCCCGGCACTTGCCCGTGTGCGCCAGGTGCTGACGCCAGCCCAGGGTATAAGTGATATGATGACTTTATTCTGTAGGTCAGTTCGATTACAGCGATACCAGATTAATATAAGATTTTTAATGTTTTCCTGCTTTTGCACAATTAAAACATTTATTTTTGGGTACATAATATTTTATTGAACCCTTTTTATTCAGCAGTATGCATAACATAGCGCCATACACTCGTCCTACTATTCTGGATCAACATTGGAGCAATTTTTTATACGCTAGTATGACTCCAGCCGTTTCCAAACTGATAGTCCTATAAGAGATCACTTTATTGAGCTCTGTCCAGTTTGCCTTATATACCGTATTTTTTGAACCATAAGACGCACTTTTTCCCCCCAATTTATGGGGGTGCGTCTTATGGTCCAAATGTACTGTTTTGTGATGTGGAGGCGGCTGGGGTTGCGGCAGCGTCGGGGGCTGCAGCAGCTGGGGCGGCGATGGAATGGTGTTACCCAGTAAGGAGCGGCGGCAGCAGCATGTTTGTGGGCTCAGCCATGAATTCACTATGTCCACACTAGCTATCAGGAGGTGGGCGGTCTCAGGTCCAGATCGCGCGCTGCAATGACGTTACAAAGAGGCAGGGCCGGGGCAACAAAGAACAGCACAGCGCGCAGTCATTACCGACCCTGCCTCTTCGTAACGTCACTGCAGAGCTTGATCAGGATGAGAGACCGCCCACCTCCTGATTTCGAGCACGGCCATAGTGAATTCATGGCTTTGCCCACAAACATTCTGCTGCCGCTGCTCATTACTGGGTAAAATCGCTCCTTCGCCACCACAGTCCCCTCCGCTGCCACAGCCCCCTCCGCTGCCACAGCCCCCTGCCGCCACAGCCCCCTCTGCTGCCACAGCCCCCTGCCGCCACAGCCCACTCCGCTGCCACAGCCACAGCCCCATCCGCTCATACAGCCACAGCCCCCTCCGCTGCCACAGCCCCAGCCCCCTGCTGCCACAGCCCCCTCCTGCCACAGCCCCTTTCAGCCCCAGCCGCCTCCGCTGCCACAGCCCCAGCCCCCTCCTGCCACAGCCCCCTCCGCCGCCACATCTCCCTCCGCTGCCCCAGCCACCTCCGCTGCCACAGCCCCAGCCGCCTCCGCTGCCCCAGCCCCAGCTGCCTTCACTGCCCCAGCCACAGCCCCCTCCGCCGCTGCAGCCCCAGCTCCCTCCACCTCCGCTGCCACAGCCCCAGCCGCCAGCACTGCCACAGCCCCAGCCACCTCCGCTGCCACAGCCCCAGCCCCCTCTGCAGCCCCAACCGCCTCCGCCCGCTGCCACAGCCCCAGCCACCTCAGCTGCCACAGCTCCCTCCGCAGCCCCAGCCGCCTCCGCTGCCACAGCCCCAGCCCCCTCCTGCCACAGCCCCCTCCGCCGCCACAGCCCCCTCCGCTGCCCCAGCCACCTCCGCTGCCACAGCCCCAGCCGCCTCCGCTGCCCCAGCCCCAGCTGCCTTCACTGCCCCAGCCACAGCCCCCTCCGCCGCTGCAGCCCCAGCTCCCTCCACCTCCGCTGCCACAGCCCCAGCCGCCTACGTTGCCAAAGCCGCCTACACTGCCACAGCCCCCTCTGCAGCCCTGGCTCCCTCCGCCTCCGCTGTCACAGCCCCAGCCGCCTCCGCAGCCCCAGCCGCCTTCGCTGCCACAGCCCCAGCCACCTCCGCTGCCACAGACCCAGCCCTCGCTGCAGCCCCAACCGCCTCCGCCCGCTGCCACAGCCCCAGCCACCTCTGCTGCCGCAGCCCCCAGCCAGTGTGACCCCGCTTCTTGCCTATCGTGGGTCCAGAATGAGAGGCAAGCATTATGACGTAGAAGTAAAATATAAAGTAAAGTGAAAAAGCACATGACATAAAACATTGTACTACTCCTGTGGTGAACTATAACTCCCAGCATGCCATAAGAGCTGAAGGACTTGCTGGAAGTTATAGTTCTCCTCAGAGCAACCACATGACAAATATGTGGTGAACTATAACTCCCAGCATGGCAAAAGAGCTGTAGGACATGCTGCGAGTTATAGTGCCCCTCAAAGTCAACCACAATACCTGTGGGATCTTAAAGAGGACATACCATACATGGCTGAATACAGCCAGTACATGATACAAGCAACCAGTGGATCGAGCAGCATACTGGCTGTATGACTTCAGCCACATTTGTTTTTTGGCGTTTCTTCCTGCGTGTGTGTACAGTTAGACCACTCAGTCATTGACAGCAGGAGAGGAGAAGCCAAAGGACGGTATGTTTTCCTCTGCCGCAGCATTTCAGACGGAAGACTGAAACATACCATATCAGCCTTACGTCGTACATCCGGTGTCTGATACATTCTGCCTGATCCACGGGCAGCATGCATCAGCTATCGCAATCCATGGGCAGAATGCTTCAAAAGGTTTTTCTCCACTATTTTCCGCCTCTAAAACCTTGGTGCGTCTTATGGTCCGGTGCGTCTTATAGTCCGAAAAATACGGAGCTTCCTGCTGACATCAACTGACCTGTATGAGAATGTTCGGACAGGTCTGGGCATGTACGTTGGAATATTTCCAATATATAATGCATTAATATTATAAGTGAATAGGCTTTGCATGTATAACTTAAAATATAAACGTGTCAGGTAAATTCGGAGTTCATGTTTGGAATCAGCGCATTCAATTTAGTGTAAATCACAATAAATCAAAATATTTTTCTCTTAGTAGCAAAATCATTGTTGACATGCACTTACTTTTCTAATGTGGTCACTAACCATTAATACAATAACCTTAGCAATCCAGATAATAGATTATCTGCTTGAAGATGGGGTGCCTAAAAGTTTAAAGAAACTCCAGAAGGAGATCAACTTGCCTCATTATCTTTTTACGAATACCTACAACTTAGGCACACATAATGGCCCCAGTCAACCACGACAAAGGATGTTAATACACAATCACTTTATCACAGATATGATCATATCTGTGAACCACACACATGGTTTAATTTCTACTAAATGTTAACAACTTCTGTGACCTTGCATAGATGAGAACCCTCTGACAGTTAAAGGTTTATTCTCATCTCCAAGATCATAACTCAATGTGTATTAGGTGTAATAATAATATTAGCAAATTCCTCAAATTATAAATGTAATATAGTTCTTCTGATTCACTATGTTGCTTACCCCATGCACAGATCATTGCAACATCTTAGGTATCCATGTGTCACGCAAGATGTGGGAAAAACTTACTGCATCACAAAGGCAAGAAGGAAAGGAAGTCCAGATTCTAGGGAAAGGGGGGAAGTGGAGACCTCCTAGGTTGATCTAGCATCACCCTGTCTTCCCTAACGTCCTTGTATTGGCTCTTCACCAATCGCCGCACATGTGCCTTGCCCTGTCTTTCCCTGGCATATGGCTAACGCTAGGGAAGGGAGGAAATGAGCACTAGTTGATCTCAATTAAACACTATAGACAACAGAAGTAGACAAACAGGGGGAAATTACTTAGCTTTAGACGAACTCCAGACAAATGCGCACACGTTCTCAAGCTCCAAACAGCAAGAAGTACTGCTCTTGCTAAAGCCTTCACAAGTTGTAATGAATACACAGCAGATATTTATACAACCAGGCAGGGTGTTAATTAGCGAGAGGAAGGTAGCCGCTGGGTCCTAGAGACAGAGTCTAAGAAAATGTCTGTAAAGCCAAACAGGAGGAGAGCGGACCCTTCCCGCGAGGGCTCACAATCTACAAAGGATAGGTGAGCATACAGTAGATGAGGGAAGAGCTGGTCATGCAGCGGTATGGTGCAAAGAAGGTTACTGCAGGTTGTAGGCTTGTCGGAAGAGGTGGGACTTCAGGTTCCTTTTCAAGGTTTCCTTGGTAGGCAAGAGTCTTTTATGATTGGAGGTGTTGGTCTGCTTCTTTCAACAAAATGTACTTTTCAGGTTATCCCCCCTGTACCCTCCCTTATCTTCCCGTCTTTTGAGGCCCACACAGTCAGACTCTACCGGCCCTTCTCCCTGCGAGTGGCGGTTGTCTATCGCCCTCCAGGTCCCCCCCGTCAATTCCTGGATCACTTTGCTGCCTGGCTTCCAAATTTTCTATCCTGCGACATCCCCACGATAATCATGGGAGACTTTAACATCCCAATTGGCGATCCTCTTTCCCCATCTGCCGCTCATCTTTTATCCCTAACCTCCTCCTTCGGCCTTTCACAGCTTGCTAATTCTCCTACACATGAGGATGGGAACACATTGGACCTGATCTTCTCCCGGCTTTGCTCAGTACATGTGTAGCACCCTGAGGATTCGGCTGCTACAGGGGTATTGCACCTCAACCCAGAGGTGTGATATTCCACTCCCGGGTAAGGATGGAGTGTGGAACTGAGCTCGGTAGGCTGCATGCACTACATACATCCCATTTCCGAGGAGCAGGCCGACGGTACTCCCACTTAGAAATGTGCAGGTACGACCGAGTCTGTTCCTGGCTGGAGTGGGAGGGGGGTGGTACATCCCAAGTAGTGTAGGGGCAGATAGGGGGAGCAGCCTGGGTAAAGATAGGAGCTCATTGGGTGCTGGTCACCTGAGCTCACACATAGAGGGTGTATATAAGGTGGGCACCATCAAAGAACAGGGTCAGTCTGTCAGAGTAAGAAGCAGAGGAGCAGAGAAGCCCCAGAGAGAGAGAGAGGAGAAAGAAAGAGAGACCCAGAGGGGGAAACAGAAAAGGAACTCTGAGAACCCAAAGTCCATCAGCGGGTGAAGAGTTGGCATCAGGGTACCGGAACCCAAGCTGGTGGGGGCAAAAACACACCCCAGCCAGAGACCGGAGGCTGTGGGCAGCGTCTGCCACGGCCACCCACCACATCCACCACGAAGGCATACCACGTGGAGGGTCAGGGAACCCAAGGCCAAGGGTCTCCCAACAGAAGGCCCGAGGGAGCTGGACCTGGGTGGATCACTAGTGGGGACGGCCAGAGAAAGGACAGAAGGAGAGCTCAGGGTCACGCTCCGGACTTGCTTGGGGGTTGGCTGGATCCAGGACCTGGTGGATGCAGCACGGCTCGGGAGGTCACTCGAAGCTGGAGTGACCGGAACATCAGCAGTGAGTAAATACCCTTAACTGCATAACCCGACTCTGTCTTCATTACCATCTATGCTGCACCACCACAACCCCCATCCTCTGCACCTGACCCCCTGAGGCTATACCCTACCCGTTGGGGGTTATACCATAAAAAGCTGCACCTACACCATCAGCCTCAGCGGACCCTGCTGCAGCGGCGGCCATAGTGACCGCAATACAACGGGTGGCGTAGTCGACATTAAGAACTTATTAACATCTGTAGGACTGCCACATACAACTGAGTTTGACACCCTGGGCACGGACCGGGTCACAGCCACTCGGAAGACTACAACCCCCATCTGATCCGGCTCCAGGTATTCCCCTAAAGAATATGGCCCAGGGGGCGCGTCAACTTTGGCGTAGTCGGCAGGATTACGTGCCCGCAACCACCGGGTACTGCGTGCCTGAAGAAAAGTGCAAGTTTACCTCAGAAAGAAGTCTCCCGCCGGTTCCGGAGGGTCCACGCCATCGGACCCCATCACAGGTCGTTTCCCGCCGATTGTCCACCATTTCCAGCTTGGTCCCGCCATCTGCAGAGTTTCCCGCCACTGGGCGACGCTTCCCGCCAAATCCGAAGATTTCCCGCCTTGGAAGAGCAGCGGACGCCATTATGGGCGTGCCAAAGGAGGGCAAGAGGCCGCCTCCCATCGTGGGCCAGGACAGAAAATGGCGCCAAAAGTGGAAACCGCCCCCACCAACAGAGACTGTGATGCTGGAGGTGTCTGTCAGCGTGAAAGAACTACCCCTGGAGCTGACAGTCACCGAGTTGCCCCGGGACCGCCCTCGAAGTGGGAGGAGACGAAAGAAAAGAACGAAGATGGGTGCCGCCTGGAGCAGTCTGGAGCGAGCGCACCCGGAGACAAGAAGTCTAACGAGGAGACTAGAGCGAGCGCACCCGGAGGCAAGAAGCCTGGAGAAGAGTATCGGAGGAGCTTACCCGGAGATGGCGAGAAAGCAGAGCAGCACCGGCCCGCTGGCCAGGAGCCTGCTGGAGACGACTGTAGGAGAGCAGAGCAGCACCGACCCGTTGGTCAGGAGCCTGCTGGAGACAACGACCCCACTAGGCCTAGTGGAGGTCCTAGCACAGCTTCCCCGAGACCGGGAGTGTGCGCAGACCGCTCTGGAGGGCCTCGCAAGGAGGATGGCCCGGGTGCAGCGAGAGACGTTGGCGGAGTGGAGCCGTGAGATGGCCCAGCAGACCGAGACCTGTCAGCGGAGCACGCCACCCGAGACGAGGAGACAGACCGCCTCTGAGGATGGCGCGGGAGGACTGAAGGCCGGAGACGGCGCCGAGAAGGGAGCCGAACGAGTGGAGGCAGGTAAAGGGGACGCCTATACCCCAGACCGGGAAACCGCGTACCTGCCCCAGCTCCCCGTCGCAGAGCCCGAAGTCTATCCTGCCGTGCCCGTCGCTGCAACGTCACCGCCGCCGACTAGGCCTCAAACGGGAGCCGCGACCCCTGTGACGTCACACGCCTCGACCCCGAGCGTGACCAAGCAGGAAGTACCACCAGCCTGGTCGCAAGGCCTAGTACCCCCGGGCGCCGCAATACCAACAGCGCCCTCTACCTCCGCGGAGCCCCCGGCCTGGTCGCAGGGCCAAGTAGCCCAGGGCGCCGCCGTCCTTACGGTGCCCTTTACCTTCCAGATACCCCAGGCCTGGCCGCAAGGCCCGGGCAACCAGGGCGCCACCACCACCGCGCCCATAAGACCAAGAGTGCCGCATCTGGGAGAGGACCTGTACGCCCAGCATACGTGCCCGGATGGGCAGCCATTTATATGGCCACCGGAGTTTCACCATCCCCGACTCCGGAGAGAGAGACCCCTGGATGAACCCCTGATCCCGGCTCCAAAGCCCGTAAAGAGGATCTCGCCCCCGCTAGCGGAAGCACAGTTTGAGTGGGACCCCACCGGAGAAGATCTTATGGGATTCACTCAAGAGACTCGGGCAGCTGCAGCGGAGCGTGCTGAGTGCTGCCGCCAACAGCTCGAGGACTTCGAGAGGGAGCGGAGAGAGAGGCGGGTACGGGAACAGCTAGCTCAAGTAAAGAGCGCGGAGCAGAAGAGCAGGGCCAGGAGAGACCCCCGTGCAGCGCATAGTCCCCGCACCACCGGGACTGTGATAAAGTTTAACCTGCAGCATGGGTGGGGCTTCATCCGAGACCACCATACCCTAGGCGACGTCTTTGTGACCAGAAGAGACGTTGAGTCCCACCTACCGGAGGGACACAGAGGTCGTGACCTTTACATCGGGGACGAGGTCACCTTCACCCGGCACAAGTGTGCCAAAGGTCCTTACGCCCTCCATGTGCATCGCCTGACGGAGGAAGAGCTGCGGTGTGAGGAGGAAGAACAAGAGGACCCGGACGGGTCTGAAACTAGAGCCAAAGGTAACCAAAAAGCAAGAGCAGGAGGACGCCGTCGCTAAGGACAGCGAAGCAGAAGCTGTATATAGTTGCCCGTCGGGGCACAGTAAACTGAAACTGAAACTGAAACTGAAACTGAAACTGTTGTTGCTAATATAGTCCCCGTTGGGACCAGCATGTGTGAACTGTTACCCGTTTTTCCCTAAATCCCACTGACCGAGGACTGAGAGCGGTCATTCCTCCCCAATACCTGGCCGAGGACTGAGGGCGGCCATAATCCCTGTATATAGTTGCGCGTCCTAAAGCGCCCCCTACCGGTTTTATAGGAAAACCAGTTTTCCAGAAAGACTGTCGCACTTTACCCGGTCACTCGTTGCACGGTGACCGGAGGAGGAGCCAGAGGCGACGAGAATGTTTTATCTGAAAAGTTTTATATATATATAATGTTTTATATATTTTATATGTTTATGCAAAAATTTGTATGTTTGGTGTTATGTCTTACAGCCCGAGGACGTGCTGTGATTTACCAGGGGGGAATGTAGCACCCTGAGGATTCGGCTGCTACAGGGGTATTGCACCTCAACCCAGAGGTGTGATATTCCACTCCCGGGTAAGGATGGAGTGTGGAACTGAGCTCGGTAGGCTGCATGCACTACATACATCCCATTTCCGAGGAGCAGGCCGACGGTACTCCCACTTAGAAATGTGCAGGTACGACCAAGTCTGTTCCTGGCTGGAGTGGGAGGGGGGTGGTACATCCCAAGTAGTGTAGGGGCAGATAGGGGGAGCAGCCTGGGTAAAGATAGGAGCTCATTGGGTGCTGGTCACCTGAGCTCACACATAGAGGGTGTATATAAGGTGGGCACCATCAAAGAACAGGGTCAGTCTGTCAGAGTAAGAAGCAGAGGAGCAGAGAAGCCCCAGAGAGAGAGAGAGGAGAAAGAAAGAGAGACCCAGAGGGGGAAACAGAAAAGGAACTCTGAGAACCCAAAGTCCATCAGCGGGTGAAGAGTTGGCATCAGGGTACCGGAACCCAAGCTGGTGGGGGCAAAAACACACCCCAGCCAGAGACCGGAGGCCGTGGGCAGCGTCTGCCACGGCCACCCACCACATCCACCACGAAGGCATACCACGTGGAGGGTCAGGGAACCCAAGGCCAAGGGTCTCCCAACAGAAGGCCCGAGGGAGCTGGACCTGGGTGGATCACTAGTGGGGACGGCCAGAGAAAGGACAGAAGGAGAGCTCAGGGTCACGCTCCGGACTTGCTTGGGGGTTGGCTGGATCCAGGACCTGGTGGATGCAGCACGGCTCGGGAGGTCACTCGAAGCTGGAGTGACCGGAACATCAGCAGTGAGTAAATACCCTTAACTGCATAACCCGACTCTGTCTTCATTACCATCTATGCTGCACCACCACAACCCCCATCCTCTGCACCTGACCCCCTGAGGCTATACCCCACCCGTTGGGGGTTATACCATAAAAAGCTGCACCTACACCATCAGCCTCAGCGGACCCTGCTGCAGCGGCGGCCATAGTGACCGCAATACAACGGGTGGCGTAGTCGACATTAAGAACTTATTAACATCTGTAGGACTGCCACATACAACTGAGTTTGACACCCTGGGCACGGACCGGGTCACAGCCACTCGGAAGACTACAACCCCCATCTGATCCGGCTCCGGGTATTCCCCTAAAGAATATGGCCCAGGGGGCGAGTCACATGACTTTACTAACTCTCCCCTTCCACTCTCTGACCATAATCTTCTTTCATTCTCTGTCAAGAACTGTGACTCTACTCAAGACACTCCCACCGTCCACACTTATAGAAATTTATGCGCCATTAACACCCAGAAATTTATAAAAAGGTTGCAATTATCATTGGCCCCAATCTCCTCCCTCTCATGTCCCGACTCTGCATTGAAGCATTATAACAAAATAATACTATGCGCCCTGGATGAAGCCGCACCTCCTACACAAAGAAAAATTTGGCATAGACGGTGACAACCCTGGCACACGCCTCAAACACGTCTTCTCCAGAGGTACTCCAGGTGCGCTGAACGGCTGTGGAGAAAATCAAATCTGTCCGAAGATTTCCTCCACTATAAATTTATGCTGAAAACATATAACTCTGCCCTTCACCTCTCCAAACAAACCTACTTTAACAACCTCATAATCTCACTTTCCAATAATCCTAAACGACTCTTTGACACGTTTCATTCTCTCCTTAATCAAACAACACAGGCCCCGACCACCGACCTCAGCGCTGACGATCTGGCCATTTATTTCAAAGAAAAAATTGACCATATCCGACAGGAAATTTTCTCCCAATCCCCAAATGTTATGCATGCTCTCCCCCGCCACATTGTATCTTGCTCATTTTCTGACTTCGAACCAGTCACGGAAGATGAAGTGATCAGGCTCCTTGCATCTTCTCGCCCTACCACCTGCACCTGTGACCCTATTCCCTCACATCTCCTTCAGTCCCTTGCTCCAGCTGTCACCACTCACCTAACTAAAATTTTCAACCTTTCCCTCTCATCTGTTATCTTTCCCTCTTCTTTTAAACACGCCAGCATACAACCATTACTTAAAAAACCATCCCTCGAACAGAACTGCACGGCCAACTACATACCTGTTTCCAATCTTCCCTTTATCTCTAAACTCCTGGAACGCCTTGTCCATTCCCGTCTAATCCGCTATCTCTCAGACAACTCTCTTCTTGACCCTTTACAATCTGGTTTCCGCTCTTTACATTCTACTGAAACTGCCCTCACTAAAGTCTCTAATGATCTACTAACAGCTAAATCTAATGGTCACTACTCCCTGCTGATTCTCCTGGATCTCTCTGCAGCATTCGACACTGTGGATCACCAGCTCCTCCTCACTATGCTCCGCACTATTGGCCTCAAGGACACGGTTCTCTCCTGGTTCTCCTCTTATCTCTCTGACCGCTCCTTCTCTGTGTCTTTTGCCGGCTCCTCCTCCTCCCTACTTCCTCTTACTGTCGGGGTTCCTCAAGGATCAGTCCTAGGCCCCCTTCTTTTCTCCTTATACACCGCTCCTATTGGACAAACAATCAGTAGATTCGGTTTTCAGTACCATCTCTATGCTGATGACACCCAATTATACACCTCTGCTCCGGACATCACCCCTGCATTACTACAAAAGACCAGTGATTGTCTTTCTGCCGTATCTAACATTATGTCCTCCCTCTACCTAAAACTGAATCTGTCAAAAACTGAACTACTCGTATTTCCTCCCTACACTAACCTACCTGTGCCCGATATTGCCATTTCCGTTTGTGGCTCAACCATTACTGCCCAGCAACAAGCCCACTGTCTTGGGGTCATTATTGATTCAGATCTTTCTTTCACTCCTCACATCAAATCACTCGCTCGTTCATGTCATCTACACCTCAAAAACATCTCAAGAATCAGGACTTTTCTCACCTTTGACTCAGCAAAAACTCTTACTGTCGCTCTTATTCATTCTCGTCTTGACTATTGCAACGCTCTACTAATCGGTCTCCCTCTTACTAAACTCTCCCCTCTCCAATCCGTCCTGAACGCAGCAGCCAGGATCATATTCCTCGCCAACCGCTACTCCGATGCCTCTTCCCTGTGCCAGTCATTGTATTGGTTGCCCATCCAATATAGAGTTCATTTTAAACTTATCACGCTTACCCACAAAGCGCTCCATGCTTCAGTACCCCCCTACATCTCCTCCCTTGTCTCAGTCTACCACCCTGCACGTGCCCTCCGTTCTGCAAATGACTTAAAACTAAAATCCTCCATAATCCGAACTTCCCACTCCTGTCTCCAAGATTTCTCGCGTGCTGCGCCAATTCTCTGGAATGCACTACCCAGGACAGTTCGATTAATTCCCAATACCCACAGTTTCAAGCGAACCCTAAAAACACATTTCTTTAGACTGGCGTATCACCTAAACACACTGTGTCCATCCCAGTATTCCCCCATATTAAAATCTTCTTCAACTTCGAGTTCAAACCAACCATGCACATAATAGCCTCTGTCAGGACTGCACACATACTGGCTGGCGACCAGTCCATGTATTATTATTTATCCTATTCAGTATATCAAGGCTGCATTATACAATATATGTACTTTTTACCTTTTGTGTCTCCCCCACTTCCTCATAGACTGTAAGCTCGCGAGCAGGGTCCTCACTCCTTTCGATATGAGATATGCTTATTCTGTATTGTCTGTATATGTCCCCCCTAAAAATTTGTAAAGTGCTGCGGAATATGTTGGCGCTATAAAAATAAACTATTATTATTATTATTATTATTATTATTATTATTATTGGATAGAGAGTTCCAGAGTAGCAGGGATGAATGGGATAAAGTTTGTGTGCGATTGTGGGAAGAGAAGATAAGAAGTGAGTAGAGCAGGAGATCTTGTGAGGATTGGAGGTTGCGTGCAGGTATGTACCGGGAGATTAAGTCACAGATACATGGAGGAGACAGGTTGTGGATGGCTTTATGTGCCATGGTTAGGGTTTTGAACTGGAGTCTCTGGGCAACGGGGAGCCACTGAAGGGATTGACAGAGAGGAGACGCATAGGAATAGAGGGGAGACAAGTGGATTAGTCGGGCAGCAAAGTCGGGTGAGATGAGGAGGTGGTGTGTGAGTGGGAGAGACTGATGTTTTGTCTGTCTATGAGGAGATACAAGATAGGGCCAAGTCTGTGATGCCGAGAGATGAGAGAGTCGGTAGTGGTATCCATCACAACCACATTGCCGCCTTTGTCGAACGGCTATATGGTTATGGTTTGATCCTTTTCAAGTCTGCATAGTGAATCCATTTCACCTCTTGAAAGGTTATGTTGTTCCCAATGCTTAGTTTTTGTCAGTTGTATGATGTCCTCCGTAACCAAATTAAGGAAGAAATCTATGGAACTTAAGTCTCCGGTAGGAGGTGGCATTCTAGAAATTTTATTTTTAATGTCCGTGAAGGGATCAATGTATTAAGGTTCACCTCATCAAGATGGTATAGCAACCTCACGCCTTGTAGAAGGTTATTGGGTATTCCCAAGTTGTCACACTCCTTTCTATCCTCCCTAAGGAAGTGCTTTTTTAATTTCAAACGTCTGATGAATAGATGCAGGTCTATTATTATTTCAGATTCATCAAAATCAGTAGTGTGGATAAAACTTAAACGTTTACTCAGTACGCATATTTCATCAGTAGTGAGGGGCATTGATGATAGATTGATGACCTGTGTTGTTAAACGGGATTCCGCTGGTTAGATCGGCTCCTGAGCAGGTAGTTCAGCTCTAAAAACTCCCTCTCTGCGGGGTTCTCCTGTTATTTCCTCTCCTCCGAAATCCACCCCTTCCTTTTAATTTCCCCTTTTGGGTTTTGGATTTTGTATCAGTATGTGAGACCTCTGTTTCAGAGGAGCATAAGTCTATCTAAGGAATATAATTCTGTCTGGTAATCGGCACCTAATATGCCTTGTTTTCCCTGAATTCTTCTAGGTAATAAAAAGCTTGTGTTTACACTCTTTTAGGTGGTATTGGTACCATTCTACCTTGTTCTGTAACTATGTTTCTTTTTTTGCGAAGTCCAGTTCTGATGAGAATTTCCTAGTTACCTCTATTTGCTACTTAAGAGCTTCATTTTTAGGGTGCCAACCACCATGTGAGGTAGGGGACAATATAGAATAGGGAGAGAGTAGGGAATAATAGACACTTTCCTTCCCAGTTTTTTCCAAATAATGCAGGTTGGTGGTATCACCCTACTAGCTTAGCACATGTAGGGTATCCATGCATGTGTATCTGTATCATTTCTTGACCCTAATGGGAAGCTAAGTGCCTAATCTCATTCTTGATCTAGACCCCCCTGACATAACTAATAAACAATGGTAAAATATCTTTGCCCAATCATTTTCTTGTTCTATACCCCATTAATATATATAACTGTGATGTACCTCTGAGACCATCGGCCTCTTTAGAGTACCAATGTGTGTTTATAAAAATATCAGGGTATATTCCATTTGTTTAGAGTGATCCGTGACCATGTGTCTTCTTGGGGGTTTGAAGGCGCAATAAAAAATATGTGTCCCTTCACGTGGATCTCCATTTTCCAGCTGCAAACCCTATAGCAGGGCATGCGTCTGAAGTACACCTGTTTATGCCGCATCACAACATGTCTGAGGAGCAGAATATACAGTCGGTACGGAAAGTATTCAGACCCCTTTAAATATTTCACCTTGTTTCATTGCAGCCATTTTATAAGTTTAAAAAGTTCATTTTTTTTCTCATTAAAGTACACTCTGTACCCCATCTTGACTGAAAAAAAAACAGAAATGTAGAAATTTTTACAAATTTATTAAAAAAAGCAAAAGCTGAAATATCACATGGTCATAAGTATTCAGACCCTTTGCTCAGACACTCATATTTAAGTCACATGGTGTCCATTTCCTTGTGATCCTCCTTGAGAGGGTTCTACTCCTTGTGCGGTAGCGCTATTGATCATGTTGAGGGGCACTCACTTCACCGGGTTAATTAAAGCACACATGCAACGTTTTCCAGTAATCTAAAGTCCAGCAGTTTATTACACATCATAAACTGCTTATAACATAGTCCATCTCAGGGGCTCGCAGGAATATTACACATGTAATTGTAGCACCCTGAGGATTCGGCTGCTACAGGGGTATTGCACCTCAATCCAGAGGTGTGATATTCCACTCCCGGGTAAGGATGGAGTGTGGAACTGAGCTCAGATAGCTGCATACACTACATACATCCCATTTCCGAGGGACAGACCGATGGTACTCCCACTAGGAATATGTGCAGGTACGACAGTGTCTGTCCCTGGCTGGAGTGGGAGGGGGGTGGAACATCCCAGTAGTGTAGGGGCAGATAGGGGGAGCAGTCTGGGTAATGCTAGGAGCTCATTGGCTGCTGGTCACCTGAGCTCACACATAGAGGGAGTATATAAGGTGGGAACCATCTTAGATCAGGGTCAGTCTTCTGTAGAGGGTTAGTGAGTCCTGAGAGAGGTCCAGGAGCGCCTGCAGAGAGAAGAGAGAGGAGAAGAGAAGGACCCAGAGGGGGAGAAGAAGGAACCCCAAGAACCCAGAATTAAACCAGAAGGGTGAAGGGTTGGCACGCAAGGGAACCGGATCCCAAATTAGTGGAGGAGAGAAACAACCCTCAGCTAAGAACCGGAGGCTGCGTCATTTCATGTGGAGCAGCCTCTCACTAAGTCCACTAAGAAGGCACACCAGGCATAGGGTCAGGGAACCCCGGAGAGGTGCACCCACCAAGAGGCCCGAGGGAGCCGGATATAAGTGGACCCCTGGTGAGAAAGGCCAGTAGAAAGGACAGTCAGAAAGGGAGCTCAGGACCACGCTCCAGAATTGCTTGGGGGTTGGCCGAGTCCAGGACCTGGTGGACGCAGCACGGCTCGGGCGGTCACTCAAGGCCAGAGTGACCAACAGAACAGCAGTAAGTAAAAACCCTGAACTGCACAGCCCGACTCTGAGTCTTCTTACCATCCACACTGCACCACCACTACCACCATCCTCTACACCTGACCCCCTGAGGCTATACCCCTCCCGTTGGGGGTTATACTACCCGAAGCTGCACACATACCACCAGCCTCAGCGGACCCTGCTGCAGCGGCGGCCGTATTGACCGCAAATCAACGGGTGGCGTAGTCGACACAAAGAACAACTAATAACATCTGTAAAGACTGCCACACACTGAGCTTGACACCCTGGGCACGGACCGGGTCACCGCCACTCGGAGACTACAACCCCCATCTGATCCGGCTCCGGGTATCCCCCAAACAACACTGGCCCAGGTGGCGCGTCAACTTTGGCGTAGTCGGCAGGATAACGTGCCCGTAACAACCGGATACTGCGTGCCTTAAGAAAAGTTCACCGTTACCTCAAAAAGAAGTCTCCCGCCGGTTCCGGAGGGTCCCCGCCAAAGGACCCCATCACAGGTCGTTTCCCGACGGTTGTCCGCCATTTGCAGCTTTTTCCCGCCATCCATGGAGTTTCCCGCCACTGGGAGACGATTCCCGCCATTTCCAAGGATTTCCCGCCTTGGAAGAGCGGACGCCATTATGGGCGTGCCAGAGGGTGGCAAAATGCCACCTCCCATCGTGGGCCAGGTCGAAGAATGGCGCCAAAAGCGGAAACCGCGCCCACCAACAGAGACTGTGATGCTGGAAGTGTCCATCAGCGTGAGAGAACTGCCCCTGGAACTGACAATCACTAAGTTGCCCCGGGACCACCCTCAATGTGGGAGGAGACAGAACAAAAGAACGAAGATGGGTGCAGCCTGGAGGAGTCTGGAGAGAGCGCACCCGGAGACAAGAAGTCTGGAGAGAGCGCACCCGGAGACAAGAAGTCTGGAGAGGAGTCCAGAGAAAGCGTACCCGGAGATGGAGGGAGAGACAGGCAGCACCGACCCAGTGCTCAGGAGCCTGCTGCAAGCAACAACCCCACTAGGCTTAGTGGAGATCCTAGCACAGCTCCCCCGAGACCGGGAGTGTGCACAAACCGCGCTGGAGGGCCTCGCACGGAGGATGGCCCAGGTGCAGCAAGACACGCTGACGGAGTGGAGCCGTGAGATGGCCCAGCAGACCGGAACCCGTCAGCGGAGCACGCCGCCCGAGACGAGGAGACAGACCGCCTCTGAGGATGGCGCAGGAGGAATGAAGGCAGGAGACGGCGCCGAGAAGGGAGCTGAACGGACGGAGGCAGGTAAAGGGGACGTCTCTACCCCGAGCCGAGAAACCGAGTACCTGTCCCAGCTCCCCGTCGCAGAGCCCGAAATTCCCCCTGCCGTGCCCGTCGCTGCATCGTCACCGTGCCAGACTAGGCCTCAAGCAGAAGCCGCGGCTGCGACCCCTGTGACGTCACGCGCCTCAACCCTGAGCGCGGCGAAGCAGGAAATACCATCGGCCTGGTCGCAAGGTCTAGTACCTCCGGGCGCCGCAATTCCAACAGCGCCCCCTACCTCCGCGGAGCCACTGGCCTGGTCGCAAGGCCGAGTAACCCCGGGCGCCGCCGTCTTCACGGTGCCCTTTACGTTCAGGGTACCCCAGGCCTGGTCGCAAGGCCTGGCGAACCCGGGCGCCGCTTCCACCACCGCGCCCTCAACATCTAGAGTACCGCACCTGGGTGAAGATCTATTTGCCCAGCACACGTGCCCGGATGGGCAGCCCTCTGTATGGCCCCAGGAGTACTACCAACTGGAACTCCAAAGAGCAAGGCCCCTGTGCGAGCCCCTGATTCCGGCTCCGAAGCCCGTCAGGAGAACCCCGCTCCCGCTAGAAGAAGCACAATTCGAGTGGGACCCCACCGGAGGAGACCTCATGGGGTTCACTCAAGAAACGCGGGCAGCCGCAGCAGAGCGAGTGGAGTGCTGCCGCCAGCAGTTGGCAGCCTTCGAGCAAGAGCGGAAAGAGAGGCGGATCCGTGAGCAGCGGCTGCAGGAACAGAGCGCAGGGCAGAAGAGCCGGACCAGGAGGAACCCCCGTGCAGCTCATGGTCCCCGTACCATCGGGACTGTGATTAAATTCAACCTGCAGCATGGGTGGGGCTTCATAAGAGACCATCATACCCCCGGCGACGTCTTTGTAACCCGCAGAGACGTAGAAAGCCATCTGCCGGAGGGACACAGAGGTCGTGACCTGTACGTAGGGGACGAGGTCACGTTCACCCGGCACAAGTGTGCCAAAGGACCCTACGCCCTCCATGTACATCGCTTGACGGAGGAGGAGCTGCGGTGTGAGGAGGAGCAAGAGGACCCGGACGGGTCTGAAGAAGGAGCAGGAGGACGCCGTCATTAAAGTACGGTAAAGAGACTGTAAATAGTTACCCGTCAGGGTATAAGAACTGTTACTGCTGCTAGTTAAAATATAGTCCCCGTTGGGACCAGCAAATTGAACTGAAACCCGTGTGTCCCTATTCCCACTGACCGAGGACTGAGAGCAGTCATTCCTTTCCTAATACCTGGCCGAGGACTGAGAGCGGCCATATTTCCCCTTGTACATAGTTGCGCTTTCTAAGGCGCCCCCTACCGGTTTTATAGGAAACTGTTGTTTTTCTACCAGAGACTGTCGCACTTTACCCGGTCACAAGTCGCACCGTGGCCGAAGGAACAAGAAAGTTTTATATAAAAAGTTTATGCTGATGATATATATATAATGTTTTATATGTTTATGTTGTTATAAAAAATTGTATGTTTATGGATGTTTTGTTCTCTTACAGCCCGAGGACGTGCTGTGATTTACCAGGGGGGAATGTAGCACCCTGAGGATTCGGCTGCTACAGGGGTATTGCACCTCAACCCAGAGGTGTGATATTCCACTCCCGGGTAAGGATGGAGTGTGGAACTGAGCTCAGTTAGCTGCATACACTACATACATCCCATTTCCGAGGGACAGACCGATGGTACTCCCACTAGGAATATGTGCAGGTACGACAGTGTCTGTCCCTGGCTGGAGTGGGAGGGGGGTGGAACATCCCAGTAGTGTAGGGGCAGATAGGGGGAGCAGTCTGGGTAATGCTAGGAGCTCATTGGCTGCTGGTCACCTGAGCTCACACATAGAGGGAGTATATAAGGTGGGAACCATCTTAGATCAGGGTCAGTCTTCTGTAGAGGGTTAGTGAGTCCTGAGAGAGGTCCAGGAGCGCCTGCAGAGAGAAGAGAGAGGAGAAGAGAAGGACCCAGAGGGGGAGAAGAAGGAACCCCAAGAACCCAGAATTAAACCAGAAGGGTGAAGGGTTGGCACGCAAGGGAACCGGATCCCAAATTAGTGGAGGAGAGAAACAACCCTCAGCTAAGAACCGGAGGCTGCGTCATTTCATGTGGAGCAGCCTCTCACTAAGTCCACTAAGAAGGCACACCAGGCATAGGGTCAGGGAACCCCGGAGAGGTGCACCCACCAAGAGGCCCGAGGGAGCTGGATATAAGTGGACCCCTGGTGAGAAAGGCCAGTAGAAAGGACAGTCAGAAAGGGAGCTCAGGACCACGCTCCAGAATTGCTTGGGGGTTGGCCGAGTCCAGGACCTGGTGGACGCAGCACGGCTCGGCGGTCACTCAAGGCCAGAGTGACCAACAGAACAGCAGTAAGTAAAAACCCTGAACTGCACAGCCTGACTCTGAGTCTTCTTACCATCCACACTGCATCACCACTACCACCATCCTCTACACCTGACCCCCTGAGGCTATACCCCTCCCGTTGGGGGTTATACTACCCGAAGCTGCACACATACCACCAGCCTCAGCGGACCCTGCTGCAGCGGCGGCCGTATTGACCGCAAATCAACGGGTGGCGTAGTCGACACAAAGAACAACTAATAACATCTGTAAAGACTGCCACACACTGAGCTTGACACCCTGGGCACGGACCGGGTCACTGCCACTCGGAGACTGCAACCCCCATCTGATCCGGCTCCGGGTATCCCCCAAACAACACTGGCCCAGGGGGCGCGTCATAATATCCTAGAGCCTTTTCAGTGGCAGCTCTGCCCGCTTGGCTTCAGAAACAGTCCTCAGCAAGGTAACAACATCAAGGTCCATATCAAGCACCGTCTTTTACCTTTGTCAGGTATAGCTGCTTCCATTAACTCTGTTCTGCCAAAGCTGTGGTTTAAGGCTCACCAGATGTGGCCTACAGGCCTTGTGCCTTCCAGGTCTAATGGTGTCTCAGGCACAGAGATCAGGTCTCTTGACTCACTGCGTTTCAAAACCCCCCCGAATATATATCCCTCTGTGCGCACAGGACCTGTGATGATGTCACAGTCATGTGATTAGTCTTTGTCACTAACTTCGTCAACTCACATTTCCGAGTCGTAACCTTGTCAGACCCCCCTCGCTCCCAGCGGTCAATACAGCAGTGCGACTCACTTGCCCTTGTATCTAAGGTCAGGTCCGACTCCATACTGTCTCTTACTGTATTGGGTCATTTGTATGGGCCTCTCAGACTTGAGCTAATGGAGGACTCACGACCTCTAAACCCACACCCACTATCCTCAGAACATCTTGAAAGGTCTCTAACTTCTGCTGTAGCCGTTCTATTATTTGGAAGGCCCTTTCTCTGTCTGGTCTCACAATTTATAAACGGCTGCCATCTTCTGCTGCTCAGTCGACGCTGTCTTTCCATTCACAGTCTGGCGGGATTCAACTGTTCTACCTCTCGCAGGTAGGTCACTCGGTACTCCATCAGCATTCTTACATATGCAAGATTTTCTTCCGTTCCTACAGTGGAGAATGACACCATGCTGTCTTCATCCGGTATCCAGTCCTGATGATCACGTGGACTGCTTACTTTCATCACACCAGACTTCTTTACCATCATTTGCATGGCTTGGCCATTTCTCCCAATGAGCTTTCTTACCAGAGCATGAGGCACCCAGATGACTTCTTCTCGCAGACTTTGAGCTTTTCTCATAAGCTCCAGTTGTCTAATGGCTTGTTCAGTCTTCAACCGGACAATCCTCTTCATGCAAACACATCGCCAGTGCATGTCACTTAGGACAGCCACCCTCTTCCCTGTGACTTCAGTTGTGGACAGGACCACCAGCTGTTTAGCTTCTGAGGTCGAGTACACCTTACAGGCTCCCACGGCTTTCTTAAACTCTTCATGCACTGACTCTCTGGTGCATTCTTCTCTCAAATCTTCGGGTACATCTATGAGGCACTTGTACAGTGAAGTTTCTGTCTAATCAGTGGTCTCCAAACGATCATCTGGCTCAGGTTTCAGGGACAACTGAGTTTCAGATTCTTCACACTGTATGCTTCCCCTGAGCTGACTCACAGCTATGAACTCAAGAATTCTCCTCTTGACATTTTCCATCCCATACTGATCTTCTTTTAACACTTCCTCAGCTCTCCTCAGTTCCACCTTCTCATAGTATAAACGATTAAGCGCAACTTGTTTGCCCTTTTTCTTCTCGAAGGCGGCCTCGTTCACTGATTGGTACTTTGCCAGGCGACCTTTGAGCTCGAAAACTTCTTCCTCTAGCTCAGCTACTCACCTCTCAGCAGCCCATCTCTGAAGTTCTTCCTGCTTCAACTGCTCCTTTATCAGCAGAATTCTCTCAGCCCTCTCTGTCTCCAATGAGCCTACTCCGCACTCGACAGCCAGTCTCTCAAGCTTCTCTTGCTTCAAATGGGCTTGTAGCGTCTCCTTGAGCTCCTTGATCTCGGCTCTTACATCCACCAAATCATCCAAGCTCACATTATTCGAGGAGGTATTTGCTTCATACCTCCCTTCTTCAGTGGCAAACTCCTGACCCTGATCTGTGACTTCTCCGATAGACTCCTCCATCTTTTTCCACTCAGCTTCCATCCTGCTGATTCTATCCTGAAGGCACGTCTCTGCCCTCTGCAGATCATCACAGAATGTCTTCAGCTCCTTCACCTGAGCTTCCAGTCCTAGGATCTTTCTACGGAGATCATCATTCTCATCATGGGTGTCCTGCTGAGTGGTCTCAATCATTTGTAGCATGTGCTCTGCATCAGCCTTATCATCCTCTAGTTTTTTCTTAACCTTGAGGAGATCCTCATAGTCCCTCTTGGTTTATAGCAGGTCCCTATTGTGTTCATCATACTCCTTCTTGGATTCACGCAGCTCCCGGTTGAACTGTTCTCGCAGGTGTTCTAGGTCTTGATCGCGTCCAGAAACTTCGTCCTTCAGCGCCCCTTTTAAGGCAGATAGCTCCCTATCCCGCTGGTGTAGACCCTCGTCCAGCCTTTGCATCTCCTGCATCAGCTGCTTCACCTGCTCTTGAAATCTCTGCACTTCCTTTCTTGTGACCTCTGCTTCCTCCGCATCCCCAGAGCCTTTCTTCACTTGGTTCAGCTCTGACTGCACCAGGGAGAAATGATTTTTCATTTCATTCAGCTCATCTTCAGACTACTCTTTCTCAAGCTTCAACTGCAAAACCTCCTCCTTGGTTTTGCGGAGGTCCTCTTTATTTTTCTGGAACATTTCCTTCCATTGGTTGAGTTCCTGTAACGGGTCTGGGAGGCGGAACCTCTGGGCTACTATACAAGGGGGCGGTCCTTGTAAGGGAGCGGGTGGCGACCAGGCAGGCAGTCACAGCAGGTGACCGGGACAGTCTCTAGAAGAACGGGTAGGAGGTCACGGCAAGTGACCGGGGCAGTCTCTGGATGAACGGGCAGATGGTCACGGCAAGTGACCGGGGCAGTCTCTGGGTGAACGGGCAGATGGTCACGGCAAATGACCGGGGCAGTCTCTGGGTGAACGGGCAGATGGTCACGGCAAGTGACCGGGGCAGTCTCTGGGTGAACGGGCAGATGGTCACGGCAAGTGCCCGGGGCAGTCTCTGGGTGAACGGGCAGATGGTCACGGACAGGCGGGTGGTCACAGCACGTGACGGCAGAGCCTCCAGGTAGGCTAGCAGACAGGTAGCAGATGTGCGCTCCCAGGTGAGCGGGCAAGCTGGTCCATAGACAGACTGACAAGAGTTGGAAGGCAGACCGTCGGACCTCAGGCTAGCAGGCAGGTAGCAGAATATCAGGCAGGAATAAGACAGCAGGCTGGCAGGAATCTGGCAGGTATCTGGCAGGTAACTGGCAACGGGACCTGAGGGCTGAAGCAGAGTAGTGAACAGTGCAACAACATTGCTCGGGCACCTCCATTTTGGAGGAGGTGCCTTATATATGGTGAAGTCCTCCGGCCATTGGCCGGGGACTCCTTAGGACAGCGCGCGCGGCCCCTTTAAGAGGGAGGGAGCGCGCGCGCGCGCGCCCTAAGCACAGTGGCCGGGAAGGAGCGCGCGCTACCAGCAGAGCGGGAGGAGGACGCCGGGCTCGGAGCCGAGAGGTGAGGGGAACAGCGTCCCTGCCTAGCAGAGGGCAGGGACGCCGACGCTACAGTTCCTCTCTGCTTTCCTCCAGTTCTCACTGCAAGTTCCTCAAAATCTGGTTTATTTTCTGCCGCTCAGACTCCAGGCTCAGCTGGTCCTGGGACACATTCTCCATGTTTTTCCTTAGTTGCTGTACATCACTCTGATACTGCTGCCTGAAAGGCTCCAGCTCTTGGTCATGATTGGCCACCTCCTCTTTCAGCGCTTGCTTCAGGGCTGTCAGTTCCTGAACCTTCTGTCTCAGTAGATCATCATGCTTGTACTGAATCTACAGAACTGCATCCAACTCTTCCTCCTGGTCTTCTTTATTGTTGGATACTGTACCAGAGGTTGCTACTGGCAGTGTCAGCTCCTCTTCCATCCTGATCTCCTCTGCTTCTAAAGGAGAATCCACACTCGGAATAAAGGCACACAGCATTGCATTTTCTATATTTACCCTTTCAGCAAAGACTACAGGAGCAACTTCTTTGTGGCCCTTGTACCTTCGAAGACGAAAGTGGGACTTTCTCACCTCATTTAACTCCTCCTGACTGAACTCTCTTTCTACTTTCATAGTGTCACTCCCCATGGTGTCAACCCCTTCTACTGGAGCTACCCAGTTATCAACGGTTGAATTGTCATTTTTAGGCGGTACCAACACACGACCAGTAACCAATTCTGGTTTTCTATGCCCCACCCCCTTTTGAGACTCCATCCCTTTTGGACAACTACACCTGTAGGGGGTGCTTTAAAAAAAAACAACGTCATAGTCTCAGGACCCAGTTCACAACATATCTTAGTACCTCCCTGGGCACTCTGGGATAGTGCCGGCGCCACAGGAGAACTCAAGGATTGGTCCGCTGCCGCCATTCTGTAATGTGCCAACAGCTCCTGCCGTTCCAGCACCATGTCCTGTTGCCGTTTCCCAAATACCTGCTGCAATTTTAACAGGCACTTTAATCGCTCAATAGCTTCAGTCTCATTTTCTGCTCCATTCACAGCCATCTTTATCAGCTCCTGCATTTCTTTAGCACACTCTATTTTGCTGAAGAGCGTTTGCAGCCGGTCATCTAACCCTTTCTCCATTCCGTCTGGGGATACTGCTCCATTTATAGCCATCGCAGTGCGCTGTTCACACCAGACACTTCACACCGCTCTCACCAGAAAAAATTTCGTGGCCCCACCAAGCCACAGCAAACCAGGTTTGAGTGCGACGACAATTTTTAGAACCCTGCCGAGTTACAGCCAGATGCTTAAATCTTTGTGGCCCCATCAAGCCACAGTCAGATGCTTGCATCCACATTCGTCGTCCTGTGCCGTTACCCCTTGCAACCAGACTGCAGTTGCCCGCATTCTCTAACCAATTGTGAGGTAGCGCTATTGATCATGTTGAGGGGCACTCACTTCACTGGGTCAATTAAAGCACACATGCAATGTTTTCCTGTAATCTAAAGTCCAGCAGTTTATTACACATCATAAACTGCTTATAACATAGTCCATCTCAGTGGCTCGCAGGAATGTTACACACGAAATATCCTAGAGCCTTTTCAGTCGTAGCTATGCCCGTTTGGCTTCAGAAACAGTCCTAAGCAAAGTAACAACATCAATGTCCATATCAAGCACGGTCTTTTACCTTTGCTAGGTCTAGCTGCTTCCATCATCTCTATTCTGCCAAAGCTGTGGTTTAAGGCACACCAGATGTGGCCTACAGGCCTCATGCCTTCCAGGTCTAATGGGGTCCCAGGCACAGAGATCAGGTCTCTTGACTCACTGCGTTTCAAAACCCGCCCAAATATATATCACTCTGTGCACACAGGACCTATGATGATGTCACAGTCATGTGATCAGTCACCTGAAGGGGAGGTACGTGGTGAGCCAGAACACACCCCCTCAGACATTTTGGCAATGCAGCAAGCCGCTGCATTACATCCTTCATTGGAGTCCAGCTGTGTTTAATTAAACTGATAGGACTTAATTTGGAAAGGCACACACATCTCTATATAAGACCTCACAGCTCACAGCGCATGTGTAACATCCCTGGCGGCGTGCTGACATGGCTTACCATCTCCCACCATGCAAGACCGCCAACTTACCTACCAGTCCAGGCTGCACACTATGCTCCTCTACCTGCTGTGCGCATGTCTCTTGTCTGCTGGCTTAGTGCGGTGGCGCTGGCACTTCCTGATTCTTAACCCTCAACTGGTGAGGTGGGGTTTTTGTCACGCAACTGGTGATGTGGGGTTTCCTATAACCCAGAATTTAGAGATCTCTTATTTTTACAGAAAATTCAAAGATCACGTTTGTTTTAATCATTTTCTTATTGGCGATTGATTACACATGAGTATAACAAATTTTTGACACCCACAAATGGATGGAAGCTAATGAGACACGGATCCTCATACCAGCATTTTTCAATGAATGGAAGCCGAACAAAAATTCCCTGGGTTGTGGCAAACCCCACCTCACCAGTTGAGTGTTAAAGTTACAGTGTGCACAGTCCTAATGCGTCCCCAGCCTATTGCTGTGAGTCACTGGATACTTAAACCTCCTCCACCCAGTGGGAGGTGCCTGAGCAACACTTTCTTTTAATGTGTTCTGTGCAACTGAGTAGGCAGGTCCTGTCCTGTATCTGTGACTTCTAGTCTGTTTCCGCCACCCCGGGGGCTGAGAACTCAGGCCCGTTACCTGCATCTGTGACTTCTAGTTTTTTCCACCACTATGGGGGCTGTATGCACAGGCTTGTTCCTGTATCTCTTTCCAGTGTCAGTTCCTGTCTGAACTGTGTCCTAGCCCGTTACCTGTTTGTCTCTATGTCCGATCCTTCCCTTTTCCTGCAGTGTCTGAACCAGTACCTAACTCCTACTCATTGTCTCTGTACTTCTGTTTGTGAGTTTTGTGTCCACTCGCTACTTCATTGCAAGTACCTTGTGTGTATCTGGTTCTGCTTGTCCAGCTTCCCTGCCTTTGTATCTACTGTCTGTGTTCCAGCTATCTTCCTGTGTTTCCCAGTCTGTTCCATGGGATCAGAGCCCTGTCCTGTCTGCCCGCACCTGCGGCTCTGCTCCGCTCTGCTTGTCCTCCGGACCTGCGGCTCTGCTCTGCTCCGCTTGTCCTCTGCATCTGCGGCTCTGCTCCGCTTGTCCTCCGCACCTGCGGCACTGCTCTGCTCCGCTTGTCCTCCGCTCCTGCGGCTCTGCTCCTGTATCCCAGTCTGTACTGGTCCCTATCCAGCCTGTTTACCTACCTGTCAGTACCTGCCTGTCTGTATACCAGCCGTGCCTGCCAGTACCCGCCCGTCTGCATACCAGCCAAACCTGTCCTTTCCTGCATTCCCTGGTGTGGGTCAACAGCTGTGTGACAGAGGTCTGACTTGGAGTAGCACCTGGGCCACCTCCCTCATCCCTCCTCAGACCACGGAGTCGATTAAGCCGCCGTGTGTCCGTTGTCGGATCTGGCAAGGCACATAGTCACGCCCCTCCAGGCACTCCTCGGTTCGTGGCCCAGTGGAACCACTAACCACGCTCACGCCAAACAGTCCGGGCGTGAGCTTAACAGCATGTCAGACTAAATGAGAATCATGAGCTCAAAGGAACTGCCCAAGGAACTCAGAGACAGAATTATGACAAGGCACAGATCTGGTCAAAGTTACAAGAGAATTTCTGCATTACTCAAGGTTTCTAAAAGCACAGTGGCCTCCATAATCCTTAAATGGAAGAAGTTTGGGACCACCAGAAGTCTTCCTAGACCTGGCCGTCCAGCCAAATTGAGCAATCGTTGGAGAAGAGCCTTGGTGAGAGAGGTAAAGAAGAACTCCAAGATCACTGTGGCTGAGCTCCAGAGATGCAGTAGTGTGGTGGGAGAAAGTTCAAAGTCAATTATCACTGCAGCCCTCAACCAGTCGGGCCTTTATGACAGAGTAGCCCGACGGAAGCCTCTGCTCGGTGCAAGACATATGAAAGCCCGCATAGAGTTTGCTCAGAAACACATGAAGGACTCCCAGACTATGAGAAATAAGATTCTCTGGTCTGATGAGACAAAGATAGAACTTTTTGGTGATAATTCTAAATGATATGTATGGAGAAAACAAGGCACTGCTCATCACCTGCCCAATACAATCCCAACAGAGAAACATGGTGGTGGCAGCATCATGCTATGGGGGTGTTTTTCAGCTGCAGGGACAGAACGACTGGTTGCAATTGAAGGAAACATGAATGTGGCCAAGTACAGAGATATCCTGGATGAAAACCTCTTCCAGAGTGCTCTGGACCTCAGACTTGGCCGAAGGTTCACCATCCAACAAGACAATGACCCTAAGCATATGTAGCACCCCGAGGGCTCGGCTGCTACAGGGGTATTGCACCTCAAACCAGAGGTGTGATATTCCACTCCCGGGTAAGGATGGAGTGTGGACCAGGACTCGGTAGGCTGCATGCACCACACACACCCCATTTCCGAGTGACAGCTCAACGGTGCTCCCACAAGATAGAAGTGCAGGCACAACAGCATCTGTCCCTGGCTGGAGTGGGGGAGGGGAAAGTACACCCAGTGGTGTAGGAGCAGATAGGGGTGGGTCTCTGGGCATAGGCAGGAGCCCATTGGTTGCTAGTCACCTGAGCTCGGGTGTCAGAAGGAGGTAAATTAGGTGGGCACCATCTTAGGACAGTGGTCAGTTCAGAGAGGAGTTCAGCCAGAGAGGGCTGACAGGGAGCTGTGGCTCAGTCTGGGCCCAGCTCCAGAGGCAGGCCTGGAGTGGAGGCCAGGAACAGCAGAAAGAGAGAGGAGAAGGAATGGAAAGGAAAGTAAGAAAGGAACTGGAACAGAGGAGAAAGGAAGCAAGGAACACAGAGAAAGGCCCAGAGACACGAGGACAGAAGGAACCCCATATGCCCAGAGGAGATACAGGGTGAAGGGTTGGCAGAACAGGGTACCGGAACCCAAATTGGTGGAGGCAACAGATTCCTCAGCCAAAGACCGGAGGTTGTTACCACATCTTGGTGCGACCCCTCACTACATCCACCAGAAAGGCATACCGTATAGGGTCAGGGAAACCGGAGAAAGGTTTCACCAACAGAAGGCCCGAGGGAGCTGGACAAAGGTGGGTCACTGGTGGGGACGGCCAGAGAAAGGAAAGGAAGGGAGCCCTGTGCCACGCTCTGGAATTGCCTGGGAGTTGGTCGAGTCCCTTGCCTGGTGGACGCAGCATGGCTTGGGCAGTCACCGCCGGTACCGAGGTGACTAGGACCAGTAAAGGACTGTGAGTAAAGCATTGAAAACTGCAACTGCACGTCTCTGTGATTCCTCGCCGCACCAGCACCATTAGCATTGGGACCCTCACACCATCACTCCCATCATCATTTACACTAGCTGCCCTGAGGTAATACTTCTCCCGTGGGGAGTTATCCCATACTCGGCTGCGCAAACAACATCAGCCTCAGCGGTCGGCAGCGCAGCGGCGGTCCCCACTGACCACAATCCACGGGTGGCGTAGTCGGACATTTGCTATACATTAAGACTGTCACTGGTTTGACCGCCCTGGGCACGGACCGGGTCAGCACCACGGAGACTACAACCCCCAGCGATCCGGCTCCGGGTATCCCCTGCACAACACAGGCCCAGGGGGCGCGTCACATACAGCTAAAATAACAAAGAAGTGGCTTCAGAACAACTCTGTGACCATTATTGACTGGCCCAGCCAGAGCCCTGACCTAAACCCAATTGAGCATCTCTGGAGAGACCTGAAAATGGCTGTCCACCAACGTTCACCATCCAACCTGACGGAACTGGAGAGGATCTGCAAGGAAGAATGGCAGAGGATCCCCCAATCCAGGTGTGAAAAACTTGTTGCATCATTCCCAAGAAGACTCATGGCTGTACTAGCTCAAAAGGGTGCTTCTACTTAATACTGAGCAAAGGGTCTGAATACTTATGACCATGTGATATTTCAGTTTTTCTTTTTTAATAAATTTCAAAAATTTCTACATTTCTGTTTTTTTTCAGTCAAGATGAGGTGCAGAGTGTACTATAATGAGAAAAAAATATAACTTTTTAGAATTTACCAAATGGCTGCAATGAAACAATGCGTGAAAAATTTAAAGGGCCCTGAATACTTTCTGTTCTCACTGTAAGAGGTTACAACCCTTCTACCTTGTATCTCGAGTCTGGGGGGCAAGGACAAGTATTGTGAGCCCTGGACACTGTTACCATGGGGCGGCGCCTTAGGCGTCGCTTGCGGAACCAGTGAGTTCCAGCGGCCATGTCCTGCGTTTCACAGACCGGAAGTGAGATCTTCGGACTGGAAATGCGTCACACACTGTAGATGGAGCCACAACAGCGCAGTGTTGGTTTAAAATGGAGACAGTGAGGTGAGTGCCTCTACTGCAACATTGAGCACGTTATCCCACAAACGTGTCTGTAATGATATTACCGTCTACATGGTAGGAATAAGTACCTCCCCTGATGAATCAATGTGTTTGAAGAAACGCGTCGGGAGAATGGAGGAAATGAATGAACTAGGGAACCGGCATGGTATATCCTCAACTTGGGTGAGATTATTCCCTTTTTTTTCCTACGGTTGGTGAATAATCACATGTGTGCACACAGTTACACCAATACCGCATTATTGTGCATACAGGGTGACAGTGGTATGTTGAGATCATAGCCCTATGTCGCAGCATGTATGTAGCTGCACCTATAAGAGTGTTATCCCCTTTGCCCAAAGTGGACAGGTTTATAGAGGATGTCTGACTGATATATGCTAATTATTATCATCCTACATAAATACCTGAGAAAAGGCATAATATGCTCCACAGTTGAAGAAAGGGACCGGGGTTCCACTAGTAACCACTTGAATGCTCAGCTAGTTTGAATGAGCATTGCCATTTCTGAACTAAGGTACATAGAAAAACTGTTCAATAGTACACACATGGTCAAAATTATTGGTTCCCCTCGTTTAATGAAAGAAAAACCCACAATGGTCACAGAAATAACTTGAATCTGACAAAAGTAATAATAAATTAAAAATGATTAAAATGAACAAATGAAAGTCAGACATTGCTTTTCAACCCTGCGTCCACAGAATTTTTAAAAATATTAAGCTCATGAAGTAGGCCTGAACAGAAATGATGGTACTCTTAACTTAATATTTTGTTGAACAAACTTTTAAGGCAATCACTGATATCAAACGATTCCTGTAACTGTCAATGAGACTTCTGCACCTCTCGACAGGTATTTTGGCCCACTCCTCATGAGCAAACTGCTCCAGTAGTCTCGTGTTTGAAGGTTGCCTTTTCCAGACGGCATGTTTCAGCTCTTTCTAAAGATGCTCAATAGGATTTAGGTCAGAGCTCATAGAAGGCCACTTCAGAATAGTCCAATGTTTTCCTCTTAGCCATTCTTGGGTGTTTTTAGCTGTGTGTTTTGGGTCATTATTCTGTTGCACGAATCATGACCTGCGACTGAGACCAAGCTTTCTGACACTGGGCAGCACATTTCTCTCTAGAATCCCTTGGTCGACTTGAGATTTCATTGTACCCTGCACTGATTCAAGACATCCTGTGCCAGATGCAGCAAAGCAGCCCCAAACATAACAGAGCTTCCTCCATGTTTAACACTTGGGACAGTGTTCTTTTATTGCTATGCTTCAAGGGGTTGTCCACTACTATGGAAAATAGCCCAATGTATTTTTATGATGAACAGAAGCTTCTTTGTAATTACCTTCCTCTGCTGTTTCTGCCTGTGAGCAACGCTATCACTGGCCACTCACAGGCAGCACGTGACCCCCGCTGAGGTCATGTCAAGTGAGGCGTGACTCAACGCTGGGATCCCCGCGGTGGCTGCTGGGTTGTGGGCAGGGTTACCCCCGCGTCACACTCTGCATCCACCATTTGCTTTCCCACTGAATGGGGAGAGGGAGAGCACGCGGTGGATGCCGGGTGTGATGCGCAGGGTAACCCCGCCCACAACCCAGCAGCCACCATGGACCGCAGAAGAGGGACCCTCGGCTGCAGCCTGAACTTGTCAGCGCCGACTGCAGCTGGGGGTGACGTGATTCCTGTGAGCGGCAAGTGATAGTGCCGCTCACAGGCAGAAACAGCAGAGGAAGGTATATACAAAGAAGCTTCTATTTATCATAATAATACATTGGACTATTTTCAATAGTAGTGGACAACCCCTTTAATTTTTCTGTCTGTGAACACAGACATCTGTCCATGGGACATTCTCACAGTAACTTTGTGGCTTGTCAACAAGTAGTTTGGCAAATTCCAGTCTGGCTTTTTTATGACTTTTTTTTCAACATTGATGTTCTCCTTGGTCGTCTCCCATGAAGTCCACTTTGGATCAAACAACGACGAATGGTGCGATCTGACACTGATGTTCCTTAAGCTTGAAGTTCACCTTTAATCTCTTTAGAAGTTATCCTAGGCTCTTTTGTTACCATTAGTATTATCCGTCTCTTTGATTTATCATCAATTTTCCTCCTGCGGCTACGTCCAGGGAGGTTGGCTACAGTCCCATGAATCTTAAATTTCTGAATAATATTTGCAACTGTAGTCACAGGCATATCAAGCTGCTTGGAGATGGTCTTATAACCTTTACCTTTAACATGCTTGTCTATAATTTTCTTTCTAATCTCCTGAGACTACTCTTTCCTTTGCTTCCTCTGGTCCATGTTGAGTGTGCTACACACCATGTCACCAAACAGCACAGTGAGTATCTGTAACCTTATATACAGGCCCACTGGCTGATCATAAGATTGTAGACACCTGTGATGCTAATTAGTGGACACAACTTCATTTAACATGTCCCTTTTGTCACATTATTTTCAGGGGTACTATCATTTCTGTCCAAGCCTATTTCATGAGTTTATTTTTTTTTTTAATTCTGTGGAAGCAGGGTTGAAAAGCAATGACTGACTTTCATTTGTTCATTTTCATAGATTTTTAATTTATTATTACTTTTGTCAGATTCAAGTTATTTCTGTGACCATTGTGGGTTTTTCTTTCTTTAAACGAGGGGTACCAACAATTTTGACCACGTTTGTATATAAGGATATGAGCATTTATTGTACAGTTTGTGGCCACCACTAGCTGGTCACTAAATTGTTATTTGTACCTGCTGTGTGTTTGGCTGCATGTCCAGTGACAATTGGTTTTGGAATACTGGCACTATTCTAAGCACCTACTGGTCACTGAGGTGACCTACCTCATCTCTGTTGATATTTGTTATTGGCGTTTTTAGGAGATTTTTATTGAGGTTTTTTAATCAATTCTAATAAAAATATATTTTTAATTAGTCCAATTACTGCTTTTCTTGACTTAAATCTGTTTGGGCATCTACCCCTTGCTTTTTTGACTATATTTTATGCATCATAGATACAGTCATTACATTAGTAGACACATAATTACCGCCCTTGTATTTCAGTTTGCCTTCATATTGTGGCAGCCGTGGATCATAAAAATGAGAACTGACATATACAACTACCTGAGTGCTAGAAAATAAAGACACAAGGAGACAGAGCATTAATTTTAAACATTTTATTAAATAAAATGTTTACCCCTACCTAAAGCCAATGATCCAGAAGAAGGCAAAAAACCTGGACACGTTCAGCCAATGTGTGTCACAGGGAAAAAATTCCTTCATGACCCCGAGAAAAGGCGATCAGTTCAAGAACCCTGGACCAAGGCCATACTACAACTAACTAACTGATATATAGAGCAATGACTCGTTTCCGGAGAGCAGATCTTCTTTGTCCTGGTAACACGCCTCACCTCTCCTTATCAGATCGGACTCTGAGCTTATAGCTTGTCTACGTTGATCTCCCCTGTAAAAATACAGAACACTACCCCCCACAAACACTACACCCCACAAACACTACCCCCCACAAACACTACACCCCACAAACACTACCCACCACAAACACTACACCCCACAAATACTAGACCCCACAAACACTAGCCCTTCAGATACAGACATAGGGCAGTTATATCATATCAGGTCCCTTATACAATTAGGTTAGACAGCAGACACCTATGTAATATGATGTCATGATGCACTGATTCCAGAATTAGATCTATATAATCAGTATATAATGACCTCATAAGACAACAAATATTATCTACAGACATATTAAATGATTAACACTAAATAATCCCGTGGCTCTTGTTAGATTCTTCAGTCTTCCTTCCAGGATCCAGATATTCTTTCTGGTAAGAAAAAAATAATACAAGACGGATCAGGCAAAGACCCATAGAAAATCAGTCATATATATATATTGTACTTTATGCCCCCTTTTCTTTGCATTTTTAAATTTTGATGTAGATACTTAAAAATGGTGCAAGAAATGTAATTTATAAAAAATCGTGGAAACTATATATATATATATATATATATATATATATATATATATACACATATATACAGTGTATATATATATATATATCTATGTAAAATACAGTAAAATAAATTAATATGTGTCCCCCAATGTATCTACACCAACCTCTCTCCCATGTGGGGGACTAAGGGTAGATTTTTTTTTGCCTCAAAAATCCGAAATTAAAATGACAGAACCACCACCAGCAATCTGTGGCAGCCACCTATACCACTGGAACTGTCAATGACCGAAGTAGCCCATACAGTGTCTCCATCCAAGGTCCCATCTTGTTGTTGACCTCTGTGATAGCCCCAGGGATGTCCCCATGTTTGCTGCATAGAACTCTCAGTGTCCAACATTCCGCTGTTTGACCTCACAAAGAACCTTCATCACCCAAGTCTAGAGATTCTGCCAGCAGGGACTGGAGAAAGCTAGAACCTTACAGCCACAATCTGTAGACTTGGAGGATCGATGTCCATGTTGGCGCTAAGTTCACTAACAAATCCCTGTAAAGTTTCTCATTTACCTGTATCCTCAATCCAGGAACTTCCAATCTCCTTGTCTCATCTCCTGAAATGAGAATCTGTGTCCTCGATCCTGGATCCTCTGCTCTCCTTGTCTTCATCTCTTGAAATGATTATTTGCCCCCTGAACACCCGTTTATATAGACCCACAGTCATTGTGACTTCATGTTGTGAGGTAACAATGGCCTCCTGGATTTGATGATGTCACATATGACCATGAGTGATATCTCCACAGGTATTAATTAATATTAATAACAAGTAGTAATAATATGGCAGATCACATTGGTTAGCATCAAGGCTGGAGGAGCAGGACGAATAAGGAAAAGTTCCCAAAAAGTAAAATGCATTTACTGCGACTGAAAAAAGTAAATGACTTTATATTGCTTCAAATGTAATTAAATTCTAGGCTCTATGACAACACTACACTGTTACCATAGGAACAAAGACCTATAGCCCATAGCAACCAGTCCAATTCCAGCTTTAGTGTATTTAAGGCCTGAAATCAAGAACATTGAGTGTTTTGTTTGCTGGTGATACATCTAGCAATGGACAAATGACAGGTAAGAGCAGGAATCACTGTCTATGAGAGAAACCATTCCCATTGTTACACATTTTCACACATTTTGTAGGTGCAGGAACTATGGACATTCCAGTTTTTGTGAAACAACAACTCCCAGCATTCACAGGATAAATATGAACAAAAGTTCAAGAATTTCTTTTTATTTCTTTCATGGCATTCGCCGTGCGGTATTAGCAGGGTCGGCTCCAGGTTTTCGTGGGCACTGGGCGAAAGAGTCTCAGTCGGCCCCTTTTACACATACCACGATTCATGACACACAGATGCCACAGAAAAATATATATATATAATACAATGCAGAAGATTTCACTTCTTACATTACATGACCGATATCTATTGTAAATTCTACAATAGCTCAGAAACCGGCGAATTGATCCATACAGAATACTGGCCCCCATAAAATGCTCCATACAGGATACTGGCCCCCATATAACGCTCCATATAGGATACTGGCCCCATTATAACGCTCCATATAGGATACTGGACCCATATAACGCTCCATACAGAATACTGGCCCCCATATAACGCTCCATGCAGGCTGTGCCCCAACATAATGCTCCATGCAGGCTGTTTCCCCCACATAATGTCTTATGCAGGCTGATCCCCCCATATAATGCCCCATGCAGGATGTCACCCCCCCTTATAATGCCCCATGCATTATGTCACTCCCCCTTATAATGCCCCATGCAGAATGTCACCCCCCTTATAATGCCCCATGTATTATGTCACCCCCTTATAATGTCCCATGCAGGATGTCACGCACGCTTATAATGCCCCATGCATAATGTCACCACCCCTTATAATGCCCCATGCAGGATGTCACTTTCCCCCCATATAACGCCCCATGCAGGATGTCACCTCTCTCCCCCCTCCCTTATAATTCCCCATGCCTCCATACATTAAAAAAAAATAAAATAAAATACTCACCTAACTACTCACCTGCTGCCGATTCTCTGGACTCCAGCATCGCCGGCGTCTTCCCACTCTGCGCTGTGATGGCTCGGGAGAGAGCGCGGTGGAAAGACGTCACCGCACCCTCTGACCTGAGACGTCACAGTGCTGCAGCTGCGGAAGACATCGGACCTGCTGCGGAAGCCCAGGGAGAGGTAAGTATTGTGCCGCCGGCTGACGGGGCCCTGAGCAAGCGGGGGGAGCGGGAGCTGACACCACCCTCCTCCGCTCACGGGTCCCATAGCGCAGCGGGTGAGTGAGCCTGCTCAGGGCCCCGGCACTTGCCCGCGTGCTCCGGGTGCTGGCGCCGGCCCTGGGTATAAGTGATACGATGGCTTTATTCTGTAGGTCAGTACGATTACAGCGATACCAGATTAATATAAGATTTTTAATGTTTTCCTGCTTTTGCACACAAAACATTTTTTTGGGGTGCATAATATTTTATTGAACCCTTTTTATTCAGCAGTATGTATAACATACCACCATACACTCGTCCTAATTTTTCAGCATCGGACCAATTTTTTATACGCTAGTATGACTCCAGCCTTAAGTTTCCAAACTGATAGCTCTATAACAGATCACTTTATTGAGCTCTGTCCAGTTTGCCTTATATACTCCGTGCTGACATAACCGATAGACCTGTATGAGCGTGTTCGGAGAGGTCTGGGCATGTACGTTGGAATATTTCCAATATATAATGCATTAATATTATAAGTGAATAGGCTTTGCATGTATAACTTAAAATCTAAATGTGTCAGGAAAATTCGGAGTTCATGTTTGGAATCAGCGCATTCAATTTAGTGTAAATCACAATAAATCAAAATATTTTTCTCTTAGTAGCAAAATCATTGTTGGCATGTACTTACTTTTCTAATGTGGCCACTAACCATTAATACAGTAACCTTAGTAATCCAGATAATAGATTATCTGCTTGAAGATGGGGTGTAGAAACTCCAGAAGGAGATTAACTTGCCTTATCATCTTTTTACAAATACCTACAACTTAGGCACACATATTAGACCCAGTCAACTATGACAAGGATGCTAATACACAATCACTTTATCCCAGATATGATCCTACCTGTGAACCACACACATGGTTTAATTTCTACTAAATATTAATAACTGCTGTGACCTTGCATAGATGAGAACCCTCTGACAGTTAAAGGTTTATTCTCATCTCCAAGATCCTACCTCAATATGTATTAGTTGTAATTATAATATTAGCAAATTCCTCCAATTCTAAATGTAGTATAGTTCTTCTGATTCACTATGTTGCTTATCCCATGTACAGATCATGGCAACATCTTAGGTATCCATGTGTCACGCAAGATGTGGGAAAGACATAGTGATTCACCCCCTGGGCCGCGTGGGGAACCCGGAACCGGGCCTTTGGTGGGATGCTGGGGGTTGTTGTCACCGTGGCGATGACCCGGTCCCGTGGCTCAGGGTGGTCAAACCAGTGGCAGTCTATTGATATGGTTTTCATTATTTTCAAATGTCCGACTACGCCACCCGTGGTTTGCGGTCAGGATGAACCGCCGCTGCAGGGCAGACCTCTGGGCCTGATGTTTGTGAGCAGCACAGGGATGGTATAACTCCCAACGGGAAGAGTGTAGCCCCAGGGCAGTGTAGGTGAATGATGGGGGTGATGGTGCGCGGGAATAATAACTCAGAGTCTCTGTAATGCAGTCCAGGATCTTTACTCACAGTTCGTTACTCCACGTTACTCCGGCCAGCTGTAACTTCCCGCGTCGCACCATGTTCACCAGGTGAGGGGGCTCGGCCAACTCTCAGATAATTTTGGAGCGCTTCGCAGTACCCCCTTCTCGTGTCCTTCCTCTGGCCTGTCATACCCCACCAGTGACCACGCTTCTGTCCGGCTGCCTCAGGCCTTCTCTGGGTAAACTTCGGCGCCAGTTTCCCTGACCCTCTGTGGTGCCTTCCTAGCGGGTGTAGCGAGGGGTTGCACCATATAAAATGTCACAGCCTCCGGTTTCAAGTTGAGGGTAGTTCCCCGCCTCCGCTAGTTTCGGGGACCCGTCTCCCCCTTGGCCTGACCCCACTGCTCAGGTAGATGCGGGCGTATGGTGGCTATCAGCCGGTCCATACCCCTGGGGTCCCTTCTCTCCTTTGTGTTCCTGGAACCTCCTCCGCTCTTCTTCATTCTTCTCCCCAACTCTCTCTCTCTTTCTTCAGTGCTGACTGGGCCTTACAGGCTAGACCCGTGACGCGCCCCTGGGCCTGAGTCGCGCTGCGTTGCGCACGCGGGAGCCTACCCGGAGCCGGATCAGATGGGGGTAGTAGTCTCGTGGCGATGACCCGGTCCGTGCCCAGGGAGTCAGACTAAGTGGCAGTCTATTAGCAGTAGATGGTGGATGACTACGCCACCCGTTGAATGCAGCTATGGAGCTGCCGCTGCAGGGCAGACCGCTGAGGCCGGTGGAAGGATGGTGCAGCGTGGATGGTATAACCCCCAACGGGAGGGGTATGGCCTCAGGGCAGCCGACGTGGATGATGGGGGTAGCAGGAACCACTCAGAGACGATGCGGTGTAGTTCAGGGTCTTTACTGGTGACAAAGATAGACCCTCCCGGAGTACTTGCTAGCAATCGGGGCCTGGTCAGTCCTTGAGCAGATGGGATCTCCCCTGGCCAGGCGGAGTTGTAGGCCTTCCCAACGAACTGTACTCTTCTGGCTACCTTGCTAGAGGCGGGTAAAAGTAGCCCACGTCCCTGAGTTTACCGTGTGGTGCTCACCCGTATGGCCGGTGACTCGGGGCCTTCTAATGGCTTCCGCTCCACGATGGCGGTGCTGGTCCCACGCGTGTGACCGTGCCTTCGGGTTTCTGGGCCAGAGGACCTGCAATCCCCTGCCGGTCGGTTTCTGCTGCTGGGTAGAGATTAGTCCCCACAGCCTCGGACTCCGGGTCCGGTAAGAAATCTTCTCAGTCAGGGCGAGCTCTGCAGCTGCCAGCCCCTGACTCCTTGTAACACTGCTCCCACAGAGCTCCTGATGTTCTGTTCCTATATTTGCTTCTTTTCTCTGTCTCTACTTCTTCTCTACTCACTAACCTCAGCCTCAGCCCTAGGTTTATATAGGGGAAGTTCTTCCCCTCCCAGGACTGGGCAGGAGGTGTGGCATGCATAGGATTCCTGACCAAGAGACCTCCCACCTGCTCTCAGACGTAATATCTCTATCACTGTGGCAACCAGACCCCTGGGGTGTCACACCCGCGTCTGGAGCAGAGCTCAACAGAGACCTGATCTGTCACATCTTCCCTCTGACTGAACCGACTTCTCTTTGAACTAAGATGGTGCCCACCTTTTATACCTCCCTCTAGGTGCATCCAGGAACTGCTTCCTCCCTACTCTTGCACTACCGGGTTCCCCTTTTACTAGGTATTCCCTCCCACCACTCCAGTCAGGGACAGGGACTGTCGTGCTCTACTTGGAGCATATCAGTCGCCCTGCCCCCCGGACATGTGGTGTAATGCATGCAGGTGTCGGGGTCCTGGTCCACACTCCATCCTTACCTGAAAGTGAGACATCGCACGTCTGGGAGAGATGCAATACCTATATAGCAACTAAACCCCCAGGGTGCTACAATAGTGCATCACAAAGGGAAGAGGGAAAGGAAGCCCAAACTCTAGCGAAAGGGGGGAAGTGGAGACCTCTTAGGTTGATCTAGCATCACCCTGTCTTCCCTTGTATTGGCTCTTCACCAGTCGCTGCACATGTGCATTGTCCTGTCTTTCCCTGGCATATGGCTAAGGCTAGGGAAGGGAGGAAATGAGCACTAGTTGATCTCAATTAAACACTATAGACAACATAGGTAGACAAACTGGGGGAAATTGCTTAGCTTTAGACGAACTCCAGACAAATGCGCACCCATTCTCAAGCTCTAGAGAGCATCAAGTACTGCTCATGCTAAGCCTTCACAAGTAGTAATGAATACATAGCCGGTATTTATACACCCAGGCAGGGTGTTAAATAGCCAGAGGAAGGTAGCCGCTGGGTCCTAGAGACAGTGTCTAAGAAAATGTCTGTAAAGGCAAACGTAGAGATATCCTGCAACCAACTGCAGGGTGACTGTCTGTCACTTCTGACACACCCGTGACACCATGGTTACAAAAACTAAAAAACTTACTAATTGTCACTTTATGATAAGCCATAACCATGGATATCTAAGCTGCTGCAATGCCCTGCCATGGGGTAGGTGACATAGCAAATCAGAAGAACTATACTACATTTCTAATTGGAGGTATTTGCTAATATTATTATTATACCTACTATATTTTGGGAGAGGATCTTGGAGATAGGAATACCGATTTAAATCTAAGTGGGAAGCAGATATTGGTCCAATTTCTGAAGAACCGTAGATGGAGTTGTTGGAGCTCATTCCCAGGTTGTCCCCATGTAAATTACAGAGGCTTTCACAGATCTTTTTTATTCATAGGGTTTATAGAACACCCAGCTTCCTCCATAAAATTGGGGTTCACTCAAGTGCAGAATGAGAATGAGTGAAGAATGAGGTGTGGAGTGGAGAATGCACAATTGATGCATATGTTCTGGGAATACACTCAGGCCCATTTTGGAAAGATGCTCTGTCCCTAAAACAAAAGCATATTTGGAATCCGATTTTAGGCGCATCTCAGGATATGTGTATCGGGGGGTATCTAAGGGATTGGGTTGACTTGGAATCTCCGATTGCTATAGGTATATCACATATTTTATATCAGGCACAAAAACATTGGTTAGATGTCCAACCACCAGCAATTGGGGAATAAAATGGACAATATGTGGTTGTAAATAGGAGTCTATAGAAAGAGAAATGCAATTAAGAAATTTGAAAGCATTCGGCAACCATTGTTGGATGTTCTAGGATTACCCACCGGAGTCTTGTTGAGAGACAGAATGCTTCAGTTATTTGTCCTTTTTAGTTTTATTTGATTGCTCTAGATTCTGTGTACTAAAATTAAATCAAGTAATCTTGAGTAGAGATGAGTGTACCTGAACTTAAAAGTTCGGCATTTATACCGGACAGTTAGTCCAATGCTAAACGCCGAACATGGACTTTCTCTAGAAGTCTGTTGCAATGTTCGGAGTCACGGGGGAAGTCCGCTGTAGAGAGAGTTTTTTTTCTTACTCAGACCCAAAGTTCGGGTCTCCATTGTTTTTCATTGGGGTTCGGGTCCTGGTTCAAGTTTGGGTACAGTTCTGGTACCCGAACCGAAGTTTGGAATACAGTTTGGGTCGGGTACCAAGATCCAAATTTCAACAGGTCCGCTCATCCCTTATCCTGAGCTATGGATGTTTATAGCCTGATTCTCTGTGACCCATTCACTTTAGCAGGATTATATGTATCTAAAAATAAATATTATTTATTTTATGTGTAAAAGGGTTCATCATGGTTATTTCTCTCTCTGGTGTGTTGTGAGGCTGGATGTAAGGTTATAATAAAAAAAAGAATAAGTAAAAATTAAAATGTTGTAACTTATAAGATATTCATTGTAATTCTTTATAGTAATTTCACTAATGAATATTCTGTAATTCCAACTACATTCAAGTATGTTAAGAATACTTAACTGCCCTTTTGTTTTTGATACAAAATTATCTAATTAAAAAACAAAACATTACCGATTGATTGCATTCCAGTTTCTTTGCTTCTTGTGGGCATTACTGTTGAGGCTGCACTTGAAAAGCATGTTATTCAATGCACTCTTTTTATTGTTGTCAAAAACATATAAAAAGCAGAAAGTTAAAAAATATTGATTTGGCAAGAAAAACTAAAGGGTTATTTTTCATTAGACTTGTGAAACAATTGTTATAAAAATTTCATTTTTACAACTTATTTATGAAAGCTAACAATACCAATCTTGTTGCCAAGTGTAACTTTCTTTTTTTCCAACAAATGAAAGCCCAAGATCTGATTTAAAGAAGACGTTTCACCATTTTTTAGATGATGAACTGGCTATATCATGATAAAGTGGCTGAAAATCGGAATAAAACATATTTTTTTATTCCTCATCTCCTTTGCACAGCTGTTAGCTTGTAAAGTTTATATACTAATTAACGCTACAACTAAGAAACGGGAGTATCATAGATTCTTCTCTGAGGGCGTTTCACTTTTTCCCCTGTATCATGCTGCCCAGTCATAAGCAAGCAGCGTTGTACAGGGAAAAGATAAGATGTCCCAGAGAAGGTTAGACCAAGCTTTCTGTATTAGATCTGGTAAAATTGATGAGTCTAACCAGGTCACATGGATCTCACCGTCATCACAACCTGTGATTACCAGTGCAAGGGGAGTAAAGCATAGCAGTACGTCATTACATTCACCATTCTGCATCAGCGAATGCTGCAAAGTGGTGTATGTAATGACTTACAGCTCTTGTCCTCCTCCGGGCACTTGTAATCACAGTAGGTATTGGCAGAGAATTTTGTGTGACCTGGGAAAGAGAGCAGAGTAGTGTTGAGTGAGCGTGCTCAGTTAACCCTTTCACTGAGCACGCTCGAGTGCTGCCCGAGTATATTCTGCATGCTGAACAACTGTGTTCGAGCCGCCGCTGCATGAGTCACGGCCGCTAGACAGTTGCGACACATGCAGGGATTGAATAACAACTAGGCAATCCCTGCATGTGTCGCAGCTGCCTAACAGCCGTGAAACATGCGGCCGCGGAGTCTCGAACAACGTCGTGCATGGCAGGCAATACCCGCAAGGCTTTTTTGGCTGTCTAACAGCTGCAAAACATATGGGGCGGAGACTCGAGCACACGCGATACTCAGTTTATACCCGATGCAAACTCAAGTAGCGAGCACTTACACTCAACACTAGTCGCTGTAACGGGACTGAGAGGCGGAACCTCTGAGCTACTATACAAGGGGGCGGTCCTTGTAAGGGAGCGGGTGGCGACCAGGGTAGACAGGCAGGCAGTCACAGCAGGTGACTGGGACAGTCTCTGAATGAACGGACAGGAGGTCACGGCAAGTGACCGGGGCAGTCTCTGGATGAACGGGCAGGAGGTCACGGCAAGTGACCGGGGCAGTCTCTGGATGAACGGGCAGGAGGTCACGGCAAGTGACCGGGGCAGTCTCTGGATGAACGGGCAGGAGGTCACGGCAAGTGACCGGGGCAGTCTCTGGGTAAAGGATTGGTACGACCTGTGGCGGCAGATGATAGACGTGACAGATGAGCGCCCTAAGCACACTGCCAGGGAAGGAGCGCGTGCCGGAAGCAGCGGGGAGAGAAGCGCTGGAGGACGCCGCGCCAGGAGCGGGGAGGTGAGAGGGACGGCGTCTCTGCCTAGAACGGGGCAGAGACGCCGATGCTACAGTACCCCCCCCTTTAGGCCCCCTCTTTTTTTGGCCAGAAAGAAATTTCTCAAGGAGAAGCGGGGCGTTGATGTTCTCCCTGGGTTCCCAAGTTCTCTCCTCAGGACCAAACTCCTTCCAATCTACCAGAAAAAAGGTTTTTCCTCTTACCCTCTTGGAGGCCCGAATACTCTCTACCTCAAAGATGTCATCAGCAGAAACCGGAGCAGGAGGGGCACCTGGATTTTTGGAAAAAAAGTTAAAGACAACAGGTTTGAGGAGAGATACGTGGAAGTAGTTGGGGATCCGTAGGGTGGCCGGGAGTTTTAATTTGTAGGCCACAGGGTTAATTTGCCTGAGGACTTCGAAGGGGCCGATGAATCGAGGACCCAACTTGTAGGAGGGTACTTTGAGCCGCACATGTTTGGATGAGAGCCAAACCTTGTCTCCCGGATGGAATTGGGGCGGATAGAGACGTCTCTTATCAGCATATCTCTTCATCCGCTCAGAGGAGAGAAGAAGAGCGGACCTGGTGCTCTCCCAAATAGTAGAAAATTCGCTGACAAGAGACTCCGCAGCAGGGTTGTCCACAGAAACGGAGACAGGAAGTGGAATCCGGGGATGTTGGCCACCGACTATAAAGAAAGGGGATTTGGAAGAGGACTCGCTCTCATGGTTGTTATAAGAGAACTCGGCCCATGGTAGGAGATCCACCCAGTCCGAGTGGTGAGCATCAACGAAGTGCCGGAGGTAGCTGGACAAGATCTGATTGATCCGCTCCACTTGACCATTGGACTGAGGGTGGTAAGCGGAGGAGAAATCCAGGGTAATGTCCAGCAGCTTACATGTGGCTCTCCAGAAGCGAGAGGTGAACTGAACCCCACGATCCGACACGATGTGGAGGGGCAGACCATGGAGACGGAAGATGTGGCGGATAAAGTCTTTAGCCAGCTCGGGTGCAGACGGAAGACCAGGCAGGGGAATGAAGTGGGCCATCTTAGAAAAACGGTCAGCGACAACCCAAATGACAGTACAACTGGCAGAAACTGGAAGGTCGGTGATAAAGTCCATAGCGATGTGTTGCCAAGGAGCAGCAGGTACGGGAAGGGGCAGGAGATGGCCGGCAGGTAGATGTCGGGGAACTTTGTTACGGGCACAGGATGAACAGGCCGCGACGAAGTCTACCACGTCCTTACGCAGGGTAGGCCACCAGTAATGCCGGGTAATAAGTTGGAAGGTCTTCTTTTGGCCAGCATGGCCAGCTAGTTTAGAAGAATGTCCCCAGCGAAGAAGCCTCTCCCGATCTGGCACAGCTACGAACGTCTTACCGGGTGGAAGACGAGTCAGATCCAGGGGGGCCACATTCATCACCTTGGAGGAGTCGATGATGTGCGTAGGTTCCTCCTCTTGATCGGAGGACAGGAAGGAACGGGACAAGGCATCAGCTTTGACGTTCTTGTCCGCCGGACGGAAATGAAGAATGAAGTCGAAGCGGGCAAAAAACAACGACCACCGGGCCTGGCGAGGATTGAGTCTCTGGGCATTTTGGAGATATGCCAGGTTTTTGTGATCCGTGTAGATAATTACCGGGTAGAGAGCCCCTTCAAGCAGATAGCGCCACTCTCCCAGTGCCAATTTGATGGCTAGCAATTCCCGGTCTCCAATGGAGTAGTTGCGCTCCGACGAGGAGAAGATTTTGGAGAAGAAGCCGCACGTTACCATTCTCCCGGTAGAAGACTTCTGGGTGAGCACCGCTCCGGCTCCGGAGGAGGAGGCATCAACCTCCAGGTAGAATTGTTTATTACAGTCCGGACGGTGCAGGACGGGAGCAGAGGCGAAGGCTTTCTTTAGGGAAAGGAAGGCCTCCTCGGCTTCAGGCGACCATGTCCTGGGGTTAGCCCCCTTACGGGTTAGTGCAGATATGGGAGCAGTCCGAGACGAGAAGTGTGGGATGAAAAGACGATAATAATTAGCGAAGCCCAGGAATCGCTGTATCGCCTTCAAACCTTCAGGACGAGGCCATTTTAGAACGGAAGAGAGCTTCTCGGGATCCATTTGCAGACCTGTTTGGGAGATGACATAGCCCAAGAACGGAAGGGAGGTCTGATCGAAGAGGCACTTCTCGTATTTGGCGTAAAGGTGGTTCTGCCGAAGCCTAAGCAGGACCTGACGAACATCCCTCCGGTGTGTGGGGAGATCCGGAGAGAAGACCAAGATATCGTCCAGGTATACCACTACGCAGGAGTACAGGAGGTCACGGAAGATGTCGTTGACTAGTTCCTGAAAGACCGCGGGAGCATTACAGAGACCGAAGGGCATCACAAGGTACTCGTAGTGACCGTCCCGGGTATTGAATGCCGTCTTCCACTCGTCTCCTTGACGGATACGGACCAGATTATACGCTCCTCGTAGATCCAGCTTGGAGAAGATCCTGGCGCCCTTGAGACGGTCAAACAATTCGGAGATGAGTGGCAGGGGATATTTGTTTTTTACCGTGATGAGATTGAGTCCTCTGTAGTCAATACAGGGACGTAGCGAGCCGTCTTTCTTTTTGACAAAGAAGAATCCGGCTCCAGCCGGGGAGGTAGATTTTCGGATAAATCCCCTAGCCAGATTCTCTTCAATGTACTCAGACATGGCTCGGGTCTCGGCTGCAGACAACGGGTAGATATGCCCACGGGGAGGAGTGGTGCCAGGTACCAGGTCAATCGGGCAATCGTATGGCCTATGGGGTGGCAACGTCTCAGCTTCCTTCTTACCGAAGACGTCCGCATAGGGCCAGTAGGGAGCCGGGAGACCAGGTAAGTTAGCTGGAGTAGGCTGAGGGCGAAGTGGACGGACCGGGACCAGGCAGGTCCTATGGCAGTCAGGACCCCATCGGAGTACTTCACCGGACCGCCAGTTCAATACGGGTTCATGTGTCTGGAGCCAAGGTAGACCTAGCAACAGGGAGTGAGAAAGTCCGGACAGCAAATGGAATGAGATCTCCTCAGAGTGCAGCATTCCCACCTGCAGGGTTATGGGTTCGGTGACGAGCAGGATGGTCTCCGAGAGAAGTCTTCCATCCACGGAGGCGACTGACAATGGTTCAGCCAGGGACTTGGTGGGAATATGGTATCTCTCTACCAGAGACTGGGAGATGAGGTTTCCAGCAGCTCCAGAATCTAGATGGGCGAGTTCAAAGAGACAGTTTTCTCCCCAAGCAATAGAGACCGGTAAGGTCAGAGACGGAGAGGGCTTACTTTTGTCTAGGACGACCTCTCCGAGTGGTCCTAGACACTGGCGTTTCCCGGCTTTTCCGGGCAGGAACGGATGAAGTGCTTCATACTGCCACAATAGAAACAGCTTCCCTCGGCTCGGCGAGATTCTTGGCGAGAACCGACCATCTTGGTCTGGTCGACCTGCATAGGCTCAGGAGAGTGTAGCTGAGGAGAGACGGAGGGAGTGACGGGTTTCTGAAAAGTAGGAGCTAGACGTGGAAACCTCCTCTCACGGGTGACCTCTTTGGCACGCTCCTGGAACCGCAGGTCAATCCGGGTGGCAAGAGTTATTAGGTCATCGAGAGTGGTAGGAATGTCCCGACCGGCAAGTTCATCTTTAATACGGCCGGACAGACCCTCCCAGAAGACGGAAACCAGAGCGTCATTATCCCAGGCCAGCTCCGAGGCAAGGGTACGGAACCGTATGGCATATTGGCCCACGGTGAGACTTCCCTGACGGAGGCGTAGCAGAGATGATGCGGATGAGGTCTTCCATCCGGGTTCGTCGAAGACTTTCCGGAAAGCCGTGAGAAAGGCAGGCAAGTCGGACACCAGGGGGTCTCCTCTCTCCGATAGAGGATTTAGCCAGGCCAGGGCCTCTCCGGTGAGATGGGACATGATGAAGGCAATTTTGGCCCGGTCGGAGTTAAACTGGTGAGACAGGAGTTCAAAGTGCAGGGTGCACTGACTTATGAAGCCCCGAGCCTGGACGGAGTCGCCTCCGAAACGAGGAGGTGCAGAAAGCCGGGGTCCGGGGTAGGATACCATGTTATTAGTGGGCAGTGGAGCTGCCGGTTTGCGAGTCATGGCACTGGCGGTGGTTGCAGGCAGAGCAGTCAGAGTGTCCAGGCGAGAATTGACATTCTGCAGGTGACCCAGGATGGACTCCTGTTGGGACCTCTGACGGGACAGTTCATGACACAGGTCCGAGAGTGAGGGAGCTTGGGTGCCACCGGGTTCCATAGCCCGAGCAAACTGTAACGGGACTGGGAGGCGGAACCTCTGAGCTACTATACAAGGGGGCGGTCCTTGTAAGGGAGCGGGTGGCGATCAGGGTAGACAGGCAGGCAGTCACAGCAGGTGACTGGGACAGTCTCTGAATGAACGGACAGGAGGTCACGGCAAGTGACCAGGGCAGTCTCTGGATGAACGGGCAGGAGGTCACGGCAAGTGACCGGGGCAGTCTCTGGATGAACGGGCAGGAGGTCACGGCAAGTGACCAGGGCAGTCTCTGGATGAACGGGCAGGAGGTCACGGCAAGTGACCGGGGCAGTCTCTGGATGAACGGGCAGGAGGTCACGGCAAGTGACCGGGGCAGTCTCTGGGTAAAGGATTGGTACGACCTGTGGCGGCAGATGATAGACGTGAGCTCCCAGGTGAGCAGGCGAGAGTCTCTGGATAATCGGGTGGTCACAGCACGTGACGGCGGAGTCTCCTGGTAGGCTAGCAGACAGGCAGCAGATGAGCGCTCCCAGGTGAGCGGGCAGGAGTCTCTGGACAGGCGGGTGGTCACAGCACGTGACGGCGGAGTCTCCTGGTAGGCTAGCAGACAGGCAGCAGATGAGCGCTCCCAGGTGAGCGGGCAAGCTGGTCCTTAGACAGACTGACAGGAGTTGGAAGGCAGACCGTCGGACCTCAGGCAAGCAGGCAGGTAGAAGATGTGCGCTCCCAGGTGAGCGGGCAAGCTGGTCCTTAGACAGACTGACAGAAGTTGGAAGGCAGACCGTCGGACCTCAGGCTAGCAGGCAGGTAGCAGGATATCAGGCAGGAATTAAACAGCAGACTGGCAGGAATCTGGCAGGTATCTGGCAGGTAACTGGCAACGGGACCTGAGGGCTGAAGCAGAGTAGTGAACAGTGCTACAACATTGCTCGGGCACCTCCATTTTGGAGGAGGTGCCTTTTATATGGGAGGTCCTCCGGCAATTGGCCGGGGACTCCTTAGGACGGCGCGCGCGGTCCCTTTAAGAGAGGGGGAGCGCGCGCGCGCGCCCTAAGCACACTGCCGGGGAAGGAGCGCGTGCCGGAAGCAGCGGGGAGAGAAGCGCTGGAGGACGCCGCGCCAGGAGCGGGGAGGTGAGAGGGACGGCGTCTCTGCCTAGAACGGGGCAGAGATGCCGATGCTACAGTCGCCATATCGTTGTTGTTTTTTTTTTACTTTTGAAAAAAATCCCAACCCCAACACAACCCTAACTTTAACTCTAATACAACTCCAACCCTAGCACAAACCCAACCTAACCCTACTCCAACCATAACCCTAGACCAACCCTAACAGTAGCCCACCATAACCGTAGCCCAACCCTAACCCTAGCCTAACCCTAACCCTAGCCCAACCCTAACCATAACCCAACCATAACCTTATCCCTAGCCCAACCCTAACCATAGCGCAACCCTAACCCTAGCCCCACCCTAATCCCAGCCCAACCCTAACCCTAGCTCAACCCTAACCCTATCACAACCCTAAAGTTTTTATTTTACACCGTTCCTCGTGCGGTATAATTGATTAGACAACTTTATTCTTCAGTGCGATTACAGCGATACCATATTCATATAGTTTTTTTATGATTGACAGCTGTCACATACTAAAAGACGCCATATTTTGAGAGATATAATTTTTCCATATTTTGGCCGACAGAGTCATGTGATGGCTTGTTTTTTGAGGGACCAGTTGACGTTTTTAGTGATACCAGTTTCGGGCACGTGACATTTTCTTATCGCTTTCTATTCCAATTTTTGGAAGGCAGAATAAATAAAAAACAACAATTCCGGAATTGTTTTTTTTTGTGTGTTTTTTTATGCCGTTCCGCGTGTGGTAAAATTGATAAGGTAGCTTTATTCTTTGGGTCAGTATGTTTACAGCGATCCTACATTTATATTTTTTTTATGTTTTGGCGCTTTTACACAATAAAAACAATTTTATAGAAAAAAACAATTCTGTCTCTATAACTTTTTTATTTTTCGGCTGATGGAGCTGTATGGCGGCTTGTTTTTTGCGGGACAAGATGTTATTTTCAGCGGTACCATTTTTATTTGCTTTCATCTTTTTGATCGCGTTTTATTACATTTTTTGTTTGGCGGTATGATGATAAAGCAACATTTTTTGCTTTGTGTATTTTTTTTACTGTGTTCACTAAAGGGGTTAACTAGCGGGACAGTTTTATAGGTCAGGTCGTTACGGACGCAGTGATACCACATATGTGTACTTTTATTTATTTATTTTTTTCATAAGAATGTTTATTTATGGGTACAGTATATTTTTATTTTTGTGGATTATTTTTTTCATTTTTTTTAAAATAGTTTTACAGTTTGTTATTTTTTTACACTTTCTGACACTTTTGGAATTTTTACTTTTTTTACTTTTTGTTGAGCCACCGCTGTAGTGTTCAGGTTCGGGTCGGTTCATCGAACACCGGGATGTTCGTGGAACTGTTCGTCGAACACCGTCGAACACCGTTAAAACCAATGGCAGGCAAACAAAAACACATAGAAAACACATTCAAAGGTGTCCAAAAGCTGACAAACTGCTCAGAAGACACTCTCTTTAAAAAAGCCGGCCGGCAATTCAGCATCGGTACCCGACAATTTAGAACAGAAAGAATAGAGCATCACACATAGATTAGATAGATAGAAACATGTCAGTCACATATATAAGAAGTACAGTGATAGTGTTGATTACTGTTCTTGTCATTTAGTGTTAAAATAAAGGATTTATTAAAAAAAAATTGGCGTAGGGTTCCCCGTAATTTTAGTTTCTGGCGGAGGTTAAGCAGATGGCTGGGGCAGATGTTTGAAGCCGGGGAAGGGGGTAATACCCACAGAGCTTCCCAGGCTACTAATATCAGCCCCCAGCTGAATACCTAGCCTTTACTAGCTATTAAAATGGGGGACCCCCAAAAAAATGACGTGGGGTTCCCCCTATTTTAATAGCTAGCAAAGGCTAGGCAGATAGCCAGGGGGCTGATATTAGTAGCCCAGGAAGGGTGCCATGAATATTGGCCCCCTCCCAGGCTAGAAACACCAGCCGTCAGGCGCCCCAGAAATGGCGCATCCATAGGATGCGCCAATTCTGGCACTTAGCCTCGCTCTTCCCACTGCCCTGTAGCGGTGGCAGTGGGGTAATAGGGCTAGGGTTGATGTCAGCTTATAATGCCAGCTGACATCAAGCCCAGGTTAGTAATGGAGAGGCGTCTAAAAGACACCCCATTACTAACCCCATAGTCAAAGTTAAAAAGAACACAAACACCCAGAATAAAGTCCTTTAATTGAAATAAAGACACATTCCTTTAATGTTCTAAATTAAACCATACTTACCGTCATTCCCATTCCAGCGGAAGCCAATATCTTCTGCAATAAAAGTAAAATAATAAACCAACCTCATCCTTACTTTTCCATGGTTCCCAGGATGGCTTCAGCTCTGCTACATTGACATGACAGGCTGGATCGCAGCAGAAAGCTGCCATCCAGCTTGCCATGCCGCAGACACTGAGAAGCGCAGGCATGCTTGCGCTCCTCAGTGTCTCGCTGTGACGGCATCCAGATGAGCCAAGTTCATGTCCAATGAACTCAGCTCACCTCATGCACGTCAGTGACAGCGTGGGAGAATTCTCCTGCGCATGCGGTGAGCGTGAGAGAATTCTCCCACACTGTCAGTGACGTGTCTGGTGACTCGGATGTTGTCATGACGACATCCAAGTCACCATGACAACCACCAGCACCTGGCTCAGTATTGGCTTACCTCCCCTTGCCACCGGAATGCTGTGATTGATTTCGATCACAGCATTTCGGGGCTTAATGTTTAGGTAGCGGTGTGGAACCACTCCTTGCACATAGCACTGGGTGTCAGCTGTGACAATCAGCTGACACCCGGTGCCAATCGCCCCGGCACCGCTTGTGTGTGGGCGCGATCACAGTATGAAGTAATAGTATGACTCGCCCCCTGGGCCGTGGGGTACTCAGAACCGGGCCTTCTAGTGTATGGTGCTGATGGGGGTAGTAGTGGCAACCCGGTCCTGTGGCTCAGGGTGGTCAGACCAAATGCTGTGGCAGTCTATTAGTATAGTTATGAATGCCCGACTACGCCACCCGTGGATTGCGGTCAGAGTGAACCGCCGCTGCAGGGCAGACCGCTGAGGCTGGTGTTGTGGGTGCAGCAGAGAATAGTATAACTCCCCACGGGAGGAGTGTAGCCTCAGGGCAGTGAGCGTAGATGGTGGGGGTTGTGGTGCAGGGCGTCCCAGTGCCATTAGTGCTGGCGCGGTAAGAAACACAGAGACAACGTGTTGCAGTCCAGGTTCTTTTACTCACAGTTGATATCCAAGTCACTTCCGCCGGTAATGACTGCCCAAGCCGTGCTGCGTCCACCAGGTGAGGGGGTCGGTCAACCCTCAGGCATTTCAGGAGTATGGCACAGGACTCCCTTCTGTCCTTTCTCTGGCTCATGCCCCACCAGTGACCAAACTTCTGTCCAGCTGCCGCGGATCTATGCGGGCAAACGTGGGCCCCTTTTCCCACTATCCTATATGGTGCCTTCCTAGCAGGTGTGGCGGGGGGTCGCACCAATAAATGATCACGACCTCCGGTCTTTGGCTGAGGGATAATTTACCTCCACCAACTTGGGAATCCGGTACCCTTATTCTGCCTGACCCTTCACCCGTTATCTCGTGGGTTCTTAGGGTCCCTTCTGCCTTCTTGTTTCGGAGCCTTTCTACTTCTCTGTCTCTTCTCCTTCTTTCCTGTTCCTTCATCGCTCCTCCACTCTGGCACTGGCCTCTTCTCTAGGCCTGCCTTCTGAGCAGAGCTCCTACAGAGCCTCTGCTCCCTGTCACCTCTCCACTGTACTACTCTCAGAACTAAGATGGTGCCCACCTTTTATACCTACTCTTCTGTGTGTGAGCTCAGGTGACCAGCACCCAATGAGCTCCTACCTATGCTCAGAACCCAACCCCTATCTGCTCCTACACCACTGGGTTTTCCTCCCCCCTCCCCACTCCAGCCAGGGACATAGTCAGATGTGCCTGCATATATATATAAATGGGAGCACTGTAGAGCTATCCCCCGGAAATGGGGTGTGTGTGGTGTATGCAGCTAACTAAGCCCTGGTCCACAGTCCATTCTTACCTGGGAGTGGAATAGCACACCTCTGGTTGAGGTGCAATACCCCTGTAGCGTCCGAACCCTCGGGGCGCTGCAAGTACGTCCTTGGCCCAATAGGCCCATGGCACAAGGAAAAACTATTACCACATACATCAGAAAGGGGTTAAAATCTGAAATGTTGGCCTACTGAAATGTATGTTCAGTAAATGCACTCAATACTTGGTCGGGGCTCCTTTGGAATCAATTACTGCATCAATGTGGTGTGGCATGGAGGCGATCGGCCTGTGGCACTGCTGAGGTGTTATGGAAGCCCAGGTTGCTTTGATAGCAGCCTTCAACTCGTCTGCACTGTCGGTCTGGTGTCTCTCATCTTCCTCTTGACAATACCCCATAGATTTTCTATGAGGTTAAGGTCAGGCGAGTTTGCTGGCCAATCAAGCACAGTGAAACTGTTGTTTTTAAACCAGATACTGGTACTTTTGTCAGTGTGGACAGGTGCCAAGTCCTGCTGGAGAATGAAATTTCCATCTCCAAAAAGCTTGTCGGCAGAGGGAAGCATGAAGTGCTCTAAAATTTCCTGGTAGATGGCTGCGCTGACTTTGGTCTTGATAAAACACAGTGGACCTACACCAGCAGATGACATGGCTCCCCAAACCATCACTGATTGTGGAAGCTTCACACTAGACCTCAAGCAGCTTGGATTGTGGCCTCCACTCTTCCTCCAGACTCTGGGACCTTGATTTCCAGATGAAAATGGGAACTCTGGGACCTTGTGGAGTGTGCCAATGACTGTCTTCTGGACATCTGTCAAGTAAAAAAAAAATGCAATAGTTGTTCCAGCGTCTGGTAAAATAATTCTTTCTTTAATTTTTGTACATTAAAAACTTGCAAATAATTACAAAGGTTGTATAGACAGGGTAGGGGAGCAAGACGCGTTTCGAACGCTCACTTGTGTCCTTTATCACTGCATAGCTACACAATGAAAAGGATTTTCTAAAATACTAAAAATGTGCCAATGAAAACAGTTGGAACAAATCACATGACATAATTACCACATTAAGCAGCAGGTGCATGAAAACAGTCAATAGCGATACATGGTTTCTCTCTTCAGATTAAACCCTTTGGGCTTCTTGAATCCAGATTAAATATCCAATACGCTTCTTTTGTCAATAGTTTTCGCTTTATATCTCCACCTCTTGCATGCGGAAAAAGTTTTTCAATACCTAAAACTTGCAAAGAAGACATGTCACGATTGTGCTCAATAATAAAATGCTTTGCGATAGCAGAGACATTTCTACTGGTGTTATTTGAATTAAGTATGTCATTATAATGTTCATTAAACCTAGTTTTTAATTTACGTGTAGTACAACCTATATAAAGTTTATCGCATATAGTACAATTTATTTTGTATACCACGTTCTCTGAATCACAATTAATATACTGTTTGATTTTATATTCATTTGAATGATCATAATCATGACAAACAGAACTGCACAGTGTGTATGAACACATGCGACATTTCACTGATCCACATTTAAACTGCCCTTTTAGCTGTAACCAAGTGCTTTTTTTATGTGTGGATCAGAAAAAATGTTGGAGATAGTGAGTCACCTAATGAAGATGCCTTTTCTGCCACAACATTACAGCCTTTTATCAAAATGCATGCTAATATTTCATCTTCAAAAAGTATTGATAAATGTTTAGTAAACTATTTTTTTATTTCTGAAAATTGTGCACTATATTGCAGCGAGATGACAGGTTTACTTTTCAAAAACTCATTTTTTACTTTTGTTTTAGGACGCAATAGATCAGTCCGTTTTTTGTCAGAAATTATTTTTTTACCCCTGTCCAATACCCATTGGGGATAACCCCGTTGTTTTAATCTTTTTGAGGTTATTATTACTTCATTTTCAGCAACTATGGGATGAGAGCGATTTCTGACAATTCTTGTGAACTCACCTACTGGTATGGCTTTAGCTACATGCTGCGGTTGACTACTAGAAAAATGCATGATGGAATTACCTGCAGATGGTTTGCGATGAATAGCAGTGGATACAATTTCACCTGGAATGCCCGTAACAATCAAATCTAAGAACACCAAAACTTTTGAACTATAAGAAACAGTAAACCGCAAATTAAATGAATTGTCATTCAAAAATGTAAGAAATCCTGGAATGGCAGATTCATCTCCTTGCCAGATGAATGTCATATCATCAATAAATCTACCATACCAGGACAAATTAGGTATATAAGGATTACTGTCTGAATACAAAAAACAATGTTCCCAATATGACATAGTCAGATTTGCCAAAGAAGGTGAGAAACGAGCACCCATTGAGACACCTTGGATCTGTAAATAAAAAATTCTGTCAAAAACAAAATAATTAGGTGTCTTTGATATATCCAGGCACGCGCTGTACCTGGAGTTGTATGTTCTCAAATTTTATAATTAATTTCATGAGATTCAAAGAGCAAATATTCAAAATACTGTTCCAGTCATTCATGAAATCCACATTGTAAGCTTTAGTTGGTATCTTTTTAAGTCTCTGACCCCTCGGTATCATATCTTTATTTATAGTTGTTTTAGACACTGAAACTTATAGGACGCAGATTTTGAAGCTTTTATCTGATGAAAAGACATATTCCCGCTTAAAATTTAATCCAACAAAAAATTTAGTGAGCAAATCTTAATCTTAATTAATCTTAATGAACATCTTAATAGCGGAGGGTGTAAAATTGGGCATATTAACAAAAAAAATCAGTGAATATTTAATATCATTGAATCCTGTAACACCTACAATGCATGCTCTGCCAAAGATACGTAAAGACATCCTTCCACCCCCAATGCGATCAATAATCAATGGAATTGGATCATGTAGTGAACGTCTCGGTGAGTGATTAGATTCGATCTTACAACCTTTGGTACAGCGCGTGCCTGGATATATCAAACACACCAAGGATATTTTAGATCAGTTGTCAAACAAAAGATGGTCATCAGATTACACCTGGATAGGCTGTGATGTTAATTCTTTATATACTTCTATACCATGTTATATAGCTATGGAAGCATTGAGATTCCATTTGGAAAAGTACAGTCCGTATGCTGATGTAATGCAAGAATATATATTACATGTGACTAGTGTTGAGCGAGCACTAATATGCTCGGGTACTCGAAGCTCGGTCCGAGCTCACCGTGATACTCGGGTGCTCGACCCGAGCAACGAGCCCAATGTTAGTCTATGGGAGACCCGAGCATTTTTGCGGCGGCACCCCCGGCAGTCTGTAGAAAGCCTAAAAAGTGCCCAAAACGATAGTGACAGTGCTTAAAAGACATGGGGGCAGCATGGGGATCGCCCCAGGAAGCATTTCTGACCCCCAAGTCACTGCTGTAAACAACGTGGTCAGAGGTATTAAGCCACTTTTACGGGCTCACAATAAAACGTTCAAAAACGAAACTGAAACGGTTTTCCTGTGAAATATGTTAAGGAACATTCTTTCCAGGGTAAAGACTTGTGTATAAGGTAAAATAAATAACCAAAAACAAAAATACTCCTCCACACCTTGGGCTATGTTCACAAGTAGCATTTTTGATGCGTTTTTGCACTTTTTATTGCTTTCAACCGTGACAAATGCATTCACCGGGAAATGTCATTTTAACATTTTACAACCTTATCTGGCCATGTGCTGTGTGACACATGCATACAGTGCTGAAAAGACATGGGAACAGAATGGGGAAGACCCCTGGAAGCATCTCTGACTCCCAGGTCACTGCCTTAAAGTGTGCCCATCAGAAGTGATCCTTGCCGCATCAGAAGATGCAGACTTGCAACTATCCCTGTGCAAGTCCTTGTCCCAGGGCAGTGTTCAATTGTACCTCCCCCATTCCTTGCAATGCAAGCGCAAATATGCCGCCAACCACCCACCCACCCACCCCCATGCTGCAATACCATATTGCTAGCTTTCACTTGAAATGGGGCCTTTTAATTTGGTGGAGGCTGAAGCTGGCCACTACCTCATGGCTGCTTCGGCAGCGAGGTATCCATACTCAGTTCCCGGCGGCCGGGTGTCCACGCTCGGTCCCCAGCCGCCAGGGGGCGGCCAGGTGTCCACGCTCGGTCCCCTGCCACCAGGGGGTGGCCGGGTGTCCATAATCGATCCCCAGCCGCCCCGCGGCCGGGTGTCCACATACGGTCCCCAGCCGCCTGGGGGCGGCCGGGTGTCCATAGACGGTCCCCAGCCGCCCCTATTTCTCCTGTCACCTTCCCCCACACTTTTCTTAGCCTGGCCTGCTGTAGGGCAGCATTGGACGAGTCCACCAGAGAACCAGACTCCTCCGGTGGGCCCTGGCTTCTCCATCAATGGAGCTGGGAGTGCCAAGGTGAGGAGCATGAAGATGATGATAGAAGTTAGCGTCTGCTTTGTTTTCTTTTAATGCAAGCGTAAGTGTGCAGCCTGCCACCCACCCACCCCCAGGCTGCAATGCCATACTGCTTGCTTGCACTTGAAATGGGGCCTTTTAGTTTGGAGGAGGCTGAGGCTGGCCACTACCTCATGGCTGCTTCGGCGGCCTGGTATCCATACTCAGTCCCCAGCCGCCCGGCGGCCGGGTGTCCACGCTCGGTCCCCAGCCGCCAGGGGGCGGCCGGGTGTCCATACTCGGTCCCCAGCCGCCCCGCGGCCGGGTGTCCACACACGGTCCCCAGCCCCCTGGGGGCGGCCGGGTGTCTATAAACGGTCCCCAGTCGCCCCTATTTCTCTTGTTACCTTCCCACACACTTTTCTTAGCCTGGCCTGCTTTAGGGCAGCATTGGACAAGCCCACCAGAGAACCAGACTCCTCCGGTGGGCCCTGGCTTCTCCATCAGGGGAATTGAGAGTGCCAAGGTGAGGAGCATGATGATGATGATAGAAGTTAGCATCTGCTTTGTTTTCTTGGAATGCAAGCGCATGTATGTAGTAGCGGCTAAGCCTTAGGTGGTCAGCGTTTTGGCGCATATCCTACCTTCTCTGAGGATTGCTGGATGTTTTTCTGCTACTATCCCAGTTCTATGACTCCTGTTAAAACAAAGCTTCAGGTGATAAATGATGGAAAGGGTGGTGGCAAAGGAGAAAGAGCAGGAGGAACAGGGACCATTCACATCAATATCAGGCTTGTCAACCACACGTCTTGTAAGATATGATTCTGTAACAAAAGGAGCGGTTCGGCTACACAGTTATAGGGCATGGGCAAAGAGGAGAACGGCTCAGTATATATTGCAAGAAAATATTTATTTATTAATATAAAAAGATAGATAAAGACTTAGGCTATGTGCCCACGTTGCGGACCTGAAGCATATTTTTTACGCTTCTCCCTGGTGGGAAAATCGCATGCGGATATTACATGCGGTTTTCCCGGCAGGTAGAAGCGTTTGTGAGGCGTCTTTGCATGCATTTCCGCATGCGGGTTATCAAGCACTTCTCCAAGCATCACTTGGAAAAGTGCTTGACAACTTGTTCAGAATGGTAAAAATTAAAAAAATAAACTTTATACTCACCTTCCGATGCATTCTCTGCCCCGTCCGGAGTCTTGAGCGGCTCACGCTGTTGTGTGCAGGACCTGCGGTGACGTCATTGAGTCATGTGGTGGGTCACATGACTCAATGACGTGGCAGGTCCTTCAGACAACAGCGCGACGGAGGGAAAACATCAGAAGATAAGTATAAACTTTATTTTATTCTTTTTTTTCCTTTTTCTTTGGTACCCAAGTCTGGATGAGAGTCTCCTCTCCTCCAGACCTGGGTACCATCCGCACATTGATTCCGCTGCGCTTCCGCAAAATTAATGAACATGCTGCGGATTTTTGACCGCAGCATATACGCTGCGGAAAAATCCGCAGCATGGGCATTGACATTGCGGAATGCCATTGGGGACCATGGGGTGCGGATATACATGCGTTTTTCAAGCGTTTACGCTGCGGAAATTCCCCAGCATATACGCTTGAAAAACGCTACGTGGGCACACAGCCTTAGACAATGAGGTAACCAGATGGTAAAGTGCTTCCAGGTCTGATACACTTGTAATAGTATGATCATAATAAACCCATGAATTAGCATAAATGCACATTTGCCCATAATAATAATAAAAATTGTAAATATTAGATTTAAATAGGAGAACTGGAGTCAGGAACACAGGATCAACCTATACTGTATAATCCCACTAACTGTTAAATAGACAGGAGTGGGGGAAGAACCAGTGTTATATCATGGGAAACTCTGTGCCCAAAACTAAATGCTGAAAAAGTATTAATCCAATGGGATAATTACCTGGCAAGGAAGCACAGCCTAAGTGGGGGGGTGAAAAAGGTGAAGGCCCAATGCGCGCTTCGCGCCATCCCAGGCTGCTTTCTCAAGGGCAGTTATAGAGCATACAGTGAGTGTAATGCCTAGCAAAAATTTCTAGGCACTCCAATGCCCCTTGGAAGTGACATGGAGGTCAGAGGGCCTAAACTAAACCGTTTTTTCCATTTATAGCAACTGGGTCTCCTGTACACTGTTGGCCTAAGCAGTGAATGGAAGGCTTTCCAAAAATTATGAGGAACTGCAATGCCCCTTGAAACAGACATGGATTACAGCGTACCAAAAACCTTCTAACCATTATTGGGGAGTGGGTCTCCCTTAGTTTTCGCCTTTGCATTGAAAAGCAAAAGCTGACTAAAATTAGGAGGAAATGCAATGCCCGTTGGAAGAGTCATGGAGGTTAGAGGTAATTAAAAACAACATTTCAATGCCCCTTGGAAGAGCTGTGGAGTTCAGAGTGGTTTAAAAAGACTCTTTTAATGCCGCTTTGAAGAGACGTGGAGGTCACAGTAGCTTAACAAGACGGTTTTAATGCCCCTTGGAAAAGTGGTGGAGGTCACAGTAGCTTAACAAGACGGTTTGAATGCCCCTTGGAAAAGTGGTGGAGGTCACAGTAGCTAAACAAGATGGTTTTAATGCAACTTACAAGATCCATACAGTACAGCATCTTAAAAACATTATTCCCATTATTGGGGAGTGGGTCTCCCATAGTCTTAGCTTATGCCTTCCAAGCAAAAACTGCCAAAAATTAGGATGGAGGAACTTGCAATGCCCCTTACAAGAGCCATGCAGTACAGCATATTACAAACATTATTGCCATTATTCGGGAGTGGGTCTCCCACAGTCTTTGCTTATGCCTTCCAAGCAAAATCTGCCAAAAATTAGGACGGAGGAACTTGCAATGCCCATAACAGGAGCCATGCAGTGAAAATATTACAAATATTCCCATTATTGGGGAGTGGGTCTCCCATAGTCTTTGCTTATGACTTCCAAGCAAAAGCTGCCAAAAATTAGGACGGAGGAACTTGCAATGCCCCTTACAAGAGCCATGCAGTACAGCATATTACAAACATTATTTCCATTATTGGGGAGTGGGTCTCCCATAGTCTTTGCTTATGCCTTTCAAGCAAAATCTGACAAAAATTAGGACGGAGGAACTTGCAATGCCCCTTACAAGAGCCATGCAGTACTGCATATTACAAACATTATTCCCATTATTGGGGAGTGGATCTCCCATAGTCTTTGCTTATGCCTTCCAAGCAATAGCTGCCAAAAATTAGGACGGAGGAACTTGCAATGCCCCTTACAAGAGCCATGCAGTACAGCATATTGCAAACATTATTCTCATTATTGGAGAGTGGGTCTCCCATAGTATTTGCTTATGCCTTCCAAGCAAAATCTGCCAAAAATTAGGACGGAGGAACATGCAATGCCCCTTACTAGATATTACAAACATTATTCCCATTATTGGGGAGTGGGTCTCCCATAGTCTCCATAGTCTTTGCTTATGCCTTCCAGGCAAAATTTGCCAAAAATTAGGATGGAGGAACTTGCAATGCCCCTTACAAGAGCCATGCAGTACAGCATATTACAAACATTATTCCCATTATTGGGGAGTGGGTCTCTCATAGTCTTTGCTTATGCCTTCCAAGCAAAAGCTGCCAAAAATTAGGACGGAGGAACTTGCAATGCCCCTTACAAGAGCCATGCAGTACAGGATATTACAAACATTATTCCCATTATTGGGGAGTGGGTCTCCCATAGTCTTTGCTTATGCCTTCCAAGCAAAAGCTGCCAAAAATTAGGATGGAGGAACTTGCTATGCCCCTTACAAGAGCCATGCAGTACAGCATATTACAAACATTATTCCCATTATTGGGGAATGGGTCTCCCATAGTCTGTGCTTATGCCTTCCAAGCAAAATCTGCCAAAAATTAGGACGGAGGAACTTGCAATGACCCTTACAAGAGCCATGCAGTACAGCATATTACAAACATTATTCCCATTATTGGGGAGTGGGTCTCCCACAGTCTTTGTTTATGCCTTCCAGGCAAAATCTGCCAAAAATTAGGATGGAGGAACTTTCAATGCCCCTTACAAGAGCCATGCAGTACAGCATAATATAATCATTATTCCCATTATTGGGGAGTGGGTCTCGCATAGTATTTGCTTATGCCTTCCAAGCAAAAGCTGCCAAAAATTAGGAGGAAATGCAATGCCCATTCGAAGAGTCGTGGAGGTTAGAGTTAATTAAAAACAACATTTCAATGCCCCTTGGAAGAGCTGTGGAGTTCAGAGTGGTTTAACAAGATGCTTTTAATGCCCCTCGGAAGAGAGGTGGAGGTTGCAGTAGCTTAACAAGACGGTTTTAATGCCCCTTGAAAAAGTCGTGGAGGTCGCAGTAGCTTAACAAGACGGTTTTAATGCCCCTCGGAAGAGACATGGAGGTCGCAGTAGCTTAACAAGACGGTTTTAATGCCCCTTGGAAAACTGGTGGAGGTCACAGTAGCTTAACAAGATGGTTTTAATGCCCCTTACAAGAGCCATACAGTACAGCATCTTAAAAACATTATTCCCATTATTGGGGATTGTGTCTCCCATAGTCTTTCCTCATGCCTTCCAAGCAGAAGCTGCCAAAAATTAGGACGGAGGAACTTGCAATGCCCCTTACAAGAGCCATGCAGTACAGCATATTACAAACATTATTCCCATTATTGGGGAGTGGGTCTCCCATAGTATTTGCTTATGCCTTCCAAGCAAAAGCTGCCAAAAATTAGGATGGAGGAACTTTCAACAATGGCAACACAGACCACGGTCACCCTGGTGGTATAGTGGTGGTGGAGGCTGAGGATAAGGAGAAGAACATATAACAGCCGAAATGAGGAAGAGTATACCCATGTGTGGGTGTGAAGTGGTGCATGTGAATACACCTCCCGAAAAAACACAGTGGATTTGACTTTATGTTACTCTGCTGTCATTTGGTGGTGATGAGAAGTCTGGCCCAATCCAACCCTTGTTCATTTTGATAAGGGTCAGCTTGTCAGCATTGTCAGTTGACAGGCGAGTGCGCTTATCAGTTATAATTCCCCCAGCGGCACTAAAAACACGCTCCGATAACACGCTAGCGGCAGAGCAGGCCAGGACCTCCAAGGCGTACAGAGCGAGTTCATTCCAAGTGTCCAGCTTGGATACCCAATAATTAAAAGGCACAGAGGAATCACGGACGATGCTGGTACGGTCGTCAAGGTACTCCCTCACTATCTTTTGAAACTTTCCACTCCTTGTGAGAGTACCCCGCAGCTCAGGGCCTGTAAGCTGGGCGGGTCTCAGAAAACTGTCCCAAAACGTTGACAGTGTTACCCTGCCTCTGCTGGATTGGAGTTGCCTCTCTCTCGCTTGTACGCCTTGGTTGGTCAACGAACTGTGACCTCTGCCGCTAGCGTGTTCAGATGAGAATTTTTTTAACAGTTCTGCAGCAAGGGCCTTCTGGTACTGCCCCATTTTTGTAGACCTCTCCACCTCAGGAATAAGAGAGTGAAAGTTCTCCTTGTAGCGGGGGTCTAAAAGTGTCACCAACCAGTAATGACTGTCACCCAACATTTTTACAACGCGAGGGTCAATGTTAAAGCAGCGTAACATAAAGTCAGCCATGCGTGCCAGACTGGTAACGGGCAAGACTTCCGTGTCCTCAGCAAGATGACGACTGACCATGCTCTCCTCCTCCTCCTCCCCCCTGTCCTCAGGCCACCCACGCTGAACCAACGGTATGACAGTTGTACAGGTACTACCGTCTACAGCGCATGATACAAGCTCCTGTTCCCCCTCCTCCTCCTCTCCCTCATTGTCCCCCAATGCACGTTGGGATGAGATGAGGCTGGGCTGTGTGTAATCGACCGCTACGGCTTCTTGATCCATCTCATCATACTCTGGCTGCAATGCCTCCTCTTTAATTCTCTGCAGAGAGCGTTGCAAAAGACAGATAAGTGGAATGCTGACACTAATGATGGCGTCATCACCATTCACCATCTGGGTGGACTCCTCAAAGTTTGTCAAGATGGTACAGATGTCAGACATCCAGGTCCACTCCTGAGGTCTTATGTGTGGAGTCTGACCTGAATATCGACGGCCTTGTAGCAGCTGGTACTCCACAACTGCTCTCTTCTGCTCACAAATCCTTTGCAACATGTGGAGGATAGAGTTCAAACATGTGGGGACATCACACGCCAGTGTAGCACCCCGAGGGCTCGGCTGCTACAGGGGTATTACACCTCAAACCAGAGGTGAGATATTCCACTCCCGGGTAAGGATGGAGTGTGGACTAGAGCTCGTTTAGCTGCATGCACCACACACACCCCATTTCCGAGGGACAGCTCAACGGTGCTCCCACAGAAGTGCAGGCACGACAGTATCTGTCCCTGGCTGGAGTGGGGAGGGGGAGGAAAACCCAGTGGTGTAGGAGCTGATAGGGGTGGGTCTCTGGGCATAGGTAGGAGCCCATTGGTTGCTAGTCACCTGGGCTCACACATAGAGGGAGGTATATAAGGTGGGCACCATCTTAGAACAGTGTTCAGTTCAGTCCGGGGAGTGAGTTGAGAGAAGGAGTTCAGCCAGAGAGGGCTGACAGGGAGCTGTAGCTCAGTCTGGGCCCAGCTCCACAAGGCAGGCCTGGAGAGGAGGCCAGAGCCAGAGGAGAGGAACAGAAACAGCAAGGAACTGGAACAGAAAGGAAACAAGGAACAGCACATTAAGAGAGGCCCAGAGACACGAGAGAAGAAGGAACCCCATAGGCCCTGGAGATTGCGGGTGACGGGTTGGCAGAGCAGGGTACCAGAACCCAAATTGGTGGAGGCAACAAATTCCTCAGCCAAAGACCGGAGGTTGTGACCACATCTTGGTGCGACCCCTCACTACATCCACCAGGAAAGCATACCACATAGGGTCAGGGAAACCGGAGATAGGTTTCGCCAAGAGAAGGCCCGAGGAAGCTGGACAAAGGTGGGTCACTGGTGGGGACGGCCAGGGAAGGGAAGAGAAGGGAGCCCTGTGCCACGCTCTGGAATTGCTTGGGAGTTCGTCGAGCCCCTTGCCTGGTGGACGCAGCACGGCTTGGGCAGTCACCACCGGTACCGAGGTGACTAGGACCAGTAAAGAACTGTGACTAAAGCATTGGAAACTGCAACCACACGTCTCTGTGTTTCATCGCCGCACCAGCAACATTAGTACTGGGATGCTCACACCATCACTCCCATCATCCACACTAGCTGCCCTGAGGCAATACTTCTCCCGTGGGGAGTTATCCCATTCTTGGCTGTGCATACAACATCAGCCTCAGCGGTCTGCAGCGCAGCGGCGGTCCCCACTGACCGTAATCCACGGGTGGCGTAGTCGGACATTTGTTATTACACTAAGACTGCCACTGGTTTTACCACCCTGAGAAACGGACCGGGTCGCCGCCACACGGAGACTACAACCCCCAGCATCCCACAAGAGGCCCGGTTCCGGGTGCCACACGCGGCCCAAGGGGGCGAGTCAACTTTGGCGTAGTCGGCAGGATTCAAACCAACCCGCTACCACCGGGTACTGCGCGCCTTCAGAGACTGAGATACTTACAGTGGTGAAGTTTTCCCGCCATCCGGAGTCGTTTCCCGCCATCAGATGCCATCTTGGGTCGTTTCCCGCCACCTTCATCTGTTTTTCCCGCCCCGTCAGAGCGGACGCCATTATGTGCGCACCAAAAGACAGCAGGAAGCCGCCTGCCATTGTGTGCCAGGTCCCAGAGTGGCGCCAAAGAAGGGGCCCGCCCCCAGCAACTATGAGTGCGGCAGTGGAGATGTCCATCAATGTGGGGGGGCTGCCCCTGAAGGTGATTGTCAGCAGATGCCCCCAAGACCAACCCCCATGGGGGCGGATAGGAAAGAAAACTGTGGGGCCGGGTGCGGCCTGGATCAGTCTGGACATACCGCACCCGTAGATGGAGAGAGCAGCGAACCCCACCAGCACCCTGGCCCGCAGCCTCCTGCAAGCTGAGCCACCCTGCAGCATAGTGGAGTTGCTGGCGCAGCTGCCCAGAGACCCGGAGTGCGCACGAGCTGCGCTGGAAGACCTAAATCAGAGGATGGTCAGGGCGCAGCGAGATGTGTTTGCCGGGTGGAAGGAGGAGTTGGCCCGGCAGCACGTAACCGGCCAGCAGGAGACACCGCAAGGACCGAGCAGTGCGCCTGCCTCTGAGGGCGGTGAGGATGGACCTGCGGCTGCAGACGATGCCGCGGAGGAGGCAACGGAGACCGAGGCAGGTAACGGGGACGCCACCACTCCACGCCCTGAGACCACCAGCCTGCCCCCACCCTCCGTTGCGGGACCCGAAGCCCCGGGGACCGTACCTGATACCACGCCTCCACTGCCGCCAGCTAGGCCTCAGGCTGCAAGCGGCGCTGTCACGCTCTGCCCCACGCTGTGCCCTCTGAACCCGGGCGCCGTAAAGCAGGAGACGTCACAGGCCGGGAAGCAAGGCCTAGTACACCCGGGCGCCTCTGCCCAACCAGCGTCCCCTACCATGACTGTGCCATCTCCAGGCGCGATCAGCAGATGACCACCGGCCTGGTCGCAAGGCCGAGTGCCCCCGGGCGCTGCTCCCCGAAGGGGGTCCCGTGCCATACCACCCCTGGGCGTGGATCTTTTCGCCCAGCATACGGGCCCAGATGGAATGCCCCTGGTGTGGCCAGCTGAACTGACCAACGGTCAGCCCTGGAGAACCCAGCCCCCGCGCGAGCCTCTGATACCGGCTCCGGAGCCCGTAGAGAACACCCCGCTCCCGCTAGAAGACGCCCAATTTGAGTGGGACCCCACTGGCGAACATCTAATGGGGTTCCCCCAAGAAACCCGGGCGGACGCAGCCCGTCGCCTGGATTGCTGCCGTCAACAGCTGGCCACCTTTGAAAGGGAGCTGCGGCAGAGGCGCATCAGGGAGGAGCGACTCCAAGCCCGGAGCGCGGAACAGAAGAGGAGGGCCCGTCAGGACTCCCAAGCCATCCGCGGTCCCCGAGCCACCGGGACCGTAGTAAAATTCCAGCTGGAGCATGGCTGGGGTTTCGTCAGAGACCCGGAGGCTGACACCGACTTCTTCGTCACTAGAAGGGACGTTGAAAGCCACCTGCCAGAGGCACATCACAGCCGTGACCTGTACCCCTGTGACGTGGTCACCTACACCCGGCACAAGGACGCAAAGGGACTGTACGCCCTCCATGTCCACCGTCTAATGGAGGAGTAGCTGCGGTACCGCCCTGACATGGACTACCCTGAGGGCCCGGACGGGTCTGAAGATTATGAGGAAGATGCGCAAGGAGGACATCGCCACTGAAAGGTGACAGTGCACAACTGTAAATAGTTACCCGTCGGGGTACAAGAACTGTTGCTGAGTGGAGTGTGGTCCCCATTGGGACTAGTGTGGAACTGTTAAAGGGACTGTTACCTGCCAAAGTTACCCCCCAGGCTGAGGACTGTGAGCAGCCATTCCCCTATCCCCTACCAGGCTGAGGACTGTGAGCAGCCATTCCCCTATCCCCACTGGCCGAGGACTGAGAGCGGCTATCCCTGTAAATAGTTGCGCTTCCTAAAGCGCCCCCTACTGGTTTTATACAAAAACTTCAACGTCTACCTCAAGATTAACTGGACTGTTGCACCTTTACCTGGTCGCAAGTTGCACAGCGGCCAGAACTCAAGAATATGTTTTGAAAATGTTTTACTTGAAAATGCCTTAATGTGAAAAGTCTACGTGCTGCTAAAATAGAAATGCCAAAGTTTTATATGTTGTTTTTGCAAAAAGAGTTCCGGTGGCATTAGCAAAATGTTTTATAATGTTTATACCAGTAACGTTAAAAAGAAAAGAGTACCTCCCATAAAGGGATGAGTTTTTCTTTGGTTAATGTCTTATATGCGAGTGCACTTTAAAAATTTGTATGTTTTAAATTGTTTTTTTTCTTTTCCAGCCCGAGGACGTGCTGTGATTTACCAGGGGGGAATGTAGCACCCCGAGGGCTCGGCTGCTACAGGGGTATTGCACCTCAAACCAGAGGTGTGATATTCCACTCCCGGGTAAGGATGGAGTGTGGACTAGGGCTCGTTTAGCTGCATGCACCACACACACCCCATTTCCGAGGGACAGCTCAACGGTGCTCCCACAGAAGTGCAGGCACGACAGCATCTGTCCCTGGCTGGAGTGGGGAGGGGGAGGAAAACCCAGTGGTGTAGGAGCAGATAGGGGTGGGTCTCTGGGCATAGGTAGGAGCCCATTGGTTGCTAGTCACCTGGGCTCACACATAGAGGGAGGTATATAAGGTGGGCACCATCTTAGAACAGTGTTCAGTTCAGTCCGGGAAGTGAGTTGAGAGAAGGAGTTCAGCCAGAGAGGGCTGACAGGGAGCTGTTGCTCAGTCTGGGCCCAGCTCCACGAGGCAGGCCTGGAGAGGAGGCCAGAGCCAGAGGAGAGCAACAGAAACAGCAAGGAACTGGAACAGAAAGGAAACAAGGAACAGCACCTTAAGAGAGGCCCAGAGACACGAGAGAAGAAGGAACCCCATAGGCCCAGGAGATTGCGGGTGACGGGTTGGCAGAGCAGGGTACCGGAACCCAAGTTGGTGGAGGCAACAAATTCCTCAGCCAAAGACCGGAGGTTGTGACCACATCTTGGTGCGACCCCTCACTACATCCACCAGGAAAGCATACCACATAGGGTCAGGGAAACCGGAGATAGGTTTCGCCAAGAGAAGGCCCAAGGAAGCTGCACAAAGGTGGGTCACTGGTGGGGACGGCCAGAGAAGGGAAGAGAAGGGAGCCTTCTGCCACGCTCTGGAATTGCCTGGGAGTTCGTCGAGCCCCTTGCCTGGTGGACGCAGCACGGCTTGGGCAGTCACCGCCGGTACCGAGGTGACTAGGACCAGCAAAGAACTGTGAGTAAAGCATTGGAAACTGCAACCACATGTCTCTGTGTTTCATCGCCGCACCAGCACCATTAGTACTGGGACGCTCACACCATCACTCCCATCATCCACACTAGCTGCCCTGAGGCAATACTTCTCCCGTGGGGAATTATCCCATTCTTGGCTGCGCATACAACATCAGCCTCAGCGGTCTGCAGCGCAGCGGCGGTCCCCACTAACCGCAATCCACGGGTGGCGTAGTCGGACATTTGTTATTACACTAAGACTGCCACTGGTTTGACCACCCTGAGCCACGGACCGGGTCGCCGCCACACAGAGACTACAACCCCCAGCATCCCACAAGAGGCCCGGTTCCGGGTGCCCCACGCGGCCCAGGGGGCGAGTCACCAGTCGGTGTGACGGAAGCTGCAAACGCTGCTGCAACACAGCAAGGGCGGCGGAAGCTGTAGCCGACTTGCGACAATGAGCTGACAGGCGGCGTACTTTGATGAGCAGATCTGGCAACTTGGGGTACGATTTAAGAAACCGCTGAACCACGAGGTTAAGCACATGAGCCATGCATGGTACATGTGTGATCTCGCCTCGCCTCAGAGCCACCACCAGGTTATGGCCATTGTCACACACCACCATGCCTGGATGTAGGTTCAGCGGTCTCAGCCACAGATCTGCCTGCTCTTTCACAGCTGTCCACAACTCACAAGCAGTGTGAGGTTTCTCACCTAAGCTTAGGAGTTTCAGCACAGCCTGTTGCTGCTTGGCGGAGGCAGTACTGCAGTGCTTCCAGCTTATAACTGATGTGGTGATATCTGAGATGGAGGCTGAACATGAGGAGGAGGAGGATGATGCACAGGAGCTGTACACTGTGGGGGCAACTCTGACTGACATAGGGCCCGCAATCCTCGGTGTGGGGAGGATGGGTTCCGTCCCAAGGTCCGATTGGGTCCTGGCTTCCACTATGTTTACCCAATGTGCCGTTAGGGAGATGTACCGTCCCTGGCCACAAGCACTTGTCCACGTGTCCGTTGTCAGGTGGACTCTCCCAGTAACTGCGTTGTTGAGGGCACGGCAGATGTTTTGGGACACGTGCTTGTGTAGTGCGGGGATGGCACACCAGGCAAAAGAGTGTCGGCTGGGGACCGAGTACCGAGGGACGGCCACCGCCATAAGGTTGCGGAAGGATTCCGTCTCCACCAGCCTAAAAGGCAGCATTTCCAACGCAAGCAGTCGTGAAATGTGTGAATTTAGGACTGTGGCCTGTGGGGCGTTAGCTGCGAATTTCCGCTTTCATTCAAAGGTCTGGGATATGGACAATTGAACGCTGCGGTGGGACGTGGACGTTGATGCTGTTTCTTGAGAAACTACCATAGCAAGTGAAGACTGAGAGGAGGGGGCATCTTTGCATGCAGTATGGACAGGGGATTGCCTTGCACACACAACAGGGGGCTCTATTGCAAGCACAGCAGTGGAAGAGGCAGTGGTGACACCCACTGCCACTGGTCGTGGACCCTGGGTTTCGGCCCACAAAGTCGGGTGCTTTGCTGCCATGTGCCTGATCATGCTGGTGGTGGTCAGGCTGGTAGTTTTGTCACCCCTGCTGATGCTGGCATGACAGGTGGTACAAATGTCCTTTTTGGGGTTATCAGCAGAGCCTTTAAAAAAATTCCAAATACAAAGAAACAGTCGGCACTCCGTAGTCCTCGTTAGTAATAGTGGTGCACGTGGAGAGATTACAAGTATAATGAAGAAATCCCGACACTCATGTGTATTCGATCAGTTCATTTATTCCACATGTAGGAAAACTACAACAAGACGTTTCAGCCCCTCTCAGGCTTTTTTCAATTGTGGATAACAAAAAAGACTTTCACATATATATAGAGGAATTCAAAGGAAATTACATCATAAATTTTTTTTTACAAAGGAATATACAAAAACCACAACAGAATATAACACAAAATACAACATGTACAAAATAATAATAAAGTATCATGAAAAACAAATAATATCTCCATACTGATACAAAAACAAAAATAAAAATGAAAATAAAATATCCCATTTTAAATAGTCCAATCCACCTAATCAAAATGTATGGGTGAACAATCCACAAATTGCTATAAATGGTATAATTTTATAGAATACTTTTATACATCGCTAATTATATATATTTTTATATTTTTTATTATTGTTTCTATTAATTTTATAATTTTTATTGTTAATTTTATAATGCTTACTCTATATAATTAGTAGCCCCAACATATTGACTCCAATCATTAAAATACTACCAATATTTAAATCATGTCATATATAATGTAATATCCCAACTGCAACATCGCAAAATGCAATTATTACATGGAAAGTTCCTTAATATAAACATCATATCTAAAAAATTTTTGATGAAGATTTTTTTATTATTTGTTATTATTGTTATTATTCATCTAATAATGCTCTCTGAATTGAGAAGAGACTAATCTCTATGTGTATATACTAAATAACAAGATCTTTCTATATAGAATCAGATCACAATTGTGGCATCACATATCATGCTAATAATCATCCAACTACTAGTCCTATTGTGAGGATAAATAAATTCCAGATGATGGAAAATCTCAAAAACATATAATTTCATGTCTCAAATAATATATTATATTGCTACAGAATATAGCCATATCCACAGATCACCTCTTCATAATATCAATAATCAAGTAATATCATGCATAATCAAATCATGATAGTTCCATGAAGAATTTTTTGCAGATATATACCCCTGATTGTAGAGGTTTTTTATATTCTATTTATTTGTTTATTAACCCTATGATGTTCTCTAGATTCAATATGTGAAGAGATTGATCTTATAAAATGGCACCAATAATGAATCCTATAATAGGAATAAATCGACTCAAAGTAATAAAAAATAAAAAATAAATAAAAAGTCTCAGAAGCACATAATTTCATACCCCAAATAATATGTAACACTACTGCAGAATATAGCCATATCCGCAGGTTGTTTTTTCATTGACCTCATCCAATATTGTAATATCCAGAAAAAATGTTCATTGATCTTGAATAGTGTAAAAAAATCTTTTAGAACATTTGACTTACATTATAATCCCTATTGAGACCATTGGGAAATAAACTATTAAGTGTAAAGATCCAATATGCCTCTCTCTTCAAAAGAAGTTTTTTGAGGCTTCCCCCTCTTCTAGGTGTGTGGATTTCCTCAATTACTTGGTATTTTAATTGTGCCACAGAGTGGTTATTTTCTTTGAAATGTTGTGGCAACGGGAGTGTGACATCGCTGCATCTAATTGTAGATTTATGCTTGTTAATGCGTACACCGACAGCCTGCGTAGTCTCACCTATATAAATAGAACCACAGGGGCACTTAATTAAATAGACAACATTGGTAGATTTACAATTGAAGAAACCTTTTATATTAAATCTCTTCCCAGTATGGGGATGGCAAAAATATTCTCCTCTAATAACATTATTACATTGCGCGCATCCCAAGCAGGGATGCGTGCCTCTGTTTTTTGTACTAAGGAATGTCTGTCTGGGTATCAATAAATCACTGCCTACATCAGCACGCACTAATTTATCCCTGATATTAGGAACCTTTTTGTTGCAGATTCTGGGAAGCGTTTGAAACTCATTCACATTTGGAAAAGCTTCCTTCAAAATATGCCAATGTTTTTTAATGATTTTTCAACTTTAACATTAATCGGGTGATGTTGTCTAACGAAAGATATCCGAGACATATTATCATCTCTTTTAACCCTGTTCAATTCCATATCTCTCTCTGCCTGATCCAAAACATGTTTGGGGTAACCACGGTGTTGAAAATTGTTCCTCATTTCTTTCATGCGCTGTTCACAAATTATAGGATCTGTAACAATCCTTTTTACTCTTAAAAGTTGTGATTTAGGAATCGCCTGTTTCATAGAATACGGGTGGGCACTTTTAAAATGTAAAAAACTGTTTCTATCTGTAGTTTTTTTTATATAGATCAATATCCACACGTCCAGTGCCAGTCTTAATAATCATTGTATCTAGAAAATTCATGCGTAGACCATCGCATGATAAAGTAAATTTTAATTCTAGCCATATACCATTTAAATAATTCTGGAACTCCATGAGTGTTTCATGTGGCCCCTCCCATATGCAAAAAATATCATCTATAAATCTTAACCAAATTTTAGCATGGGTTTTAAATAATTCATGACAATAGACAAATTTTTCTTCAAAAAATGTCATATATAGGTTTGCATATGGGGGGGCCATATTAGCACCCATCGCTGATCCCCTTTTTTGTTTGTAAAAAAATCTTGAAATAAAAAGTAATTCTCATATAGAACAATTTCAAGTAGATCAGATATAAACTCTCGCCGTGCTTCAGGAACTTGAAATTCCTCGAATGTCCAATTAACTGCATTTAACCCCTTCTGGTGTTCAATAGAAGTATATAAACTAGCCACATCAATAGTGGCAATAATGGCATTTTCAGAGATGTCATCAATATTTTTAATCTATTGGAGGCCAATAGTAGCTTCATCAGAATCTGTGTTGAGCCCTCTGTCGATTGTTTTATGAACGAATTTTGACCCCCTTTACTAAAAAAAGTAAATCTTTTTTACTTGATACAGGCGACTTTTTGCAAAAGATTAAAAATATTGATGACATCTCTGAAAATACCAGGCGAGGGGCACAAATCTGGAATTGGACCAGTGAACAGCTCTTCAGAGTGTCCTAGTGTGGGATCAGTTGCTGTCTGATGACACTCTGCATGGTGGGAGGAAGGAGCATCAGGGTGAGGAGGAGTATGCGGTCGAGACTCACGGCTACTAAGAGTCGACCGTGTGGAAGACAGGCCGGAGGTGTGGTGCCCAGGTAACTGGAAGTATTATCTGCTATCCAATTAATAACCTGTTCACACTGATCAGTTCGCAATACTGGTGTTGTTCTGTGCTTCCCTAGTAATTCGGTCAAGAAGTGGGAGCGAGAAGATGTGGCTGTTGGTTGTGGCACATTTTCACCTTGGCCACGGCCCCGTCCTCTGCACGCACCATCACCAGAACGTCCAGTTCCACGTCCCTTGCCACGCGCCTTGCCCATTGTAAAGTGAGTTAAATAGCTTACACTCGCACTATCAATGGAAAAAGGGTAATAAAAAGTAGATTAGAACCGTGGAAGAGGAAAACCACAGTTCTATTTCTCTGGCCTACACCCGACTCTTTTAAATAATCTGAACAATCAGGGAGAAAATATTACTATTTTTCTTTATGGAAAAAATACCAAAAGCTGAATAATAGAGATTTCTTTCCGTGGAAAAGCAAAACCACAGTTATAATTTACTGGTGTATGCATACCAGACTTTTTTAAAAATAAATATTTGCAGCTGAACAGTGAGCGACACACTCAAACTGTTTTTTTTTACATACAAATGGCCCAAAAGTGGATAATACAGAGGTTTGAACCGTGGAACTGCAAAACCACACTTGTATTTCTCGGGCCTACGTCAGACTATTTTCAACAGATATATTTGTGTCTGAACAATCAGGAGACACTACTGTTTTTCTTTACGGCAAAAAATGCAAAAAAACAAGATAATACAGAGATTTGACCCGTGGAACTGCAAAACCACACTTGTATTTCTCGGGTCTACACCAGACTATTTTCAACAGATATATTTGTGTCTGAACAATCAGGAGACACTATTATTTATTTTTTACGGCCAAAAATTGCGAAAAGCAGGATAATACAGAGATTTGACCCGTGGAACTGCAAAACCACACTTGTATTTTTCGGGCTTACACCAGACTATTTTCAACAGATATATTTGTGTCCGAACAATCAGGAGACACTATTTATTTTTTACGGCACAAATGCCAAAAGCAGGATAATAGAGATTTTTTACCGTGGAACAGCAAAACCATAGTTATAATTTACTGGTGTATACCAGACTTTTAAAAATATATATATATATTTGCGACTGAACAGTGAGCGACACACTCAAACTGTTTTTTTAGATACAAATGGCCCAAAAGTGGATAATACAGAGGTTTGAACCGTGGAACTGCAAAACCACACTTGTATTTCTCGGGCCTACATCAGACTATTTTCAACAGATATATTTGTGTCTGAACAATCAGGAGACACTACTGTTTTTCTTTACGGTAAAAAATGCAAAAAAACAAGATAATACAGAGATTTGACCCGTGGAACTGCAAAACCACACTTGTATTTCTCTGGCCTACACCAGACTATTTTCAACAGATATACAGTTATATGAAAAAGTTTGGGCACCCCTATTAATCTTAAGCTTATTGTTTTATAAAAATTGGTGTTTTTGCAACAGCTATTTCAGTTTGATATATGTAATAACTGTTGGACACAGTAATGTTTCTGCCTTGAAATGAGGTTTATTGTACTAACAGAAAATGTGCAATCTGCATTCAAACAAAATTTGACAGGTGCATAAGTATGGGCACCTCACCAGAAAAGTGACATTAATATTTAGTAGATCCTCCTTTTGCAAAAATAACAGACTCTAGTCGCTTCCTGTAGCTTTCAATGAGTTCCTGGATCCTGGATGAAGGTATTTTTGACCATTCCTCTTTGCAAAACAATTCCAGTTCAGTTAAGTTTGATGGTCGCCGAGCATGGACAGCCCTCTTTAAATGATCCCACAGATGTTCAATGATATTCAGGTCTGGGGACTGGGATGGCCATTCCAGAACATTGTAATTGTTCCTCTGCATGAATGCCTGAGTAGATTTGGAGCGGTGTTTTGGATCATTGTCTTGCTGAAAGATCCATCCCCTGCGTAACTTCAACTTTATCACTGATTCTTGAACATTATTGTCAAAAATCTGCTGATACTGAGAGGAATCCATGCGTCCCTCAACTTTAACAAGATTCCCGGTGCCGGCATTGGCCACACAGCCCCAAAGCATGATGGAACCTCCACCCAATTTTACTGTGGGTAGCAAGTGTTTTTCTTGGAATGCTGTGTTTTTTTACGGCCATGCATAACGCCTTTTTGTATGACCAAACAACTCAATCTTGGTTTCATCAGTCCACAGGACCTTCTTCCAAAAAGAAATTGGCTTATCCAAATGTGCTTTTGCATACCTCAGCTGATTCTGTTTGCGGCATGCTTGCAGAAACGGCTTCTTTCGCATCACTCTCCCATACAGCTTCTCCTTGTGCAAAGTGCGTTGTATAGTTGACTGATGCACATCTGCAGCAAGTTGATGCAGCAGCTCTCAGGAGGTGGTCTGAGGATTGTCCTTGACTGATCTCACCATTCTTCTTCTCTGCCTTTCTGATGTTTTTCTTGGCCTGCCACTTCTGGCCTTAACAAGAACTGTCCCTGAGTTCTTCCATTTCCTTACTATGTTCCTCACAGTGGAAACTGACAGGTTAAATCTCTGAGAAAGCTTTTTGTATCCTTCCCCTGAACAACTATGTTGAATAATCTTTGTTTTCAGATCATTTGACAGTTGTTTTGAGGAGCCCATGATGCCACTCTTCAGAGGAGATTCAAACAGGAGAACAACTTGCAAGTGGCCACTTTAAGTAGCTTTTCTCATGAGTGTATACACCTGGCTCTGAAGTTCAAAGCTCAATGAGGTTACAAAACCAAAAAAAGTGCTTTAGTAAGTCAGTAAAAAGTAGGTAGGAGTACTTAAAACAAGAAAATGAAAAGGGTGCCCATACTTATGCACCTGTCAAATTTTGTTTCAATGCAGATTGCACATTTTCTGTTAGTACAATAAACCTCATTTCAAGGCAGAAACATTACTGTGTCCAACAGTTATTACATATATCAAACTGAAATAGCTGTTGCAAAAACACCAATTTTTATAATACATTAAGCTTAAGATTAATAGGGGTGCCCAAACTTTTTCATATAACTGTATTTGTGTCTGAAAAATCAGGGAGACACTATTATTTATTTTTTTACGGCAAAAAATGCCAAGAGCAGGATAATAGAGATTTTTTACTGTGGAACAGCAAAATAACACTTTTGTGTCTCTGGCCTACACCAGACTATTTTCAACAGATATATTTGTGTCTGAAAAATCAGGGAGACACTATTATTTTTTTTACGGCAAAAAATGCCTAAAACAGGATAATAGAGATTTTTTACAGTGGAACAGCAGAACCACAGTTATAATTTACTCGTGTATACCAGACTATTTTAAATAAATATATTTGCGGCTGAACAGTGAGCGACACACTCAAACTGTTTTTTTTAGATACAAATGGCCCAAAAGTGGATAATACAGAGGTTTGAACCGTGGAACTGCAAAACCACACTTGTATTTCTTGGGCCTACATCAGACTATTTTCAACAGATATATTTGTGTCTGAACAATCAGGAGACACTACTGTTTTTCTTTACGGCAAAAAATGCAAAAAAACAAGATAATACAGAGATTTGACCCGTGGAACTGCAAAACCACACTTGTATTTCTTGGGCCTACACCAGACTATTTTCAACAGATATATTTGTGTCTGAACAATCAGGAGACACTATTATTTATTTTTTACGGCCAAAAATTGCGAAAAGCAGGATAATACAGAGATTTGAACCGTGGAACTGTAAAACCACACTTGTATTTTTCGGGCTTACACCAGCCTATTTTCAACAGATATATTTGTGTCCGAACAATCAGGAGACACTATTTATTTTTTACGGCAAAAATGCCAAAAGCAGGATAATAGAGATTTTTTACCGTGGAACAGCAAAACCATAGTTATAATTTACTGGTGTATACCAGACTTTTTTAAATACATATATATATATTTGCGACTGAACAGTGAGCGACACACGCAAACTGATTTTTTAGATACAAATGGCCCAAAAGTGGATAATACAGAGGTTTGAACCATGGAACTGCAAAGCCACACTTGTATTTCTCGGGCCTACATCAGACTATTTTCAACAGATATATTTGTGTCTGAACAATCAGGAGACACTACTGTTTTTCTTTACGGCAAAAAATGCAAAAAAACAAGATAATACAGAGATTTGACCCGTGGAACTGCAAAACCATACTTGTATTTCTCGGGTCTACACCAGACTATTTTCAACAGATATATTTGTGTCTGAACAATCAGGAGACACTATTATTTATTTTTTACGGCCAAAAATTGCGAAAAGCAGGATAATACAGAGATTTGACCCGTGGAACTGCAAAACCACACTTGTATTTTTCGGGCTTACACCAGACTATTTTCAACAGACATATTTGTGTCCGAACAATCAGGAGACACTATTTATTCTTTTCCGGCAAAAAATGCCAAGAGCAGGATAATAGAATTTTTTACCGTGGAATAGCAAAAGCACACTTTTGTGGCTCTGGCCTACACCAGACTACTTTCAACAGATATATTTGTGTCTGAAAAATCAGGGAGACACTATTATTTATTTTTTTACGGCAAAAAATGCCAAGAGCAGGATAATAGAGATTTTTTACCGTGGAACAGCAAAATAACACTTTTGTGTCTCTGGCCTACACCAGACTATTTTCAACAGATATATTTGTGTCTGAAAAATCAGGGAGACACTATTATTTTTTTTACGGCAAAAAATGCCTAAAACAGGATAATAGAGATTTTTTACTGTGGAACAGCAAAACCACAGTTATAATTTACTGGTGTATACCAGACTATTTTAAATAAATATATTTGCGGCTGAACAGTGAGCGACACACTCAAACTGTTTTTTTTAGATACAAATGGCCCAAAAGTGGATAATACAGAGGTTTTAACCGTGGAACTGCAAAACCACACTTGTATTTCTCGGGCCTACATCAGACTATTTTCAACAGATATATTTGTGTCTGAACAATCAGGAGACACTACTATTTTTCTTTACGGCAAAAAATGCAAAAAAACAAGATACTACAGAGATTTGACCCGTGGAACTGCAAAACCACACTTGTATTTCTCGGGTCTACACCAGACTATTTTCAACAGATATATTTGTGTCTGAACAATCAGGAGACACTACTATTTATTTTTTACGGCCAAAAATTGCGAAAAGTAGGATAATACTGAGATTTGACCCATGGAACTGCAAAACCACACTTGTATTTTTCGGGCTTACACCAGCCTATTTTCAACAGATATATTTGTGTCCGAACAATCAGGAGACACTATTTATTCTTTACGGCAAAAAATGCCAAGAGCAGGATAATAGAATTTTTTTACCGTGGAATAGCAAAAGCACACTTTTGTCTCTCTGGCCTACACCAAACTATTTTCAACAGATATATTTGTGTCTGAAAAATCAGGGAGACACTAATATTTATTTTTTTACGGCAAAAAATGCCAAGAGCAGGATAATAGAGATTTTTTACCATGGAACAGCAAAATAACACTTTTGTGTCTCTGGCCTACACCAGACTATTTTCAACAGATATATTTGTGTCTGAAAAATCAGGGAGACACTATTATTTTTTTTACGGCAAAAAATGCCTAAAACAGGATAATAGAGATTTTTTACAGTGGAACAGCAAAACCACAGTTATAATTTACTCGTGTATACCAGACTATTTTAAATAAATATATTTGCGGCTGAACAGTGAGCGACACACTCAAACTGTTTTTTTTTAGATACAAATGGCCCATGGAACTGCAAAACCACACTTCTATTTCTCTGGCCTACACCAGACTATTTTCAACATATATATTTGTGTCTGAACAATCAGGGAGATACTATTATCTTTTTTTTACGGCAAAAAATGCCAAGAGCAGGATAATAGAGATTTTTTACCGTGGAACAGCAAAAGCACACTTCTGTCTCTCTGGCCTACACCAGACTACTTTCAACAGATATATTTATGTCTGAAAAATCAGGGAGACACTATTATTTTTTTTACGGCAAAAAATGCCAAAAACAGGATAATAGAGATTTTTTACCGTGGAACAGAAAAACCACAGTTATAATTTACTGGTGTATACCAGACTTTTCTAAATATATATATTTGCGGATGAACAGTGAGCGACACACTCAAACTGTTTTTTTTAGATACAAATGGCCCATGGAACTGCAAAACCACACTTCTATTTCTCTGGCCTACACCAGACTATTTTCAACAAATATATTTGTGTCTGAAAAATCAGAGACACGCTTTTTTTTTGGGGGGGGGACACCAAAAGGTTAATAAGACGGGTATTTGTACAGTGTGAAGGAGGAAAAAAAAAAGAGGATTTAGATGAAAAAAAAGGATTTTTCCTGGCCCCCGAGACCTGGAGCTAAGTCCAGCAATTTCAGCAACAGGAGCACACAGGACTGTAATGCAGCGTTTGCTGGTATAACCTCTGCGTCTCCTATACAGCCTGCCTGCCTGATATCTGGGATGGATATTAGTCCTGAGAAGGACTGTTTGTTTGATCTGGCAGCCTTTACAGACCCTACACTAACTATTTCGCAGGATATATCTCTCTCTAAATCAGCAGCGCTGTCCCTACACTGTCTGATCCGGAGCAACTGTGTCCAAAATGGCGGCGCCCGGTTTTAAATACTTGAAGTGACGCTGTGCGGCCAGCCAATCACTGTAATGCCCACAAACAACATGGCTGCGACATTACAGTGACTGGCTGGCAATCCCTGCATGTTCATTGGCTCTGTAAAGAGCGCCAAACATGCAGGGCGGAGACCCGAGCTCCCGTCCGAGTAACCCGGAAATGCTCGGTGCTCGCCGAACATCCCGAGTAGCGTGATGCTCGGGCGAGTACCGAGCAGTGTTGAGCATGCTCGCTCAACACTACATATAAATTCGCTCCAAACTCAGTCATTTGTAGTGAGCGTGGAAGATACTGTCCTCCATTTAAAATGGGCAAGGCAAGTGGCAAGGGACGGGGAACTGGATGTGATGGTGATGGTTCATGCAGAGGCCGAGGACAAGGCCGTGGGCAAGTGGAAATTGTGCCACAACAAACACCCACATCTTCTCGCCTGACCTTCCTGTCCCAATTCCTAGGGGACCACAGCACTCCACTATTGAACCCAGAGCAGTGTCAAAAGGTTGTTGCTTGGATAGCGGATAATGCTTCCAGTCACTTAGCCACCACCACCACCCTGTATTCCACATGGTCAAGTCTCAGTAGCCGTGAGTCTGGACCGCATTTTCCTCACCCTGATCCTCCTTCCTCCCACCATGCCGAGTGCACGGAGACAACTGATCCCACAATTGGACACTCTGAAGAGCTGGTCACTTTTCCATTTATAGATTCAGGTCCACTTGAAGTGGGGCAAGAGGAGATCACGTGTAGTAATGCCCAAATATTTGAGCAGCCACGGTCACACGAAGGCGACGGTGGGATAGTGTCACAAGAGGTTGACGATGATGAGACACAATTGCCAGAAAGTCAGGAGGAGGACCAGGGTGTGGAAGTGGAAGACGAGGTGGTGGATGATATAGTAACTGACCCAACCTGGCAGTAGGACATGCAGAGCGAGGACAGCAGCACACAGGGGGAGGGAGGCAGAGCACCCCAACAGGCGGGAAGAAGCAGTGTTGTGGCCACAGACAGAAGGCAGGCAACCGTTCCCCGTAACACCAGCATGAAGGAAGTTGCCAGTACAACTGTTACATCTTCCCGAGTCTGGTTGTTTTTTAAAGACTCTGCCGATAACCCCAAAAAGGCCATTTGCACCACCTGCCAGGCCGGCATCAGCAGGGGGGGGCAAAACGAGCAGCCTGACCACCACCAGCATGGTCAGGCACATGACAGCAAAGCACCCGACTTTGTGGGCCGAACCCCAGGGATCAGGAACAGTGACTGCAGGTGGCACCATTGCTTCTTCTGCTGTTGTGCATGCAAGCCAATCCCCTGTCCATGGTGCATGCGAAGATGCCTCCTGCCCTGAACCTGTCATTGCGCACTCTCAAGTAGCAGCATCAGGAAGCACATCCATGTCCTTGTCACAGCGCAGCATTCAATTGTCCATACCCCAGTCCTTGAAACGCAAGCTCAAATATGCAGCCAACCCCCCATAGGCCACACTACTAAATTCTCACATTTCACGACTGCTTGCGCTAGAAATGTTGCCTTTTAGGCTCGTGGAGACGAAAGCATTCCGCAACCTGATGGCGCCGGCCGTCCCTCGGTACTTGGTCCCCAGCCGCCACTATTTCTCCTGGTGTGCCGTCCCCGCATTACACAAGCACGTCTCCCAAAACATTAGCTGTGCCCTCAACAACTCAGTTACCGGGAAAGTCCACCTAACCATGGACACGTGGACAAGTGCTTGTGGGCAGGGACGGTACATCTTGCTGACAACACACTGGGTTAACATAGTTGAAGCCGGGACCCAGTCTGACCTTGGGACGGAACACGTCTTCCCGATGCCAAGGATTGCGGGCCCTAGGTCAATCAGGGTTGCCCCCACGGTCTACAGCTCCTGCACCTCAGCCTCCTCAGCCTCCTCCTCCTCTTCAGCCTCCATCTCCGAAACGACCACATCAATCAGAAGCTGGAAGTACTGCAGCACTGCCTCTGCCAATCGGCAACAGGCTGTGCTGAAGATAATATGCTTAAGTGACAAACCGCACAATGCTGAAGAGTTGTGGACAGCTCTGAACCTGTGGCTCACACTGCTGAACCTACAGCCAGGCATGGTCGTGTGTGACAATGGCCGGAACCTGGTGGTGGCTCTGAGGCGAGGCGAGCTCACACACGTACCATGCCTGGCCCATGTGTGTGGTTCAGCGGTTTCTCAAATCCTACCCGGAGCTGCCAGATCTGCTTGTTAAAGTGCTCAGCCTATGTGCCCATTTTAGAAAGTTAGCTACAGCTTCCGCCGTGTTTCAGCAGCGTTTGCAGCTTCCGGCTCACAGACTGGTGTGTGATGTCCCCACACGTTGGAACTCTACACTGCAGATGTTGGGAGGGATTTGTGAGCAGAAGAGGGCATTTTTTGACTACCAGCATCAACAAGGCCGTCGGTATTCAGTTCAGACTCCACACATAAGACCTCAGGAGTGGACATGAATGTCAGACATATGTATCATCCTTCAAAACTTTGAGGACTCCACCAAGATGGTGAGCGGTGATGACGCCATATTTAGCATCAACATCCCGCTTCTCTGTCTTCTGAAATGCTCTCTGCTCACAATCAAAGAGGATGCATTGTAGGCGGAGCACGATGAGATGGAGCAAGGAACCATACAGGGTGATTACACACAGCCAAGCCTCATCTCATCCCAAAGTGGATTGGGTGACAATGAGGAAGAGTAGGAGGGGGAAGGACAGGAGCTAGTTTCATACACTATAGACGGTACTACCTGCACAGCTGTCATACCGTCTGTTCAGTGTGGATGGCCGGAGGACAGAGAGGAGTAGGAGGAGGAGGAGGAGAGCATGGTTAGTCATCCTCTTGGCGAGGACACAGAAGTCTTGTCTGTTAGTAGTCTGGCACGCATGGCTGAGTTTATGTTACGCTGCCTTTCTCATGACCCTCGCGTTCTCAAAATTTTGGGTGACAGTCATTACTGGCTGGTGACACTTCTAGACTCACGCTACAAGGAGAACTTTATATCTCTTATTCCTGAGGCGGACAGGTCTACAAAAATGGGGCTGCACCAGAAGGACCTTGTTGCGGAACTAGTAAAATAAATTCCCATCTGAAAATGCTGGCGGCAGAGGGCACACTTCGTTGGACAACCAAGGAGTACAGGCGAGAGAGACACAACTTCAATCCAGCAGAGGCAGGGGAACACTGTCAAAGTTCTGGGAGAGTTTTCTCAGCCCCTACCATCGCACAGGCCCTGAGGGGCGGGGTACTCTCACAAGAAGTGCAAAGTTTGGGAAGATGCTGAGGGAGTACCTTGCCGACCGCACCAACGTCCTCCGTGATTCCTCTGTGCCTTATAATTATTGGGTATCCAAGCTGGATACGTGGAATGAACTGGCTATCTATGCCTTGGAGGTCCTGGCCTGCCCTGCCGCCAGTGTTTTATCAGAGTGGGTTTTTAGTGCCGCTGGTGGAATTATAACTGATAAGCGCATCCGCCTGTCAAATGAAAATGCTGACAGGCTGACACATATAAAAATGAACAAGGACTGGATTGGGCCAGACTTCTCAACACCACTGAATTATAGCAGCGTAACATAAACTCAAATCCAGTGTCTTTTCTTGGGAGGCGTATTCACATGCACCTTTTCACACCCACACATGGGTATACGCTTCCTGATTTTGACTATTTGCTCTTGCCCTTCTCCTCATCCTCCACCACCACATCACCAGGGTGACCGTGGTCCGTGATGCAACACCCACATAATTTTTTTAAAGGGTGTTTATGATGCCCGTAAAAAAAAATTGTATACCGTATGTTCATGCATACCCCCCAGGGATAAATGTTTGTCAGCCCATACACTTGAGCATGGGCATTACAAGTATAGGAGACCTGCTCCTTTCTAATGGGAACATTTTTTTATAAGGCCCTTCACGTCTCTTCCAAGGGGCATTGAAGTGCCTCCAAATTTTTGGCAGCCCTTGCATTCACTGCATAGGCCAACACTATGGGAGACTCTCTCCTTTCTAATGGGAATTTGTCGTTACTGTAGCCTTGCTCTATGTCTCTTTAAATTGTTAGTGGGGTTTTTCCTAAATTTGGTCAGCCGTTGGACTCACTGCATACCCTATAACTGTATAGCAGACTCCCTCCTTTCTAATGGGAACATGTCATACCTTGTTACTGTGGCCCTGCTCTATGTGTCTTTAAATTCTTAGTGGGGTTTTTCCTATAATTGGTCAGCCTTTGGACTCACTGCATACCCTATTACTGTATAGCAGACTCTCTCCTTTCTAATGGGAATTTGTCATTACTGTGGCCCTGCTCTGTGTGTCTTTAAATTCTTAGTGGGGTTTTCCCTAAAATTGGTCAGACTTTGGACTCACTGCATACCCTATAACTGTATAGCAGACTCTCTCCTTTCTTCTGGGAATTTGTCGTTACTGTGGCCCTGATCTATGTGTCTTTAAATTCTTAGTGGGGATTTTCCTAAAACTGGTCAGCCGTTGGACTCACTGCATACCCTATAACTGTATAGCAAACCCTCTCCTTTCTAATGGGAACATAGAATCATAGAATCATAGAATGGTAGAGTTGGAAGGGACCTCCTGGGTCATCTGGTCCAACCCCCTGCTCAAAGCAGGATTCACTAGATCATCTCAGACAGATGTCTGTCCAGCCTCTGTTTGAAGACGTCCATTGAAGGGGAACTCACCACCTCTCGTGGCAGCCTGTTCCACTCATTAATCACCCTAACTGTCAAAAAGTTTTTTCTAATATCTAATCTGTGTCTCCTCCCATTTAGTTTCATCCCATTGCTTCTAGTCTTTCCTTGTGCAAATGAGAATAAAGATGATCCTTCTACAATGTGACAGCCCTTGACATATTTGTAGACAGCTATTAAGTCTCCTCTCAGTCTTCTTTTTTGCAAGCTAAACATTCCCAAATCCTGCAACCGTTCCTCATAGGACATGGTTTGCAGACCAGTCACCATTCTGGTCGCTCTTCTCTGAACTTGCTCCAGTTTGTCTATGTCTTTTTTAAAATGTGGTGCCCAAAACTGTACACAGTATTCCAGATGAGGTCTGACCAAAGAGGAGTAAAGACCGATAATGACTTCACGTGATCTAGACTGTATGCTTCTGTTAATACATCCCAGAATTATATTTGCCTTTTTTGCTGCTGCATCACACTGTTGACTCATGTTCAGTCTATGATCTATTAGTATACCTAAGTCTTTTTCACATGTACTGTTGCTTAGCTCTATTCCTCCCATTCTGTATATGCTTTTTTCATTTTTATTGCCCAGATATAGTACTTTGCATTTTTCCCTGTTAAAAACCATTCTGTTGGTTGCTGCCCACTGCTCCAGTTTATTTAGGTCTTTTTGAATCCTCTCTCTCTCTTCTCTAGTATTAGCTATCCCTCCTAGCTTTGTGTCATCAGCATATGTAATCAGTTTACCCTCAATTCCTTCATCTAAATCATTGATAAAGATGTTGAAAAATACAGGTCCCAGGACGGAGCCCTGTGGTACCCCACTTGAGACATTTATCCAGCTGGATGTAAAGCCATTTACAACCACCCTTTGAGTCTGATCACTAAGCCAGTTATGAATCCACCTAACAGTTGCCTGGTCCATTGCATACTTGGTCATTTTTTCAATAAGGATGGTGTGAGATACTTTGTCAAATGCTTTGCTGAAGTCAAGATATACTATATCTACAGCATTTCCCTGATCCACCCAGTCAGTGATTCTGTCATAGAAGGAAATTAAGTTAGTCTGACATGACTTGTTAGTTACAAACCCATGCTGACTCTGGTTAATCACTTCATTCTTATCCATGTACTTACATACATGTTGTTTAATAATTTGTTCAAAGATCTTTCCTGGTATAAAAGTCAGACTCACCAGCCTATAGTTCCCTGGGTCCACCTTCTTCCCCTTTTTGAAGATAGGAACAACATTTGCTCTTCTCCAGTCTTCTGGGACTTCTCCTGTTCTCCAAGAATTTTCAAAAATTATGGAGAGTGGTTCTAAAATTTCTTCTACGATCTCCTTCAGTACTCTGGGGTGTAATTCATCTGGACCTGGAGACTTGAACTCATTTATGTTAGCTAAATATTCCCTCACAATCTTTCTGTTTACAGATAACTTGGATTCCTCTATTCCTTTAAAAGGACAGTGAAGATCAGTTGATGTTACATTTTCTTTCTGAGAGAAAACAGATGCAAAATAGGAATTAAAAAGTTCGGCCTTCTCAACATCCTCTCTTACCATTTCTCCATTTTCATCCTGTAAAAATCCTATAGCATCTTTGACTTTTCTTTTACTTTTGACATACCCCCAGAATCCTTTTTTATTGCTTTTGACATCTCTTGCAAGCCTTAATTCATTGTCAGCTTTAGCTAACCTGATACGTGCCCTGCATGTCATACTTGTTACTGTCGTCCGGTTCTATGTGTCTTTAAATTCTTAGTGGGTCTTTCCTAAAATTGGTCAGCCGTTGGACTCACTGCATACCCTATAACTGTATAGCAGACCCTCTCCTTTTTAATGGGAAAATGTCGTACTTGTTACTGTGGCCATGCTCTATGTGTCTTTAAATTCTTAGTGGGATTTTTCCTAAAATTGGTCAGCCATTGGACTCACTACATACCATATAACTGTATAGCAGACTCTCTCCTTTCTAATGGGAATTTGTCGTTACTGTGGCCCTGCTCTATGTGTCTTTAAATTCTTAGTGGGGTTTTTCCCAAATTTTGGCAGCCCTTGCAGTCACAGCATGGGCATTACCACTATTGGAGACCCGATCCTTCATAATGGGAACATTTTTGTTACTGAGACCCTCCTCTATGTCTCTTCAAAGGGGTATTGGGTTGCATCTAAATTTTTGGCAGCCCTTGCAGTTACTGGATTTGCAATAACAGTATAGGAGACCCACTTGTTAATAATGGGAACAACAAAGCATAGCCGGCTAATGGCTCTCTAACAACAGCGAGGGCCGACTGCTGGCCTTTTAAGGATAGTAAGGCCCGTCTGATGGCCCTATAAAAATAGGCTTTATGACTTTCAGCGTCCCTCCATCATAAATAAAACAGGATGTGTCTGATTATGTGTCACACACCACATTGCCAGATAAGGTTGTAAAATGTTAAAATGACATTTCCCGGTGAATGCATTTGTCTTAAAAAATAACGTAAAAAAAAACAAAACAATAGGATCTTTCTTTAGTATAAAAAACAGTGTCACCAATATAACCTCAATGTAATCACATTGTTCAGCTCTTGCACCTCCTCCTCCATCTCCGAAATGACCACATCAGTCACAAGCTGACAGCACTGCAGCACTGCCTTGGCCAAGCGGCAACAGGCTGTGCTGAAGATAACACGCTTAATTGACAAACCGCCCAGCGCTGCAGAGTTGTTGAAAACTGTAACACAGCCAGCAGCCTGATCTGTGGCTCTCACCGCTGAACATACAGCCAGGCCTAGTCGTGTGTGATAATGGGCGAAACCTGGTGACGGAGAAATGACACCCAGAGTAGATACGGTTTCCCTCTATGGAAGTCCTTTCACCGAGCTACATACAACTCTCAGCAAAAAAAGCTGTCGACTTGCTCCATACCATCCCTGGCCACATTCACCTGTCCACATGTTTGTGGGTAGGCGTTCCTTCCCAGTAAGTGCATTGGGGAGGGCACGGGTAATGTTGTGGGACCCGTGCATGTGGAAGGCGGAGACGATACCGGGAGAAATAGTGGTGGCTGGGGACCAAGTATGAACACCTGGCTGCCGCTGGCATGAGGTTATGAAAAGTGTCCGCCTCCACCAGCCTAAAAGGCCACATTTCAAGTGAAAGCAGCTATAGAGGACTTCCTGGGAGAAATGACAGCTGGGTAGATATGGTTTCCCAAGTCCTTTCACCAAGCTAAATAATATGGCTGTGGTGAAATACAACTCTGCAAATAAAGCTCTGGACTGGCTCTGTACCGTCCCTGGCCACATTCACCTGTCCACGTGTTTGTGGTTAGGCGGTACTTCCCAGTAAGTGCACTGGGGAGGGCACGGGTAATGTTGTGGGACCTGTGCTTGTGGAAGGCGGAGATGACACTGGGAGAAACAGTGGCGGCTGGGGACTGAGTATGGACACTCGGCCGCCGGCATGAGGTTGTGAAGAGCTTCTGCGTCCACGAGCATAAAAGGCCATATTCCAAGTGCAAGCAGCTGCCCAGAAATATGGCACTTTTGTGCTGCAGCATGTGGGTGGGTGGGTGGCTGTTTGCATACTTGCGCTTGCATTCCAAGTAACTGAAAACTAAGCAGATGGTGGCCTCTATCATCATCATGGCCTCACCTCGGCACTATAAACTCTCCTGAAGGAGAAGCCAGGGCCCACCGGAGTAGACTCCAGTTCTCTGGTGGGCCCGTCCAAACCTGCCGAGAAGCAGCCCTGGCTAAGAAAAGTGTGGGGGAAGGTTCCCTGACACTCTATGGCTGCTTTTTTAATGTGGATCGGACATGCTTATGCATGTTATTTCTTAAACCGCATTGCAGATCAGGCCATTGTCCAACTCTGTATTCATGAAATTAAATGCACAAAGAAAGATGTTTGTGTGTCAAAGCACCACCGACAAGTGCGAGTTGATGTTGGACGTGCTGCCATTGCTTCTGCAACAAGCTGCATTAGAGGACTTCTGGGAGAAATTACACCCAGGGTAGATACGGTTTCCCTCTATGCAAGTCCTTTCACCGAGCTAAATACAACTCTCAGCAAAAAAAGCTGTGGACTTGCTCCGTACCGTCCCTGGCCACATTCACCTGTCCACGTGTTTGTAGGTAGGTGGTCCATCCCAGGAAGTGCACTGGGGAGGGCACGGGTAATGTTATGGGACCCATGCTTGTGGAAGGCGGAGACTATAATGGGAGAAATAGTGGCAGCTGGGGACCAACTATGGACACCGGGCCGCCGCCAGCATGAGGTTATGAAAACCTTCCGCCTCCACCAGCCTAAAAGGCCACATTTCAAGTGAAAGCAGCTTTAGAGGACTTCTTGGGAGAAATGACAGCTGGGTAGATATGGTTTCCCATGTCCTTTCACCAAGCTAAAGAATGCGGCTGTGGTGAAATACAACTCAGCAAAAAAAGCTGTGGACTGGATCCGTACCGTCCCTGGCCACATTCACCTGTCCACGTATTTGTGGTTAGGCGGTCCTTCCCAGGAAGTGCACTGGGCAGGGCATGGGTAATGTTGTGGGACCCGTGCTTGTGGAAGGCGGAGACGACACCGGGAGAAACAGTGGCGGCTGGGGACCGAGTATGGACACCCGGCCGCTGCTGGCATGAGGTTATGAAAAGCTTCTGCCTCCACGAGCCTAAAAGGCCACATTTCAAGTGCAAGCAGCTATCAAAAATTTGGCAGTATAGTATTGCAGCCTGTGGGTGGGTGGGTGGCTGGCTGCATACTTGCGCTTGCATTCCAAGGAATGGGGTAGAGACAACTGAACCCTGCACAGGGACTAGGAAGTGGACGGTGATTGTTGCAAGTCTGCAATGACATATGCATGGTGGGAGGCATCTTCACATGCACCAAGGATCACTTATGAAGGGCACACTTTTAGGTAGTGACCTGGGAGTCAGAAATGCTTCCAGAGGTCTTCCCCATGCTGTTCCCATGTCTTTTCAGCACTGTATGTGACTCACCCCCTGGGCCGTGGGGCACTCGAGACTGGGCTTCAGGGCAATGCTGGGAGTAGTAGTGGCGTCCCGGTCCCGTGGCTCAGGGTGGTCAGACCAGTGGCAGTCTTTTATATGTTTTAGGTAATGTCCGACTACGCCACCCGTGGATTGCGGTCAGGGAGGACCGCCGCTGCAAGGCAGACCGCTGAGGCTGGTGTTGGGGATGCAGCGGGGAATAGTACAACTCCCCACGGGAGGAGTGTAGCCTCAGGGCAGGTAATAGGATGCTTGGGGTGATGGTGCAGTCCAATAATGCAGTCCAGGGTCTTTTACTGATCTTATCACAGACCCACCAGGAGTACAGGGTAGGAATGGACCTGGGTGTCTGAGGGCATTCGGGCGAGCTCCGCTGGTCAGGGTGAGTGGGTAGGCCTACCGTTCTCTCTCTCTGCCCTTGCTGACTATCTCCCCCTTTAGTGGTATGATAGCCCACATCCCTGAGCTTGCCGTGTACTACGCCTCTATGGCTTGCGACTAGGGCCTTAGGTACCTGTAGCTTCTCCGTGCTGTACCGGTCCCTCTGTGTGGCGGAGCCTCCAGGCTTCTTGGCCAAGGGACCTGAAATCCCTTGCGGGTTGGTTATCTGCTGCAGGGCTTGCAACCCTGACAGCCTCGGACCCCAGTGTCCGGTTGTGTAGTCTCTCTCTGCCAGGACCGGCTCTCGTCGCCTCTGTCCCTGGCTTTCTGTTCCTCCTTTGCCTCCTGGACTCCTCAGCTGCGGCTGACCTGTCCCTCTCTTCTAGGAACCCTTCTGGATGCTTCAGATGTGGGTCCTGGTCTCTCTAACCCTGCCCTCAGTACCAGTTTTTATAGGGGCAGCCTGCTCCCCCTACTGGCCTGGGACAGTAGGTGCTGCATGCAAATGGTCCATGACCAGAGAACCTCCCTCCTGCTCTCAGACACAGCCTTACAAGTTTGTGGCATCCAGGCCTGGGGTGACACATTCCCCCCTAGGAAAGCTTAGTACTCCGGGACTAAACAAGAAACACGATACAAGGTATAAATTATAACATAAACATAACAGAGAAGAAAACAGCAAACAACACCACATATTGAGTTCTTTAGGTCACAGTATGGCCTGTGACCGGGTGTCCATTTCACCCAATAAGGCAAAGTCTCAACCGGTACGGGGACCTGTCCAAAGCAAACCCCAAACGTTGGCCCTGGGCGTGGCTGCAAGGTGAAGCAAACTACTTTGGACCACTCGGGACCACGCCAGACAGGTTTTTCTTCCGTGGCCGTCTTCACAAAAGGCACAAAGTGCAACTATTTACAACGTATTTCCGGTTATCCAAAGTTCATAACCTGTCAGTCCATATATCTAGAAAAACTGGAGAAAACACTATTAGTTACAGGTAACAAACATATTAAATATATACATGGTACATTTAGATCTTGTACCTATATCCTCCAGCGAGCTGGTGTTTGACCCCTAGTGCTCCTGGTTGACCTCCTTAACCCACTGTCTGGTGGTGGACCAACCTGGCTTTCCCCACTATCATTGAGGGTACAGCTACTATCTGGGTGTACAGGCAGGGCAGGCAGCTGTCTGTGGGTCCTTTGGCTTACTGCAGGCAAGGCAGGTTCACTGTCAGCAGAGGGTTGACTCTCCTGGGCTACTGGCGTGGGTTCTTCCGCCTCTGGGGCCGCTTGCTCTTCTTGTTCTTCCTGTCCTCCTGTAGGCTCCTGCTGGGTAGGCTGAAGGAAGTGTAGGACGGGTACCACTATTGCGCCATTTATCTGAGTCCAGGTCCGGGGGAACTCTCCGAGAACTGTGCTGATCATCTCTTCCTTGTCCTCTGCGGGTTCAAGGTCATCTTGATCTTCACTTGGACTCTGTAGTTGCTCGGGGCACCGTTTTAGGTGGTCTCTGGAGACGGTGCTAGTGGTTTCTCCTCCATCCTTGGTAATCACACATACCTTCGGGTTGTCGTGGTCGGACTGCAGTACTGTGTACGGGTCTCTCTCCCACTGGTCGTCCAGCTTGTGAAGCCTTCTCTTCCGCTTCAGGACCTGCTCACCAGGTTCCAGGGGACCAGCAGGGGCATGTTGGTTGAAGAGCCTCTCTTGCTTTTCTCTCGCTTGAGCCAGACTCCTCTCCACACTCTCCTGTACCTTCTTGTACTGTAGCCGCCGTTCTGTATCCCAGTCCGCGTCTGGGGAGGTGTCCTCAGGTGTCAGGACTCCCATTTCTAGGTCGATCGGCAGTTTACCTGGTCTTGCTCACATCAGGTAAGCCGGGGTGCAATTTGTAGCATATGGTTGTACAAGTCAATCAGGTCTGGCAGCTTCTCCGGCCACAGGCTGCGTTCTTCCAGGGGTAACGTCTTGAGGAGATCAATGATGATATTGTTCATCTTCTCACACAGCACGTTTATTTGCGGGTGGTAAGGCGTTGTCCGAATCTTCCTACAGCCGTAGAGGTTGCAGAACTCCTGGAATACTTCAGCATCAAATGCTGGACCTTGATCTGTCAAGACCTGTTCCGGATACCCATGTGGACGGCAGAAGTGTTGCTGGAAGGCTCTGGCCGCTGTTTGGGCTGTCAGGTCTTTAACAGGAACCACTACCAGGAACCGTGAGTAATGGTCCACAATTGTCAGGGCATAGACGTAGCCCGACCGGCTTGGAGCCAATTTCACATGGTCCAGAGCTACCAGCTCAAGAGGCTGCCTGGTGACGATGGGCCTCAAGGGTGTCTGCTGGCTGATACGGTCCTTCCTTCTGAGGTGACATGGGCCACAGTACCTGCTCCACTTTTCGATGGCCCTTCTCATGCCGACCCAGTAGAACCGCTCTCTCAGTAGGAACTCCAGTTTCTTCCACCCGAAGTGTCCCGCTCTGTCATGGAAGGCCTCCAGGACCATTGCTGCATCTCGCCTTGGGACCACTATCTGCCAGGACAGCTCGTGCGTCCAGTGGTTGACAAGCCTTCTGCACAGCTTACCTTCGTAGAGGAATAGCCTGCTTTTCTCCTTCCATATCTGCTTGGCTTCCTCTGGAGCGTCCGGGCCAGGGCTAGCATCTTCCTGGGTTAACATGTCTTTCACCAGGCATATTGCAGGGTTGCTATCTTGCGTTTCAGCCCAGCCATGGTGGGGTAAGGGGTTGAACATGACGGTGGTTAAGTCTTTGTCTCTTACCCGGTGAGAATGCTGAGTGGCCCCATACTGGTGGAACGCAGGGAGCTCTATTTCCTCCAGCTCTTCCGAGTCGTCTTCTCCTTCAGGTAGGTGGGGCATTCTTGATAGGGCGTCTGCGTTGGCATTGGTTCTGTCTGCCTGGTATTTGATTGTGAAGTCATAATTGGATAGTCGGGCCATCCACTGCTGTTCTAGGGCACCTAGTCTTGCATTGTCCAGATGTGTCAACGGGTTGTTGTCCGTGTACACGGTGAAATTTGCGAAGGCCAGGTAATGCTTAAACCGTTTTGTGACGGCCCACACCACTGCCAAGAATTCTAGCTTGAAGGAGCTGTAGTTCTCCGGGTTTCTTTCAGTGGGCCTCAGCTTCCGGCTGGCATACGCGATCACTCTTTCTCTGCCCTGTTGGTTCTGTGACAGTATGGCTCTCAGTCCCACATTACTGGCATCTGTGTGGAGAATAAAAGGCTGGCCATAATCAGGGTAGGCTAGTATCTCATCCCCCGTGAGGGCCATCTTCAACTGGCGGAAGGACTCCTCTTCCGGCTTGTCCCACTTGAAGGGTGGCTTGTGACTTCTGGATTTAGATTGCCCTATCAGGAGGTCCTGCATAGGGGCTGCCATCTTAGTGAACCCGGAGATGAACCTTTGGTAGTAGCCTACCAACCCGAGGAATTGCCTCACTTCCTTGATGTTAGAGGAGCTTGGCCAGCTCTTGATGGCTGTAACTTTGTCGGGGTCGGGGGCTACTCCCTCTGCACTCACCACGTGTCCTAGGTACTGGACCTTCAGTTTTAACAGGTGGCATTTTGAAGGCTTCACTTTCAGGCCGTAGCCTGCCAGGGCTTTGAACACCTCGGCCAGGTGCTTTAGATGGTCCTCGTAAGTCTTCGAATAGACGATCACATCATCCAGGTAAAGGAGGACCGTCTCGAAGTTTCGGTGCCCTAGACAGCATTCCATCAGCCTCTGGAAGGTCCCTGATGCGTTGCAGAGCCCGAAGGGCATACAGTTGAACTCACTCAGTCCCATCGGGGTGGTGAAGGCGGTCTTCTCCTTGTCAGCCTCTGCCACAGGAACCTGCCAGTACCCGCTAGTAAGGTCCAAAGTAGAGAATAAATTAGCTGATTTTAGAGCTGCTAAAGACTCCTCTATCCTAGGTAATGGGTACGCATCTTTATAGGTGATACGATTGATTTGTCTATAGTCCACGCACATTCTCATGGTACCGTCTTTCTTTTTTACCAAAACTAAGGGAGCTGCCCAGGGGCTACAGCTATCTCTAATGACCCCAGCTTCTTTCATTTCTCTCAGCATACCCTTGGCACTCTGATAATGTGCAGGGGGTACAGGCCTGTGTCTCTCTTTTATTGGTGGGTGGCTCCCCGTGGGGATATGGTGTTCTATCCCTTTTACTCTGTCGAAGTCTAGCGGGTGCTTACTAAAAATTCTCTCATACTCCTGAACCACCCGGTAGACTCCTTGTTTTTGGTGCAGGGGAGTGGAGTCAGCACCCACATGGAGTTTCTGGCACCAGTCCTCCTTTTGTTTCTGGGAGCCATTACCCTCCGCCTGTGGAGATGGGGGCAACGGTTCCATGGCCCTGATAGCTTTGTGCTCAACAGCAAACAGTTTGGCAAGTGTAGCGTACCTGGGTAGGTGTACCTCCCTCTCCCCAATGTTGAGAATGCGAACGGGCACCCTCCCATGACGGATCTCAAACAACCCCCGCGCTGTCAAAATGGTGGGCCTGCTGTCTGAGTACACGGGTTCTACCATGACTTGGTAGTCTCTGCCTCTCAACCCGATTGCAGTCCGACACCAGATCATCATTTCACTTTTGGGAGGCATGGAAATGGGTAATGGGTCACTCATTCTTACGCTACCGATCTCACCACCAGACAGTTCTACCTGCTGCCGTCTCATCAGGGCTCTTATCCCTTTCTGGAGGACCCTCTGTTGGCTGGAGCTCGCATTCATCGCCACCTGCTGCAAAATCCCAATTACTTCTGAAAGACAGTTTTCAATTACATTAGTACCTACAGTTATTTTAGGGTGACTTTCACGACGGTCAATGTTCACAATGATCACTCCCTGTGCCGGCAGTTCCACCTTACCAATCTTGATGGTCATCTCTCTGAACCCCACCTGCGGCACGGGTTGGCCATTGCTGGCAATGATGCTTAAGTCATCGTCTGGGTAGCGGGTTATGTCAGCGTCACTCCAGTACCGCTTGAAAAGTACGTAGGGGATGGTAGTCACTTGAGACCCGGTGTCCAGCAGTGCACTCATGGGGATACCGTCCAGCACTACGGGTAAGACCGGGTGTCCCCCCACGTACTTATCACACCAATTAGACGGGCCTGATGACCTTATGCCTGGGAGTTGGCCCTCTGCCCCAGGTCGGACCCATTTAAAGTACAGTACCTTGCTATGTTTCCTGGCTGACTGCAACGGTGGCAAATCGGCTGTCCATCCTCAGTGTAGCGGTCGGCGGGCCACCCTCTGAATGGTGGGATCCTCCTCTGTCGACGCCACGGGACATCCTCCGGACTGGAAGCCAGCTCGATTGGCCTTGACTGTTCCACCTGCAACGACTGTACGGTCCTGGTTAATGCAGCCACACTCTTTGTTAGCTCCTGGACCTGATGGTGCAGGTCTGCAGGCTGGCATGGATTTAGGGCCTGTGCATCAGCCCCCACAAGGTCTGCGGGGTAGGGCGCTGCCCCCTGGTGGTAAGTGATGGCAGGGCGCCGGGAAGCTACAGCGCCACCTGGTGCGGGTTCTCTGAGCACCCAGATGGCCCTATCCTTGAACTGCGCAAAAGTCAAATCGGGGTTCTGTAGGGCCATGAGGCGCAGCTGGGTTCTGTGGGCGCTGGACAGCAGACCTTCTATGAACTGGTCTGTCAACAGTTTATCAGAGTCCTGCACGCTACCAGGGTCAGCTTGTTTGATAGCTCTCAGGGCTTCTTGCAGGTTCAAGGCATAGTCTCTGATACTATCCTGGGCCCGCTGCTTACAGCCATAGAACCGCATTTTGATTTCTGCTGAGGTACGGGTATCAAAGGTACTCCGCAGCCGGGTCAGAATGTCCTTTACTGTCCTTTTCTCCTCATCTGACCATGATTTCACTTCCCGCTGGGCTGCACCGGTGCTCACTTTCTGTTCTTCTGTCAGGGGATAAACTTTGAATAAACTGTGCAGTCTTTCCCTAAAGTCAGTTAAGGTATGAGGGTCCCCTGAGTATTGGGGTAGCCAGGCTGCTCCGGGGATGTAGGGCATAGAGAACGGCATCACCGCTGCTGCAGCCCCGCTGGTTGTAGAGGGCCCCTCCGCGTCCGTCATCTTCCTCCCCCCTAGTTAAGCGTGGCCTACCTTCCGACGATCCTCTTCTGTAGGCCGCGGCTCCGCTGGTGCTGCTCCGTGTGAGGACCTTGCGTCGCGTCCTGGTTACGTCAGTGTCGCTCTCTCTCCCTTCCAGGACCTTGCGCAGCGTCGGTGCGCACGGCGGGTGTAACGGGTCTGGGAGGCGGAACCTCTGAGCTACTATACAAGGGGGCGGTCCTTGTAAGGGAGCGGGTGGCGACCAGGCAGGCAGTCACAGCAGGTGACCGGGACAGTCTCTAGAAGAACGGGCAGGAGGTCACGGCAAGTGACCGGGGCAGTCTCTGGATGAACGGGCAGATGGTCACGGCAAGTGACCGGGGCAGTCTCTCGGTGAACGGGCAGATGGTCACGGCAAGTGACCGGGGCAGTCTCTGGGTGAACGGGCAGATGGTCACGGCAAGTGACTGGGGCAGTCTCTGGGTAAAGGGTTGGTACGACTTGTGGCGGCTGATGGTAGACGTGAGCTCCCAGGTGAGCAGGCGAGAGTCTCTGGATAAACGGGTGGTCACAGCATGTGACGGCGGAGCCTCCAGGAAGACCAACAGACAGGCGGCAGATGAGCGCTCCCAGGTGAGCGGGCAGAAGTCTCTGGACAGGCGGGTGGTCACAGCACGTGACGGCAGAGCCTCCAGGTAGGCTAGCAGACAGGCAGGAGATGAGCGCTCCCAGGTGAGCGGGCAGGAGTCACTGGACAGGCAGGTGGTCACAGCACGTGACGGCAGAGCCTCCAGGTAGGCTAGCAGGCAGGTAGCAGATGTGCGCTCCCAGGTGAGCGGGCAAGCTGGTCCATAGACAGACTGACAAGAGTTGGAAGGCAGACCGTCGGACCTCAGGCAAGCAGGCAGGTAGTTGATGTGCGCTCCCAGGTGAGCGGGCAAGCTGGTCCTTAGACAGACTGACAGGAGTAGTAAGGCAGACCGTCGGACCTCAGGCTAGCAGGCAGGTAGCAGAATATCAGGCAGGAATAAGACAGCAAGCTGGCAGGAATCTAGCAGGTATCTGGCAGGTAACTGGCAACGGGACCTGAGGGCTGAAGCAGAGTAGTGAACAGTGCAACAACATTGCTCGGGCACCTCCATTTTGGAGGAGGTGCCTTATATATGGTGAAGTCCTCCGGCCATTGGCCGGGGACTCCTTAGGACGGCGCGCGCGGCCCCTTTAAGAGGGAGGGAGAGCGCGCGCGCGCGCCCTAAGCACAGTGGCCGGGAAGGAGCGCGCGCTGCCAGCAGAGCGGGAGGAGGACGCCGGGCACGGAGCAGAAAGGTGAGGGGAACAGCGTCCCTGCCTAGCAGAGGGCAGGGACGCCGGCGCTACAGTACCCCCCCCTTTAGGCCCCCCCTTTTTTAGGCCAGACAGAAATTTAGCAAGGATGAGCGGGGCATGGATGTTCTCCCGGGGCTCCCACGTTCTCTCCTCAGGACCAAACCCCTTCCAATCTACTAGAAAAAAGGTCTTTCCTCTTACCCTTTTGGTGGCAAGAATGTTCTCTACCTCAAACTCGTCCTCAGCAGAAACCGGAGCAGGAGGCGTACCTGTAGACTTGGAAAAAGAGTTAAGTACCACAGGTTTGAGGAGAGATACATGGAAGGAGTTAGGGATCCGTAAGTTGGCCGGGAGTTTCAATTTATAGGCCACCGGGTTGATCTGACTGATGACCTCCAGAGGACCGATGAACCGAGGCCCTAACTTGTAAGAAGGTATCTTGAGTCGGACATATTTAGATGAGAGCCAGACTTTATCTCCAGGACAAAATTGTGGAGGATCCAGGCGTTTTTTGTCAGCGTGTCTTTTCATCCGTTCGGATGACTGAAGGAGTGCGGATCGGGTACTCTCCCAAATGGAGGAAAATTTGCTAACGAGAGATTCCGCAGCCGGGTTGTCCACAGAGGTGGAGACAGGAAAAGGAATCCGAGGATGCTGACCGAAGACTACAAAAAACGGGGATTTGGAGGAGGATTCGCTCTCGTGATTGTTATAAGAGAACTCAACCCATGGTAGGAGATCCACCCAGTCTGAATGATGGGCATTAACGAAGTGCCGGAGGTAACTGGTCAGGTTCTGATTGATCCGCTCCACTTGACCATTGGACTGTGGGTGGTAAGCGGAAGAGAAGTCCAGGGTGACGTCTAGCAGTTTACAAGTGGCTCTCCAGAAGCGTGAGGTGAACTGTACCCCACGATCCGACACGATGTGGAGGGGCAGGCCATGAAGACGAAAGATGTGACGAATAAAGTCTTTTGCTAGCTCGGGTGCAGACGGGAGGCCTGGCAGGGGAACGAAATGAGCCATCTTGGAGAAGCGGTCAGCGACCAACCAAATGACCGTACAACCGGCAGAGACTGGGAGGTCAGTTATAAAGTCCATTGCTATATGCTGCCAGGGGGCAGCAGGTACAGAAAGCGGAAGGAGGCGACCGGCTGGCAGATGTCTCGGAACCTTGTTGCGGGCGCAGGACACACAGGCAGAAACAAAGTCTATTACGTCCTTGTGCAGGGTAGGCCACCAGTAGTGCCGGGTAATAAGCTGGAGGGTCTTTTTCTGACCGGCGTGGCCAGCCAGTTTAGACGAGTGACCCCAGTGAAGGATCTTCTCCCGATCAGGTACTGATACGAACGTCTTTCCGGGAGGGAGACGATTTAGACTTACGGGAGCCACCTGCATTACTCTGGCGGGATCGATGATGTGTTTCGGATCTTCCTCGAGATCAGACACCAGAAAGGATCGAGACAAGGCGTCCGCCTTGACGTTTTTGTCAGCCGGGCGAAAATGAAGAACAAAATCAAAGCGAGCAAAAAACAAGGACCACCGGGCTTGGCGCGGGTTAAGTCTCTGGGCATGCTGGAGGTAAGCCAAGTTCTTGTGGTCAGTGTAAATTATTACCGGGTGAAGAGCCCCCTCGAGCAGGTAACGCCACTCCTCCAATGCCAGTTTGATGGCCAATAACTCTCGGTCTCCTATGGAATAATTGCGCTCTGAGGAGGAGAAGAGTTTAGAGAAGAAGCCGCAAGTTACCATCCTCCCGGAAGATGATTTTTGAGTAAGTACCGCTCCGGCTCCAGAGGAGGAGGCGTCAACTTCCAGGAAGAACTGCTTGTTGCCGTCCGGGCGATGCAGCACCGGGGCGGAAGAGAAGGCCTGTTTTAAGGAAAGAAAGGCCTCCTCTGCTTCGGGCGGCCACTCTTTGGGATTAGTACCCTTAAGGGTGAGCGCGGAAATTGGGGCAGTCCGGGAAGAGAAGTGCGGTATGAAGAGGCGGTAGTAGTTGGCGAAGGCCAGGAACCGCTGAATGGCCTTCAACCCCTCCGGTCGAGGCCATTTCTCGATGGCAGACAGTTTCTCTGGATCCATTCATAGGCCGGTCTGAGAAATAATGTAGCCCAAAAACGGAAGCGAGGTCTGCTCAAAGAGGCACTTCTCGTATTTAGCGAAGAGGTGATTATGCCTGAGCCTGAGCAGGACCTGACGAACGTCCCTCCGGTGAGTCTGGAGATCCGGAGAGAAGACCAAGATGTCGTCCAGGTACACCACTACGCAGGAGTAGAGAAGGTCCCGGAAGATGTCATTGACCAACTCTTGAAAGACGGCAGGAGCGTTACAGAGACCAAAGGGCATTACCAGATATTCATAGTGGCCGTCCCGGGTGTTGAATGCCGTCTTCCATTCATCCCCCTGACGGATACGAACCAGGTTGTACGCCCCACGGAGGTCCAGTTTGGTGAAGATTCCAGCCCCCCTCAGACGATCAAATAACTCCGGAATGAGCGGAAGGGGGTACTTATTCTTCACCGTGATCTGGTTAAGGCCTCTATAGTCTATACAGGGACGGAGAGAGCCGTCCTTCTTTTTGACGAAAAAGAAGCCTGCTCCCGCCGGGGAGGTAGATTTCCGGATGAATCCCCTGGCCAGATTCTCCTCAATATATTCGGACATCGACCGGGTCTCAGCAGCGGATAATGGATAAATACGCCCACGGGGAGGAGTAGTACCAGGTAACAGGTCGATAGGGCAGTCGTATGGTCTATGAGGGGGTAGTGTCTCTGCCTCCTTTTTATTAAAGACATCAGCATAAGACCAATAAGGAATCGGAAGTCCAGGTAGATTAGCTGGGGTAGGAGAAGGACGGACGGGATGGACGGGAACCAGACAGGTCTTATGGCAGTCCTGTCCCCAGCGAAGGACTTCTCCGGTCTGCCAGTCAAGCACGGGTGCATGTCTCTGGAGCCAAGGTAGACCTAGCAAGAGGGTGTGAGAGAGTCCAGGCAGAACATGAAAGGAGATACTCTCAGAATGCAGCATTCCCACCTGCAGAGTAATGGATTCGGTGATGAGTTGGATGGGGCGTGGTAAGAGACCCCCATCCACGGCAGCAACAGACAAGGGTACAGCCAGAGGTTTGGTGGGAATGCGGTATTTCTCTACCAGGGACTGTGAAATAAGATTCCCGGCTGCTCCAGAGTCAAGTTGGGCTAGTTCGAAATAACGGTTCTCCCCGCAGACAATTGAGACTGACAGCAGCAGAGATGGAGAGGATTTATTCTTGTCTAGGTCGACCTCTCTGAGCGAACCTAGACACAGGCGTTTCCCGACCTCTCCGGGCAGGCACGGATCCGGTTCTCCTTACTGCCACAGTAGAAGCAGCTCCCCTCGGCACGGCGTAAGTCCTGACGGGTTTTGACCATCTTGGTCTGGTCGACCTGCATAGGCTCAGGAGAGTGTACCTGGGGAGAGACGGATTTCTGAAAAGTAGGAGCTAGACGTGGAAACCTCCTCTCACGGGTGACCTCTTTGGCACGCTCCTGGAACCGTAGGTCAATCCGGGTGGCAAGAGTTATTAGGTCATCGAGAGTGGTAGGAATGTCCCGACCGGCAAGTTCATCTTTAATACGGCCGGACAGACCCTCCCAGAAGACGGATACCAGAGCGTCGTTATCCCAGGCCAGCTCCGAGGCAAGGGTACGGAACCATATGGCATATTGGCCCACGGTGAGACTTCCCTGACGGAGGCGTAGCAGTGATGATGTGGATGAGGTCTTCCGTCCGGGTTCGTCGAAGACTTTCCGGAAAGCCATGAGAAAGGCAGGCAAGTCGGACACCAGGGGGTCTCCTCTCTCCCATAGAGGATTTAGCCAGGCCAGGGCCTCCCCGGTGAGATGGGACATGATGAAGGCAATTTTGGCCCGGTCGGAGTTAAACTGGTGGGACAGGAGTTCAAAGTGCAGGGTGCACTGATTTATGAAGCCCCGAGCCTGGGCGGAGTCGCCTCCGAAGCGAGGAGGTGCAGAAAGCCGGGGTCCGGGGTAGGATACCATGGTATTAGTGGACAGCGGAGCTGCCGGATTGCGAGTCATGGCACTGGCGGAGGTTGCTGGCGGGGCAGTCAGAGTGTCCAGGCGAGAATTGACATTCCGCAGGTGACCCAGGATGGACTCCTGTTGGGACCTCTGACGGGACAGTTCATGACACAGGTCCGAGAGCGAGGGAGCTTGGGTGCCACCGGGTTCCATGGCCCGAGCAAACTGTAACGGGTCTGGGAGGCGGAACCTCTGAGCTACTATACAAGGGGGCGGTCCTTGTAAGGGAGCGGGTGGCGACCAGGCAGGCAGTCACAGCAGGTGACCGGGACAGTCTCTAGAAGAACGGGCAGGAGGTCACGGCAAGTGACCGGGGCAGTCTCTGGATGAACGGGCAGATGGTCACGGCAAGTGACCGGGGCAGTCTCTGGGTGAACGGGCAGATGGTCACGGCAAGTGACCGGGGCAGTCTCTGGGTGAACGGGCAGATGGTCACGGCAAGTGACCGGGGCAGTCTCTGGGTAAAGGGTTGGTACGACCTGTGGCGGCTGATGGTAGACGTGAGCTCCCAGGTGAGCAGGCGAGAGTCTCTGGATAAACGGGTGGTCACAGCATGTGACGGCGGAGCCTCCAGGAAGACCAACAGACAGGCGGCAGATGCGCGCTCCCAGGTGAGCGGGCAGAAGTCTCTGGACAGGCGGGTGGTCACAGCACGTGACGGCAGAGCCTCCAGGTAGGCTAACAGACAGGCAGGAGATGAGCGCTCCCAGGTGAGCGGGCAGGAGTCACTGGACAGGCAGGTGGTCACAGCACGTGACGGCAGAGCCTCCAGGTAGGCTAGCAGGCAGGTAGCAGATGTGCGCTCCCAGGTGAGCGGGCAAGCTGGTCCATAGACAGACTGATAAGAGTTGGAAGGCAGACCGTCGGACCTCAGGCAAGCAGGCAGGTAGTTGATGTGCGCTCCCAGGTGAGCGGGCAAGCTGGTCCTTAGACAGACTGACAGGAGTAGTAAGGCAGACCGTCGGACCTCAGGCTAGCAGGCAGGTAGCAGAATATCAGGCAGGAATAAGACAGCAAGCTGGCAGGAATCTAGCAGGTATCTGGCAGGTAACTGGCAACGGGACCTGAGGGCTGAAGCAGAGTAGTGAACAGTGCAACAACATTGCTCGGGCACCTCCATTTTGGAGGAGGTGCCTTATATATGGTGAAGTCCTCCGGCCATTGGCCGGGGACTCCTTAGGACGGCGCGCGCGGCCCCTTTAAGATGGAGGGAGAGCGCGCGCGCCCTAAGCACAGTGGCCGGGAAGGAGCGCGCGCTGCCAGCAGAGCGGGAGGAGGACGCCGGGCACGGAGCAGAGAGGTGAGGGGAACAGCGTCCCTGCCTAGCAGAGGGCAGGGACGCCGGCGCTACAGCGGGGCTTCAAGTCCCGCGCGTTTTGGACATCCACGCCCCTCTTCTTCCCGCGCGGCGTCCTGAAGATGGCGTCCGATGGCGGGAAAACGGCTGAAGATGGCGGGAAAATGGCGGGAAACTGCTGAAGATGGCGGGAGACGGCTGAAAACAGCGGGAAACGGCTCCGGATGGCGGGAAACTTCTTTTTAAGGTACGTGTACAGTCTTTTTCAGGCACGCAATACCGTTTGTGGCGGGTTGGTCCCAATTCTGCCGACTACGCCAAAGCTGACTCACCCCCTGGGCCGTGGGGCACTCGGGACTGGCTTCAGGGCAATGCTGGGAGAAGTAGTGGCGACCCGGTCCCATGGCTCAGGGTGGTCAGACCAGTGGCAGTCTTTTATATGTTTTAGATAATGTCTGACTACGCCACCCGTGGATTGCGGTCAGGGAGGACCGCCGCTGCAAGGCAGACCGCTGAGGCTGGTGTTGGGGATGCAGCGGGGAATAATACAACTCCCCACAGGAGGAGTGTAGCCTCAGGGCAGGTAATAGGATGCTGGGGGTGATGGTGCAGGCGCAGCAGTAACCACACAGAGTCCAATAATGCAGTCCAGGGTCTTTTACTGATCTTGTCACAGACCCACCAGGAGTACAGGGTAGGAATGGACCTAGGTGTCTGAGGTCATTCGGGTTAGCTCCGCTGGTCAGGGTGAGTGGGTAGGCCTACCGTTCTCTCTCTCTGCCCTTGCTGACTATCTCCCCCTTTAGTGGTATGAGAGCCCACGTCCCTGACCTTGCCGTGTGCTACGCCTGTATGTCTTGCGACTCGGGCCTTTGGTAACTGTAGCTTCTCCGTGCTGTACCAGTCCCTCTGTGTGGCGGCGCCTCCAGGCTTCTTGGCCAAGGGACCTGAAATCCCTTGCGGGTTGGTTATCTGCTGCAGGGCTTGCAACCCTGACAGCCTCAGACCCCAGTGTCCGGTTGTGTAGTCTCTCTCTGCCAGGACCGGCTCTCGTCGCCTCTGTCCCTCGCTTTCTGTTCCTCCTTTGCCTCCTGGACTCCTCAGCTGCGGCTGACCTGTCCCTCTCTTCTGGGAACCCTTCTGGATGTTTCAGAAGTGGGTCCTGGTCTCTCTAACCCTGCCCTCAGTACCAGTTTTTATAGGGGCAGCCTGCTCCCCCTACTGGCCTGGGACAGGAGGTGCTGCATGTAAATGTTCCATGACCAGAGAACCTCCCTCCTGCTCTCAGACACAGCCTTACAAATTTGTGGCATCCAGGCCTGGGGTGACACATATGCATGTGTCTGATGATATGTCACACACCACATGGCCAGATAAGGTTGTAAAGTATTAAAATTACATTTCCCAGTGAATGCATTTGTCTTTGTTGAAAGCAAAAGTGCAAAAACGAATCAAAAAAGCTACATGTGAATATAGCCCAAGATGTGGAGGAGTATTTTTGTTTTTGGTTATTTATTTTGACTTATACAGTGGTGGCCAAAAGTATTAGCACCCCTGCAATTCTGTCAGATAATACTCCGTTTCTTCCTGAAAATGATTGAAATCACAAATTCTTTGGTATTATTATCTTCATTTCATTTGCTTGCAAGGAAAAAACACAAGAGAATGAAGCAAAAATCAAATCATTGATCATTTCACACAAAACTCCAAAAATGGGCCAGACAAAAGTATTGTCACCCTCAGCCTAATACTTGGTTGCGCAACCTTTAGCCAAAATAACTGCGAAAAACCGCTTCCGGTAACCATCAATGAGATTCTTACAATGCTCTGCTGGAATTGTAGACCATTCTTCTTTGGCAAACTGCTCCAGGTCCCTGATATTTGAATGGTGCCTTCTCCAAACTGCCATTTTGAGATCTCTCCACAGGTGTTCTATGTGATTCAGGTCTGGACTCATTGCTAGCCACCTTAGAAGTCTCCAGTGCTTTCTCTTAAACCATTTTATAGTGCTTTTGGAAGTTTGTTTGGGGTCATTGTCCTGCTGGAAGACCCATGACCTCTGAGGGAGACCCAGCTTTCTCACACTGGACCCTACATTATGCTGCAAAATTTGTTGGTAGTCTTCAGACTTCATAATGCCATGCGCACGGTCAAGCAGTCCAGTGCCAGAGGCAGCAAAGCAACCCCAAAACATCAGGGAACCTCCGCCATGTTTGACTGTAGGGACCGTGTTCTTTTCTTTGAATGCCTCTTTTTTTTCCTGTACACTATATGTTGATGCTTTTTCCCAAAAAGCTCTACTTTTGTCTCATCTGACCAGAGAACATTCTTCCAAAACGTTTTAGGCTTTCTCAGGTAAGTTTTGGCAAACTCCAGCCTGGCTTTTTTATGTCTCGGGGTAAGAAGTGGGGTCTTCCTGGGTATCCTACCATACAGTCCTGCAGGGCAGCTTGAACTTGTTTGGATGTTAATCGAGGTTCTTTATCCACCATCCGCACAATCTTGCGTTGAAATCTCTTGTCAATTTTTCTTTTCCGTCCACATCTAGGGAGGTTAGCCACAGTGCCATGGGCTTTAAACTTCTTTATGACACTGTGCACGGAAGACACAGGAACATTCAGTTCTTTGGAGATGGACTTGTAGCCTTGAGATTGCTCATGGTTCCTCACAATTTGGTTTCTCAAGTCCTCAGACAGTTCTTTGGTCTTCTTTCTTTTCTCCATGCTCAATGTGGTACACACAAGGACACAGGACAGAGATTGAGTCAACTTTAATCCATGTTAACTGGCTGCAAGTGTGATTTAGTTATTGACAACACCTGTTAGGTGCCACAGGTAAGTTACAGGTGCTGTTAATTACACGAATTAGAGAAGCATCACATGATTTTTCAAACAGTGCCAATACTTTTGTCCACCCCATTTTTTTGGTTTGGTGAGGAATTATATCCAATTTGGCTTTAGTACAATCCTTTTTTTCATTGAAGACAAATTAAATGAAGATAATAATACCAAAGAATTTGTGATTGCAATTATTTTCAGGAAGAAACTGAGCATTATCTGACAGAATTGCAGGAGTGCCAATACTTTTGGCCACCACTGTATACAAGTCATTACCCTGGAAAGGATGTTCCTTAACATATTTCCCAGGAAAATCCATTTTGGTTTTGTTTTTGTATGTTTTATTGTGAGTCCTTAAAAGTGGCGTAATACTCTGACAACATTGTTGACATCAGTGACCAGGGAGTCAGAAATGCTTCCAGAGGCCTTCCCAATGCTGTTCCCATGTCATTTGAGCACTGTTCCCATCGATTTGGGCAATTTTTAGGCCCTCTGCGGACCGCCTGGGGGAACCGCCTGAAAAATGCTCAAGTTTCCCAAAGACTTTCATTGAGCTCGTTTCTCGGGTCGAGCACCCGAGTATTCCAATTTGCTCGTCCCGAGCAATGAGTACCCGAGCATTTTAGTGCTCGCTTATCACTAGATATCAGGTTCGGTGAGGTAGGTCTGTGTGACATCGGCATAGAGGTCATACTGAAAGCTATGAGACTCTATGAGCTGTCCAATGCCGAAGGTTTAGATGGAGAAGAGCACGGGTTCCAGAAATGTTCCTTAGGGGACACCGACAGATAGGAGGTGGGATGAGGAGGTGGTATGTGAGTGGGAGACACTAATTTCCTGTCTGTCTTTGAAGAGATCCAAAATAGGGCCAAGTCTGTGATGCCGAGAGATGAGAGAGTCTGTAGTGGTATCCATCACAACCACATTGCCACCTTTGTCGGACGGCTTTATGGTTATGGTTTGATCCTTTTCAAGTCTGCGTAGTGAATCCATTTCACCTCTTGCAAGGTTATGTTATTCCCAATGCTTAGTTTTTGTCAGTTGTATGATGTCCTCCGTAACCAAATGAAGGAAGACATCTATGGAACTTAAGTCTCCGGTAGGAGGTGGCAGTCTAGAAATTTTATTTTTAAGGTCCGTGAAGGGACCAATGTATTCGGGTTCACCTCATCAAGATGATATAGCAACCTCACGCCTTGTAAAAGGTTATTGGGTATTCCCAAGTTGTCACACTCCTTTCTATTCTCCCTAAGGAAGTGCTCTTTTCATTTCAAACGTCTGATGAATAGATGCAGGACTTTTATTATTTCAAATTTGTCAAAATCAGTGGTGTGGATAAAACTTAAACCTATACTCAGTACGCACATTTCATCAGTAGTGAGGGGCATTGATGATAGATTGATGACCTGTGTTGTTAAACGGGATTCCGCTGGTTGGATCGGCTCCTGAGCAGGTAGTTCAGCTCTAAAAAACTCCCTATCTGCGGGGTTCTCCTATTATTTCCTCTCCCCTGATATCTACCCCCTCCTTTTAATTTTCCCTTTTGGGTTTTCGATTTTGTATCAGTATGTGAGACCTCTGTTTCAGAGGAGGATAAGTCTATCTCAGGAATATAATTCTGTTTGGTAAGCGCCACTGAATATTCCTTGTTTTCCCTGAATTCTTCAAGGTAATAAAGAACTTGTGTTTACACTCTTTTAGGTGGTATTGGTACCTTTCTACCTTGTTCTGTAACTGTTTCTTTTTTTGCGAAGTCCAGTTCTGACGAGAATTTTTTAGTTACCTCTATTTGCTCCTTAAGAGCTTCCTTTTTATGGTGCCAGTAGGGAATAATTGACACTTCCTTCCTCGTTTTTCCCAAATAGTGAAGGTTGGTGGTATCACCCTACTATGCTAGCACATGTAGGGTATCCATGCATGAGTATCTGTATCATTTTTTGACCCTAATGTTAAGCTGAGGGTCCAATCTCGTTCTTGATCTACACCCTCCTTAAGTAAGTAATATACACTGTACATAACGGTAAAATATCTTTGCCCAATAATTTTCTTTTTTTATACCGCAACCTCTGAGATCATCTGCCTCTTTAGAGTACCACTGTGTGTTTATAAAAATATCAGAGTATATCCCATTTGTTTACAGTGATCCGTGACCATGTGTCTTCTTGGGGGATTGAAGGAGCAATAAAAAATATGTGTCCCTTAATGTGGATCTCCATTTTCCAGCTGCAACCCATATAGCAGGGCATGCGTCTGAAGTATACCTGTTTATGCCACATGGCAACATGCCTGATGAGCAGCATACAGGAGGTTTCAACCCTCTTATATGGTATCTTCGAGACTGGGAGGCAAGGACGAGGAGTGTGACACCTGGACACTGTTACCATGGGGCGGCGCCTTAGGCGTCGCTTCTGGAACCAGTGAGTTTCAGCAGCCATGTCCTGAGTTCCACAGACCGGAAGTGAGGTCTTCGGACCGGAAATGCGTCACGCACTGTGGACGAAGCCACCGCAGCGAAGTGTTTCTTTAAAATGGAAACAGTGAGGTGAGTGCCTCTACTGCAGCATTGAGCAAGTTATCCCACAAACGTGTCTGTAACGATATTACTGTGGTACACGATCGGAATAAGTACCTCCCCTGATGTATCAATGTGTTTGAGGAAACGCGTAGGGAGAATAGAGGAAAAAGGGACCAACACCTATGAATAAACTAGGGAACCGGCATAGTATATCCTCAACTTGGGTTAGATTATTCCCTTTTTTTCCTACTGTTGGTGAATAATCACAGGTGTGCACACACTTACACCAATATCGCATTATTGTGCACACAGGGTGACAGTGGTACGTTGAGATCATAGCCCTATGTCACTGCATGTACAGTATATACCTGCATCTATAAGAGTGTTATCCCCCCTTTCCCAAAGTGGACAGGTTTATAGATGATGTCTGACTGATATATGCTAATTATTGCCATCCTACCTAAATACCTGAGAAAAGGCATAATATGCTCCACAGTTGAAGAAAAGGACTGGGGGTTCCACTAGTAACCACTTGAATGCTCACCTAGTTTGAATGAGCATTGCCATTTCTGAACTAAGGTACATATAAAAACTGTTCAATAGTATATGAGGATATGAGCATTTATTGTACAGTTTGTGGCCACCCCTAGCTGGTCAGTAAATTGTTGTTTGTACCTGCTGTGTGTTTGGCTGCATGTCCAGACAATTGGTTTTGGAATACTGGCACTATTCTAAGCACCTACTGGTCACTGAGGTGACCTATCTCATCTCTGTTGATATTTGTTATTGGCGTTTTTGGGTGATTTTTATTGAGTTTTTTTAATCAATTCTAATAAAAATATATTTTTAATTAGTCCAATTACTGCTTTTCTTGACTTAAATCTGTTTGGGCATCTACCCCTTGCTTTTTTGACTATATTTTCTGCATCATAGATACAGTCATTACATTAGTAGACACATAATTACCGCCCTTGTATTTCAGTTTGCCTTCATATTGTGGCAGCCGTGGATCATAAAAATGAGAACTGACATATACAACTACCTGAGTGCTATAAAATAAAGACACAAGGAGACAGAGCATTAATTTTAAACATTTTATTAAATAAAATGTTTACCCCTACCTAAAGCCAATGATCCAGAAGAAGGCAAAAAACCTGGACACGTTCAGCCAATGTGTGTCACAGGGAAAAAATTCCTTCTTGACCCCGAGAAAAGGCGATCAGTTCAAGAACCCTGGACCAAGGCCATACTACAACTAACTAACTGATATATAGAGCAATGACTCGTTTCCGGAGAGCAGATCTTCTTTGTCCTGGTAACACGCCTCACCTCTCCTTATCAGATCGGACTCTGAGCTTATAGCTTGTCTATGTTGATCTCCCCTGTAAAAATACAGAACACTACCCCCCACAAACACTAACCCCCACAAACACTACACCCCACAAACACTACACCCCACAAACACTACACCCCACAAACACTAGCCCTTCGGATACAGACATAGGGCAGTTATATCATATCAGGCCCCTTATAAAATTAGGTTAGACAGCAGACACCTATGTAATATGATGTCATGATGCACTGATTCCAGAATTAGATCTATATAATCAGTATATAATGACCTCATAAGACAACAAATATTATCTACAGACATATTAAATGATTAACACTAAATAATCCCGTGGCTCTTGTTAGATTCTTCAGTCTTCCTTCCAGGATCCAGATATTTTTCCTGGTAAGAAAAAAATAATATGAGACAGATCAGGCAAAGACCCATAGAAAATCAGTCATAAATATATTGTACTTTATGCCCTCTTTTCTTTGCATTTTTAAATTTTGATGTAGATACTTAAAAATGGTGCAATAAATTTAATTTAAAAAAAATTGTGTAAAATGCAAATATATATATATATGTAAAATAAAGAGTAAAATAAATAAATATACAGTATCTCCCCAATGTATGTACACCAACCTCTCTCCCATGTGGGGGAACAAGGGTAGATTTTTTTTGCCCAAAAATCTGAAATTAAAGTGACAGAACCACCACCAGCAATCTGTGCCAGCCACAGATACCACTGGAACTGTCACTGACCAAAGTAGCTTCTGTAGTGTCTCCATCCGAGGTCCCATCTTGTTACTGACCTCTGTGATAGCCCCAGGGATGTCCCCATGTTTGCTGCATAGAACTCTCAGTGTCCAACATTCCACTGTGTGACCTCACAAAGAACCTTCATCACCCAAGTCTAGAGATTCTGCCAGCAAAGACTGGAGAAAGCTAGAACCTTACAGCCACAATCTGTAGACTTGGAGGATCGATGTCCATGTTGGCGCTAAGTTCACTAACAAATCCCTGTAAAGTTTCTCATTTACCTGTATCCTCAATCCAGGAACTTCCAATCTCCTCGTCTCATCTCCTGAAATGAGAATCTGTGTCCTCGATCCTGGATCCTCTGCTCTCCTTGTCTTCATCTCTTGAAATGAGCATTTGCCTCCTGAACACCCGTTTATATAGCCCCACAGTCATTGTGACATCATGCTGTGAGGTAACAATGGCCTCCTGGATTTGATGATGTCACATATGACCATGAGTGATATCTCCATAGGTATTAATTGTATTAATTAATATTAATAACAAGTAGTAATAATATGGCAGATCACATTGGTTAGCATCAAGGCTGGAGGAGCAGGACGAATAAGGAAAAGTTCCCAAAAGTAAACTGCATTTACTGTGACTGAAAAAAATAAATAACTTTATATTACTTCAAATGTAATTAAATGCTAGGCTCTATGACAACACTACACTGTTACCATAGGAACAAAGACCTATAGCCCATAGCAACCAGTCCAATTCCAGCTTTAGTGTATTTAAGGCCTGAAATCAAGAACATTGAGTGTTTTGTTTGCTGGTGATACATCTAGCAATGGACAAAAGACATGTAAGAGCAGGAATCATTGTCTATGAGAGAAACCATTCCCATTGTTACACATTTTCACACATTTTGTAGGTGCAGGAACTATGGACATTCCAGTTTTTGTGAAACAACAACTCCCAGCATTCACAGGATAAATATGAACAAAAGTTCAAGAATTGCTTTTTATATTTTTCATGACATTCGCCGTGCGGTATAAGCAGGGCCGGCTCCAGGTTTTCGTGGGCCCTGGGCGAAAGAGTCTCAGTGGGCCCCTTTATCACATACCACGATTCATGATGCACAGATGCCGCAGAGAAATATATATATATAATACAATGCAGAAGATTTCACTTCTTACATTACATGACCGATATCTATTGTAAATTCCACAATAGCTCAGAAACCAGCGAATCGCTGCATGCAGAATACTGGCCCCCATAAAATGCTCCAGACAGGATATTGACCCCATATAATGCTCCATACAGCATACTGTCCCTCTTATAACGATCCTACAGGATACTGGCTCTCATATAACGCTCCATACAGGATACTGGTCCCCATATAGCGTTCCATAAAGAATACTGGCCCCCATATAATGCTCCATGCAGGATGTGCCCCCATATAATGCTCCATGCAGGCTGTGCCCCCACATAATGCTCCATGCAGGCTGTTCCAACCACATAATACCTCATGCAAGCTGTTCCCACCACATAATGCCCCACGCAGGCAGTTCCCCCCTTATAATACCCCATGCAGGATGTCACCCCTATTATAATGTCCCATGCAGGATGTCACCCCGCTTATAATGCCCCATTCATTATGTCACCCCCCCTTATAATGCCCCATGCAGGATGTCACCCTCGCTTATAATGCCCCATGCAGTATGTCACTCCCCCCCATATAATGACCCATGCAGGATGTCACTTCCCCCCCTTTGAATGCCCCATGCGGGATGTCACCTCTCCCCCCCTCTTATAATTCCCCATGCAGGATGTCACACACCCCTTATAGTGCCCCATGCAGGATGTCACCCCCCCTTCCTTATAATGCCCCATGCAGGATGTCACCACTCCCCTTCCTTATAATGCCCCATGCAGGATGTCACACCCCCCCTCCCTTATAATGCCCCATGCCTCCATACATTAAAAAAAAATAATCAAATACTCACCTCACTTCTTCTCACCTGCTGCCGCTGCTCTGGACTCCAGCGTCGCCGGCGTCTTCCCACTCTGCGCTATGACGGCTCAGGAAGGAGCGCGGTGAAAAGATGTCACCGCACCCTCTGACCTGAGACATCACAGTGCAGCAGCCGCGAAGAGAATGGACCGGCTGCGGAGGAACGGGGAGAGGTAAGTGATGAGCCGCAGGCTGTAGGGGCCCTGAGGCCATGAGCAAGCGCGGGGGGAGCGGGCGCTGACACCGCTCTCCTCCTCTCACAGGTCCCATAGCGCGGCACGGTGCTAGACGGCGAGTGGGCCCCCCCCCCGCCTGCTCAGGGCAGCGGCACTTGCCCGTGTGCACCAGGTGCTGACGCCAGCACAGGGTATAAGTGATATGATGACTTTATTCTGTAGGTCAGTTCGATTACAGCGATACCAGATTAATATAAGATTTTTAATGTTTTCCTGCTTTTGCACAATTAAAACATTTATTTTTGGGTACATAATATTTTATTGAACCCTTTTTATTCAGCAGTATGCATAACATAGCGCCATACACTCATCCTACTATTCTGGATCAACATTGGACCAATATTTTATACGCTAGTATGACTCCAACCTTAAGTTTCCAAACTGATAGCCCTATAAGAGATCACTTTATTGAGCTCTGTCCAGTTTGCCTTATATACCGTATTTTTTGGACCATAAGACGCACTTTTTTCCCCCAATTTATGGGGGTGCGTCTTATGGTCTGAATATACTGTTTCGTGATGTGGAGGCGGCTGGGGTTGCGGCAACGACGGGGGCTGCAGCAGCTGGGGTGGCGATGGAATTGTGTTACCCAGTAACGAGCGGTGGCAGCAGCATGCTTGTGGGCGCAGCCATGAATTCACTACGTCCACACTAGACATCAGGAGGTGGGCGGTCTCAAGTCCAGATCGCGCGCTGCAATGATGTTACAAAGAGGCAGGGCCGGGGCAACACAGAACAGCACAGCGCGCAGTCATTACCGACCCTGCCTCTTTGTAACGTCACTGCAGCGCTTGATCAGGATGAGAGACCGCCCACCTCCTGATTTCGAGCATGGCCATAGTGAATTCATGGCTGTGCCCACAAATATTCTGCTGCCGCCGCTCATTACTGGGTAAATTCGCTCCATCGCTGCCACAGACCCCTCCGCTGCCACAGCCTCCTCCGCTGCCACAGCCCCCTGCCGCCACAGCCCCCTCCTGCCACTGCCCCTTTCAGCCCCAGACGCCTCCGCTGCCACAGCCCCAGCCCCCTCCTGCCACAGCCCCCTCCGCCGCCACAGCCCCCTCCGCTGCCCCAGCCACCTCCGCTGCCACAGCCCCAGCCGCCTCCGCTGCCCCAGCCCCAGCTGCCTTCACTGCCCCAGCCACAGCCCCCTCCGCCGCTGCAGCCCCAGCTCCCTCCACCTCCGCTGCCACAGCCCCAGCCGCCAGCACTGCCACAGCCCCAGCCACCTCCGCTGCCACAGCCCCAGCCGCCTACGTTGCCAAAGCCGCCTACACTGCCACAGCCCCCTCTGCAGCCCTGGCTCCCTCCGGCTCCACTGCTACAGCCCCAGCCGCCTCCGCAGCCCCAGCCGCCTCCGCTGCCGCAGCCCCAGCCACCTCCGCTGCCACAGACCCAGCCCCCTCTGCAGCCCCAACCGCCTCCGCCCGCTGCCACAGCCCCAGCCACCTCAGCTGCCACAGCTCCCTCCGCAGCCCCAGCCACCTCTGCTGCCGCAGCCCCCAGCCAGTGTGACCCCGCTCCTTGCCTATCGTGGGTCCAGAATGAGAGGCAAGCATTATAACGTAGAAGTAAAATATAAAGTAAAGTGAAAAAGCACATGACATAAATCATTGTACTACTCCTGTGGTAAACTATAACTCCCAGCATGCCATAAGAGCTGAAGGACTTGCTGGAAGTTATAGTTCTCCTCAGAGCAACCACATGACAAATATGTGGTGAACTATAACTCCCAGCATGGCAAAAGAGCTGTAGGACATGCTGCGAGTTATAGTGCCCCTCAAAGTCAACCACAATACCTGTGGGATCTTAAAGAGGACATACCATACATGGCTGAATACAACCAGTACATGATACAAGCAACCAGTGGATCGAGCAGCATACTGGCTGTATGACTTCAGCCACATTTGTTTTTTGGCGTTTCTTCCTGCGTGTGTGTACAGTTAGACCACTCAGTCATTGACAGCAGGAGAGGAGAAGCCAAAGGACGGTATGTTTTCCTCTGCCGCAGCATTTCAGACGGAAGACTGAAACATACCATATCAGCCTTACGTCGTACATCCGGTGTCTGATACATTCTGCCTGATCCACGGGCAGCATGCATCAGCTATCGCAATCCATGGGCAGAATGCTTCAAAAGGTTTTTCTCCACTATTTTCCACCTCTAAAACCTTGGTGCGTCTTATGGTCCGGTGCGTCTTATAGTCCGAAAAATACGGAGCTTCCTGCTGACATCAACTGATAGACCTGTATGAGAATGTTCGGACAGGTCTGGGCATGTACGTTGGAATATTTCCAATATATAATGCATTAATATTATAAGTGAATAGGCTTTGCATGTATAACTTAAAATATAAACGTGTCAGGCAAATTCTGAGTTCATGTTTGGAATCAGCGCATTCAATTTAGTGTAAATCACAATAAATCAAATATTTTTCTCTTAGTAGCAAAATCATTGTTGACATGCACTTACTTTTCTAATGTGGTCACTAACCATTAATACAATAACCTTAGCAATCCAAATAATAGATTATCTGCTTGAAGATGGGGTGCCTAAAAGTTTAAAGAAACTCCAGAAGGAGATCAACTTGCCTCATTATCTTTTTACGAACACCTACAACTTAGGCACACATAATGGACCCAGTCAACCACGACAAAGGATGTTAATACACAATCACTTTATCACAGATATGATCATATCTGTGAACCACACACATGGTTTAATTTCTACTAAATAATAACAACTTCTGTGACCTTGCATAGATGAGAACTACAGTTAAAGGTTTATTCTCATCTCCAAGATCATAACTCAATGTATTAGGTGTAATAATAATATTAGCAAATTCCTCCAATTATAAATGTAGTATAGTTCTTCTGATTCACTATGTTGCTTACCCCATGCACAGATCATTGCAACATCTTAGGTATCCATGTGTCACGCAAGATGTGGGAAAAACATAGTGCATCACAAAGGGAAGAGGGAAAAGAAGCCCAGACTCTAAGGAAAGGGGGGAAGTGGAGACCTCCTAGGCTGATCTAGCATCACCCTGTCTTCCCTAACGTCCTTGTATTGGCTCTTCACCAATCGCCTCACATGTGCATTGTCCTGTCTTTCCCTGGCATATGGATAAGGCTAGGGAAGGGAGGAGATGAGCACTAGTTGATCTCAATTAAACAATATAGACAACAGAAGTAGACAAACAGGGGGAAATTACTTAGCTTTAGACGAACTCCAGGCAAATGCGCACACGTTCTCAAGCTCCAAAAAGCACGAAGTACTGCTCTTGCTAAAGCCTTTACAAGTTGTAATGAATACACAGCAGATATTTATACAACCAGGCAGGATGTTGATTAGCGAGAGGAAGGTAGCCGCTGGGTCCTAGAGACAGAGTCTAAGAAAATGTCTGTAAAGCCAAACAGGAGGAGCTGGTCATGCAGCGGTATGGTGCAAAGAAGGTTACTGCAGGTTGTAGGCTTTTCGGAAGAGGCGGGACTTCAGGTTCCTTTTGAAGGTTTCCATGGTAGGCAAGAGTCTTTTATGATTGGATAGAGAGTTCCAGAGTAGGAGGGATGCATGGGATAAAGTTTGTGTGCGATTGTGGGAAGAGAAGATAAGAGGTGAGTAGAGCAGGAGATCTTGTGAGGATTGGAGGTTGCGTGCAGGTATGTACCGGGAGATTAAGTCACAGATACATGGAGGAGACAGGTTGTGGATGGCTTTATGTGCCATGGTTAGGGTTTTGAACTGGAGTCTCTGGGCAATGGGGAGCCACTGAAGGGATTGACAGAGGGGAGACGCAGAGGAATAGAGGGGAGACAAGTGGATTAGTCGGGCAGCAAAGTCGGGTGAGATGAGGAGGTGGTGTGTGAGTGGGAGATACTGATGTCCTGTCTGTCTATGAGGAGATACAAGATAGGGCCAAGTCTGTGATGCCGAGAGATGAGAGAGTCTGTAGTGGTATCCATCACAACCACATTGCAGCCTTTGTCGGACGGCTTTATGGTTATGGTTTGATCCTTTTCAAGTCTGCATAGTGAAACCATTTCACCTCTTGAAAGGTTATGTTGTTCCCTATGCTTAGTTTTTGTCAGTTGTATGATGTCCTCCGTAACCAAATTAAGGAAGAAATCTATGGAACTTAAGTCTCCGGTAGGAGGTGGCATTCTAGAAATTTTATTTTTAATGTTCGTGAAGGGATCATTGTATTAAGGTTCACCTCATCAAGATGGTATAGCAACCTCACGCCTTGTAGAAGGTTATTGGGTATTCCCAAGTTGTCACACTCCTTTCTATCCTCCCTAAGGAAGTGCTATTTTCATTTCAAACGTCTGATGAATAGATGCAGGTCTATTATTATTACAGATTCATCAAAATCAGTGGTGTGGGTAAAACCTTTACTCAATACGCATATTTCATCAGTAGTGAGGGGCATCGATGATAGATTGATGGCCTGTGTTGTTAAACGGGATTCCGCTGGTTAGATCGGCTCCTGAGCAGGTAGTTCAGCTCTAAAAAACTCCTTCTCTGCGGGGTTCTCCTGTTATTTCCTCTCCCCCGAAATCCACCCCTTCCTTTTAATTTCCCCTTTTGGGTTTTGGATTTTGTATCAGTATGTGAGACCTCTGTTTCAGAGGAGCATAAGTCTATCTAAGGAATATAATTCTGTCCGGTAATCGGCACCTAATATGCTTTGTATTCCCTGAATTCTTCAAGGTAATAAAGAACTTGTGTTTACACTCTTTTAGGTGGTATTGGTACCATTCTACCTTGTTCTGTAACTATGTTTCTTTTTTTGCGATGTCCAGTTCTGATGAGAATTTCTTAGTTACCTCTATTTGCTACTTAAGAGCTTTCTTTTTAGGGTGCCAACCACCATGTGAGGTAGGGGACAATATAGAATAGGGAGAGAGTAGGGAATAATAGACACTTTCCTTCCCAGTTTTTTCCAAATAGTGCAGGTTGGTGGTATCACCCTACTAGCCTAGCACATGTAGGGTATCCATGCATGTGTATCTGTATCATTTCTTGACCCTAATGGGAAGCTAAGGGCCTAATCTCATTCTTGATCTAGACCCCCCTGACATAACTAATAAATAATGGTAAAATATCTTTGCCCAATCATTTTCTTGTTCTATACCCCATTAATATATATAACTGTGATGTACCTCTGAGACCGTCTGCCTCTTTAGAGTACCACTGTGTGTTTATAAAAATATCAGGGTAAATCCCATTTGTTTACAGTGATCCGTGACCATGTGTCTTCTTGGGGGTTTGAAGAAGCAATAAAAAATATGTGTCCCTTCACGTGGATCTCCATTTTCCAGCTGCAAACCATATAGCAGGGCATGCGTCTGAAGTACACCTGTTTATGCCGCATCGCAACATGCCTGAGGAGCAGAATATACAGTCGGTACGGAAAGTATTCAGACCCCTTTAAATATTTCATTTTGTTTCATTGCAGCCATTTTATAAGTTTTAAAAAGTTCATTTTTTTTCTCATTAAAGTACACTCTGTACCCCATCTTGACTGAAAAAAACACTGAAATGTAGAAATTTTTACAAATTTATTAAAAAAAACAAAAACTGAAATATCACATCGTCATAAGTATTCAGACCCTTTGCTCAGACACTCATATTTAAGTCACATGGTGTCCATTTCCTTGTGATCCTCCTTGAGAGGGTTCTACTCCTTGTGCGGTAGCGCTATTGATCATGGTGAGGGGCTCTCACTTCACCGGGTTAATTAAAGCACACATGCAACGTTTTCCAGTAATCTAAAGTCCAGCAGTTTATTACACATCATAAACTGCTTATAACATAGTCCATCTCAGGGGCTCGCAGGAATATTACACATGTAATATCCTAGAGCTTTTTCAGTGGCAGCTATGCCTGCTTGGCTTCAGAAACAGTCCTCAGCAAGGTAACAACATCAAGGTCCATATCAAGCACCGTCTTTTACCTTTTTCAGGTCTAGCTGCTTCCATTAACTCTGTTCTGCCAAAGCTGTGGTTTTAGGCTCACCAGATGTGGCCTACAGGCCTCGTGCCTTCCAGGTCTAATGGTGTCTCAGGCACAGAGATCAGGTCTCTTGACTCACTGCGTTTCAAAAACCCCCCGAATATATATCCCTCTGTGCGCACAGGACCTGTGATGATGTCACAGTCGTGTGATCAGTCATTGTCACTAACTTCGTCAAGTCACATTTCCGAGTCGTAACCTTGTCAGACCCCCCTCGCTCCCAGCAGTCAATATAGCAGTGCGACTCACTTGCCCTTGTATCTAAGGTCAGGTTCGACTCCGTACTGTCTCGTACTGTATTGGGTTGTTTGTATGGGCCTCTCAGACCTGAGTTACTGGAGGACTCACGACCTCTAAACCCACACCCACTATCCTCAGAATATCTTGAAAGGTCTCTAACTTCTGCTGTAGCCGTTCTATTATTTGGAGGGCCCTTTCTCTGTCTGGTCTCACAATTTATAGACGGCTGCCATCTTCTGCTGCTCAGGCGACGCTGTCTTTCCATTCACAGTCTGGCAAGATTCAACTGTTCTACCTCTTGCAGGTAGGTCACTCGGTACTCCATCAGCATTCTTACATATGCAAGATTTTCTTCCGTTAATACAGCGGAGAATGACACCATGCTGTCTTCATCCAGTATCCAGTCCTGCTGATCACGTGGACTGCTTATTTTCATCACACCAGACTTCTTTACCATCATTTGCATGGCTTGGCCATTTCTCCCAATGAGCTTTCTTACCAGAGCATGGGGCACCCAGATAACTTCTTCCCGCAGACTTTGAGCTTTTCTCATAAGCTCCAGTTGTCTAATGGCTTGTTCAGTCTTCAACCGGACAATCCGCTTCGTGCAAACACATCGCCAGTGCATGTCACTTAGGACAGCCACCCTCTTCACTGTGACTTCGGTTGTGGACAGGACCACCAGCTGTTTAGCTTCTGAGGTCGAGTACACCTTACATGCTCCCACGGCCTTCTTAAACTCTTCATGCACTGACTCTCTGGTGCATTCTTCTCTCAAATCTTCGGGAACATCTATGAGGCACTTGTACCGAGAAGTTTCTGTCTAACCAGTGGTCTCCAAACGATCATCTGGCTCAGGTTTCAGGGACAACTGACTTTCAGATTCTTCACCCTGTATGCTTCCCCTTAGCTGACTCACAGCTATGAACTCAAGAATTCTCCTCTTGACATTTTCCTTCCCATACTGATCTTCTTTTAACACTTCCTCAGCTCTCCTCAGTTCCACCTTCTCATAGTATAAAGGATTAAGCGCAACTTGTTTGCCCTTTTCCTTCTCCGAGGCGGCCTCGTTCACTGATTGGTACTTTGCCAGGCGACCTTTGAGCTCGAAAACTTCTTCCTCTAGCTCAGCTACTCGCCTCTCAGCAGCTCATCTCTGAAGCTCTTCCTGCTTCAACTGCTACTTTATCAGCAGAATTCTCTCAGCCCTCTCTGTCTCCAATGCGCCCACTCGGCACTCGACAGCCAGTCTCTCAAGCTTCTCTTGTTTCAAATGGGCTTGTAGCGTCTCCTTGAGCTCCTTGATCTCGGCTCTTACATCCACCGAATCATCCAAGCTCGCATTATTCGAGGAGGTATTTGCTTCATACCACCCTTCTTCAGTGGCAAACTCCTGACCCTGGTCTGTGGCTTCTCCGATAGACTCCTCCATCTTTTTCCACTCAGCTTCCTTCCTGCTGATTCTATCCTGAAGGCACGTCTCTGCCCTTTGCAGATCATCACAGAACGTCTTCAGCTCCTTCACCTGAGCTTCCAGTCCTAGGATCTTTCTACGGAGATCATCATTCTCATCATGGGTGTCCTGCTGAGTGGTCTCAATCATTTGTAGCATGTGCTCTGCATCTGTGTCACCCCAGGCCTGGATGCCACAAACTTGTAAGGCTGTGTCTGAGAGCAGGAGGAAGGTTCTCTGGTCATGGACCATTTGCATGCAGCACCTCCTGTCCCAGGCCAGTAGGGGGAGCAGGCTGCCCCTATAAAAACTGGTACTGAGGGCTGGGTTAGGGAGACCAGGACCCACTTCTGAAGTATCCAGAAGGGTTCCCAGAAGAGATGGACAGGCCAGCTGCAGCTGAGGAGTCCAGGAGGCAAAGGAGGAACAGAAAGCCAGGGACAGAGGCGACGAGAGCCGGTCCTGGAAGAGAGAGACTACTCAACCGGACACTGGGGTCCGAGGCTGTCAGGGTTTCAAGCCCTGCAGCAGATAACCAACCCGCAAGGGATTTTATGTCCCTTGGCCTAAGAAGCCTGGAGGCTCCGCCACACAGAGGGACCGGTACAGCACGGAGAAGCTACAGGTTCCTAAGACCCGAGTCGCAAGCCATACAGGCGTAGTACACGGCAAGCTCAGGGACATGGGCTATCATACCACTAAAGGGGGAGATATTCAGCAAGGGCAGAGAGAGATAATGGTAGGCCTACCCACTCACCCTGACCAGCGGAGCTCGCCCGAATGCCCTCAGACACCTAGGTCCATTCCTACCCTGTACTCCTGGTGGTTCTGTGATAAGATCAGTAAAAGACCCTGGACTGCATTATTGGACTCTGTGTGGTTACTGCTGCGCCTGCACCATCACCCCCAGCATCCTACTACCTGCCCTGAGGCTACACTCCTCCCGTGGGGAGTTGTACTATTCCCTGCTGCATCCCCAACACCAGCCTCAGTGGTCTGCCTTGCAGCGGCGGTCCTCCCTGACCACAATCCACGGGTGGCGTAGTCGGACATTACCTAAAACATATAAAAGACTGCCACTGGTCTGACCACCCTGAGCCACGGGACCGGGTCGCCACTCTTACTCCCAGCATTGCCTTGAAGTCCGGTCTCGAGTGCCCACAGCCCAGGGGGCGAGTCACATCAGCCTTATCATCCTCTAGTTTTTTCTTAACCTGCAGGAGATCCTCATAGTCCCTCTTGGTTTATTGCAGGTCCCTATTGTGTTCATCATACTCCTTCTTGGATTCACGCAGCTCCTGGTTGAACTGTGTGCGCAGTTGTTCTAGGTCTTGATCACGTCCAGAAACTTCGTCCTTCAGCGCCCCTTTTAAGGCAGATAGCTCCCTATCCCGCTGGTGTAGACCCTCGTCCAGCCTTTGCTTCTCCTGCATCAGCTGCTTCACCTGCTCTTGAAATCTCTGCACTTCCTTTCTTGTGACCTCTGCTTCCTCCGCATCCACAGAGCCTTTCTTCACTTGGTTCAGCTCTGACTACACCAGGGAGAATCGATTTTTCATTTCATTCAGCTCATCTTCAGACTCCTCTTTCTCAAGCTTCAACTGCAAAACCTCTTCCTTGGTTTTGCTGAGGTCCTCTTTATTTTTCTGGAACATTTCCTTCCATTGGTTGATTTCCTCTCTGCTTTACTCCAGTTCTCACTGCAAGTTCCTCAAAATCTGGTTTATTTTCTGCCGCTCAGACTCCAGGTTCAGCTGGTCCTGGGACACATTCTCCATGTTTTTCCTTAGTTGCTGTACATCACTCTGATACTGCTGCCTGAAAGGCTCCAGCTCTTGGTCATGATTGGCCACCTCCTCTTTCAGCGCTCCCTTCAGGGCTGTCAGTTCCTGAACCTTCTGTCTCAGTAGATCATCCTGCTTGTACTGAATCTACAGAACTGCATCCAACTCGTCCTCCTGGTCTTCTTTATTGTCTGATACTGTACCAGAGGTTGCTACTGGCAGCGTCAGCTCCTCTTCCATCCTGATCTCCTCTGCTTCTAAAGGAGAATCCACACTCGGAATAAAGGCACACAGCATTGCATTTTCTTTATTTACCCTTTCAGCAAAGACTACAGGAGCAAATTTTGTGGCCCTTGTACCTTCGACGATGAAAGTGGGACTTTTTCACCTCATTTAACTCCTCCTGACTGAACTCTCTTTCTACTTTCATAGTGTCACTCCCCATGGTGTTAAACCCTTCTTCTGGAGCTACCCAGTTATCAACGGTTGAGTTGTCATTTTTAAACGGTACCAACACACGACCAGTAACCGATTCTGGTTTTGTATGCCCCACCCCCTTTTGAGACTCCACCTCTTTTGGACAACCACACCTGTAGGGGGTGCTTTAAAAAAAAAAAACGCCATAGTCTTAGGATCCAGTTCACAACATATCTTAGTAACTCCCTGGGCACTCTGGGATAGTGCCGGCGCCACAGGAGAACTCAAGGAATGGTCCGCTGCCGCAATTCTGTAATGTGCCAACAGCTCCTGCTGTTCCAGCACCATGTCCTGTTGCCGTTTCCCAAATACCTGCAATTTTAACAGGCACTTTAGTCGCTCAATAACTTCAGTCTCATTTTCTGCCCCATTCACAGCCATCTTTATCAGCTCCTGCATTTCTTTAGCACACTCTATTTTGCTGAAGAGCGTTTGCAGCCGGTCATCTAACCCTTTCTCCATTCCATCTGGTTATACTGCTCCATTCATAGCCATCGCAGTGCGCTGTTCACACCAGACACTTTACACCGCTCTCCCCAGAAAAATTTTCGTGGCCCCACCAAGCCTCAGCAAACCAGATTTGAGTGCGATGACAATTTTCATAACCCCGCCGAGTTACAGACAGATGCTTTAATCTTCGTGGCCCCGTCGAGCCACAGTCAGATGCTTGCATCCATATTAGTCGTCCTGTGCCGTTACCCCTTGCAACCAGACTGCAGTTGCCCGCATTCTCTAACCAATTGTGAGGTAGCGCTATTGATCATGTTGAGGGGCACTCACTTCACCGGGTCAATTAAAGCACACATGCAATGTTTTCCTGTAATCTAAAGTCCAGCAGTTTATTACACATCATAAACTGCTTATAACATAGTCCATCTCAGTGGCTCGCAGGAATGTTACACACGAAATATCCTAGACCCTTTTCAGTCGTAGCTATGCCCGCTTGGCTTCAGAAACAGTCCTAAGCAAAGTAACAATATCAATGTCCATATCAAGCACGGTCTTTTACCTTTGCCAGGTCTAGCTGCTTCCATCATCTCTGTTCTGCCAAAGCTGTGGTTTAAGGCTCACCAGATGTGGCTGTAATGCAGGTACCGGAATGCAACGCACAGAGACACAAGGCGAGAACAGTCAGAGATGTTTGTAAACAGTTTTATACAACAGGTATACTGAAACAAGCGATTAGCAACAAGGGTAATGAACAGTGGTTTGAAACATCAGAAAAATGCGAAATTTCTCAAAGTAAGGCGCAGTCTCTTAAAATAAGGCGCAGTCTCTTAAAATAAGGCGCAGTCTCTTAAAGTAAGGTGATGCCCTCAAGCATGAGAAGCACCACACAAGTTCTTTAACCGTGAATTTGGCCCTAGCGGGGGTCACCGGATATTCCCGCTAGGCCGTGAGTCTCTTTCCGGATGAATTCAATTAAATCACGTTGTGCTACTTTAGCCCCAACCGTCCCCCTCCCAACCTGAGTGCTTAAACCCAATTGTCCCCGGTACCGTGGGTGAACAGTGGAAGTGACGGCCCTGCTCACGTATGCAGCTCCTCTCTGCTTGGCTGTTGAGGGCAGTCTCTCGAGCCTTGGATAGGGGGGTCCAGGCCTCGTCTGTCGGCGGCGGACGTCGGGTTCCGCGAACTCACTCAGCACCGCGATCAGGTTCCTAGTATCCTCAGCAGGCACAGCACTCGAGTCACAACTGTGAGGGATCCGGAGCTCTTTTACCGGTGCCTGGCTGGAGCACCTCTCAGGCCTCTGGATTTGGCCTGTCACGCGGGGTTTCTCAGGACGCAGGGAGCATGTCTGCTCCTCTCTGCTGCTTGGTGCCAAAGACCCCTCAGGTTTGGCGCGCTGGCCTCTTATCTCTCTGAACTCCTTCCTGGAAGTCACCTGATCGGGTCCAGCCCCTGAATCAGCCCTCCCTGCAACTTCCTTTGTATATTTTGGTTCTGCTTGACTGTCTCTGGCCAGTAGATGGCAGTCTCGCTCCATCCTTGAAACGTCATGTTGAAGTTCTTTTGCAAGCTTTTTTGCTCGTTCTACATGGCCTACAGGCCTCGTGCCTTCCAGGTCTAATGGGGTCCCAGGCACAGAGATCAGGTCTCTTGACTCACTGCGTTTCAAAACCCCCCCGAATATATATCACTCTGTGCACACAGGACCTGTGATGAGGTCACAGTCATGTGATCAGTCACCTGAAGGGGAGGTACGCGGTGAGCCAGAACACACCCCCTCAGACATTTTGGCAATGCAGCAAGCCGCTGCATTACATCCTTCATTGGAGTCCAGCTGTGTTTAATTAAACTGATAGGACTTAATTTGGAAAGGCACACACCTCTCTATATAAGACCTCACAGCTCACAGCACATGTGTAACATCCCTGGCGGCGTGCTGACATGGCTTACCATCTCCAACTATGCAAGACCGCCAACTTACCTACCAGTCCAGGCTGCACACTATGCTCCTCTACCTGCTGTGTGCATGTCTCTTGTCTGCTGGCTTAGGGCGGCGGCGCTGGCACTTCCTGATTCTTAACCCTCAACTGGTGAGGTGGGGTTTTTGTCACGCAACTGGTAATGTGGGGTTTCCTATAACCCAGTGTTTAGAAATCTCTTATTTTTACAGAAAATTCAAAGATCACGTTTGTTTTAATCGTTTTCTTATTGGCGAGTGATTACACATGAGTATAACAAATTTTTGACACCCACAAATGGATGGAAGCTAATGAGACACGGATCCTCATACCAGCATTTTTCAATGAATGGAAGCCGAACAAAAATTCCCTGGGTTGTGGCAAACCCCACCTCACCAGTTGAGGGTTAAAGTTACAGTGTGCACAGTCCTAATGTGTCCCCAGCCTATTGCTGTGAGTCACTGGATACTTAAACCTCCTCCACCCAGTGGGAGGTGCCTGAGCAACACTTTCTTTCAGTGTGTTCTGTGCAACTGAGTAGCCAGGTCCTGTCCTGCATCTGTGACTTCTAGTCTGTTTCTGCCACCCCGGGGGCTGAGAACCCAGGCCCGTTACCTGCATCTGTGACTTCTATTTTTTTCCGCCACTCTGGGGGCTGTATGCACAGGCTTGTTCCTGTATCTCTTTCCAGTGTCAGTTCCGGTCTGAACTGTGTCCTAGCCCGTTACCTGTTTGTCTCTATGTCCGATCCTTCCCTTTTCCTGCAGAGTCTGAACCAGTACCTAACTCCTACTCATTGTCTCTGTACTTCTGTTTGTGAGTTTTGTGTCCACTCGCTACTTCATTGCAAGTACCTTGTGTGTATCTGGTTCAGCTTGTCCCGTTTCCCTGCCTTTGTATCTACCGCCTGTGTTCCAGCTATCTTCCTGTGTTTCCCAGTCTGTTCCATGTGAACAGAGCGTTGTCCTGTCTGCCCGCACCTGCGGCTCTGCTCCGCTCTGCTCTGCTTGTCCCCCGCACCTGCGGCTCTGCTCTGCTCCACTTGTCATCTGCATCTGCGACTCTGCTCCGCTTGTCCTCCGCACCTGCGGCACTGCTCTGCTCCACTTGTCCTCCGCTCCTGCGTCTCTGCTCCTGTATTCAAGTCTGTACTGGTCCCTAACCAGCCTGTTTACCTACTTGTCAGTACCTGCCAGTCTGTATACCAGCCGTGCCTGCCAGTACCCGCCCATCTGCATACCAGCCAAACCTGTCCGTTCCTGCATTCCCTGGTGTGGGTCAACAGCTGTGTGACCGAGGTCTGACCTGGAGTAGCACCTGGGCCACCTTCCTCATCCCTCCTCAGACTACGGAGTCGATTAAGCCGCCATGTGTCCGTGGTCGGATCTTGCAAGGCACATAGTCACACCCATCCAGGCAATCCTCGGTTCGTGGCCCAGTGGAACCACTAACCACGCTCACGCCAAACAGTCCGGGCGTGAGAGTAACAGCATGTCAGACCAAATGAGAATCATGAGCTCAAAGGAACTGCCCAAGGAGCTCAGAGACAGAATTATGACAAGGCACAGATCTGGTAAAAGTTACAAAAGAATTTCTGCATTACTCAAGGTTCCTAAGAGAACAGTGACCTCCATAATCCTTAAATGGAAGAAGTTTGGGACCACCAGAAGTCTTCCTAGACCTGGCCGTCCAGCCAAATTGAGCAATCGTGGGAGAAGAGCCTTGGTGAGAGAGGTAAAGAAGAACTCCAAGATCACTGTGGCTGAGCTCCAGAGATGCAGTAGTGAGGTGGGAGAAAGTTCAAAGTCAATTATCACTGCAGCCCTCAACCAGTCGGGCCTTTATGACAGAGTGGCCCGACGGAAGCCTCTGCTCGGTGCAAGACATATAAAAGCCCGCATAGAGTTTGATCAGAAACACATGAAGGACTCCCAGACTATGAGAAATAAAAATTCTCTGGTCTGATGAGACAAAGATAGAACTTTTTTGGTGATAATTCTAAATGATATGTATGGAGAAAACCAGGCACTGCTCATCACCTGCCCAATACAATCCCAACAGAGAAACATGGTGGTGGCAGCATCATGCTATGGGGGTGTTTTTCAGCTGCAGGGACAGAACGACTGGTTGCAATTGAAGGAAACATGAATGCGGCCAAGTACAGAGATATCCTGGATGAAAACCTCTTCCAGAGTGCTCTGGACCTCAGACTCGGCCGAAGGTACACCATCCAACAAGACAATGACCCTAAGCATACAGCTAAAATAACAAAGAAGTGGCTTCAGAACAACTCTGTGACCATTATTGACTGGCCCAGCCAGAGCCCTGTCCTAAACCCAATTGAGCATCTCTGGAGAGACCTGAAAATGGCTGTCCACCAACGTTCACCATCGTACCTGACGGAACTGGAGAGGATGTGCAAGGAAGAATGGCAGAGGATCCCCCAATCCAGGTGTGAAAAACTTGTTGCATCGTTCCCAAGAAGACTCATGGCTGTACTAACTCAAAAGGGTGCTTCTACTTTATACTGAGCAAAGGGTCTGAATACTTATGACCATGTGATATTTCAGTTTTTCTTTTTTAATAAATTTGCAAAAATTTCTACATTTCTGTTTTTTTTTCAGTCAAGATGAGGTGCAGAGTGTACTATAATGAGAAAAAAAAATAACTTTTTAGAATTTACCAAATGGCTGCAATGAAACAATGAGTGAAAAATTTAAAGGGCCCTGAATACTTTCTGTACTCACTGTAGGAGGTTACAACCCTTCTACCTTGTATCTCGAGTCTGGGGGGCAAGGACAAGGATTGTGAGACCTGGACACTGTTACCATGGGGCGGCGCCTTAGGAGTCGTTTCCGGAACCAGTGAGTTCCAGCGGCCATGTCCTGCGTTTCACAGACCGGAAGTGAGATCTTCGGACTGGAAATGCGTCACACACTGTAGATGGAGCCACAACAGCGCAGTGTTGGTTTAAAATGGAGACAGTGAGGTGAGTGCCTCTACTGCAACATTGAGCACGTTATCCCACAAACGTGTCTGTAATGATATTACCGTCTACACGGTAGGAATAAGTACCTCCCCTGATGAATCAATGTGTTTGAAGAAACGCGTCGGGAGAATGGAGGAAATGAATGAACTAGGGAACCGGCATGGTATATATTCAACTTGGGTGAGATTATTCCCTTTGTTTTCCTACGGTTGGTGAATAATCACGTGTGCACACAGTTACACCAATACCGCATTATTGTGCATACAGGGTGACAGTGGTATGTTGAGATCATAGCCCTATGTCGCTGCATGTATGTAGATGCGCCTATAAGAGTGTTATCCCCTTTGACCAAAGTGGACAGGTTTATAGAGGATGTCTGACTGATATATGCTAATTATTGTCATCGTCATTGTCATTGTGCTCCACAGTTGAAGAAAAGGGGATCCACTAGTAACCACTTGAATGCTCACCTAGTTTGAATGAGCATTGCCATTTCTGAACTAAGGTACATAGAAAAACTGTTCAATAGTACACACGTGGTCAAAATTATTGGTTCCCCTCCTTTAATGAAAGAAAAACCCACAATGGTCACAGAAATAACTTGAATCTGACAAAAGTAATAATAAATTAAAAATGATAAATGATTAAAATGAACAAATGAAAGTCAGACATTGCTTTTCAACTCTGCTTCCACAGAATTTTTTAAAAAATTAAGCTCATGAAGTAGGCCTGGACAGAAATGATGGTACTCTTAACTTAATATTTTGTTGAACAAACTTTTAAGACAATTGTGGCACCCCAGGGGTCTGGTTGCCACAGTAATTGAAATATTATGTCTGAGAGCAAGTGGGAGGTTTCTCTGGTCAGGAGCCTTAAGCATGCAACACGGCCCGTCCAGACCTGGGAGGGGAGGAATCTGCCCTTATAAACTGGGTCTGGGGTGGGATTAGGTGAGTCAGAGCCTGCAGAACAAGCAGAGCAGTCAGAGCCTGGAGAGTGAAGTCTCAGACAGAGACGCAGTCAGGTCTGGAGGACAGCAGACACAGGGAAAGCAAGAACTAGGAGCTCTGTAGGAGCAGGAGCGAGTGCCAGAGGCTGGAAGCTAGATAGCTCGCCTTGGCTGAAGACACTAAACCCGGACACGGAGTCCGAGGCTGTGGGGACATCCAGGTCCAGCAGCAGAATCCAACCGGCAGGGGATTCCATGTCCTCTGGCCATAGAAGCCCGGAGGCACGGTCACAAGCAAGGGACCAGCACCGCCATCCAGAAGCGGAGGCTAACAGAAGGCCCCAAGTCACCGGCCATACGGGTGAGCACCACACGGTATACTCAGGGACATGGGCTACTTCTACCTGCACACAGCAAGGTAGCCAGGAAAGAGGCCGACAACTCCACCTGGCCAGGGGAAGATCATGCTAGTTCTCAGACTGACCAGGCCTCTACTGCTAGCCAGTACTCCCGGGAGGGTCTGCTTTATACCATCAGTAAAGACCCTGAACTGCACCACACGTCTCTGTGTTTCATCGCCGCACCAGCACCATTAGTACTGGGACGCTCACACCATCACTCCCATCATCCACACTAGCTGTCCTGAGGCAATACTTCTCCCGTGGGGAGTTATCCCATACTTGGCTGCGCATACAACATCAGCCTCAGCGGTCTGCAGCGCAGCGGCGGTCCTCACTGACCGCAATCCACGGGTGGCGTAGTCGGACATTTGTTATTGCACTGAGACTGCCACTGGTTTGACTGCCCTGGGCACGGACCGGGTCACAGCCATGGAAGACTACAACCCCCAGCGATCCGGCTCCGGGTATCCCCTGCACAGTCCCAGGGGACTCGTCAACTTTGGCGTAGTCGGCAGGATTTCGTGCCCGCAACCACCGGGTACTGCGCGCCTGAAAAAGACTTTTGTAACTTACCTCTGGCGAAGTTTCCCGCCGTCCGGAGTCGTTTCCCGCCATCAGACGCCATCTTGGGTAGTTTCGGCCATCTTCTGCCATCTTCCCGCCATCCGCAGCTGCTTCCCGCCATCTTCAGGACGCCGCGCGGGAAGAAGAGGGGCGTGGACGCCGAAAGAGCGCAAGACCCGAAGCTCCGTCCCACGCACCGACGCTGCACAAGGTCCTGGAAGGGAGGAAGTGCGACGCTGACGTCATCGGAGTGCGACGCCAGGTCCTCTACCCCGACGATTTACTGCGGAGCAGCGGCCTACGGAAGAAGAGCATCGCAAGGTAGGCCACGGTCCACTAGGGGGGAGGAGGATGACGGATACCGAGGGGAGCTCCACCGCCACAGCCACTGCCAGCGCAACCGCTGCAGCGGTCATGCCATTCACCATGCCCTATATCCCGGGGGCAACCTGGCTACCCCAGTACTCAGGGGAGTCATATACTCTAAGTGACTTTAGGGAAAGACTGGATAGCCTCTTCCAGGTATACCCCCTCACGGAAGAGCAAAAAGTGAGCATCCTGGTGGCCCAGTTAATCGGGGCAGCCCAAAGGGAGGTAAAGTCCTGGTCACCTGGGAAGAAGAGGACTGTCAGAGAAATACTAGCCCGGCTGAAAGACACATTTGATACCCGAACCTCAGCCGAAATAAAGCTCAGATTTTAAGGGTGCAAACAGCGGGCACATGAAAGTATAAGAGACTATGCTCTAAACCTACAAGAGGCCCTGAGAGCCATTAAGCAGGCAGACCCTGACAGCGTGGGGAATGAAGACAAGCTGTTGACCGAACAATTTATTGAGGGTCTACTGTGCAACGCCCACCGAACCCAGTTGCGGGTAATGGCCTTACAGGACCCTGACATGTACTTTGCACAGTTCAAGGACAGAGCCATCCGGGTGCTCCGAGAACCGGCACCAGGTGGCGCTGTGACCCACAGGTGCCCTGCTATCACTTGTCACCGGGACGCGGCGCCCTTGTCTGCAGGGCCTGTGGGAGCTGATGCTCAGGCTTTGAACAATAACCCGGCTACAGACCTGCACCATCAGGTCCAAGAGCTGACTAAGAGCGTTGCCGCGCTAACCAGAACTGTGCAGTCTTTACAGGTCTCTTCTCCAGAAAAGATCCAGCTGGCATCCAGACCGGAGGACATCCCGTGCCACCGACAGAGGAGGACCCCACCGGCCAGAGGAAGACCCAGCGACAGATACAACGAGGACGGACGACCCATCTGCCGCCGCTGCAATCAACCCGGACATATGGCAAGGTACTGTCATTTAAACGGGCACAACCTGGGGTAGAGGGCCAACCCCCAGGCATAAGATCATCAGGCCCATCGAACTGGAGTGATAAATACGTAGGGGGACGTCCGATCTTGCCTGTGGTACTGGATGGCATTCCTATGAGTGCCCTACTGGACACCGGGTCACAGGTCACCACCATCCCGTACGTGCTCTTTAAGCGGTACTGGAATGACTCGGACATAACCCGCTACCCAGAAGACGACCTGAGCATCATCGCCAGCAATGGTCAGCCCGTGCCACAGATAGGATTTAAAGAGGTGACCATCAAGGTCGGTAAAGTTGAACTGCCGGCACAAGGACTGATCATCGTGGACATTGACCGTCGCGAGAGTCACCCAAAAATAACCTTAGGTACTAACGTAATCGAAAACTGTCTTGCAGAGGTGATTCTTTTTTTGCAACAGGTTGCCAAGAACGCCAGTTCCAGCCAGCAGCCTGTCCTCCAAAAAGAGATCCGGGCACTGATGAAGCGGCAACAAGTGGAACTATCTGGTGGTGAGATAGGTAGCGTGAGAATGTGTGACCCGTTCCCTATTGCCATGCCCCCAAAAAGTGAGATGATGATTTGGTGCCGGGCAGCTATTGGTCTAAGAGGTAGAGACTACCAAGCAATGGTAGAACCCGTCTACTCAGACAGTAGGCCCACCATTTTGACGGCACGGGGGGTGGTCGATGTACGCCATGCGAAGGTGCCCGTCCGCATCATAAATATCGGAGAGAGAGAAGTATACCTGCCCCGGTATGCCACGCTAGCCAAATTGTTCACCATCAACCAGAACTCTGTACAGGCCGTGGAACCCTTGCCTCCATCTCAACCAGAGGAAGGTAACGGCTCTAAGAAACCAATGGAGGACTGGTGTCAGCAACTGCATTTGGGTACTGACTCCACTCCCTCACACCAAAAACAGGGAGTCTATCGGGTGGTTCAAGAGTACGAGAGAGTGTTTAGTAAACACCCGCTGGACTTCGGGCGAGTAAAGGGTGTAGAACATCACATCCCCATGGGGGACCATCCTCCCATAAAGGAGAGATACCGACCCGTACCCCCTGCACACTATCAACACGCCAAGGGGATGTTAAAAGACATGAAGGAGGCTGGGGTAATTAGGGACAGCTGTAGCCCCTGGGCAGCTCCACTAGTCTTAGTGAAAAAGAAAGACAACACCATGAGAATGTGTGTAGACTACAGGAAGGTCAACCGTATCACACACAAAGATGCGTACCCGTTACCAAGGATAGAAGAGTCCTTAGCTGCATTAAAATCTGCTAACTTCTTCTCTAATTTGGATCTCACTAGCGGGTACTGGCAGGTTCCTGTAGCAGAGGCGGACCGGGAGAAGACCGCATTCACCACCCCGATGGGACTCAGCGAATTTAACTGTATGCCGTTCGGGCTCTGCAACGCACCAGGAACCTTCCAACGGTTGATGGAATCCTGTCTGGGACACCGGAACTTCGAGACGGTCCTATTATACCTGGACGATGTCATCGTCTATTCCAAGACCTATGAGGACCATCTGGAACACCTGGCCGAAGTGTTTGAAGCTCTGGCAAACTATGGCTTAAAGGTAAAACCCTAAAAGTGTCATCTACTGAAGCCAAAGGTACAGTACCTGGGACACGTGGTGAGTGCTGACGGAGTGGCTCCCGACCCTGACAAGATCACCATGATTAAGGACTGGCCAAGACCATCCAGCATAAAGGAAGTGCGGCAGTTCCTCGGGTTGGTAGGCTACTACCGAAGATTCATTCCCGGTTTTACCAAGAAGGCAGCTCCTATGCAGGACCTCCTGATAGGCCAATCCAGGAAGGCCAAAAACCAGAAGCCACCCTTCAAATGGGAAAAGCTGGAAGAGGAGTCCTTCCGCCAGCTGCAGATGGCCCTCATGGGGGATGAAATCCTGGCGTACCCTGATTACAGCCAGCCCTTTATCCTCCACATGGACGCAAGCAACATCGGGCTAGGAGCCGTACTGTCCCAGATCCAGCAGGGGAGAGAACAGGTAATTGCTTACGCCAGCCGAAAACTGCGACCCATGGAAAGAAGCCCTGAGAATTACAGCTCGTTCAAGCTAGAGTTCCTGGCAGTGGTGTGGGCAGTAACCAAACGTTTCAAGCATTACCTTGCCTCTTCCAGGCTCACTGTGTACACGGACAACAACCCGTTGACACACCTGGACACTGCAAGACTGGGTGCCCTGGAGCAGAGATGGTTGGCCCGCCTGTCCAACTATGAGTTCACGATCAAATACCAGGCAGGGCGCTCAAATGCCAACGCGGATGCCCTGTCTAGAATGCCAAACTTACCGGATGGAGGAGAAGATCCAGAGGAACTAGAAGAGGTTGAACTCCCTGCGTTCCACCGCCATGGGATTACCCAGTATTCCCACCGTGTGAGGGGCCAGCGATCCACTACGTTCAACCCCTTACCCCACTACAACTGGGCAGAGACGCAAGACAGTGACCCAGCAGTCCGTCTGGTGAAGGAGATGCTGACCCAGGCTGACGCCCGCCTGGACCCAGACGCTCCGGAAGAGACCAAGCAACTGTGGACGGAAAAAAGCAGACTGTTCCTCTACAAGGAGAAGTTGTGCCGCAGAATGGTCAATTTCCAGACACATGAACTGATCTGGCAGGTTGTGGTACCGAGACGGGACGCAGCTATGGTGCTGGAGGCCTACCACAATGGGGCAGGGCACTTCGGATGGAAGAAGCTGGAGTTCCTGCTGCGTGAACGGTTCTACTGGATAGGCATGAGAGGAGCCATTGAGAGGTGGTGTAGAGACTGTGGCCCGTGCAATCTAAGAAGAAGGGACCGTGCCAGCCAGAGGACTCCCCTGCAGCCCATCATCACCAGGCAGCCGCTGGAACTGGTTGCTCTGGACCATGTTAAACTGGCTCCAAGCAGAAGCGGGTATGTCTACGCCCTAACCATCGTGGATCACTACTCCCGGTTCCTGGTGGTGGTCCCTGTCAAAGACTTGATGGCTCAGACAGCAGCCAGAGCCTTCCAGTTGCACTTCTGCCGCCCACACGGGTACCCGGACCAAGTGCTGACGTACCAAGGACCAGCCTTCGAAGCGGAGGGCTTCCAGGAGTTCTGCAACCTGTATGGCTACAAGAAGATAAGAACAACGCCCTATCACCCACAAACCAATGGACTCTGCGAGAAGATGAACCAGGTGGTGATAGATCTGCTAAAAACATTGCCCCTGGAAGAACGCAGTCTGTGGCCTGAGAAACTGCCCGATCTGGTGTACCTGTATAACCACATCCCGGTAGGTTCCACCAACTGTACCCCGGCTTACCTAATGCGAGCAAGACCTGGTAAGCTGCCTGTTGACCTGGATATGGGAGTCCTGATGCCCGAGGACACCACGCCAGAGGCAGACTGGGATACAGAACGGCAGCAGCAGTACCGGAAAGTACAAGAGAGCGTCGAGCGAAGTCTCTGTCAATCAAGAGAAAGGCAGGAGAGGACTTATAACCAATATGCTCCCACTGTTCCCCTGGTACCTGGAGAGCAGGTCTTGAAAAGAAAAAGGCGGCTCCATAAGTTGGACGACCAGTGGGAAAAGGACCCGTACACCGTACTGCCCTCAAGCCACAATAATCCAAAGGTGTACGTCATCAGCAAGGATGGAGGAGAAACCACAGCCACTGTCTCCAGAGACCACCTGAAGAAGTGCCCCGAGAAGTTGCAAAGCACGGATGAAGATCAGGAAGACCCTCAACCCGTAGAGGAAAAGGAGGAAATGATCAGCACCGTACTCGGAGACTTTCCCCGGTCCTGGACACAAGTAAACAACGCTATCGTGGTGCCCGTCCTCACCTTTCTCCAGCCAGCCCCTCAAGTGCCTACAGAAGACCAGGTAGAGCTGGAAGAGCAGCCGGCCCAGGAGGCAGAAGAATCCACACCAGCAGCACAGGAAGATCAACCCTCTGCTAGTAGTGAGCCTGCCATGCCCCTAGTGAGCCAAAGAGTGTGCAGACAGCTGCCCAGCTTACCTATAACATCCCCTACACCCTGTAGTGCAGAACCAGTTAGTGAGCTCCGTAGGTCCACTAGAGTCACTAAAGGTCAGATGCCCGCTCGCTGGAAAATCTAAATTAATGCACTGTGAATTTATCTGTTTAACTGTTTATGGTTTATGTTTGTTGCCTGTTATTAATTATGTTTCTCAGTTACCCTGCAGATTTCTATGGACTAACAGGTTATGGACACTGAATAACCGGAACTACTTGTAGATAGTTGCACATTGTGCCTCTTGTGAAGACGGCCGCGGAAGAGAAAACCTGTCTGGCGTGGCCTCCTTGCGGCCCAAAGTAGTTAGCTTCAGCCTTGCAGCCACGCCCAAGGCCAACGCAAGGGGTTTGCTTTGGACAGGTCCCCTCCCTCGCTTAAGACTTCACCTTGGGTGATATGGACACCCGGTTATGGAAACGCCGTGACCTCTACAGACTAAAGCTTCTTGTAAATATGTTATCGTATTATTGTTATACCCTGCATTTATGTTTCTTTAAAAATGTGTTTAGTCCCGGAGTACTAAAGTTTACTAGGGGGGAATGTGGCACCCCAGGGGTCTGGTTGCCACAGTAATAGAAATATTATGTCTGAGAACAAGTGGGAGGTTTCTCTGGTCAGGAGCCCTAAGCATGCAACACTGCCCACCCAGACCTGGGAGGGAAGGAATCTGCCCTTATAAACTGGGTCTGGGGCAGGATTAGGTGAGTCAGAGCCTGCAGAACAAGCAGAGCAGTCAGAGCCTAGTAAGTGAAGTCCCAGACAGAGACGCAGTCAGGTCTGGAGGACAGCAGACACAAGGAAAGCAAGAACTAGGAGATCTGTAGGAGCAGGAGCGAGTGCCAGAGGCTGGAAGCTAGATAGCTCGCCTTGGCTGAAGACACTAAACCCGGACACGGAGTCCGAGGCTGTGGGGACATCCAGGTCCAGCAGCAGAATCCAACCGGCAGGGGATTCCATGTCCTCTGGCCATAGAAGCCCGGAGGCACGGTCACAAGCAAGGGACCAGCACCGCCATCCAGGAGCGGAGGCTAACAGAAGACCTCAAGTCACCGGCCATACGGGTGAGCACCACACGGTATACTCAGGGACGTGGGCTACTTCTACCCGCACACAACAAGGTAGCCAGGAAAGAGTGCAGATAGACGGGGAGGCCTACAACTCCACCTGGCCAGGGGAAGATCCTGCTAGCTCTCAGACTGACCAGGCCTCTACTGCTAGCCAGTACTCCCGGGAGGGTCTGCTTTATACCATCAGTAAAGACCCTGAACTGCACCACACGTCTCTGTGTTTCATCGCCGCACCAGCACCATTAGTACTGGGACGCTCACACCATCACTCCCATCATCCACACTAGCTGCCCTGAGGCAATACTTCTCCCGTGGGGAGTTATCCCATACTTGGCTGCGCATACAACATCAGCCTCAGCGGTCTGCAGCGCAGCGGCAGTCCCCACTGACCGCAATCCACGGGTGGCGTAGTCGGACATTTGTTATTGCACTGAGACTGCCACTGGTTTGACCGCCCTGGGCACGGACCGGGTCACAGCCATGGAAGACTACAACCCCCAGAGATCCGGCTCCGGGTATCCCCTGCACAGCACAGGCCCAGCGGGCGCGTCACAATCACTGATATCAAACGATTCCTGTAACTGTCAATGAGACTTCTGCACCTCTCGACGGGTATTTTGGCCCACTCCTCATGAGCAAACTGCTCCAGTAGTTTCGTGTTTGAAGGTTGCTTTTTCCAGACGGCATGTTTCAGCTCTTTCTAAAGATGCTCACTAGGGTTTAGGTCAGAGCTCATAGAAGGCCACTTCAGAATAGTCCAATGTTTTCCTCTTAGACATTCTTGGGTCTATTTAGCTGTGTTTTGGGTCATTATCCTGTTGCAAGAATCATGACCTGTGACTGAGACCAAGCTTTCTGACACTGGGCAGCACATTTCTCTCTAGAATCCCTTGATCGACTTGAGATTTCATTGTACCCTGCACAGATTCAAGACATCCTGTGCCAGATGCAGCAAAGCAGCCCCAAACATAACAGAGCCTCTGACGCGCCCCTGGGCCTGCTGTGTCGCGCAGCGTCTCGCGCACGGGGGCTTACCCGGAACCGGATCAGATGAGGGTTGTAGTCTCCGAGTGGCGGGGACCCGGTCCGTGCCCAGGGGGTCAGACTCAGTGTGTGGCAGTCTTGATAGATGTTATTTGAGTGTCGACTACGCCACCCGTTGATTTGCAGCTATGGAGCTGCCGCTGCAGGGCAGACCGCTGAGGCCGGTGTAGAATTGTGCAGCGTGATAGTATAACCCCCAACGGGAGGGGTATGGCCTCAGGGCAGCCGACGTGGAAGATGGGGGTAGCAGGAACCACTCAGAGACGGTGCGGTGTAATTCAGGGTCTTTACTGGTAACAACGATAGACCCTCCCGGAGTACTTGCTAGCGAACGGGGCCTGGTCAGTCCTTGAGCAGATGGGATCTCCCCTGGCCAGGCGGAGTTGTAGGCCTCCCAAACTGACTGTACTCTTCTGGCTACCTTGCTAGAAGCGGATATAAGTAGCCCACGTCCCTGAGTGTACCGTGTGGTGCTCACCCGTATGGCCGGTGACTCGGGGCCTTCTATTGGCTTCCGCTCCACGATGGCGGTGCTGGTCCCACACGTGTGACCGTGCCTTCGGGTTTCTGGGCCTGAGGACCTGAAATCCCCTGCCGGTCGGCTTCTGCTGCTGGGTAAGAGTTAGTCCCCACAGCCTCGGACGCCGGGTCCGGTAAGAAAGCTTCTCAGTCAGGGCGAGCTCTGCAGCTGCCAGCCCCTGACTCGTAGTAGTATTGCTCCCACTGAGCTCCAGCTGTTTCTTCCTATGACTGTCTCTTGTCTCTACTCTCCTTGACTCCTAACCCTGCTTCAGCCCCGGGTTTATATAGGGGAAGTCCTTCCCCTCCCAAGACTGGGCAGGAGGTGTGGCATGCACAGGATCCCTGACCAAAGGACCTCCCACCTGCTCTCAGACATAACATCTCTATCACTGTGGCAACCAGACCCCTGGGGTGTCACACCTCCTCCATGTTTAACAGTAGGGACAGTGTTCTTTTATTGATATGCTTCAAGGGGTTGTCCACTACTATGGAAAATAGCCCAATGTATTTTTATGATGAACAGAAGCTTCTTTGTAATTACCTTCCTCTGCTGTTTCTGCCTGTGAGCAACGCTATCACTGGCCACTCACAGGCAGCATGTGACCCCCGCTGAGGTCTTGTCAAGTGAGGCGTGACTTAGCGCTGGGATCCCCGCAGTGGCTGCTGGGTTGTGGGCAGGGTTACCCCCGCGTCACACTCTGCATCCACCACTTGCTTTCCCAATGAATGGGGAGAGGGAGAGCACGCGGTGGATGCCGGGTGTGATGCGCGGGGTAACCCCGCCCACAACCCAGCAGCCACCATGGACCGCAGAAGAGGGACCCTCGGCTGCAGCCTGAACTTGTCAGCGCCGACTGCAGCTGGGGGTCACGTGATGCCTGTGAGCAGCCAGTGATAGCGCCGCTCACAGGCAGAAACAGCAGAGTAAGGTATTTACAAAGAAGCTTCTATTCATCATAAAAATACATTGGATTATTTTCAATAGTAGTGGACAATCCCTTTAATTTTTCTGTCCGTGAACATAGACATCTGTCGATGGGACATTCTCCCATTAGTTTTGTGGCTTGTCAACATGTAGTTTGGCAAATTCCAGTCTGGCTTTTTTATGACTTTTTTTCAACAATGATGTTCTCCTTGGTCGTCACCCATGAAGTCCACTTTGGATCAAACAACGACGAATGGTGCGATCTGACACTGATGTTCCTTAAGCTTGAAGTTCACCTTTAATCTCTTTAGAAGTTATCCTAGGCTCTTTTGTTACCATTCGTATTATCCGTCTTTTTCATTTATCATCAATTTTCCTCCTGCGGCAACGTCCAGGGAGGTTGGCTACAGTCCCATGGATCTTAAATTTCTGAATAATATGAGCAACTGTAGTCACAGGCATATCAAGCTGCTTGGAGATGGTCTTATAACCTTTACCTTTAACATGCTTGTCTATAATTTTCTTTCTAATCTCCTGAGACAACTCTTTCCTTTGCTTCCTTTGGTCCATGTTGAGTGTGTTACACACCATGTCACCAAACAGCACAGTGAGTATCTGTAAACCTATATACAGGCCCACTGGCTGATCATAAGATTGTAGACACCTGTGATGCTAATTAGTGGACACAACTTCATTTAACATGTCCCTTTTGTCACATTATTTTCAGGGGTACCATCATTTCTGTCCAGGCCTAATTCAAACGTTTATTTTTTTTTTTAATTCTGTGGAAGCAGGGTTGAAAAGCAATGACTGACTTTCATTTGCTCATTTTCATAGATTTTTAATTTATTATTACTTTTGTCAGATTAAAGTTATTTCTGAGACCATTGTGGGTTTTTCTTTCATTAAACGAGGGGTACCAACAATTTTGACCACGTGTGTATATAAGGATATGAGCATTTATTGTACAGTTTGTGGCCACCACTAGCTGGTCACTAAATTGTTATTTGTACCTGCTGTGTGTTTGGCTGCATGTCCAGACAATTGGTTTTGGAATACTGGCACTATTCTAATCACCTACTGGTCACTGAGGTGACCTACCTCATCTCTGTTGATATTTGTTATTGGCGTTTTTAGGAGATTTTTATTGAGGTTTTTTAATCAATTCTAATAAAAATATATTTTTAATTAGTCCAATTACTGCTTTTCTTGACTTAAATCTGTTTGGGCATCTACCCCTTGCTTTTTTGACTATATTTTATGCATCATAGATACAGTCATTACATTAGTAGACACATAATTACCGCCCTTGTATTTCAGTTTGCTTCATATTGTGGCAGCCGTGGATCATAAAAATGAGAACTGACATATACAACTACCTGAGTGCTATAAAATAAAGACACAAGGAGACAGAGCATTAATTTTAAACATTTTATTAAATAAAATGTTTACCCCTACCTAAAGCCAATGATCCAGAAGAAGGCAAAAACCTGGACACGTTCAGCCAATGTGTGTCACAGGGAAAAAATTCCTTCTTGACCCCGAGAAAAGGCGATCAGTTCAAGAACCCTGGACCAAGGCCATACTACAACTAACTAACTGATATATAGAGCAATGACTCGTTTCCGGAGAGCAGATCTTCTTTGTCCTGGTAACACGCCTCACCTCTCCTTATCAGATCGGACTCTGAGCTTATAGCTTGACTACCTTGATCTCCTCTGTAAAAATACAGAACACTACCCCCCACAAACACTACACCCCACAAACACTACACCCCACAAACACTAGCCCTTCGGATACAGACATAGGGCAGTTATATCATATCAGGTCCCTTATACAATTAGGTTAGACAGCAGACACCTATGTAATATGATGTCATGATGCACTGATTCCAGAATTAGATCTACATAATCAGTATATAATGACCTCATAAGACAACAAATATTATCTACAGACATATTAAATGATTAACACTAAATAATCCCGTGGCTCTTGTTAGATTCTTCAGTCTTCTTTCCAGGATCCAGATATTCTTCCTGGTAAGAAAAAAAAATAATACAAGACGGATCAGGCAAAGACCCATAGAAAATCAGTCATATATATATATTGTACTTTATGCCCCCTTTTCTTTGTATTTTTAAATTTTGATGTAGATACTTAAAATAGTGCAAAAAGATTTAATTTAAAAAAAATTGTGGAAAATGTATATATATGTAAAATAAAGAGTAAAATAAATAACTATATGTCCCCCAATGTATGTACACCAACCTCTCTCCCATGTGGGGGAATAAGGGTAGATTTTTTTTGCCTCAAAAATCTGAAATTAAAGTGACAGAACCACCACCAGCAATCTGTGCCAGCCACAGATACCACTGGAACTGTCACTGACCAAAGTAGCTTCTGTAGTGTCTCCATCCGAGGTGCCATCTTGTTACTGACCTCTGTGATAGCCCCAGGGATGTCCCCATGTTTGCTGCATAGAACTCTCAGTGTCCAACATTCCGCTGTGTGACCTCACAAAGAACCTTCATCACCCAAGTCTAGAGATTCTGCCAGCAAAGACTGGAGAAAGCTAGAACCTTACAGCCACAATCTGTAGACTTGGAGGATCGATGTCCATGTTGGCGCTAAGTTCACTAACAAATCCCTGTAAAGTTTCTCATTTACCTGTATCCTCAATCCAGGAACTTCCAATCTCCTCGTCTCATCTCCTGAAATGAGAATCTGTGTCCTCGATCCTGGATCCTCTGCTCTCCTTGTCTTCATCTCTTGAAATGAGCATTTGCCCCCTGAACACCCGTTTATATAGACCCACAGTCATTGTGACATCATGCTGTGAGGTAACAATGGCCTCCTGGATTTGATGATGTCACATATGACCATGAATGATATCTCCATAGGTATTAATTAATATTAATAACAAGTAGTAATAATATGGCAGATCACATTGGTTAGCATCAAGGCTGGAGGAGCAGGACGAATAAGGAAAAGTTCCCAAAAGTAAAATGCATTTACTGCGACTGAAAAAAATAAATAACTTTATATTACTTCAAATGTAATTAAATGCTAGGCTCTATGACAACACTACACTGTTACCATAGGAACAAAGACCTATAGCCCATAGCAACCAGTCCAATTCCAGCTTTAGTGTATTTAAGGCCTGAAATCAAGAACATTGAGTGTTTTGTTTGCTGGTGATACATCTAGCAATGGACAAATGACAGGTAAGAGCAGAAATCATTGTCTATGAGAGAAACCATTCCCATTGTTACACATTTTCACACATTTTGTAGGTGCAGGAACTATGGACATTCCAGTTTTTGTGAAACAACAACTCCCAGCATTCACAGGATAAATATGAACAAAAGTTCAAGAATTGCTTTTTATTTCTTTCATGACATTCGCCGTGCGGTATAAGCAGGGCCGGCTCCAGGTTTTCGTGGGCCCTGGGCGAAAGAGCCTCAGTGGGCCCCTTTATCACATACCACGATTCATGACACACAGATGCCACAGAAAAATATATATATAATACAATGCCGAAGATTTCACTTCTTACATTACATGACCGATATCTATTGTAAATTCTACAATAGCTCAGAAACCAGAGAATCGCTGCATACAGAATACTGGCCCCCATAAAATGCTCCATACAGGATATTGGCCCCCATATAACGCTCCATACAGGATACTGTCCCCCTTATTACAATCCTACAGGATACTGGCTCCCATATAACACTCCATACAGGATACGGTCCCCATATAACGCTCCATACAGAATACTGGCCCCCATATAACGCTCCATGCAGGATGTGCCACCATATAATGCTCCATGCAGGCTGTGCCCCCACATAATGCTTCATGCAGACTGTTCCTACCACATAATACCTCATGCAAGCTGTTCCCACCACATAATGCCCCACGCAGGCTATTCCCCCCTTATAATACCCCATGCAGGATGTCACCCCTCTTATAATGTCCCATGCAGGATGTCACCCCGCTTATAATGCCCCATTCATTATGTCACCCCCCCTTATAATGCCCCATGCAGGATGTCACCCTCGCTTATAATGCCCCATACATTATGTCACCACCCCCATATAATGCCCTATGCAGGATGTCACTTCCCCAATGTAATGTCCCATGCAGTATGTCACTCCCCCCATATAATGCCCCATTAAGAATGTAACTTACCCCCCTTTGAATGCCCCATACAGGATGTCACCTCTCCCCCCCTCTTATAATGCCCCACGCAGGATGTCACACCCCCCTCCCTTATAATGTCCCATACAGGATGTCACTCACCCCCCTTATAATGCCCCATGCAGGATGTCACAGCATCCCCCCTTTTAATTCCCCATGCAGGATGTCACACCCCCCCTTATACTGCCCCATGCAGGATGTCACCCCCCCTTCCTTATAATGCCCCATGCAGGATGTCACACCCCCCTCCCTTATAATGCCCCATGCCTCCATACATTAAAAAAAAATAATCAAATACTCACCTCACTTCTCACCTGCTGCCGCTGCTCTGAACTCCAGCGTCGCCGGCGTCTTCCCACTCTGCGCTGTGACGGCTCAGGAAAGAGCGCGGTGAAAAGATGTCACCGCACCCTCTGACCTGAGACATCACAGTGCAGCAGCCGCGAAGAGACTGGAGCGGCTGCGGAGGAACGGGGACAGATAAGTGATGAGCCGCAGGCTGTAGGGGCCCTGAGGCCATGAGCAAGCGCGGGGGGAGCGGGCGCTGACACCGCTCTCCTCCTCTCACAGGTCCCATAGCGCGGCACGGTGCTAGACGGCGAGTGGGCCCCCCCCCCGCCTGCTCAGGGCAGCGGCACTTGCCCGTGTGCGCCAGGTGCTGACGCCAGCCCAGGGTATAAGTGATATGATGACTTTATTCTGTAGGTCAGTTCGATTACAGCGATACCAGATTAATATAAGATTTTTAATGTTTTCCTGCTTTTGCACAATTAAAACATTTATTTTTGGGTACATAATATTTTATTGAACCCTTTTTATTCAGCAGTATGCATAACATAGCGCCATACACTCATCCTACTATTCTGGATCAACATTGGACCAATTTTTTATACGCTAGTATGACTCCAGCCTTAAGTTTCCAAACTGATAGCCCTATAAGAGATCACTTTATTGAGCTCTGTCCAGTTTGCCTTATATACCGTATTTTTTGGACCATAAGACGCACTTTTTTCCCCCAATTTATGGGGGTGCGTCTTATGGTCTGAATATACTGTTTCGTGATGTGGAGGCGGCTGGGGTTGCGGCAACGACGGGGGCTGCAGCAGCTGGGGTGGCGATGGAATTGTGTTACCCAGTAACGAGCGGTGGCAGCAGCATGCTTGTGGGCGCAGCCATGAATTCACTACGTCCACACTAGACATCAGGAGGTGGGCGGTCTCAAGTCCAGATCGCGCGCTGCAATGATGTTACAAAGAGGCAGGGCCGGGGCAACACAGAACAGCACAGCGCGCAGTCATTACCGACCCTGCCTCTTTGTAACGTCACTGCAGCGCTTGATCAGGATGAGAGACCGCCCACCTCCTGATTTCGAGCATGGCCATAGTGAATTCATGGCTGTGCCCACAAATATTCTGCTGCCGCCGCTCATTACTGGGTAAATTCGCTCCATCGCTGCCACAGACCCCTCCGCTGCCACAGCCTCCTCCGCTGCCACAGCCCCCTGCCGCCACAGCCCCCTCCTGCCACTGCCCCTTTCAGCCCCAGACGCCTCCGCTGCCACAGCCCCAGCCCCCTCCTGCCACAGCCCCCTCCGCCGCCACAGCCCCCTCCGCTGCCCCAGCCACCTCCGCTGCCACAGCCCCAGCCGCCTCCGCTGCCCCAGCCCCAGCTGCCTTCACTGCCCCAGCCACAGCCCCCTCCGCCGCTGCAGCCCCAGCTCCCTCCACCTCCGCTGCCACAGCCCCAGCCGCCAGCACTGCCACAGCCCCAGCCACCTCCGCTGCCACAGCCCCAGCCGCCTACGTTGCCAAAGCCGCCTACACTGCCATAGCCCCCTCTGCAGCCCTGGCTCCCTCCGGCTCCACTGCTACAGCCCCAGCCGCCTCCGCAGCCCCAGCCGCCTCCGCTGCCGCAGCCCCAGCCACCTCCGCTGCCACAGACCCAGCCCCCTCTGCAGCCCCAACCGCCTCCGCCCGCTGCCACAGCCCCAGCCACCTCAGCTGCCACAGCTCCCTCCGCAGCCCCAGCCACCTCTGCTGCCGCAGCCCCCAGCCAGTGTGACCCCGCTCCTTGCCTATCGTGGGTCCAGAATGAGAGGCAAGCATTATAACGTAGAAGTAAAATATAAAGTAAAGTGAAAAAGCACATGACATAAAACATTGTACTACTCCTGTGGTAAACTATAACTCCCAGCATGCCATAAGAGCTGAAGGACTTGCTGGAAGTTATAGTTCTCCTCAGAGCAACCACATGACAAATATGTGGTGAACTATAACTCCCAGCATGGCAAAAGAGCTGTAGGACATGCTGCGAGTTATAGTGCCCCTCAAAGTCAACCACAATACCTGTGGGATCTTAAAGAGGACATACCATACATGGCTGAATACAGCCAATACATGATACAAGCAACCAGTGGATCGAGCAGCATACTGGCTGTATGACTTCAGCCACATTTGTTTTTTGGCGTTTCTTCCTGCGTGTGTGTACAGTTAGACCACTCAGTCATTGACAGCAGGAGAGGAGAAGCCAAAGGACGGTATGTTTTCCTCTGCCGCAGCATTTCAGACGGAAGACTGAAACATACCATATCAGCCTTACGTCGTACATCCGGTGTCTGATACATTCTGCCTGATCCACGGGCAGCATGCATCAGCTATCGCAATCCATGGGCAGAATGCTTCAAAAGGTTTTTCTCCACTATTTTCCACCTCTAAAACCTTGGTGCGTCTTATGGTCCGGTGCGTCTTATAGTCCGAAAAATACGGAGCTTCCTGCTGACATCAACTGACCTGTATGAGAATGTTCGGACAGGTCTGGGCATGTACGTTGGAATATTTCCAATATATAATGCATTAATATTATAAGTGAATAGGCTTTGCATGTATAACTTAAAATATAAACGTGTCAGGCAAATTCGGAGTTCATGTTTGGAATCAGCGCATTCAATTTAGTGTAAATCACAATAAATCAAAATATTTTTCTCTTAGTAGCAAAATCATTGTTGACATGCACTTACTTTTCTAATGTGGTCTCTAACCATTAATACAATAACCTTAGCAATCCAGATAATAGATTATCTGCTTGAAGATGGGGTGCCTAAAAGTTTAAAGAAACTCCAGAAGGAGATCAACTTGCCTCATTATCTTTTTACGAATACCTACAACTTAGGCACACATAATGGACCCAGTCAACCACGACAAAGGATGTTAATACACAATCACTTTATCACAGATATGATCATATCTGTGAACCACACACATGGTTTAATTTCTACTAAATATTAACAACTTCGGTGACCTTGCATAGATGAGAACCCTCTGACAGTTAAAGGTTTATTCTCATCTCCAAGATCATAACTCAAAGTGTATTAGGTGTAATAATAATATTAGCAAATTCCTCCAATTATAAATGTAGTATAGTTCTTCTGATTCACTATGTTGCTTACCCCATGCACAGATCATTGCAACATCTTAGGTATCCATGTGTCACGCAAGATGTGGAAAAAACCTACTGCAACACAAAGGCAAGAAGGAAAGGAAGTCCAGATTCTAGGGAAAGGGGGGAAGTGGAGACCTCCTAGGTTGATCTATCATAACCATGTATTCCCTAACCTCCTTGTATTGGCTTTTCACCAATCGCCGCACATGTGCCTTGCCCTGTCTTTCCCTGGCATATGGATAAGGCTAGGGAAGGGAGGAGATGAGCACTAGTTGATCTCAATTAATCACTATAGACAACAGAAGTAGACAAACAGGGGGAAATTACTTAGCTTTAGACGAACTCCAGACAAATTCGCACACGTTCTCAAGCTCCAAACAGCAAAAAGTACTGCTCTTGCTAAAGCCTTCACAAGTTGTAATGAATACACAGCAGATATTTATACAGCCAGGCAGGGTGTTAATTAGCGAGAGGAAGGTAGCCGCTGGGTCCTAGAGACAGAGTCTAAGAAAATGTCTGTAAAGCCAAACAGGAGGAGAGCGGACCCTTCCCGCGAGGGCTCACAATCTACAAAGGATAGGTGAGGATACAGTAGATGAGGGTAGAGCTGGTCATGCAGCAGTATGGTGCAAAGAAGGTTACTGCAGGTTGTAGGCTTGTCGGAAGAGGTGGGACTTCAGGTTCCTTTTGAAGGTTTCCAAGGTAGGCAAGAGTCTTTTATGATTGGATAGAGAGTTCCAGAGTAGGAGGGATGCATGGGATAAAGTTTGTGTGCGATTGTGGGAAGAGAAGATAAGAAGTCCTTTTTTTGCGAAGTCCAGTTCTGATGAGAATTTCTTAGTTACCTCTATTTGCTACTTAAGAGCTTCCTTTTTAGGGTGCCAACCACCATGTGAGGTAGGGGACAATATAGAAAAGGGAGAGAGTAGGGAATAATAGACACTTTCCTTCCCAGTTTTTTCCAAATACTGCAGGTTGGTGGTATCACCCTACTAGCTTAGCACATGTAGGGTATCCATGCATGTGTATCTGTATCATTTCTTGACCCTAATGGGAAGCTAAGTGCCTAATCTCATTCTTGATCTAGACCCCCCTGACATAACTAATAAATAATGGTAAAATATCTTTGCCCAATCATTTTCTTGTTCTATACCCCATTAATATATATAACTGTGATGTACCTCTGAGACCATCGGCCTCTTTAGAGTACCACTGTGTGTTTATAAAAATATCAGGGTATATCCCATTTGTTTAGAGTGATCCGTGACCATGTGTCTTCTTGGGGGTTTGAAGGAGCAATAAAAAATATGTGTCCCTTCACGTGGATCTCCATTTTCCAGCTGCAAACCATATAGCAGGGCATGCGTCTGAAGTACATCTGTTTATCCCGCATCACAACATGTCTGAGGAGCAGAATATACAGTCGGTACGGAAAGTATTCAGACCCCTTTAAATATTTCACTTTGTTTCATTGCAGCCATTTTATAAGTTTTAAAAAGTTCATTTTTTTTCTCATTAAAGTACACTCTGTACCCCATCTTGACTGAAAAAAAAAACTGAAATGTAGAAATTTTTACAAATTTATTAAAAAAAACAAAAGCTGAAATATCACATGGTCATAAGTATTCAGACCCTTTGCTCAGACACTCATATTTAAGTCACATGGTGTCCATTTCCTTGTGATCCTCCTTGAGAGGGTTCTACTCCTTGTGCGGTAGCGCTATTCATCTGTTATGTTCTGCTACCAGAGCTAAGGAAAGAGAGGAGATCTGTCCCTACGATAGAACTCAGCTGAATCCCTACGATGTAACAGGGAACCTGATCCTGCGATCAGACCTGCTAAAGTCCTAAGCTAGTCTGTACGGAGACCTATAGATGTGGGGAAGGAATCCCTACAAGTACTAAGGACTGGGAGGAAAATGGGACACCTCCTAACAGAAATAGTAGCAGACAGACGAACAAACAAAATATATAGAACATAGAGGTCCGTAGACCAAGCAAACTAACAGAGTTAGATACAGAGCACAGGCTAGCTAGAATGTAGTTATACAATGAAGTCCAGCAAAGCCAGAAGGGCGGAGCAGGATTAAATAGGCCAACAAGGTCATGTGACCAGCAAAGGAAAAAACCTAAGAGCAAGGTTCTAACAGTACCCCCCCTTCTAAGAGGATCCTCCGGATCCCCTAGGACCAGGCTTATCAGGAAATCTCCTGTGAAACGCTCTGATAAGTCTGGACGCGGAAACATCATCTGACCTCACCCAAGAGTTATCCTCGGGTCCGAAACCTTTCCAGGCCACAAGATACTGCAAACTACCTCTATACCGTCTAGAGTTAAGGATGCGAGAAATTTCATATTCCGCGTCCTCCACCACCGGAGGAAAAGAGGCAGAGGCGTCACAATCCGATACAACCGCTTTTTTCAACAGAGAGACATGAAATACCGGATTAATTCTCCAGGAGGTAGGAACTAGAGATGAGCGTTGTTCTACTCGAACTGTTCGCCAATCTCAAATTCGAGCTGTTTTGGGCGGTGTTCGAGCCGTTCGGCGAACACGAACAATTTGAGAAAAATTCGGCTGTTCGAGGTTATGTTCGATAACTGTTCGTGCACCAAAATCATAACTGGATTTTTTCTCAGTAATGATGAAAATTAATGTTAATACGCAGTTTGAGTGTACAGCGGGGTGGGGGGAGGGGCAGGGGATGGATCTCTGCAGGAACAATGAAGATCTCCATTTTTTTTTCTCTTTCCCGCATTTACAGTGGGGAGGTGCAATCTGTCAGCCTATCAGCAGCGCACACACGGAGCGAAGTGCTTTTTTTCACACAAGCAAGGGCATATGTCATTGGCAGTGTATGTCACATGTCCTTGCCCTATAAGACCAAGCCATTTTCCCCGTCGCCACCATTTTCTCACTGCTGCAGCTGCGTGTTAGACGGCACCGCTGTTGCTGTGTGCGCTATACCTTGTTAATTTCAAGCCAATTTTCGCACAAATATACAGATAGCTTGGGAGTAGGGAATAGTTGTGATTGCAGTCCTTTTAAGGACTAGGTTACAGCATTTCCTACGACTTTTATCAGGCAGGTCTGTGCTATTAAATAGATAGGTTGTGGGAGTAAAGACTAATTGTAATTGCAGTCCTTTTCAGGAGTAGGTTACATCAGTTCCTATCAGTTTTTGCCAGGCAGGTCTGTGCCAGTGCTGTGCAAGTTTTTTTCACAGCATTTGGCTGAATCTAGCAAAGCTAATCCTTTTTGGCCTATTGCAGAGTGTGTTAGTCAGTGGAGTAGCCTATCTGTGTTGCAAGATATACCACCTGTGTATAGAAAACCAATTTTTTTACTGCACCTAGTGAAGTAAAGTCTTTTGGGCATAGCATCATTCTATTAGTCCATCTATACTGACCTCCATCAGGTTGCAAACTGAATCTAATTTTTTTCTGCATCTAGCTCTGAAAAGATATTTGGCCTTCTAGCAGTGTGTGGGACTTGTTCTATTAGTCCACCTATACTGACCTCCATCAGGTTGCAAACTGAATATATTTTTTTCTGCATCTACCTCTGAAAAAATATTGGGCTTCTAGCTGTGTGTGGGACTTGTTGTATTAGTCCATCTATACTGACCTCCATCAGGTTGCAAACTGAATATATTTTTTTCTGCATCTACCTCTGAAAAAATATTGGGCTTCTAGCTGTGTGTGGGTCTTGTTCTATTAATCCATCTATACAGACCTCCATCAGGTTGCAAACTGAATATAATTTTTTTCTGCATCTAGCTCTGAAAAAATATTTGGCCTTCAAGCAGTGTGTGGGACTTGTTCTATTAGTCCACCTATACTGACCTCCATCAGGTTGCAAATTCAAAATAATTTTTTGTATGCATCTAGCTCTGAAAAAATATTTGGCCTTCTAGCAGTGTGTGGGACTTTCTCTGTTAGTCCATCTATACTGACCTCCATCAGGTTGCAAATTAAAAATAATTTTTATCTGCATCTACAGTACCTCTGAAAAAATATTTGGGCTTCTAGCTGTGTGTGGGACTTGTTGTATTAGTCCATCTATACTGACCTCCATCAGGTTGCAAACTGAATATATTTTTTTCTGCATCTACCTCTGAAAAAATATTGGGCTTCTAGCTGTGTGTGGGTCTTGTTCTATTAATCCATCTATACAGACCTCCATCAGGTTGCAAACTGAATATAATTTTTTTCTGCATCTAGCTCTGAAAAAATATTTGGCCTTCTAGCAGTGTGTGGGACTTGTTCTATTAGTCCACCTATACTGACCTCCATCAGGTTGCAAATTCAAAATAATTTTTTGTATGCATCTAGCTCTAAAAAAATATTTGGCCTTCTAGCAGTGTGTGGGACTTTCTCTGTTAGTCCATCTATACTGACCTCCATCAGGTTGCAAATTAAAAATAATTTTTATCTGCATCTACAGTACCTCTGAAAAAATATTTGGGCTTCTAGCTGTGTGTGGGACTTGTTGTATTAGTCCATCTATACTGACCTCCATCAGGTTGCAAACTGAATATATTTTTTTCTGCATCTACCCCTGAAAAAATATTGGGCTTCTAGCTGTGTGTGGGTCTTGTTCTATTAATCCATCTATACAGACTTCCATCAGGTTGCAAACTGAATATAATTTTTTTCTGCATCTAGCTCTGAAAAAATATTTGGCCTTCTAGCAGTGTGTGGGACTTGTTCTATTAGTCCACCTATACTGACCTCCATCAGGTTGCAAACTGAATATATTTTTTTCTGCATCTACCTCTGAAAAAATATTGGGCTTCTAGCTGTGTGTGGGACTTGTTGTATTAGTCCATCTATACTGACCTCCATCAGGTTGCAAATTGAATATAATTTTTTTCTGCATCTAACCCAGCCAATAGTTTTGGCCTAATACCACAGTTTGGCCACTCAGCTCTGCTCGGTTACCATCCATTGTTTTTTTGTGCAAACAACTCCAGAGTTGTGAATTAGTTAACCACCAAAATGAGTGGAAAAAGGCCTGCTGCTGGTGGAAAGGGGAATAGGCGTGTTGGGAAGGGGAAAAAAGGTTGTGTCCGTGGGGTAGGTGTTAAAGCAACAGTAACATCTGCAGAAGAAAGACCATCTTCCAGCCAAACTAAAATGTCTACTTCTTTTAGCGGACAATGTGATAAGATCCCTTTCTTACGGCCACGCCAATCGCTACAAATTCCAGATGAGGCACAAAAACAGCAGGTGCTTCAACGGATATCAAGTGCTCCTTTAAGTGGGCTCTCCTCCACATCAACTTCAATATCACAAATACTCCAGTCCTCAAAGGTGTCACCCCAATCGCACTTGCTTCCTCACAGCTCCCAAATCTCCAGCTGCCCGTCTGAGTATGAGGTAGAACAGATGGTTGAGTCTGCAGAGCTGTTTACTCATACTATAGCCTGGGAATCAGAGGTCGACTCCAGCGCTTCTGTGAATCCAGACGAGGAAATGATCTGCACTGATGCCCAGAATCTTTATGAGTCGGATCCAGGACCAGACGCAGAAGGTTCTGACCATAATGTAAACCCTCATTCCCAAACTGTAACTCCTGTTGGTGGAGACAATGAGGAAGACGATGATAAGACTCAAATACCTGATTGGAGCGACAACTTTAGTTTTTTGTCAGGGCAGGAACAGGTTGGCTCTGAGGACGACGGGTGTGATAACGCACAGGGTGATGATGATGAGGTCGGAGATCCCACTTACTGTCAACCCACAGTCAGCCAAGAGATGAGGTCAGCAGAGGAGGTGGAGGAAGATGCTAGTGACGACGAGGTCAGGTTGCGCCTTCCTGGACAGAGACGTAGTACTGGAAGCACGTCAACAACTGCATCCTCAAACACAACTCTGCCTCTCACCACAAGTCGTGGTGGCTCTTCAGGTCGCATGGGTGCTAAGCCTTGCATAGCCTGGGCATTTTTTCAGATCGATAAAGATGACCCGACTCGTGTTATCTGTAACATTTGTCAGCAAAAGCTAAGTAGAGGCCAAAAAATACATAGTTTGAGTACTTCATGCATGAACCGGCACATGCACATGAAGCATAAGTTGCAGTGGGAAGCTCAGTGTGCTACAATGCGGCCTAGCCGGCCGGGCCAATCACCGTCTGCCATATCTTGTGCATCCGCGGCCTCTTCATCCTCTGTGACTGGGGGGACAGCAGTCACACCTGTTTTGGGGCGCAGACCTGCCACCTCTTTACCCGCAACAGCCAGCGTGATTGGCAGGTCATCATTTTCTTTGGAGGTGGGAACACCAGCTGGTGTTGAGCGCTGTCCGACATCTATAGCACCACCTTTGGATCAAGGCAACCTAACATGTCCGCCTGCATCTTCCTCACAGACCGGCAGTTTGCCGGGGACACCCTTATCAACCCCGTCTAAGCACAATAGCCAGCCCTCGGTCCCTCAGATGTGGACAAGTAAAAGACCATTTCCTCCTAGCCATGAGAAAGCTAAGAGGTTGAATTTCACCATCTGCAAGCTCTTGGCTACAGAAATGCTGCCTTTCCGCCTGGTGGACACAGAGGATTTTCGAGACCTTATGTCCGTCGCAGTGCCCCAGTACCAGATGCCCAGTCGGCACTACTTCTCAAAGAAAGGTGTGCCTGCGCTCCACCAGCATGTCGCACACAACATCACCGCTTCTTTGAGAAACTCTGTGTGTGACAGGGTGCATTTCACCACAGACACTTGGACGAGTAGGCATGGACAGGGGCGTTACATGTCGCTGACTGGGCACTGGGTAACTATGGTGACAGCAGGACAAGGGGCTGCTGTCCAAGTCTTGCCGTCCCCACGAGTTGTGCGTCAATCCTCTTTATGTCAAAGTTCCTCCACTGCTTCTGCCTCCTCAACCTCCTCTCGGTCTTCCACCTGCGCCCAAAGCCTGTCTGGTCATGCCACAAGCTTTCTAACTGCGCAGAAGGGATCCTGCACACCTCCTTACTATGCTGGCAGTAGGGCTCAACGTCATCAGGCGGTTTTTATGACGCGCCCCCTGGGCCAGTGTTGTTGGGGATACCCGGAGCCGGATCAGATGGGGGTTGTAGTCTCCGAGTGGCTGTGACCCGGTCCGTGCCCAGGGTGTCAAGCTCAGTGTGTGGCAGTCCTTATGATGTTACTAGATGTTCTTTTGTGTCGACTACGCCACCCGTTGAATTGCGGTCAGTACGGCCGCCGCTGCAGCAGGGTCCGCTGAGGCTGGTGATGTATGTGCAGCTCAGGTAGTATAACCCCCAACGGGAGGGGTATAGCCTCAGGGGGTCAGTTGCAGAGGATGGGGGTTGTAGTGGTGCAGCGAGGATGGAAATGAGACACAGAGTCGGGCTGTGCAGTTCAGGGTTTGTTTACTTACTGCAGTTGTTCTGGTCACTCCGGCCTTAAGTGACCACCCGAGCCGTGCTGCGTCCACCAGGTCCTGGACTCGGCCAACCCCCAGGTGATTCTGGAGCGTGGTCCTGAGCTCCCTTTCTGTCCTGTCCTCTTCTCTGGCCTTCCCCACCAGGGATCCACCTATGTCCGGTTCCCTCGGGCCTCTTGGTGGTAAACCCTTGTCTCTGGGTTCCCTGACCCTATTCCTGGTCTGCCTTCCGGGTGGATTTAGTGGGTGATCGTGGCAGATCCTGCCCACGACCTCCGGTTCCTGGCTAAGGTGTGCTGTAGCCTCTGCCAGCTTGGGATCCGGTACCCTGTTGCCAACTCTTCACCCTCTGGTCTAATTTGGGCTCTTGGAGTTCCTTCTTTCTCCCCCTCTGGGTCTTTCCTTCTCCTCTCTCTCTCTCTTGGCCTTGGAGCTGCTCTTCTCCTCTGCTCTCTTCCTCTACAAAGACCCTGATCTAAGATGGTGCCCACCTTATATACTCCCTCTATGTGTGAGCTCAGGTGACCAGCACCCAATGAGCTCCTAGCTTTACCCAGGCTGCTCCCCCTATCTGCCCCTACACTACTGGGATGTTCCACCCCCCCTCCCACTCCAGCCAGGAACAGACACTGTCGTACCTGCACATTTCTCTAGTGGGAGTACCATCGGTCTGTTCCTCGGAAATGGGATGTGTGTAGTGCATGCAGCTAACTGAGCTCAGTTCCACACTCCATCCTTACCCGGGAGTGGAATATCACACCTCTGGGTTGAGGTGCAATACCCCTGTAGCAGCCGAATCCTCAGGGTGCTACATTCCCCCCTGGTAAATCACAGCACGTCCTTGGGCTGTAAGATATAAACATCCACAAACATACATTTTTTTTTTTTTTTCATAAACATAAACATATAAAACATATAAAACATCATCAGCAGCAATAAACTTTTCATATATAAAACTTATCATAAATAACACTCTTGTTCCTCCGGCCACGGTGCAACTTGTGACCGGGTAAAGTGCGACAGTCTCTTGAAGAAACACGGTTTCCTATAAAACCGGTAGGGGGCGCTTTAGGAAGCGCAACTATATACAAGGGAAATATGGCCGCTCTCAGTCCTCGGCCAGGTATTAGGGAGGATTGACCGCTCTCAGTCCTCGGTCAGTGGGAATAGGGACACACGGGGTTAACAGTTCACTCTTGGCTGGTCCCAACGGGGACTATATTTAAATAAGCAACAGTTCCTGGTACCCCGACGGGCAACTTTATACAGTCTCTCTCTACCGTACTTCAACGACGGCGTCCTCCTGCTCCTTCTTTAGATTCTTCAGACCCGTCCGGGTCCTCTTGCTCCTCCTCACACCGCAGCTCCTCCTCCGTCAGGCGATGCACATGGAGGGCGTAGGGTCCTTTGGCACACTTGTGCCGGGTGAAGGTGACCTCGTCCCCTACATACAGGTCACGACCTCTGTGTCCCTCCGGCAGATGGCTTTCTACGTCTTTGCGGGTCACAAAGACGTCGCCGGGGGTCTGATGGTCTCTGATAAAGCCCCATCCGTGCTGCATGTTGAATTTTATCACAGTCCCGGTGAAAGGGGGACCATGAGCTGCACGGGGATTCCTCCTGGTCCGGCTCTTCTGCTCCGCGCTCCTTATCTGCGCTTGCTGTTCCCGGACCCGCCTCTCTCTCCGCTCCCTCTCGAAGACCTCGAGCTGCTGGCGGCAGCACTCTGCACGCTCCGCTGCGGCCGCCCGAGTCTCCTGAGTGAACCCCATGAGGTCTTCTCCGGTGGGGTCCCACTCGAACTGAGCCTCCTCCAGCGGGGGCGAGGTCCTCTTTACAGGCTTCGGAGCCGGAATCAGGGGCTCGCACATGGGCCTTGCTCTCTGGAGTTCCAGCTGAATGTACTCCTGGGGCCATATGAAGGGCTGCCCATCCGGGCACGTATGCTGGGCGAATAGATCTTCACCCAGGTGCGGCACTCGAGATGTTGAGGGCGCGTTGATGGTAGCGGCGCCCGGGTTGACCAGGCCTTGCGACCAGGCCTGGGGCACCTTAAAGGCAAAGGGCACCGTAAGAACGGCGGCGCCCTGGGTTATTCGGCCCTGCGACCAGGCCGGTGGCTCCGCGGAGGTAGGGGGCGCTGTTGGTATTGCGGCGCCCGGGGGTACTAGGCCTTGCGACCAGGCCGATGGTATTTCCTGCTTTGCCGCGCTCAAGGTCGAGGCGTGTGACGTCACAGGGGTCGCGGCCGCGGTTTCCGGTTGAGGCCTAGTCGGCGGCGGTGACGATGCAGCGACGGGCACGGCAGGGGGAATTTCGGGCTCTGCGACGGGGAGCTGGGGCAGGCACGCGGTTTCCCGGCTCGGGGTAGAGACGTCCCCTTTACCTGCCTCCGTCCGTTCAGCTCCCTTCTCGGCGCCGTCTCCTGCCTTCATTCCTCCTGCGCCATCCTCAGAGGCGGTCTGTCTCCTCGTCTCGGGTGGCGTGCTCCGCTGACGGGTTTCGGTCTGCTGGGCCATCTCTCGGCTCCACTCCGCCAACGTCTCTCGCTGCACCCGGGCCATCCTCCGTGCGAGGCCCTCCAGCGCGGTCTGTGCACACTCCCGGTCTCGGGGGAGCTGTGTTAGGATCTCCACTAAGCCTAGTGGGGTTGTTGCTTGCAGCAGGCTCCTGACCACTGGGTCGGTGCTGCCTGACTCTCCCTCCATCTCCGGGTAGGCTCTCTCTGGACTCTCTTCCAGACGTCTTGTCTCCGGGTGCGCTCTCTCCAGACTGCTCCAGGCGACACCCATCTTTGTTCTCTTCTTCTGTCTACGCCCACATTGGGGGTGGTACCGGGGCAACTTAGTGATTGTCAGTTCCAGGGGCAGTTCTCTTACACTGATGGACACTTCCAGCATCACAGTCTCTGTTGGTGGGCACGGTTTCCGCTTTTGGCGCCATTCTTCGACCTGGCCCACGATGGGAGGTGGCCTCTTGCCACCCTCTGGCACGCCCATAATGGCGTCCGCTCTTCCAAGGCGGGAAATCTTTGGAAATGGCGGGAATAGACTCCCAGTGGCGGGAAACTCCATGGATGGCGGGAAAAAGCTGCAAATGGCGGACAACCGGCGGGAAACGACCTGTGATGGGGCCCGATGACGGGGACCCTCCGGAACCGGCGGGAGACTTCTTTTTAAGGTAACGGTGTACTTTTCTTCAGGCACGCAGTACCCGGTTGTTGCGGGCACGTTATCCTGATGACTACGCCAAAGTTGACGCGCCCCCTGGGCCAGTGCTGTTAGGGATTAGTGTTGAGCCACCCCCGTAGTGTTCGAGTTCGGTTCGGTTCGTCGAACACCCGTGTGTTCGCCGAACTGTTCGTCGAACTGTTCGTCGAACACCTTCGAACACCGTTAAAACCAATGGCAGGCAAACAAAAACACATAGAAACACATAGAAAACACCTTCAAAGGTGTACAAAAGCTGACAAACTGCTCAGAAGACACAACTAACACATGGAAAAGTGACAAGTACATATAGTCATGCGAAAAGAAAAGAGGTGGAGGAGTAAAAGGAGGGGGAGACACAGATATAGGCATGTCATGCCCTTCTAAAATCCAAAAAGTGAGAAGCCGAGACGGCCAGTCCGCTCCTGCCCGTGCCACCTCCGTGTCGCCGGGTTTGTGCCAGAGCCGCGGTGAACCTTGACGGCCAGCCCCCCTCTCCCAATACTGGTGCCTGTCCGCTGGTGGGTCGAGAGAGCCCCCCTGTGGTGGAGGCAGCTCTAAGCTTTTTAATTTAAATTGTCCCTCTAATTTGAATGAATACACTTTAAATCCATTTACAAGGATCTATTGGAGGGCAAGTCTCATGCCAGCAGCCGCGTAATTCCAGCTCCAGTAGCGTCCACTAAAGCTGCTGCAGTTAAAAAGCTTTTATAAGGATCGAGCTCGGCTGTCCACCGCAAGGCATCCTAGTGCCAGTCCCAGCCCCTATGCCTTGGGGTGCCTCCTGATGCTCTTCACTAAGTATCCCGTGGTCCCGAAGCATTTCCTTTGAAAAAATTAAGTGTCCAAACTACAGGTGGTGTAGCTTGCTTAACAGCCGGGATAATCCGCTGACTAGCAGACACTGCTACTAGGCACAAAGTATTTCCTGGGCTAGATGCAGTTAAAAATTTGTAAGTAGATACTCTCGTTGGATGCTGAGAAAGCATTCCATAGAGTCTCCTGGCACGCCATATATGATTCTCTTAAAAAGCTTGGGGTAGGGGTCTAGGGGACCCTTTTATAGCCAAAATCACGGCCCTGTATCACAATACGTCACCTAGGCTGAAGATAAATGGAACTGTAGCACCGAGGGCTCGGTTGCTACAGACGTATTGCACCTCACCCAGAGGTGTGATATCTCACTCTCAGATAAGGATGGAGTGTGGATCAGGACCCGACACCTGCATGCATTACACCACATTGCCGTGGGGCAGGGCGACCAATATGCCCCTGAGATGGGCACGACAGTCCCTGTCCCTGGCTGGAGTGGGGGGAGGGAACACTGAGGAAGGGGAACCCTGCAGTGCAGGAGCAGGGAGGAAGCAGTTCCTGGGTGCATTGAGAAGGGAGTATAAAAGGTGGGCACCATCTTAGTTCAGTGCAGAGAAGTCTGAGCAGAAGTGGCAGGGAGCAGGGGCTCTGCATGAGCTCTGCTCCGGAGGCGGGCCTAGTAACAGAGGCCCAGGCCTGCAAGAGGGAGAAGGAAGGAAGAGGAGCGGAGAAGGCTCCAGGAACGAGGAATGAAGGGATCCCAGGGGTGCGGACGGGCGAGTCGCCACCGCACGCCCGAATCCACCTGCGTGGAGGGGTCAGGCCAAAGGGGGAGACCGGTCCCCGAACTAGTGGAGGCAGGAAACGACCCTCAGCTAGAAACCGGAGGCTCTGACATTTTATGTGGCGCAGCCCCTTGCTCCACCCGCTAGGAAGGCACCACATAGGGTCAGGGAAACTGGCGCCAAGTTTACCAAGAGGAGGCCCGAGGCAGCCGGACAGAAGTGTTGGTAAGAAAGGCCAGACAAAGGACACACAAAGGGGGTCCTGTGAAGCGCTCCAAAGTTATCTGGGAGTTGTCTGAGCCCCTCACCTAGTGAGCACAGTACGACGTGGGCAGCCGTTACCTGCAGACGTGGTCTGGATAATAAGAACTGTGAGTAAAGGCCCTGAACTGCATCACTGACTCCGTGTCGTTACTGCTGCTGCCCTGCACCATCACCCCCATCCTCCGCATACACTGCCCTGAGGCTATACTCCTCCCGTGGGGAGTTATGCTACGCTCTGCTGCACCCACAACACCAGCCTTAGCGGTCTGCCCTGTAGCGGCGGTTCACTCTGACCGCAATCCACGGGTGGCGTAGTCGGACATTTAAACATCAAAACCACATAAATAGTTCCGCCACTGGTTTGACCGCCCTGAGCCACGGAACCGGATCGCCGCCACGAAGACTACAACCACCAGCATCCACCAAAAAGGGTCCGGCTCCGGGTGTCCCAAGGCCCAAGGGGTGCGTCAGAACATTTTCATCACCTTTCACAATCACCAATGGGACAAGGCAGGGATGTCCTCTGTCCCCTCTCTTATACATCCTAGTGACGGAGCACCTGCTCTCATCAATTCGCCATAACCCCAATATTAGGTGGATTGAGGTGGGAGGCACCGAGTACAAGTGCTCTCTATTTGCTGATGATGTCCTAGTATATATCACTCAATCACATATATCCATCCCTGCTGTTATGGCTGAAATAGATCACTTTGTTACATGGTAAAATTTTAAAATCAATGCAGCGAAGTCTGAGGCCCTCGATGTCTCCCTCCCTAAATCCATATAGGATTCCATCCAGTCCAACTTTCCCTTTGCCTGGCCCTCACAGGGTATCAAATACTTAGGAATTCCTATTCATAGAGACCTCTCCCATCTATGTTATCTTAATTTTGGGCCCTTTATTGAACAATTCCATACAGACCACGGTTGGCAAGTTAGAACTGTAAGATTCACTACGTGAACCACTGGTGTTTTGTGGAAAAGCACATGTACACCGCGTTCCAAATTATTATGCAAAAAGTGTTTAGGAGTGATAAGGGAAGAATTTGTTTGTTTGTCAGTTAAACTCATTGATGGTGATGTGTGTCAGGGCTCTTTATATCACTGTAAGCAATTGCAGACACCTGTGCTAATTAGTTTGGCAGGTGTGTCCAATGAAAGGCAAGACTACTTAAGAAGGCTCTCTCACATTATTAAGCAGCCTACATTTTCTGCCAAAATGGGAAAGAAAAAGGATGTGTCGGCTGCTGAGAAGCAACAAATTGTGGAGTGTTTAGGTCAAGGCATGACTACAATCAACATTGTGCGATGATCAGGATGAAGTGTCTTGGCAATCAAGAAGTATGTAGCTGATTCACAGTACACACGTGTGCGTGCTGATAAGGGCAAATTGAGGACTCTTTCCTACAGGCAATTACGTCAGGTTGAAAGAGCAGCGGCAAAAAAGCCTTGTCATAGCAGCAGACAAGTTTTTGAAGCTGCTTGTGCCTCCAACGTCCCCCGAACAACAAGATGCAGGGTCCTTCAGAGGTTTGCAGCTGTGCATACGCCATCCTGTCGACCTCCTCTATCCACTTCACACAAGCAGAAACGGCTCCAGTGGGCCAAACATTACATGAAGACTGATTTCAAAACTGTTTTGTTCACGGATGAGTGCCGTGCAGCGCTCGATGGTCCAGATGAATGGAGTGGAGGATGGCTGGTTGATGGACACCCCACGCAAACACGGCTACAGCGCCAACAAGGAGGAGGTGGAGTAATGTTTTGGGCTGGAATCATGGGGAGAGAGATTGTCGGCCCCTTTAGGATCCCTGAAGGCGCTAAAGATGAACTCCATAATGTATGTGGATTTTCTCAAACAGCACTTCCTGCCATGGTTCAAGAAGAAGAACCGTGTATTTCACAGCAAGATCATTTTTCTGCATGATAATGCACCATCTCATGCTGCACATAAAACATCTGCATCTCTGGCTGATATGGGCATAAAAGGGGACAAACTTATGGTGTGACCCCCATGCTCCCCTGACCTCTACCCCATTCAGAACCTTTGGAGCATCATTAAAAGGAGTGTCTATGATGGCGGGAGGCAGTTCACATCTAAGCAACAGCTCTGGGAGGGTATTCTGTCCTCATGCAAAACAATTGAAGCAGAAACCATCCAAAACCTGACAAATTCAATGGACGAGAGAGTTCAGAAGCTCCTTTCGAACAAGGGGTCCTATGTGAAAATGTAACATCACCTAGAATAAAGTTTTGAGTTGAAAACTGTTTGATTTCAGTTTCTAACAACCTGCTAATGCTTATAATTTCAAAAATGACCATTTTTTTGGTCTTTATTAAAATGAAAAGGTTGATCGAAAAGTTTGGGGGATCTAAGAGTGTGGCAACCCAGTAGTCATGATTACTTCGAATTCTGACAATATGAGGGTCATGCTGCAGGTAGTGCAGCAAGAAGGCACTTATGTGTCTTGCGCATCTCGGAGCCCCAAAATTATTTTCCGGGCTAGATGCAGCTAAAAATTATTTTTAATTTTAAATCTGGTGAAGCTTATTATAGATGGCCTAATAGGATCAGTGCTGCACACTGCTACAAAGCCCAAATTCTTTTCCAGTCAAGATACAGATAAACATGATTAGTAATTTGAAAGCTTAAAACGGTTGGTAGGGTGATTTTAACCAATCATCAAGCTTTTACTCTCCCCAGGATGACACAGGGGTAGAAAAGTCGTTTCGGATCCATGATTTGTTCATCTTTATGAACGTGAGTCTGTCTACATTATCAGTGGAGAGCCGCGTGCGCTTATCTGTCAGCACACCACCAGCAGCGCTGAACACACGTTCAGACAGAACGCTGGCTGCGGGGCATGACAAGATCTCCAAGGCGTAAGTGGCTAGCTCCGGCCATTTATCCAGATTGGAAGCCCAAAAAGAGCAAGGGTCCAGTGACACAGTCGTGGCTTCAATGTTTACTTGGAGATACTCCTGTACCATCGTCTCTAGGCGTTGACTATGTGTCAGACTTCTTGTCTCCTGTGGCCTTGCAAAGGATGGGCTAAAAAAGTGGTGAAATGATTCCGCAAAATTGATGTTACCAGCAGATACTGTGGTTCTGTTACGGTTTGAGTGCTGAACACTTGACGGTCCCACGGTTGGCAAGTTGGAACTGTGAGATTCACTACGTGCACCACTGGTATTTTGTGGAAAAGCACATGTAAGATTCTGCAACAGTCTCTGCTGATACTCCTGCATGCGTGCATCCCTTTCTATGGCAGGAATAATTTCTGCAAATTTACTTTTGTACCGGGGATCTAACAGTGTGGCAACCCAGTAGTCAGGATTATTTCTAATTCTCACAATTCGAGGGTCATGTTGCAGGTAGTGCAGCAAGAAGGCACTCATGTGTGTTGCGCATCCAGGAGCACCAAGTCCCTGTTGTGTTGGTGGCGAGGTAACAATCATGCTTCCTTCCTCTGTCCTCTCCCCCCAACCTCGCACAACAGAAATGTGATCAAGGTCTCCCTCATCTGATGAGTCTTCCATCAGTTCGTCCTCCACTTCTTACTGGGCTCCTGCACCTTCCTCACTAGTTTGGCTGCTACCATGCGCCCTGGTAAAATCATCTCCCCCACCCTCACATGCCTGCCGCCCTGGTGCTGCCGACCGTCTGGACCTTGCAGATGTTAGCCCTTCCGCATACAACTCCTCCTCCTCTACTTCCTCCACCTCCTCTTGTGCCACCACCTGACTCCGAATTCTGTTTAACATGTGCTCCAGCATGTAAATCACCGGAATAGTCATGCTGATAATGGCATCGTCAGCACTAAACATCTTCGTCGCCATTTCAAAACTGTGCAGAAGGGTGCATAGGTCCCTGATCTGAGACCACTCCTCCAGCGTGATTTGCCCCACCTCTGAATCTCGTTGGCCCAGGCTATACGTCAGAACGTATTGCACCAGGGCTTGTCGGTGCTGCCACAGTCGCTGCAACATGTGCAGAGTTGAATTCCACCGGGTAGGCACATCGCATTTTAGCTGGTGAAGTGGCAGGTCCAACGACTTCTGTAGAGATGTAAGTCGCTGAGCTGCGGGATGCGAACGGCGGAAGTGAGCACACAGCGACCGTGCCCTCTGCAGAAGGCCATCTAGTCTGGGATAGTGGGCTAAAAATTGCTGGACAACCAGGTTCAACACGTGAGCCATACAAGGCACGTGTGTGACATTGCCCCGGCGAAGGGCCGCACCCAGGTTTGCAGCATTGTCGCACACGGCCTTCCCTGGTTTCAGGTCCAGTGGAGACAACCATTCATGAAATTGGTTCTCCAGAGCTGACCACAACTCCTCAGCTGTGTGACTCACATTTCCAAGACATTTCAATGTAAAAACCGCCTGATGACGTTGAGCCCTACTGCCAGCATAGTAAGGAGGTGTGCAGGATCCCTTCTGCGCAGTTAGAAAGCTTGTGGCATGACCAGACAGGCTTTGGGTGCAGGTGGAAGACCGAGAGGAGGTTGAGGAGGCAGAAGCAGTGGAGGAAAAATGACATAAAGAGGATTGACGCACAACTCGTGGGGACGGCAAGACTTGGACAGCAGCCCCTTGTCCTGCTGTCACCATAGTTACCCAGTGCCCAGTCAGCGACATGTAACGCCCCTGTCCATGCCTACTCGTCCAAGTGTCTGTGGTGAAATGCACCCTGTCACACACAGAGTTTCTCAAAGAAGCGGTGATGTTGTGTGCGACATGCTGGTGGAGCGCAGGCACACCTTTCTTTGAGAAGTAGTGCCGACTGGGCATCTGGTACTGGGGCACTGCGACGGACATAAGGTCTCGAAAATCCTCTGTGTCCACCAGGCGGAAAGGCAGCATTTCTGTAGCCAAGAGCTTGCAGATGGTGAAATTCAACCTCTTAGCTTTCTCATGGCTAGGAGGAAATGGTCTTTTACTTGTCCACATCTGAGGGACCGAGGGCTGGCTATTGTGCTTAGACGGGGTTGATAAGGGTGTCCCCGGCAAACTGCCAGTCTGTGAGGAAGATGCAGGCGGACATGTTAGGTTGCCTTGATCCAAAGGTGGTGCTATCGATGTCGGACAGCGCTCAAGACCAGCTGGTGTTACCACCTCCAAAGAAAATGATGACCTGCCAATCACGCTGGCTGTTGCGGGTAAAGAGGTGGCAGGTCTGCGCCCCAAAACAGGTGTGACTGCTGTCCCCCCAGTCACAGAGGATGAAGAGGCCGCGGATGCACAAGATATGGCAGACGGTGGTTGGCCCGGCTGGCTAGACCGCATTGTAGCACACTGAGCTTCCCACTGCAACTTATGCTTCATGTCCATGTGCCGGTTCATGCATGAAGTACTCAAACTATGTATTTTTTGGCCTCTACTTAGCTTTTGCTGACAAATGTTACAGATAACACGAGTTGGGTCATCTTTATCGATCTGAAAAAATGCCCAGGCTATGCAAGGCTTAGCACCCATGCGACCTGAAGAGCCACCACGACTTGTGGTGAGAGGCAGAGTTGTGTTTGAGGATGCAGTTGTTGACGTGCTTCCAGTACTACGTCTCTGTCCAGGAAGGCGCAACCTGACCTCGTCGTCACTAGCATCTTCCTCCACCTCCTCTGCTGACCTCATCTCTTGGCTGACTGTGGGTTGACAGTAAGTGGGATCTCCGACCTCATCATCATCACCCTGTGCGTTATCACACCCGTCGTCCTCAGAGCCAACCTGTTCCTGCCCTGACAAAAAACTAAAGTTGTCGCTCCAATCAGGTATTTGAGTCTTATCATCGTCTTCCTCATTGTCTCCACCAACAGGAGTTACAGTTTGGGAATGAGGGTCTACATTATGGTCAGAACCTTCTGCGTCTGGTCCTGGATCCGACTCATAAAGATTCTGGGCATCAGTGCAGATCATTTCCTCGTCTGGATTCACAGAAGCGCTGGAGTCGACCTCTGATTCCCAGGCTATAGTATGAGTAAACAGCTCTGCAGACTCAACCATCTGTTCTACCTCATACTCAGACGGGCAGCTGGAGATTTGGGAGCTGTGAGGAAGCAAGTGCGATTTGGGTGACACCTTTGAGGACTGGAGTATTTGTGATGTTGAAGTTGATGTGGAGGAGAGCCCACTTAAAGGAGCACTTGATATCCGTTGAAGCACCTGCTGTTTTTGTGCCTCATCTGGAATTTGTAGCGATTGGCGTGGCCGTAAGAAAGGGATCTTATCACATTGTCCGCTAAAAGAAGTAGACATTTTAGTTTGGCTGGAAGATGGTCTTTCTTCTGCACCTACCCCACGGACACAACCTTTTTTCCCCTTCCCAACACGCCTATTCCCCTTTCCACCAGCAGCAGGCCTTTTTCCACTCATTTTGGTGGTTAACTAATTCACAACTCTGGAGTTGTTTGCACAAAAAAACAATGGATGGTAACCGAGCAGAGCTGAGTGGCCAAACTGTGGTATTAGGCCAAAACTATTGGCTGGGTTAGATGCAGAAAAAAATTATTTTTAATTTGCAACCTGATGGAGGTCAGTATAGATGGACTAATAGACCAAGTCCCACACACCGCTAGAAGCCCAAATATTTTTTCAGAGCTAGATGCAGAAAATTTTTTTATTCAATTTGCAACCTGATGGAGGTCAGTATAGATGGACTAATAGACCAAGTCCCACACACTGCTAGAAGCCCAAATATTTTTTCAGAGCTAGATGCAGAAAAAAATTATTTTTAATTTGCAACCTGATGGAGGTCAGTATAGATGGACTAATAGACCAAGTCCCACACACCGCTAGAAGCCCAAATATTTTTTCAGAGCTAGATGCAGAAAAAAATTATTTTTAATTTGCAACCTGATGGAGGTCAGTATAGATGGACTAATAGACCAAGTCCCACACACCGCTAGAAGCCCAAATATTTTTTCAGAGCTAGATGCAGAAAAAAATTATATTCAATTTGCAACCTGCTGGAGGTCAGTATAGAAGGACTAATAGAACAAGTCCCACACACTGCTAGAAGCCCAAATATTTTTTCAGAGCTAAATGAAGAAAAAAATTATTTTTAATTTGCAACCTGATGGAGGTCAGTATAGATGGACTAATAGACCAAGTCCCACACACTGCTAGAAGCCCAAATATTTTTGCAGAGCTAGATGCAGAAAAAAATTATTTTTAATTTGCAACCTGATGGAGGTCAGTATAGATGGACTAATACACCAAGTCCCACACACTGCTAGAAGCCCAAATATTTTTTCAGAGCTAGATGCAGAAAAAAATTATTTTTAATTTGCAACCTGATGGAGGTCAGTATAGATGGACTAATAGACCAAGTCCCACACACCGCTAGAAGCCCAAATATTTTTTCAGAGCTAGATGCAGAAAAAAATTATATTCAATTTGCAACCTGCTGGACGTCAGTATAGAAGGACTAATAGAACAAGTCCCACACACTGCTAGAAGCCCAAATATTTTTTCAGAGCTAAATGAAGAAAAAAATTATTTTTAATTTGCAACCTGATGGAGGTCAGTATAGATGGACAAATAGACCAAGTCCCACACACCGCTAGAAGCCCAAATATTTTTTCAGAGCTAGATGCAGAAAATTTTTTTATTCAATTTGCAACCTGATGGAGGTCAGTATAGATGGACTAATAGACCAAGTCCCACACACTGCTAGAAGCCCAAATATTTTTTCAGAGCTAGATGCAGAAAAAAATTATTTTTAATTTGCAACCTGATGGAGGTCAGTATAGATGGACTAATAGATCAAGTCCCACACACTGCTAGAAGCCCAAATATTTTTTCAGAGCTAGATGCAGAAAAAAATTATTTTTAATTTGCAACCTGATGGAGGTCAGTATAGATGGACTAATAGAACAAGTCCCACACGCTGCTAGAAGCCCAAATATTTTTTCAGAGATAAATGAAGAAAAAAATTATTTTTAATTTGCAACCTGATGGAGGTCAGTATAGATGGACTAATAGACCAAGTCCCACACACTGCTAGAAGCCCAAATATTTTTTCAGAGCTAGATGCAGAAAAAAATTATTTTTAATTTGCAACCTGATGGAGGTCAGTATAGATGGACTAATAGAACAAGTCCCACACGCTGCTAGAAGCCCAAATATTTTTTCAGAGATAAATGAAGAAAAAAATTATTTTTAATTTGCAACCTGATGGAGGTCAGTATAGATGGACTAATAGACCAAGTCCCACACACTGCTAGAAGCCCAAATATTTTTTCAGAGCTAGATGCAGAAAAAAATTATTTTTAATTTGCAACCTGATGGAGGTCAGTATAGATGGACTAATAGACCAAGTCCCACACACCGCTAGAAGCCCAAATATTTTTTCAGAGCTAGATGCAGAAAAAAATTATATTCAATTTGCAACCTGCTGGAGGTCAGTATAGAAGGACTAATAGAACAAGTCCCACACACTGCTAGAAGCCCAAATATTTTTTCAGAGCTAAATGAAGAAAAAAAATATTTTTAATTTGCAACCTGATGGAGGTCAGTATAGATGGACTAATAGACCAAGTCCCACACACTGCTAGAAGCCCAAATATTTTTTCAGAGCTAGATGCAGAAAAAAATTATATTCAGTTTGCAACCTGATGGAGGTCAGTATAGATGGACTAATAGAATGATGCTATGCCCAAAAGATTTTACTTCACTAGGTGCAGTAAAAAAATTGGTATTCTATACACAGGTGGTATATCTTGCAACACAGATAGGCTACTCCACTGACTAACACACTCTGCAATAGGCCAAAAAGGATTAGCTTTGCTAGATTCAGCCAAATGCTGTGAAAAAAACTTGCACAGCACTGGCACAGACCTGCCTGGCAAAAACTGATAGGAACTGATGTAACCTAGTCCTGAAAAGGACTCCAATTACAATTAGTCTTTACTCCCACAATCTATCTATTTAAGAGCACAGACCTGCCTGATAAAAGTCGTAGGAAATGCTGTAACCTAGTCCTTAAAAGGACTGCAATCACAACTATTCCCTACTCCCAAGCTATCTGTATATTTGTGCGAAAATTGGCTTGAAATTAACAAGGTATAGCGCACACAGCAACAGCGGTGCCGTCTAACACGCAGCTGCAGCAGTGAGAAAATGGTGGCGACGGGGAAAATGGCTTGGTCTTATAGGGCAAGGACATGTGACATACACTGCCAATCACACATGCCCTTGCTTGTGTGAAAAAAAGCACTTCGCTCCGTGTGTGCGCTGCTGATAGGCTGACAGATTGCACCTCCCCACTGCAAATGCGGGAAAGAGAAAAAAAAATGGAGATCTTCATTGTTCCTGCAGAGATCCATCCCCTGCCCCTCCCCCCGCCCCGCTGTACACTCAAACTGCGTATTAACATTAATTTTCATCATTACTGAGAAAAAATCCAGTTATGATTTTGGTGCACGAACAGTTATCGAACATAACCTCGAACAGCCGAATTTTTCTCAAATTGTTCGTGTTCGCCGACCGGCTCGAACACCGCCCAAAACAGCTCGAATTTGAGATTGGCGAACAGTTCGAGTAGAACAACGCTCATCTCTATTAGGGATACCCGGAGCCGGATCAGATGGGGGTTGTAGTCTCCGAGTGGCTGTGACCCGGTCCGTGCCCAGGGTGTCAAGCTCAGTGTGTGGCAGTCCTTATGATGTTACTAGATGTTCTTTTGTGTCGACTACGCCACCCGTTGAATTGCGGTCAGTACGGCCGCCGCTGCAGCAGGGTCCGCTGAGGCTGGTGATGTATGTGCAGCTCAGGTAGTATAACCCCCAACGGGAGGGGTATAGCCTCAGGGGGTCAGTTGCAGAGGATGGGGGTTGTAGTGGTGCAGCGAGGATGGAAATGAGACGCAGAGTCGGGCTGTGCAGTTCAGGGTTTGTTTACTTACTGCAGTTGTTCTGGTCACTCCGGCCTTAAGTGACCACCCGAGCCGTGCTGCGTCCACCAGGTCCTGGACTCGGCCAACCCCCAGGTGATTCTGGAGCGTGGTCCTGAGCTCCCTTTCTGTCCTGTCCTCTTCTCTGGCCTTCCCCACCAGGGATCCACCTATGTCCGGTTCCCTCGGGCCTCTTGGTGGTAAACCCTTGTCTCTGGGTTCCCTGACCCTATTCCTGGTCTGCCTTCCGGGTGGATTTAGTGGGTGATCGTGGCAGATCCTGCCCACGACCTCCGGTTCCTGGCTAAGGTGTGCTGTAGCCTCTGCCAGCTTGGGATCCGGTACCCTGTTGCCAACTCTTCACCCTCTGGTCTAATTTGGGCTCTTGGAGTTCCTTCTTTCTCCCCCTCTGGGTCTTTCCTTCTCCTCTCTCTCTCTCTTGGCCTTGGAGCTGCTCTTCTCCTCTGCTCTCTTCCTCTACAAAGACCCTGATCTAAGATGGTGCCCACCTTATATACTCCCTCTATGTGTGAGCTCAGGTGACCAGCACCCAATGAGCTCCTAGCTTTACCCAGGCTGCTCCCCCTATCTGCCCCTACACTACTGGGATGTTCCACCCCCCCTCCCACTCCAGCCAGGAACAGACACTGTCGTACCTGCACATTTCTCTAGTGGGAGTACCATCGGTCTGTTCCTCGGAAATGGGATGTGTGTAGTGCATGCAGCTAACTGAGCTCAGTTCCACACTCCATCCTTACCCGGGAGTGGAATATCACACCTCTGGGTTGAGGTGCAATACCCCTGTAGCAGCCGAATCCTCAGGGTGCTACATTTACATTGAAATGTCTGGGAAATGTGAGTCACACAGCTGAGGAGTTGTGGTCAGCTCTGGAGAACCAATTTCATGAATGGTTGTCTCCACTGGACCTGAAACCAGGGAAGGCCGTGTGCGACAATGCTGCAAACCTTCGCCGGGGCAATGTCACACACGTGCCTTGTATGGCTCACGTGTTGAACCTGGTTGTCCAGCAATTTTTAGCCCACTATCCCAGACTAGATGGCCTTCTGCAGAGGGCACGGTCGCTGTGTGCTCACTTCCGCCGTTCGCATCCCGCAGCTCAGCGACTTACATCTCTACAGAAGTCGTTGGGCCTGCCACTTCACCGGCTAAAATGCGATGTTCCTACCCGGTGGAATTCAACTCTGCACATGTGGCAGCACCGACAAGCCCTGGTGCAATACGTTCTGACGTATAGCCTGGGCCAACGAGATTCAGAGGTGGGGCAAATCACGCTGGAGGAGTGGTCTCAGATCAGGGACCTATGCACCCTTCTGCACAGTTTTGAAATGGCGACGAAGATGTTTAGTGCTGACGATGCCATTATCAGCATGACTATTCCGGTGATTTACATGCTGGAGCACATGTTAAACAGAATTCGGAGTCAGGTGGTGGCACAAGAGGAGGTGGAGGAAGTAGAGGAGGAGGAGTTGTATGCGGAAGGGCTAACATCTGCAAGGTCCAGACGGTCGGCAGCACCAAGGCGGCAGGCATGTGAGGGTGGGGGAGATGGTTTTACCAGGGCGCATGGTGGCAGCCAAACTAGTGAGGAAGGTGCAGGAGCCCAGGAAGAAGTGGAGGACGAACTGATGGAAGACTCATCAGATGAGGGAGACCTTGATCACATTTCTGTTGTGCGAGGTTGGGGGGAGAGGACAGAGGAAGGAAGCATGATTGTTACCTCGCCACCAACACAACAGGGACTTGGTGCTCCTGGATGCGCAACACACATGAGTGCCTTCTTGCTGCACTACCTGCAACATGACCCTCGAATTGTGAGAATTAGAAATAATCCTGACTACTGGGTTGCCACACTGTTAGATCCCCGGTACAAAAGTAAATTTGCAGAAATTATTCCTGCCATAGAAAGGGATGCACGCATGCAGGAGTATCAGCAGAGACTGTTGCAGAATCTTACATGTGCTTTTCCACAAAATACCAGTGGTGCACGTAGTGAATCTCACAGTTCCAACTTGCCAACCGTGGGACCGTCAAGTGTTCAGCACTCAAACCGTAACAGAACCACAGTATCTGCTGGTAACATCAATTTTGCGGAATCATTTCACCACTTTTTTAGCCCATCCTTTGCAAGGCCACAGGAGACAAGAAGTCTGACACATAGTCAACGCCTAGAGACGATGGTACAGGAGTATCTCCAAGTAAACATTGAAGCCACGACTGTGTCACTGGACCCTTGCTCTTTTTGGGCTTCCAATCTGGATAAATGGCCGGAGCTAGCCACTTACGCCTTGGAGATCTTGTCATGCCCCGCAGCCAGCGTTCTGTCTGAACGTGTGTTCAGCGCTGCTGGTGGTGTGCTGACAGATAAGCGCACGCGGCTCTCCACTGATAATGTAGACAGACTCACGTTCATAAAGATGAACAAATCATGGATCCGAAACGACTTTTCTACCCCTGTGTCATCCTGGGGAGAGTAAAAGCTTGATGATTGGTTAAAATCACCCTACCAACCGTTTTAAGCTTTCAAATTACTAATCATGTTTATCTGTATCTTGACTGGAAAAGAATTTGGGCTTTGTAGCAGTGTGCAGCACTGATCCTATTAGGCCATCTATACTAAAGCTTCACCAGATTTAAAATTAAAAATAATTTTTAGCTGCATCTAGCCCGGAAAATAATTTTGGGGCTCCGAGATGCGCAAGACACATAAGTGCCTTCTTGCTGCACTACCTGCAGCATGACCCTCATATTGTCAGAATTCGAAGTAATCATGACTACTGGGTTGCCACACTCTTAGATCCCCCAAACTTTTCGATCAACCTTTTCATTTTAATAAAGACCAAAAAAATGGTCATTTTTGAAATTATAAGCATTAGCAGGTTGTTAGAAACTGAAATCAAACAGTTTTCAACTCAAAACTTTATTCTAGGTGATGTTACATTTTCACATAGGACCCCTTGTTCGAAAGGAGCTTCTGAACTCTCTCTTCCATTGAATTTGTCAGGTTTTGGATGGTTTCTGCTTCAATTGTTTTGCATGAGGACAGAATACCCTCCCAGAGCTGTTGCTTAGATGTGAACTGCCTCCCGCCATCATAGACACTCCTTTTAATGATGCTCCAAAGGTTCTGAATGGGGTAGAGGTCAGGGGAGCATGGGGGTCACACCATAAGTTTGTCCCCTTTTATGCCCATATCAGCCAGAGATGCAGATGTTTTATGTGCAGCATGAGATGGTGCATTATCATGCAGAAAAATGATCTTGCTGTGAAATACACGGTTCTTCTTCTTGAACCATGGCAGGAAGTGCTGTTTGAGAAAATCCACATACATTATGGAGTTCATCTTTAGTGCCTTCAGGGATCCTAAAGGGGCCGACAATCTCTCTCCCCATGATTCCAGCCCAAAACATTACTCCACCTCCTCCTTGTTGGCGCTGTAGCCGTGTTTGCGTGGGGTGTCCATCAACCAGCCATCCTCCACTCCATCCATCTGGACCATCGAGCGCTGCACGGCACTCATCCGTGAACAAAATTGTTTTGAAATCAGTCTTCATGTAATGTTTGGCCCACTGGAGCCGTTTCTGCTTGTGTGAAGTGGATAGAGGAGGTCGACAGGATGGCGTATGCACAGCTGCAAACCTCTGAAGGACCCTGCATCTTGTTGTTCGGGGGACGTTGGAGGCACAAGCAGCTTCAAAAACTTGTCTGCTGCTATGACAAGGCTTTTTTGCCGCTGCTCTTTCAACCTGACGTAATTGCCTGTAGGAAAGAGTCCTCAATTTGCCCTTATCAGCACGCACACGTGTGTACTGTGAATCAGCTACATACTTCTTGATTGCCAAGACACTTCATCCTGATCATCGCACAATGTTGATTGTAGTCATGCCTTGACCTAAACACTCCACAATTTGTTGCTTCTCAGCAGCCGACACATCCTTTTTCTTTCCCATTTTGGCAGAAAATGTAGGCTGCTTAATAATGTGAGAGAGCCTTCTTAAGTAGTCTTGCCTTTCATTGGACACACCTGCCAAACTAATTAGCACAGGTGTCTGCAATTGCTTACAGTGATATAAAGAGCCCTGACACACATCACCATCAATGAGTTTAACTGACAAACAAACAAATTCTTCCCTTATCACTCCTAAACACTTTTTGCATAATAATTTGGAACGCAGTGTACATGTGCTTTTCCACAAAACACCAGCGGTTCATGTAGTGAATCTTACAGTTCTAACTTGCCAACCGTGGTCTGTATGGAGTTGTTCAATAAAGGGCCCAAAATTAAGATAACATAGATGGGAGAGGTCTCTATGAATAGAAATTCCTAAGTATTTGATACCCTGTGAGGGACAGGCAAAGGGAAAGTTGGACTGGATGGAATCCTATATGGATTTGGGGAGGGAGACATCGAGGGCCTCAGACTTCGCTGCATTGATTTTAAAATTTGACCATGTAACAAAGTGATCTATTTCAGCCATAACAGCATGGATGGATATATGTGATTGAGTGATATATACTAGGACATCATCAGCAAATAGAGAGCACTTGTACTCGGTGCCTCCCACGTCAATCCACCTAATATTGGGGTTATGGCGAATTGATGAGAGCAGGTGCTCCGTCACTAGGATGTATAAGAGAGGGGACAGAGGACATCACTGCCTTGTCCCATTGGTGATTGTGAAAGGTGATGAAAATGTTCTGACGCACCCCCTGGGCCTTGGGACACCCGGAGCCGGACCCTTTTTGGTGGATGCTGGTGGTTGTAGTCTTCGTGGCGGCGACCCGGTTCCGTGGCTCAGGGCGGTCAAACCAGTGGCGGAACTATTTATGTGGTTTTCATGTTTAAATGTCCGACTACGCCACCCGTGGATTGCGGTCAGAGTGAACCGCCGCTACAGGGCAGACCGCTGAGGCTGGTGTTGTGGGTGCAGCAGAGCGTAGCATAACTCCCCACGGGAGGAGTATAGCCTCAGGGCAGTGTATGCGGAGGATGGGGGTGATGGTGCAGGGCAGCAGCAGTAACGACACGGAGTCAGTGATGCAGTTCAGGGCCTTTACTCACAGTTCTTATTATCCAGACCACGTCTGCAGGTAACGGCTGCCCACGTTGTACTGTGCTCACCAGGTGAGGGGCTCAGACAACTCCCAGATAACCTTGGAGCACTTCACAGGACCCCCTTTGTGTGTCCTTTGTCTGGCCTTTCTTACCAACACTTCTGTCCGGCTGCCTCGGGCCTCCTCTTGGTAAACTTGGCGCCAGTTTCCCTGACCCTATGTGGTGCCTTCCTAGCGGGTGTAGCGAGGGGCTGCGCCACATAAAATGTCAGAGCCTCCGGTTTCTAGCTGAGGGTCGTTTCCTGCCTCCACTAGTTCGGGGACCGGTCTCCCCCTTTGGCCTGACCCCTCCACGCAGGTGGATTCGGGCGTGCGGTGGCGACTCGCCCGTCCGCACCCCTGGGATCCCTTCATTCCTCGTTCCTGGAGCCTTCTCCGCTCCTCTTCCTTCCTTCTCCCTCTTCCAGGCCTGGGCCTCTGTTACTAGGCCCGCCTCCGGAGCAGAGCTCATGCAGAGCCCCTGCTCCCTGCCACTTCTGCTCAGACTTCTCTGCACTGAACTAAGATGGTGCCCACCTTTTATACTCCCTTCTCAATGCACCCAGGAACTGCTTCCTCCCTGCTCCTGCACTACCGGGTTCCCCTTCCTCAGTGTTCCCTCCCCCCACTCCAGCCAGGGACAGGGACTGTCGTGCCCATCTCAGGGGCATATTGGTCGCCCTGCCCCACGGCAATGTGGTGTAATACATGCAGGTGTCGGGTCCTGATCCACACTCCATCCTTACCTGAGAGTGAGGTATCACACCTCTGGGTGAGGTGCAATACGTCTGTAGCAACCGAGCCCTCAGGGTGCTACAGTTCCATTTATCTTCAGCCTAGGTGACGTATTGTGATACAGGGCCGTGATTTTGGCTATAAAAGGGTCCCCTAGACCCCTACCCCAAGCTTTTTAAGAGAATCATATATGGCGTGCCAGGAGACTCTATGGAATGCTTTCTCAGCATCCAACGAGAGTATCTAATTACAAATTTTTAACTGCATCTAGCCCAGGAAATACTTTGTGCCTAGTAGCAGTGTCTGCTAGTCAGCGGATTATCCCGGCTGTTAAGCAAGCTACACCACCTGTAGTTTGGACACTTAATTTTTTCAAAGGAAATGCTTCGGGACCATGGGATACTCAGTGAAGAGCATCAGGAGGCACCCCAAGGCATAGGGGCTGGGACTGGCAGTAGGATGCCTTGCGGTGGACAGCCGAGCTCGATCCTTATAAAAGCTTTTTAACTGCAGCAGCTTTAGTGGACGCTACTGGAGCTGGAATTACGCGGCTGCTGGCATGAGACTTGCCCTCCAATAGATCCTTGTAAATGGATTTAAAGTGTATTCATTCAAATTAGAGAGACAATTTAAATTAAAAAGCTTAGAGCTGCCTCCACCACAGGGGGGCTCGCTCGACCCACCAGCGGACAGGCACCAGTATTGGGAGAGGGGGCCTAGCCGTCAGGGTTCACCGCGGCTCTGGCACAAACCCGGCGACACGGAGGTGGCACGGACAGGAGCGGACTGAACGTGTCGGCTTCTCACTTTTTGGATTTTAGAAGGGCATGACATGCCTATATCTGTGTCTCCCCCTCCTTTTACTCCTCCACCTCTTTTCTTTTCGCATGACTATATGTACTTGTCACTTTTCCATGTGTTAGTTGTGTCTTCTGAGCAGTTTGTCAGCTTTTGGACACCTTTGAAGGTGTTTTCTATGTGTTTCTATGTGTTTTTGTTTGCCTGCCATTGGTTTTAACGGTGTTCGAAGGTGTTCGACGAACAGTTCGACGAACAGTTCGGTAAACACACGGGTGTTCGACGAACCGAACCGAACTCGAGCACTACGGGGGTGGCTCAACACTACTCTTGAAGCTCATCAAGAGAATGCCAAGAGTGTGCAAAGCAGTCATCAAAGCAAGTGTGAGGTCTTATTTTGCAGGATGAGCTGTACTTATAAATGACACCATTCATTTACCACATAGTACTAGAAAACGGGAAAAAAATTCCAAGTGCAGTAAAAGTACGAAAAACAAAAGCCTGACATTGTTTTTCTGGGAACGGTTTTAATGGCGTACATTGTGTGGTAAAAACAACCTGGTAATAGGATCCTACTCCGCAGTGTGATTACAGCAAGACCAAACTTCTCCATTAGTTTTGGCAAAAGAAAAAAACTTTTTTTGATTGTGTCACCATTTTTCCTGAGACCCATAACATATTCATTTTTCAGGTTGATGGAGCTGTGTGGGGGCTTATTTTTTGAAGGGCAAGAGGACTTTATTGATAACATTTTGGGACTATTAGAAAATAGTTACTTATCTGGTGGGGACCACCTATGTGAATATTGTCCAGTTCTAATCGGACTCTATTTAACTTAACATTTTGAGACACATATGACATGGTCATCGCTTCTTACAGGATTTTCTGCAGTATTGTGGCGAACGAAAAAATGCAATTTTGGCTTTTTGAATTTTTCCCTGTCTTTACTGATCAGGTTTTTTTTTTATAGATTGTATTCCTCTGGAATAGATCATACCACAAATGTGTATATTTTTATTATCTTTATTTTTAGTGGGAGGTGAGTTGAACGTGTGGGGTTTTAATATATATATATATATATATAGGTTCTTCAAAGTAGCCACCTTTTGCTTTGATGACTGCTTTGCACACTCTTGGCATTCTCTTGATGAGCTTCAAGAGGTAGTCACCGGAAATGGTTTTCACTTCACAGGTGTGCCCTGTCAGGTTTAATAAGTGGGATTTCTTGCCTTATAAATGGGGTTGGGACCATCAGTTGTGTTGTGCAGAAGTCTGGTGGATACACAGCTGATAGTCCTACTGAATAGACTGTTAGAATTTGTATTATGGCAAGAAAAAATCAGCTAAGTAAAGAAAAACGAGTGGCCATCATTACTCTAAGAACTGAAAGTCAGTCAGTCCGAAAAATTGGGAAAACTTTCAAAGTGTCCCCAAGTGCAGTTGCAAAAACCATCAAGCGCTACAAAGAAACTCGCTCATATGAGGACTGCCCCAGGAAAAGGAAGACCAAGAGTCACATCTGCTTCTGAGGATGAGTTATCCGAGTCACCAGCCTCAGAAATCGCAGGTTAACAGCAGCTCAGATTAGAGACCAGGTCAATGCCACAGCAGACACATCTCTACAACAACTGTTGAGAGGAGACTTTGTGCAGCAGGCCTTCATGGTAAAATAGCTGCTAGGAAACCACTGCTAAGGACAGGCAACAAGCAGAAGAGACTTGTTTGGGCTAAAGAACACAAGGAATGGACATTAGACCAGTCGAAATCTGTGCTTTGGTCTGATGAGTCCAAATTTGAGATCTTTGGTTCCAACCACCGTGTCTTTGTGCGACGCAGAAAAGGTGAACGGATGGACTCTACATGCCTGGTTCCCACCGTGAAGCATGGAGGAGGAGGTGTGATGGTGTGGGGGTGCTTTGCTGGTGACACTGTTCGGGATTTATTCAAAATTGAAGGCATACTGAACCAGCATGGCTACCACAGCATCTTGCAGCGGCATGCTATTCCATCCGGTTTGCGTTTAGTTGGACCATCATTTATTTTTCAACAGGACAATGACCCCAAACACACCTCCTGGCTGTGTAAGGGCTATTTGACCAAGAAAGAAAGTGATGGGGTGCTACGCCAGATGACCTTGCCTCAACAGTCACCAGACCTGAACCCAAGATGGTTTGGGGTGAGCTGGACCGCAGAGTGAAGGCAAAAGGGCCAACAAGTGCTAAGCATCTCTGGGAACTCCTTCAAGATTGTTGGAAGACCATTTCCGGTAACTTCCTCTTGAAGCTCATCAAGAGAATGCCAAGAGTGTGCAAACCAGTCATCAAAGCAAAAGGTGGCTACTTTGAAGAACCTAGAATATAAGACACTAGATGGTGGCCCGATTCTAACGCTTCGGGTATTCTAGAATATGTATGCGGCCGACAGGGCATAATTAGCAGAGCGGTGTTTAAATTTGGCGCAATAATCGCTGATTGGTCGCAGCCGGCAACCGCGACCAATCAGCAAAGCGGTGTTTAAATTTGGCGGCAATATCGGTGATTGGTCGCGGGCGGCGGCCGGGACCAATCTGCGAACCGTGTTAGTGAGGACTGGAGAGCGTGTTTAAATTTGGCGCCAAAAATCGCTGATTAGTCGCGACCGCGACCAGTCAGCAGAGCGGTGTTTAAATTTGGCGCCAATCTCGCTGATTGGTCGCGGTCGCCCGGTGGCCGCGACCAATCAGCAGAGCGGCGTTTAAATTTTCCTTCCATATCGCTGATTGGTCGCGGGCGTTGACCGTGACCAATCAGCATCATATTAGTGAGGACCGGGGAGCGGCGCTGCTTGTGCGGCTACTTCCGCTGCGAGAAGCCGGGAGATGAGCGACTGCTCGCAGCAGAAGCATCCCAACCGGCGGCGCCGCTCCCCGGTCCTCCGTTCAGCTAGCGGCCGGGAGATGAGCGCCTCGCGCCAGTCATCTCCCTGCTGCATCGCCGCTGACCTCCGTGCGGCAGATGAGCCGCTAACGGCAGCCATCTTTTTCTCAAATCCCTCGTCGCTGATTGGCAGCGGCCGGACCAATCAGCGACGCGGGATTTCCTGGACAGACAGACAGACGGGATAAGACGATTATATATATATAGATATAGATATTTTCAGTTGTTTCACATTTTTTTGTTACGTATATAAATCTACATGTGTTAATTCATAGTTTTGATGCCTTCAGTGTGAATGTACAATTTTCATAGTTATGAAAATACAGAAAAATCTTTAAATGAGAAGGTGTGTCCAAACTTTTGGTCTGTACTGTGTGTGTGTATATATATATATACACAAACACACAGTACAGACCAAAAGTTTGCACACACCTTCTCATTTAAAGATTTTTCTGTATTTTCATGACTATGAAAATTGGAAATTCACACTGAAGGCATCAAAACTATGAATTAACACATGTGGAATTATATACTTGACAAAAGTGTGAAACAGCTGAAAATATGTCTTATATTCTAGGTTCTTCAAAATAGCCACCTTTTGCTTTAATGACTGCTTTGCACACTCTTGGCATTCTCTTGATGAGCTTCAAGAGATAGTCTTCCAACAATCTTGAAGGAGTTCCCAGAGATGCTTAGCACTTGTTGGCCCTTTTGCCTTCACTCTGCGGTCCAGCTCACCCCAAACCATCTCGATTGGGTTCAGGTTTGGTGACTGTGGAGGCCAGGTCATCTGGCGTAGCACCCCATAGCCCTTACACAGCCTGGAGGTGTGTTTGGGGTCATTGTCCTGTTGAAAAATAAATGATGGTCCAAGTAAACACAAACAGGATGGAATAGCATGCCGCTGCAAGATGCTGTGGTAGCCATGCTGGCTTAGTATGCCTTCAATTTTGAAAAAATCCCCAACAGTGTCACCAGCAAAGCATGCCCACACCATCACACCTCCTCCTCCATGCTTCACGTTGGGAACCAGGCATGTAGAGTCCATCCGTTCACCTTTTCTGCGTCGCACAAAGACACGGTGGTTGGAACCAAAGATCTCAAATTTGGACTCATCAGACCAAAGTACAGATTTCCACTGGTCTAATGTCCATTCCTTGTGTTCTTTAACCCAAACAAGTCTCTTCTGCTTGTTGCCTGTCCTTAGCAGTGGTTTCCTAGCAGCTATTACACCATGAAGGCCTGCTGCACAAAGTCTCCTCTTAACAGTTGTTGTAGAGATGTGTCTGCTGTGGCATTGACCTGGTCTCTAATCTGAGCTGCTGTTAACCAGCGATTTCTGAGGCTGGTGACTCGGATAAACTTATCCTCAGAAGCAGAGGTGACTCTTGGTCTTCCTTTCCTGGGGCGGTCCTCATGTTAGCCAGTTTCTTTGTAGCGCTTGATGGTTTTTGCAACTGCACTTGGGGACACTTTGAAAGTTTTCCCAATTTTTCGCACTGACTGACCTTCATTTCTTAAAGTAATGATGGCCACTCGTTTTTCTTTACTTAGAATTTGTATTATGGTAAGAAAAAAGCAGCTAACAGTCTATTCAGTAGGACTATCAGCTGTGTATCCACCAGACTTCTGCACAACACAACTGATGGTCACAACCCCATTTATAAGGCAAGAAATCCCACTTATTAAACCTGACAGGGCACACCTGTGAAGTGAAAACCATTTCCGGTGACTACCTCTTGAAGCTCATCAAGAGAATGCCAAGAGTGTGCAAAGCAGTCATCAAAGCAAAAGGTGGCTACGTTGAAGATATATTGATGATATTTTCAGTTGTTTCACACTTTTTTGTTAAGTATATAATTCCACATGTGTTAATTCATAGTTTTGATGCCTTCAGTGTGAATGTACAATTTTCATAGTCATGAAAATACAGAAAAATCGTTAAATGAGAAGGTGTGTTCAAACTTTTGGTCTGTACAGCATATATATATATATATATATATATATATATATATATATATATATATAAAATATATTCCTGCTCAAATAACACATCCTAGATCGGAAAAACACACTACAGGCTGATCCAACTTTGATGTAATGTCCTTTAAACAATTCAAAATGAGGCTCAGTATTGTGTGTGGCCTCCACGTGCCTGTATGACCTCCCTACAAAGCCTGGGCATGCTCCTGATGAGATTGCGGATGGTCTCCTGTGGGATCTCCTCCCAGACCTTGACTAAAGCATCCACCAACTCCTGGACAGTCTGTGGTGCAATGTGACGTTGGTGGATGGAGCGAGACATGATGTCCCAGATGTGCTCAATCGGATTCAGCTCTGGGGAACAGGCGGGCCAGTCCATAGCTTCAATGCCTTCATCGTGCAGGAACTGCTGACACACTCCAGCAAGAAATGCCACCCCACACCATTACTGACCCACTGCCAAATCTGTGAAGAGCACAGGGAGCCAGTGGCGACTTTGCCAATCCTGGTGTTCTGTGGCAAATGCCAAGCATCCTGCATGATGTTGGGCTGTGAGCACAACCCCCATCTGTGGATGTCGGGCCCTCATACCACCCTCATGGAGTCGGTTTCTAACCGTTTGTGCAGACACATGCACATTTGTGGCTGGCTGGAGGTCATTTTGCAGGGCTCTGGCAGTGCTCCTCCTGTTTCTCCTTACACAAAGGCGGAGGTAGCGGTCCTGCTGCTGGGTTGTTTCCCTCCTACGGCCCCCTCCACATCGCCTGGTAGCGTCTCCAGCCTCTGGACACTACACTGACAGAGACAGCAAACCTTCTTGCCACAGCTCTCATTGATGTGCCATCCTGGATGAGCTGCACTACCTGAGCATCTTCTGTGGGTTGTAGAGTCCGTCTCATGCTACTACGAGTGTGAAAGCACAACCAACATTCAAAAGTGACAAAAACATCAACCAGAAAGCACTGGTACTGAGATATGGTCTGTGGTCCCCACCTGCAGAACCACTCCTTTATTGAGGGTGTCTTGATAATTGCCAATAATTGCCATCTATTGTCTATTCCATTTGCATAACAGCATGTGAAATTGATTGTCAATCAGTGTCGCTTCCTAAGTGGACAGTTTGATTTCACAGAAGTTTGATTTACTTGGAGTTTTATTCTGTTGTCTAAGTGTTCCCTTTATTTATTTGAGCAGTATATATCTATTTATTCTAAAAAAATTACTGCAGCGTTCATGCTATTTATTACGACTCAGTTAACTTTGTGACTAACTATACAGCATCAAAAATACCAAAAAGCTTAAATCTCCAATGGAAACCGATAGCATCAGTGAGAACACGGCCTAAGCGTAATCTATAGGGAGAGGAGGTCATTATTCACTCCAGTTTCCTGTGGCCCCTCTGGCGTAGAGGTTGCTGCACGGTAGACTGCATTATGTGTTAAAGAGGAAAAACACTTTTACTTAGCGGGATGGGGGTCAATAATGGCACTCTGTCAGTTGAGGATTGCTCCCAATATCTGGTTGTGTTTCCTGAGAAGAGGCCAGAAGAGGCCAGAAGAGGACAGAAGAGGACTTACTGCACCTTAAGATCCCTAGGGGGAAAGGGATGGCCAAAGGCCAGAAAAGACAACAATTGACCCTACAGCAAAAAGGAAGAAGCAGAACCAGACCAACATCCGCCATTACATCAACTGTTATTTGAGAGGAAAGAGGAACATCATGGGGACCTCTCTGCCAATAACATCATACGGCAATACCGGCTGGTAAGTATAAATCCACCAAAGTAATAATAGCAGGAAAGTAGTAATACTGTAGGTATAGGGCAGTATTAATAGTGATAGGAAAGAGGAATAATACTGTAATAAGATAGCACAATGTTAATAACCATATCAAATAGTTAGATTTATAAAAACAAATTAAAATAACTCCAGTAGTACAATAATTAGTGTAATATTATATAACTTGTAATAACATTATTAGGTTTGATCTGGGGTCCTAGGACTGATCGCCTTTTCCCGGGGTCAAGAAGGAATTTTTCCACTGTGACACAAATTGGCTGAAGGTGTCCTGGGGTTTTTGCCTTCTTCTGGATCAACAGCTTAGGCATAGGGATTTTAGTAATACCATTATCAGAATCACAAGAATAATAAAAAAAAAATTGAATTTAAATTTCTTTAATTAGTTTTATAAGTTACAATTAATTGCATTAATGCAATAATAATAAATAGTAAAAATGGTGGTAATAATAATAATACAAAAAACTATTCCCAGTTACTAAGTTAGTGTAGTGTTAGTGTAGGGACCCATCTGAAGAGGTCGCCTTGATGTTGGCAGATGGGCTCGCACAATTTGCTCAAAATGTGCGCTAAGAACCTCATATTTCTATTTACAGGAGATCTAGCAATAATACCATTCAGGAGATAGATATCTGTGTACACACATTTTGTTATATACTTTTGTGCAGCACACCGTGCAGGTATACAGGTACAAGGCGATAGTGTTACAGTGATAATATAACTCAGTCTTAAGGATAAAATGCTGATAACTACAGATCCTGGAAACACATTCGAAACTAGACCTTGTAAGTAACTGGTTCCCAGCTAGTGGTGAATATGTATAGGGCAGTCCGGTACCAAGACCTGCTCTATAGGACACATTATCATCAGGCAGGTCGTGTCAGGGCTCTTCCAAGATCTTAGTAACAAAGAACTCAGATACATAATGTCTGGAAACACATCAACACCCATAAGCGAGAGTGTGCCACAACAGCAGCATAACTCCAAAATACATGTGAAACAGGAGACAAATGGAGCTTTTTAAATGCAAATAGAAAAATTCTTTATTAAATACATATTTGTATTTTAATGTACTTTACATGACTTTTTACAATCAAGTGTGGTTAGAGGAGAACAGACACTCTGATGAGTAACCAGCCAAGGGTAGTGAGGGTATAGATATATTAAAGTGCAAAATTGTATAAAAGTTCATAAACGCACAAGTCCACATATAGAGCAAACTGGCACAGGAAGAACCTTTTAAATATATGTAACCTGTAGAGAGGGGCAGACAATGCTGCTAAATGCCTCACGAATGGCCAGAGCCAAGCAGCAAAAACTAGTAACCCTCATAAGGTAGAGTGCCAAGGATGTCACTGAAATTGGACTTATGGTAAGTCACTTACCCAGAGGCTGGAGACCCCCCCCAATGGGATGGAAAAGGTGCCGTTGCAGCTTCCCAATGCGCGTTTCGTGTTGACCGTGCGTTGCTTTTTCAAGGGAAGGTACTAGAATTGCCCCTCTAGGACCTTCAAGTAACCGTAACAACCGGTCACATCGAATGTCATGTGACCGGCTGCAGTCCAATGGCACTGCTTAGAAAGGCGCATGTGCGTCCGGCAGGCCATGACCCCCCGCCGCACTCCCAGCGGTCAAGCCCGCAATGTGCGCACACCGCAGACAGTCAGCCGAGCCAGCTGCCGCAGTGCGCGCGTGGGCATAGAGACACCGAGAGGTGGCAGGGGGACGCGACCCCAGGAGGAGCATGCGCTCCACAGCGCCACCAATGGTAAGCAAACAAGAAAATTATCCATGTAGTGTAGTTATACTGACAGTGCATAACCAACCTGAACCCCATAAATATTAAAGGTGGAACGAATAAACAAAAACAAATAAGAAGAACATCAATTTTTAATTTGTTCCACAAAAGGGGGAGGAGACAGGTGTCAATCTTGAACATTTATCCAAGAAGAATGGTTTATGTCCCACCTCAGAAACGATCATCCCAGAGGTGATGTGCATTGTAGAATATGATACTAAGATGCTTGCAAAGGCCAATAATCGGAGACAAAAAAGGATCCTAAATAAAATACATATTACAAAAATTAATATAAACCCTCATAAAGAACCAATATATAAAATGGGGCAGTAACACAGACAAAGCAAACACCAAATCCACAAATGACAAAAAATGAGAATTGAGAAAAAGAAAAAAAGGGGGATAAAATAAAACCCTAAAAGAAAATATGGGGTAGGAGGGGTTAAAGAAAGGGGAAACAGAACTGAAGCAGAAAAAAAGGGAAAAGCAGGGGAAATAACATAATAACAAAATTGGACAATTCTTTAATCCTTAAGAAAACAAAGAGGTCATCTAGAGGAAAGAGGCAAAACTAAGACTCATTGAGGCCCTTGGGGGCCATGGTGTCAAGCGTAACGATCCATCGTGCAAGAAGTTTTTTTTTTATTGCCACCTCTTATCCCAAGGTGTATCAAATCGATACCCCTAATCATGAGGGATCGAGGGTCGCAGTTGTGGAATTCTTTAAAATGACGGGGAATCGTTTTAAGGTTCGAGGCATCGGTCACATGCCTCGCCGCATTAATGTCCCTAACGTGTTCGCGGACCCTGACTGAGTTCTCTGGAGGTGAGTCCCACATAGATGAAGCATAATAGATCACATTGCTGCTACTACACAAGATCCAATGTAGGCTCTTAAATTGTCGGTCACCTCCAGCAGAGTCAAAGGTCTTGCAGCGAAGTACATTCGTGCAGGCCAGGCAGTGGCCACAGGGGTAGCACCCCAGTGTGGTTTTGAAGGATGACAAAAACATACTGTTAGGAGGAACATAATGGCTCCTGACTATAAGATCGCTTAAATTGCGAGACCTTCTGGGTGTCAGACGGCTGCTCACCCAAGTGGTGAGCCAGACATGGTTCCGCACTCAGGATAGGCCAGTGTTTCATTAAAATTGCCCGCATATTATTCCACTCGCTATTAAATGTGGAAATAAAACGAATTTTGTCTTTCCCCGTGTCCTTTCTTCTACGTTGGTATAATAATTGGGATCTTGGGGTTGTTTTAGCCCTGGCATATCCTCTCTTGATAAAATGACGGCTATAGCCACGTTGTATAAATCGGGTCTGGAGGTCCTTTGCCTGTGCCTCAAACAGTTGGTTGGAGTAACATATCGGCTTCACCCGGAGGAACTGTCCAACCTGGATGGACCTTATGGTGGCGGGATCATGGGCAGACGAAGCATGAATAAGAGCATTGACTGCTGTTGTTTTTCTAAAGAGGTCAGTCTGGACAGACGACAGAGAGTCGACTCCAAGGCTGACGTCCAAGAAATCAATTTTCGTTGAGTGGTATTTATATGTTAAACGAATGTTTAAATTGTTTTGATTTAGTCTGTTCATGAAAGTCCAAAGCTGCTGCGCCGTACCTTTCCACAAAAACAAAATATCGTCAATATACAGGTGCCAGCACAGCACATGGTCAGTGACCCACACCCCCTCGCCACCAAAGATGTGTCTCTCCCATGAACTCAAGAAGAGATTGGCATACGAGGGGGCGCAGGCCGCACCCATGGCCGTACCGCGCCTCTGCAGGTAAAACAGGTTTTAAAAGTAAAAAAAATTGTGGTAAGTATAAAGCGCAGCAGCTCAAGGATAAACCCGCACAAAGGGCCGTCCAGGTCGGAGGCACCCCGGAAAAGGCGGACAGCCTACAAAACCAACATCATGTTCAATGCAAGTATATAGTGTCTCCACATCAGCAGTGACAAAAAGAGTATTATCATCCACAAAGATGCCGTCAAACCTAGTAAGGACGTCCGTCGTGTCATTGATAAATGAGGGCAAGGTCTCAACCAGAAGCAGCAAGATCTGCGGCAGAAGTGTGGCTGAATAACAGTCCTGCTCCTGCCTCAGCCGCCGACAGAGGAGCCAACCCTGATCCTGGCAGCTTAATCCATTGTATGACACAGTAGGGGGCTTCCACAGCATTTAGGCACTTTAGACAGGAGAGATCATGGTGCCGATGAGTTTTTATGGCAGCCGAGATCTAACAATGGACCCCATGACGGACATCTTACTGCTCCTATTAGACCCCGGCTGTGAAAAGGTCTATGAGGACACCGGTCAGACTTATGTCGCCTGCTCTGCACATATTAGAAATACCTAGGGCTGATTAGTTTGCCATTTGTAAATCTGATCCAGCAGCGCTGGGCTACCACTGACGTGATCAGGGCTATTGAGCTCCTAGATTGGGCAGAGGAGTTCAGTCTTCAGAAGGAGCTGGCCGAGGAGAGCGGAGCAACTTGCATGGGGCTGCTGCACAAGAAGCAACTCACAAAGTGGAAATTTACCCGGAGACGCGGTGCCCGGGCTGTGATCTGTCATGCAGGCTGCATAGTCGCTGCCTCCTAGGACCAGAACTTCACCCCTAACAGGCACAGCAGAGCTCGGGCAGCTGCAAGAGAACAGAGAGCAGCTGGTTAGTAACTGCTGCGTCTCCTGCAGCTCAGATAAGAGCCGTACAGAGCGGGGGTTCAGTAATTATGAATACGGGAAGTGTCTGCCCCTCACATGCCCTATATGGGGCCTCCAGAGGTAAAGTCTCCCCTGTAACCAGCGCTTCCTCCCACCTTCTCTGCTGGCATGCTCCATTGCTTAAAGGGGATGTCTGAAGAAAACAAGTTATCACTTACCCACAGGCTTGGTGATTACTTACTGATCGTGCGGTCTGACCGCTGCGAACCATCATCTGATCGGGAAGGAGTGGAAAGTCATGGATCAACTGCAGCTCCATTCATTCTCTATGGGGCTCCGGAAAAGCCGAGCTCAGCGCTTGGACGCCACATAGGGAATGAATGGAGTGGATCCTGGAGTAATAACATGTCCTCCTCTCCTCAGCTTTCTGTCTGTGTAAGTGGCTCAGCCCTTGTCTCCCCTTCTGCACTGGCTTCTGTGCTGCTCCCTGTGGACTTTCTCCTATGAGGAAGAGGAAACCCCTCTGCCCTTCTGCTCTCAGAAATGCTCCGGAAATGCTCCGGACTTTTTCCTGAGCGTTTCTGCATCTCCCTGGCAAAAAAAACGCATGCGGATTTTACATGCGTTTTTCCTGCCAGGGACAAGCGCAAGTGAACCGTTTTTCACATGCATTTCCGCATGTGGGTTGTCAAGCGCTTTCCAAGCGATTTTAGCATCACTTGGAAAGTGCTTGAAAACTTGGTCACACTATATAAATCCATGCAACCGGCATGGATTTATATAGTGTGACCAAGTTAATAGTTGAAAACAAATATTATAAATGGTAAAAAAAAAAAAAAAAACAACATTATACTTACCTTCTTATGGCCCCCAGTCTTTTCTCCACTGCGTCCGGTCTCTTGTACGTCTCGCGGTGGTGTGAAAGGACCTTCCATGACGTCATTTAGTCATGTGACAGGTCACGCGACCGCCGACGTCAGCGGTCGCGTGACCCGTCACATGACTAAATGACATCATGTCAGGTCCTTTTAGACCATCGTGAGCCGTACAAGAGACCGGACGCAGCAGAGAAAAGACCGGGGGCCATCAGAAAGTAAGTATAATGTATTTTTTTATTTTAAAATTATTATTTTTTTTTTTTTCTACAGGCACCATGGTACCTGGGGCTGGAGGAGAGTCTTCTCTTCTCCAGACCCGGGTACCATCCGCACATTGAATCGCTTAATGTCCGCATGTGCACATGTAGTCATCGGATATTAAGCGATTCAATGCAAGTCAATGGTGCCGAAAACGCCGCGATTACGCAAAATAATAGGTAGTGCTGCGGATTTTTCTGCACTGATAATCCACAGCGGAAATCTCTGCAGCATGTGCGCAGCACATGCGGTTTATCATTGGGGAACATTGCAGACCTTCTACCAAGCGTTTTTTTAAGCGTTTCTGCAGCAGAATTGCCGCTGCGGAAATGCTTAAAAACAGCATAGTGGGCACCCACCTACCACAGGATTGTGCAGCGTAAACCAAGGTAGTCCAAGGACCACAGGAGAGGGCAAGCCCTCTAGCACATAACAGTCAATAACTTTTGAGTGCAAGGCCCCTACCTGTAGATGTAGCACACGAACGACAAGAGTAAAATAGCCCTAGCTCAAGGGTGCAGAGTCAATGGCGATTATGGGTGTTGATCTAGAAAATTGATGAGGTTTGATGTCCTGATTGAACTTAGAATCGATCAAACTAATCCCCGCCCCACTGTCAAAAAAGTCAGAAATTACCACCATACTTTTGCCAAGATGGATCTTGAATGGTAAAAAAAATTGTGACCTACCCAGAGAGGAAATAAGTACACCCCCGAGTTACCAATTCCCCCCGCAACTCGGGCACCTTAGTTTTCTGGTGGGTGTTTAGGAAAAGCACACACACACGCACACACACACACACATACATACATACACACACACACACACACACACACACACTCACTCACCATCCCCGACTCCATTCCTCCTGCCTGCTCTGACTTCTCCATTGCAGCACTGCAGGCCGGGCGCGCACTGCGTGACGTCAGAGCTAGGAGACACGGCTGCACACAGGGCCGTGTCTCATAGCAGTGACGAGGCCGGGCCAGCACAGGGAAGTTAACTGCTGCAGTGCTGGCCCGGCCGATGAAGAAGTAGCGGCGGCAGCTGCTGGGGGAGTGGTCCAGGGCCCCCCCTCCCGCCACTGCTACCGGTATGTGCCACGGCAGCCCGCACATATAATGAGGGCAATCCGGCATTAGACACCCCGCCCGGAGCCGCGGGCCCACTGCAGGCTCGGGGCCCCGGGCGGTAGCCCGGATTGCCCTCATTATAATCCGCCTATGCTCATGACACTCCACAAACAAATCTCTCCTAAAGGTTCTAGGCACAAACAACCTCCCATGGGGAGTGTTAGATGGGGCATCATCTTGAGCTTTCAGAATCCCATCTTTCAAAACGAAGTCCAATGCCGCCACCACAACTCCTTTCTGTAAAATGCTCTACTCCTCCTCGGCACCGACCGTAGGAGAAAAGCTGCGAGATAAAGCATCGGCTTTAACATTCTTAGTACCAGGGATATAAGTAACAGAAAAATTAAACCGAGAAAAAAAAGTGCCCACCTAGCTTGACAGGCATTCAAGCGCTTGACAGCATCCAGATAGATCAAATTCTTATGATCTGTGAAAACCTGAATAGGAAATCTAGCACCTTCCAAAAAATTACGCCAATGTTCAAACGCGAGCTTAATAGCCAGCAACTCCTGATTTCCAACATCATAATTCAGTTCGGTTTCCGAAATTTTTTTCGAAAAAAATGCACAAGGATGTACTCCATCCCTGTTCTCCTGAGACAAAACTGCACCGACCCCCACCGATGAAGCATCGACCTCGACCAAAAAAGACTTGGTCTCATCAGGCTGCATAAGGATAGGGGCGGAACTGAACCTCTCCTTGAGATACACAAATGCTTCAATGGACTCAGTAGTCCACTGGACCGTATTCGCACCTTTCCTGGTGAGTTCGGTCAGAGGCTTAACAATTACAGAAAAATTCTTAATGAATTTCCTGTAATAATTGGCGAAACCCAAAAATCTCTGTATAGATTTCAAACCAATAGGACTAGGCCATTCATGCACAGCCTGAACCTTCACCGGGTCCATCTCAAAGCCCTCGCTGGAGACAATGTAGCCCTAAAAACTCTTGGCATTCTCTTGATGAGCTTCAAGAGGTAGTCACCGGAAATGGTCTTCCAACAATCTTGAAGGAGTTCCCAGAGATGCTTAGCACTTGTTGGCCCTTTTGCCTTTACTCTGCGGTCCAGCTCACCCCAAACCGTCTCGATTGGGTTCAGGTCTGGTGACTGTGGAGGCCAGGTCATCAGGCGTAGCACCCCATCACTCTCCTTCTTGGTCAAATAGCCCTTACACAGCCTGGAGGTGTGTTTGGGGTCATTGTCCTGTTGAAAAATAAATGATGGTCCAACTAAATGCAAACCGGATGGAATAGCATGCCACTGTAAGATGCTGTAGTAGCCATGCTGGTTCAGTATGCCTTCAATTTTGAATAAATCCCCAACAGTGTCACCACCAAAGCACCCCCACACCATCACACCTCCTCCTCCATGTTTCATGGTGGGAACCAGACATGTAGAGTCCATCCGTTCACCTTTTCTGCGTCGCACAAAGACACGGTGGTTGGAAACGAAGAACTCAAATTTGGACTCATCAGACCAAAGCACAGATTTCCACTGGTCTAATGTCCATTCCTTGTGTTCTTTAGCCCAAACAAGTCTCTTCTGCTTGTTGCCCGTCCTTAGCAGTGGTTTCCTAGCAGCTATTTTACCATGAAGGCCTGCTGCACAAAGTCTCCTCGTAACAGTTGTAGAGATTTGTCTGCTGCTAGAACTCTGTGTGGCATTGACCTGGTGTCTAATCTGAGCTGCTGTTAACCTGCGATTTCTGAGGCTGGTGACTCGGATAAACTTAACCTTAGAAGCAGAGGTGACTCTTAGTCTTCCTTTCCTGGGGCGGTCCTCATGTGAGCCAGTTTCTTTTTAGCGCTTGATGGTTTTTGCAACTGCACTTGGGGACACTTTCAAAGTTTGCCCAATTTTTCACACTGACTGACCTTCATTTCTTAAAGTAATGATGGCCACTTGTTTTTCTTTACTTAGCTGCTTTTTTCTTGCCATAATACAAATTCAAACAGTTTATTCAGTAGGACTATCAGCTGTGTATTCACCAGACTTCTGCACAACACAACTGATGGTCGCAACCCCTTTTATAAGGCAAGAAATCCCACTTATTAAACCTGACAGGGCACACCTGTGAAGTGAAAACCATTTCCGGTGACTACCTCTTGAAGCTCATCAAGAGAATGACAAGAGTGTGCAAAGCATTCATCAAAGCAAAAGGTGGCTACTTTGAAGAACCTAGAATATAAGACATATTTTTAGTTGTTTCACACTTTTTTGTTAAGTATGTAATTCCACATGTGTTAATTCATAGTTTTGATGCCTTCAGTGTGAATGTACAATCTTCATAGTCATGAAAATACAGAAAAATCTTTAAATGAGGTGTGTCCACACTTTTGGTCTGTACTGTAATATATATATATATATATATATATATATATATATATATATATTGTAATGCAGCGGCTTGCGGCATTACTGTAGTGGTCCAGGGAGTGTGTTTTGACTGACCATGTACCTCCCCCTCAGGTGACTGATCACATGACTGTGACTGACATCATCACAGGTCCTGTGTGCACAGAAGGATATATAAATCCTGCTGGTTTGAAACAGAGCAGAGTGTGAGGCCTAGTGTGGCCTGAAGAGAGAGCCAGGCCTGGTGAAGCCTGGTGAAGCCTCATGTAGTCCTGGAGGGCGAAGGCTGGATCCCTGGGTGTGTGTGGGATGCCAGTAGCCTTGGACGGAGTGAGGCCTGGTGAGGCAAGAAGACTCGTCCTTGTGTATGGGACTCTACTAGCCTGAAGGCAAAGGCTGGATCCCTGGGTTTGAGGATACCAGGAGCCTTGGAAGGCAAGAAGCAGCTGACACCAGACAAAGGTAAAGCGGTGTGTTATATGGACATTTGTGGCGCCCTGCTACGCATTGGTGCCACAGATCCCAGAGGGGTGCATGGACAGATTTCTCCACAAGAGGTCCTTACAGCATACACACACCTCCATACTACCACCTCAGACCACCAGAGGGAACCCAGATAGGGATATAAATACGGAGGGTGGAGTTAGGCAGCTCAGAACAGAGTTCCTGCTCAGAGTCACAGAGAGACAGTTCTCAGTCAGTTTCTAGTTCAGACTCAGTGAACTCAGAAAGCTCAGAATAGTGAGCCTAAGGCGTGCCGACGCCACAAGAGCGGTGAAGAAGCAGCCAGCCAGCTGCTAGTGTGTAGCCTAGTGAGGGCCCCGAGTAGGCTGAAGGCTAGTAGAGTGGGTAGCATTGGGGGCAGAGGAGCTTTACCAGCTCACCCCAGAAAACATATACCAGACACCGGGTCCGCGTCTACAGGGCCATATATTCCCCTGTAGAGACAACCGGAATCCCCTGGAAGACTTCAGGTCCCAGGATCACCCAAGAGCTGATACGTACCAGAGCCAGGAGACACGAAGGCCCCTCAAGTAGGGAGTGTGGACTCCAAGAGAAGGCCCTACAACAAGGTCAGCCGGTGCAGGACAGAGAACAAGTTAGGCCTAGCTCCAGGCAGGTCAGAAACTTACCAAGCAAAGGCAAGAAACAGGTGGCCCTTCACCAGCTCACTGGGGAGAGTCCTGATATGCACCCCTCACCCTACAGTGCTCCGGATTGTGCCTTGAATACCACCAGTAAAAGGTACTGAAGTGACTATCGTGTGTGTCCCTGTTCTTACTCTGACCTGGCTGGGTCCCCTCTGTCCTGCAACCCTTGCTTCCCCTCTGCCCTGAGGCCCTGCTCCACCTGTGGGGGAGCCATACCATCTTAGCTGCCAGAACACTGGCCTCAGAGGACTGCTGCAGCGCTGGTGGTCCTCACCAGAAACCACAGGTGGTGTCACGAACTTTCATTATCCCCTTTTTTAGAAGAGACCCCAGGGTACGGGCCCGGGAGCTGACTACCGCGACATCCCCTAACACCAGGCATCAAGGCCCGGGCGCCGAGTCGTCCCCATCCCCTGGGTGCTACATGCTCTTGAAACTGGCGTGACGAACAGGATTGCGTGCCCGCGGCAACGGAGGAAGTTGTGCCCGTTGCCACCGGGTACTGTGCACCTTTAACAATAAACTGTATATTGACTGTGGCGAAGATTGCCGCCATTGTTACGTCACCACGCAAGAAGAAGGGCGTAACCGCGGAAAACTTGGAGGCATACGTGGAGAAGCGCGCGAAGCCCGAGACACGCCCCACGCACTGACGCAGCGTCAGGTCCTGGCAGGAAGCCCCAGCGAGCGCTCTGACGGAGGACATAAAGTGACGCAAGGTCCTAGCGAAAGACCGTCACCTGTGGAGCTGCGGCCTACAGAAAAGAAGGTAGGCCACGGTTCGCTAGGGGGACGCCAGGATGTCGCAGCAGCAGCCAGACTCCGGGGCCCAGGCTAACAGCCCCGATAACCCACCCGCGGGCACCGCCGCGCAAGACGGAGCAGCCGCTCCATCACCAGGGCCTGTAGCCCCTATCGTACCCATGACCCTACCGTACATACCTTGAGCGAAGTGGCTCCCCCAGTGTAGCGGCAAACCAGACATCCTGTCTGGATTCAAGCGGAAATATGCAGCACACTGGACATGTACTCTATAACGGGCAAACAAAGAGCCTCTGTTGTTTTGGGACAATTGACGGGTGCTGCGGAGAGGGAAGTAGAGACTTGGTCGGCCGCAGACCAGGAGTCAGTGTCCGCCATCTTTAAAAAGCTACAGACTGTCTTTGAGGACCGCACTGAGACAGACCTCCGGATGAGGTTCTACAACTGCTCTCAGAAACCGGAGGACAGTGTTCGGGACTATGCCTGCCGTTTACAAGGGGCCCTGCGAGCTCTGAAACAGGTTAGTCCAACCAGCATAACTGATGAAAGTAAAATGCTAAAAGAACAGTTTGTCCGGGGGCTGAGGTCCCAAGAGGAGAGCAGGACTGTGCGTTGGTGGTCCTTGGATCATCCAGATGCTACCTTTGACACCCTTAAGAACATGGCTATAAAGGGACTGCAACCCCTGGAAACAGCAGATACTGCTATCCAACGTTACCAGGGTAGGGCCACTCCAACGCCCGTAGCATCCACCTTTTCCCTGCTGGCCACTGAAGCCAAAGTGCAAGCAGCACCCCCTAGTGAGCTGGACAGTCTGCGCTCAGAAGTGTGCCAGCTGACTAAAAACCTGGCCACTGTGATGAGTGCCCTGCAGCTACGGATGGAGCCTGAGACGGAGGGAAGGATCCTGCTAGCCGACTGCCCTGAGGATGTCCCCTGGATGAGAGGGAGGAGGAGGATGCCGCCGCCCCGGAGGAGGACAACGCCGCCCCGGAGGAGGACAATGCCACCCCGTGGAAGGACCAACAACCAGCGCCACCCTCAACGAGAGTTTGTCTGCCACCGCTGCCAGAAGGCAGGCCACACAGTGCGCAATTGTCCTTTAAACAAGCAAACCCTGGGTCCGAGGGCCAACACCCAGGAATAGACTCAGCAGGCCCCTCAGACTGGCACAGCAGGTTCGTGGGAGGAAGACCTTTCCTGTCCACAATCCTGGACAGCATTGCGATACCTGCCCTGCTGGACACTGGATCTCAGGTAACCATAATGCTTGATGCCCTTTACAAGAGATTCTGGTCCATGGACAATCTCCAACCTCCAGATCCAGATCTCTCCGTTTATGCCTCCAACGGCCTCCCTCTTAACCAAGTTGGGGTTAAGGATGTGGCGGAAAAGGTGGGGAGAGTGGAGCTGAAGGACCAGGGACTCATTGTAGTAGAGACTATCTCTGATGAGAATGGACTGTATATGGTACTAGGCACTAACATTGTTGGTAACTGTTTGGAGGAAGTGTTGTTTTTGCTCCAACAGCTCGCTAACGCTGCCAGACCCGGGCTTGAGGAGAGTGATCCAGAAAGAGATCCGAGCCCTGATGTACCAGCAGCAAGTAAAGCTATCCGGTGGTGAGATTGGTAATGTGCGGGTAACAGACCCGATACCCATTGTGATTCCCCCAATGAGTGAAATGCTTATTTGGTGTAGAGCAGCATTAGGTCTCAAAGGAGAGAGCTACCAGGCGGTAGTAGAATCCCTTAGCTCAAAGCACAGACCTACACTCTTAACTGCCAGAGGGGTAGTGGATGTACGCAATGGGAGGGTGCCCATCCGTCTTCTCAACTATGGGGAAGACGAGGTCAGATTACCACGTTATGCCACTGTTGCCAAGTTACCCGCTGTAAATAACAACTCCATTCACATGGTGGAGTCCTTAACCTCCCCAGACCAAGTGGAGGATAATGACCCGGCAACCCAGGTGGAGGATTGGTGTCAACAGATCCATGTTGGGACAGACACCACGCCTGTGTCATGGTACATAGTTTTCCCTGTCCTACATTTCTGTATAAAATGTCATGATGTGATGTAAGTACCCATGGCCTTTCCCAGATCTTTGTTCCTCAACCATAATTTAACTTGGGCTTGTGTCAACACCGCTAGAGGACTCCCCATTGTTCTCTTAAGCAGGGGGAGAACTCACAGTACACATCTTTATAGACACATCGGAGCCATGCCATGGACTAAACCATCGACTAGGAGGGGGGAAACCTCTCCTCCCCAACCCTTGGGCTGTTCCCGGTAGCCCAAGACAATGGACTTATGCGTGACCAGTGTTGTGCTGGGAGATCTCTGGAGGAAGAAGAGTGGGGGCTCTTAGCTGCGGCAAGACCTCATGCCCATTGGTGATTGTGGACTTATTATGGACCTTAGGAATAACATGGATTTTTGATTTGGTATGCTGCCCGCCTTAATAAACTCCGTTGGATCGTTCTTAGTCCGGTGGTCTCTTCTTGCTCTGCCGCATACCCCGTCACAGCCTGCCCACGAGAAACAGGGGGTACACCGGGTGGTACAGGAATACGCACAGGTATTCTGCAAGCACCCACCCATCAAAGAAAGTTACAGGCCTATACCTCAAGCACACTACTAGAAAGCCAAGGAGATGTTGCATGACATGAAGAAGGCAGGGGTAGTAAGGGATAGTTGTAGTCCCTGCCCAGCTCCCCTAGTGCTAGTCAGGAAGAAGGACGGAAGCATGTAAATGTGTGTAGATTACAGACAAGTAAATCGCGTTACACATAAGGATGCATACCCTTTACCACGTATAGAGGAATCCCTGGCTGCCTTGTAGTCTGCAAATTATTTTTCCACCCTTGACCTCATTAGTGGGTACAGGCAAGTAGCTGTGTCTGAGGAGGATCGGAAGAAGACAGCCTTCACCACCCCGATGGGAATCTGCGAATTCAACAGTATGCCGTTTGGACTCTGCAATGCCCCCGGAACATTCCAGAGATTGATGGAGTGCTGCCTGGGACACCGCAACTTCGAGACAGTGTTACTATACCTGGATGACGTGATAGTGTACTCCAAGACGTATGAGGACCACTTGAAGCACCTGGCCTTAGGTATTTGAGTTGCTGTCCCGGTATGGGATGAAGCTGAAGCCCTCAAAATGCCACCTGCTCAAGAGAAAGGTACAGTACCTGGGGCACATTGTCAGTCCAGAAGGAGTAGCACCAGACCCGGAGAAGGTCACTGCCATCCAGAAATGGCCAGAGCCGAAGAACCTCAAGGAGGTGCGTCAGTTCCTGGGACTAGTAGGATACTACCGGAGGTTTGTGAAAGATTACATCAAGAAAGCAGCGCCTCTGCAAGACCTCCTGGTAGTACAGTCCCCCAAAGGCAGAAATCCCCCGTTCCACTGGGGTAAAGAGCAAGCTGAATTATTCAAAGAGATGAAGGAGATCCTGACTGGCGAAGAGATCCTAGCCTACCCTGACTACAGCCAACCGTTCCTGCTGTATACTGATGCCAGCAATGAAGGATTAGGAGCTGTCCTAAGTCAGAAGCAGAATGGGCAAGAGAAAGTGATCGCATACGCAAGTAGGAAGCTCCGTCCGACTGAGAGGAACCCAGAGAACTATAGCAGCTTCATGTTAGAGTTCCTGGCCCTGGTCTGGGCCATCACTGAACGGTTCAAGCACTACTTAGCCTCCAGCAAGTTCACTGCCTACACTGACAATAACCCCTTGACCCATCTTGAAACAGCCAAGCTAGGAGTCATGGAGCAACGGTGGATGGCTCGGCTGTCAAACTACCAATTCACAATTAAGTACCGGGCGGGCCGCAAGAATTCCAACGCCGATGCCCTGTCTAGGATGCCTCACCAGTCAGACACTGAAGAAGAAGTCGATGACCAGGAAGAGATTGAACTACATGCCTTTCACCGGAATGGGATGATCCACGAGCAACGAGCCTCCATGTGGCAGCATGGAAGACGTTAAACCCTTTGCCTCACCACAGCTGGAAAGAGACCCAGGACAGCGACCCGGTTGTCAGCCGTATTAAGGAGCTGATAACCCAAGAAGGTTCCTCCCTGGAGTAGGATGCATCTCTTCAAGCAAAACAGCTCTGGATCGGGAGAAGCTGTGCCGGATGTATGTCAACCCAAAGACCCATGAGATGGTATGACAGATAGTGGTCCCCAAGACAGACATCTGTGACGCCCTCCCTGAGCGAAGGGTTTACTCGGTACCAGGCCAATGTATGTTGGTGGTGGGATGTCGTCGTGGCCGTGACCCGATCCGTGCCCAGGGCTGTCACATGAACAATGGGCTTATTTGAGTAGTAAAGTTTGACTACGACACCTGTGGTGTCTGGTGAAGGCCACCAGCACTGCAGCAGTCCTCTGAGGCCGGAGTTATGGCAGCGGTGTTGGTATAGCTCCCCACAGGTGGAGCTAGGCTTCAGGGCAGAGTTTGTGGAACAGTGTGGAGGGAATGGTGGGTGCGGTGCCGCTCAATAAAGACAGATGGAGGCAGTAGATGAAGTCATCCCGGTCTTTTACTCACGTTAATGAATGGGGCAGCTGCAAAGCTTCACTCTGCCTCTTGCGGCGCGCTGAGGCCACCAGGTAGGGGTTCGGCATTCTACGGGTAGATCAGGAGCACCTATCAAGACCCCGCTCCAGAATGTTCCTTTTTGGTAGTAAGTTCTCCCACTGAGTCCTTTCCTGACAGTATGTGATGTGAACGTGGTGTAAGGCTGGGTCCCACTGGATAAACGCAGGTGGTGAGTTACAGGTGGCGACTCCGCTCCGTCTGTATCCCCATGGGAAACCTCTCAGCCTCCGGACTTCTCCAACAGTGACATAAAGTACAAAGTCAGATATCGGGGGCCGGTCACCCCTTTTGCGGCAGGAGTCCCTCTGACTAGGCCAGAGTGAAGAATACAGGTGGCGGCTCTGCTCCATCCGTATCCCCCTGGGATCCTTTTGCTTGTGGAGCCTCTCTCCTCTGCTCCCCTCCAAGGCCTTCTTAGTTCAGGACCCTGACCAGGGTAGAGTGCTCTAGTTACCTCCACCCTGCCCCTCGTCTCAAGGCCAGAGAGCGAGGGCCGTGACTCTTCAGCCAGCTACAGACACTTGCTGAGCCCCAACTGAAGAACTCACAATCAAAGACCTTGAACTTAAGATAGCTGGCTATTTTATATGCTCCTATTAAGTGCTTCAGTAAGTGTGTCCTCCACCCTCACCAACTACATGGTTCCCCCTCACTTTGGTTCTCCCCATCTCCACTATCCTGGCCCGGGGCAGCACCCTGGTGCTATATGGCCCCGTACAGAACTGGAGTGGTGTAGTGTTGAATGCGAAGGTGGGGTCCTGTGTGATGCTCCATCCTTACCTGTAGGAGGAGATACCACACCTCTTTATGAGGTGCAGTACCTCTGTGGCAACCGAACCCTCAGGGGCGCCACACATCCAGATGGTGTTGGAGGCCTACCACGATCAGGCGGGACACTTTGGCTGGAAAAAGCTAGAGACCCTGCTGAATTGTCGATTCTACTTGGTGGGAATGCGCAGCTCCATTGAGAGGTGGTGCCGAAACTGTGGACCCTGTAGCCTCAGAACAAAAGACTACAGCAGTCAGAAGGCTCCCCTGCACCCCATCAAGACGACTCGGCCCTTAGAGATTGTGGCCCTGGACCATGTCAAGCTGGCACCCAGCAGGTCAGGGTACTCCTATGCCCTGACCATGGTGGATCACTACTCACGTTTCCTGGTGGTCGCCCCCGTCAAAGACCTGACGGCAGAGACAGCAGCAAAGACGTTCCAAGCGTATTTCTGCAGACCCCATGGATACCCTGAGCAGGTGCTGACGGACCAAGGCCCGGCCTTTGAGGCCGAGCTGTTCAAACAGTTCTGCCATCTGTATGGGTGTAAAAAGATAAGAACTACACCGTACCACCCCCAAGCCTATGGTCTCTGTGAAAAGATGAACAACATCGTCATCGACCTGCTGAAGACCTTACCACTTGAGGAGAGAAATCAGTGGCCAGACCTACTACCTGACCTGGTAGATCTGTACAATCACATACCTGTAAGTTCCACCAATTGCACTCCAGCCTATCTCATGCGAGCAAGACCAGGAAAGTTGCCTATGAACCTGGAGCTTGGTGTTGTAGAACCAGAAGCAGATGTAACCACTGAGGACTGGGACACGTCCAGACAGGAGCAGTACAGAAGAGTGTCGAATACAGTCTCACTCGGGTGAGAGACAAGCAGGAAGCCCAATACAATAGAGGTGCACCAGCAGAACCCTTCACACCTGGAGAGGTAGTGTTAAAAAGAAAGAGAAGAAACCACAAACTTGATGACCAGTGGGAGAGAGAACCCTACACTGTGTTGAATTCAAGATTTGATTATAAAAAGACTTGTCTGATTAGCAAAGATGGGGGAAGAACAACTGCAACGATATCTAGAGACCACCTGAAGTTGTGTCCAGACCTGCTAAAGCCCCAAGAAGAAGTGCCGCTTATCATACCGGAGGAGCCTAAAGAAGCAGTAATACGCACTGAATTAGGAGATTTCCCGGCAGATTGGCCTCAACTAGAAGGAGCATTGATAATACCTGTGCTCCACTTCTTCCAACAGCCAGAAGGTCTGTGACGCCTCGCTTCCTGGCCCTACCCTGAGAGATGGGGGTACTCGGAACCGGGCCTCCTGGTGTACGGTGGATGCATTCATGGCCTAGGCCCGGTCCGTGCCCAGGGTCGTCACAGTAAAAATAAGGGCCAGGAGGGACGGTGGTAATCGAGTGGATGTAATGACTACGCCACCTGTGGGGCCTGGTGATTCGCCACCAGCGCTGCGGCAGTCTTCTGAGGCGCGATGTCGTGGCAGCAGAAGATGGTACTACTCCCCACAGGCGGAGCAGGGCCTCAGGGCAGAGAAGACGGATCAGGGGGGTCGTAGTGGGTAGTGCGGTGTGGTGTGGCGCTGAAATGAGGAACCGGAGGCAATGGATGCAGTCTTCCAAACTTTACTCTCGTTGTTAGGTGTCAGCTGCAAGGCTTCTCCTTGCTCCTCACGGCACGCTGCGGCCACCAGGAAGGGGTTCAGCACACTCCGGGTAGTTCGGGTGCATCAATCAGGACCCCCTGCACCAGAGTGTTCCTAGACCTTCCCACTAGGTCCTCTCCTGTCCGTATGTGGTGCGTGTTACAAGGCTGGGTCTCCCTCTGGCTATACACAGAACAAGGGTATGTGTGGCGACTCCGCTCCGTCCGTTACCCGGCGGGATCCTCTAAGCCTCCGGGCTTTTCTGACTAGGACATGAAGTAGCAAAGCCAGATATCGGGGGCCGGTACCCCTTTTGCTGCAGGAGTCCCTCTGACTTGGCCAGAATAGTGAGGACAGGTGGCATATGCCGCTCCGTATGCATCCCCCTGGGATCCTTTTGCCTGTGGAGCTTGTCTCCTCTGCTCCCCTCCAGGCCTTCTTAGGTAGGGACCTTGACCGGGTAGAGACAGCCTTTAACTCTAGCCCGCTCCTCGCCTCAAGGCCAGAGAACGAGGACCATGTATCTTCAATCAGCTGCAGGTTCCACCGGAAAGCCACGTTCAGTGATGAAGACCACAATCAAAGGACCATGAACCTAAGATGGTCGATGATTAAATATGATTGAATGAGTTCAACCGGGCGCCACATTCCCCCCTGGTGAAACACAGCACGTCCGCGGGCTGAAAAGAGAGCAAAGCATTGGTATAGACTTTTTAAATTTTTGCTTAACAGTAAAACCATCTTCCCTTTATGGGAGGCTCAATTCTTCAATGTTGCAATAATATATATACAATATAAATATAGAAAAATATTAAGTGACAGTTCTGTAGAAAACATTGTAGAATAGAGTCAGTTCAGCAGCATGAGGGACCTGTCCCAAACCCTAAACGTAGGCCCTGGGGTGGCTGCAGGGCATGGAGATGCTGGGTTGGACCTCCAGGAGAGCCACTGCAGACAGGTTTTGCTTCCGAGGTCTGAGGTAGTAGTAGAGCGGTCTTGCATAAAACCAATAGGGAGCACCTAAAGAGATGCAGAGCTATTTACAAAGTGAGTCTGTCTACTGCTTAGTGTCCGCAGGGACAAATGTCTCTTTAAACCAGGAGGAAAAACAAAATAACAACTTAAAACAGTAACTTAGTCAACAGGGAAGTACATCCTCCGGGGCTGCTCAGAAACGGTATCCCCACTTAGGAAAAGGCTCATTCTTGCCACCTGAGCCTGACCGGTCCTCTGTGGGCAGGGGAGCGGGGGCATCCCCTTTGAACACCCTGTGGACGTCCAGGGCGTACTACCCACGCTCCCTGTGGTGGCGGGTGTAGGACACCAAGTCGCCCGGGTAGAGGTTCCGGTCAGGGTGGCCTTGCTCCAGTTGTGGCTCGACGTCCCGCCGATTCACGAAAATGTCCCGGTGGAACTGGGAGCTGCGAATGAAGCCCCATCCGGCCTCCTGGTGGAATCTGACTATCAGGCCTTCCTCCCGGGGGCTTGGACGGGTGGCCTCTGCCTGGCGGGCCTGTGACTTTGAGGCCTTGGTCCGCACCTCCAGGCGCTCACAGCGGACATCTGTTTGGCGTCGCTCTTTATCAAATTGGAGGAGCTGCCTTCTGCACATCTCCTCCCTCCTCCACGCTGCAGCCCGGGTCTCCTGGGGAAGCCCATCAGGTCCCCCCCCCCTGGTTGTCCCAGGCCATCTCTTCTGCCGCCGGGCAGGTGACCAGGGGCGCGGGTAGCGGCGTCAGCAGGGGTTGCTGCTGGTCCTCGACCAGTACGGACCAGTCCGGGTTGGAGCTGGGAGTCTCCTCAGTAAGGGCAGGAGGTTGGCCGGGAGTCGGGAGACACAGCAGGCCTCCGGTGGTGGCGGTAACTTGGGCCTCCAGCTCCGGAGCTAGAAGCTGCTCCCACTGGATGGCGCCCGGGGACAAGGGTGCCGGCAGGATACTCAGGAGAGGTACAGTACGCCCTGCGCCTGGGACAGGGATTTCTTGCTTACCCGCTCCTGGGCTGCACGAGGCCTCCTGGGTTTCCTCTGTCTGGGCTACGGTTCCGCTGGACAGGCTTGCAGAGCTCTGGTGGCGGGCCCAAATCATGCGGAGCACCTCCTCTCGCCACTCTCCAGAGACCAATCGTTGCGCCTCTGCGATCCTCCTGGTGAGGTCCTGCGCTTCCTCGCGGAGGAACTCGGCTTCCTCCGGGGTCAAGTGGATTCCTCCCATGCCACGGAAGGTAGCAGCTTGTGGGCCAGCGCTGGAGGTTTCGGGAGAAATCTCCTCGGCGGCGTCCATCACTGCTGCAGGGTGCGGCGAGTCTCGGATTGTTGCGGCCACACCTCGTTGTTGCCTTCGTCTCCTCCTCTTTTCGGGGCGGCTGGCTGACAGGCACTCCCAGGGACATCCCATCTGCTTTGATGGACATTACCTTGCGGAGTGTCTCCACTGCAGGGGGCGGTCTGCACTTCAGAGTCCCTCTGACTAGGCCAGAATAGTGAGGATAGATGGCGTATGCCGCTCCGTCTGCATCCCCCTGGGATCCTTTTGCCTGTGGAGCTTGTCTCCTCTGCTCCCCTCCAGGCCTTCTTAGGTAGGGACCTTGACCGGGTAGAGACAGCCTTTAACTCTAGCCCGCTACTCGCCTCAAGGCCAGAGAACGAGGACCGTGTATCTTCAATCAGCTGCAGGTTCCACCGGAAAGCCACGTTCAGTGATGAAGACCACAATCAAAGGACCATGAACCTAAGATGGCCGTTGATTAAATATGATTGAATGAGTGTAACCTAAAGTGCGTCCTCCACCCTCACCCACTACATGGTCCCCCCTATCTTTTGGTTCCCCCCATCTCCTCTCTCCCGGCTGGGGCAGCACTATGGTGCCTTAAAACCCCCCTCAGGACAGGAGTGGTGTAGTGTTGAATGGATCGCTGAGTCCTGAGAGGTGCTCCACCCTTACCTCAGAGAGGAGATACCACACCTCAGTCTGAGGTGCAGTACCCCTGTGGCGACTGAACCGTCAGGGGCACCACAGACCCTCCACAGCAAGTTGAACCTTTAAGTGCTGCAGAAGAGCCAGCTCCAGAAGAATCCCCGGGTGAAGGATCCCCGGCAGGAGAAGAGCAAGAAGGCCCAGCCAATGCTACACTTGCCAGGCCCAGAGAGAGGTTAAGGCAGATTTACAATTCCATCACATGTAGAGCAAACCGGGTAGCTGAAAATACAGATACCACACAGGCCACTGCACTACGCAGATAAACACGTAACACGAGAGGTCAACCCCCTATCAAATATACTGAATAGTTAAACTTCTGACAAGTGTAGATAGTTACCTCTGGGGTATTGTATAATATTGTATTATATTATATTGTGTGTCATATTGTGTCTTTTTCTATGTATGCATATTAACTTATATTTTTCCCTAATGGACAATTCAAGTGATATGGACACTTACCCCATTTACTTCCCATTACCCGTATGGGTACTTAAGAACTCTGTGGCTGAGGACTTTGTGCAGCCCAAAGACTTTTGCCTGTAAATATTTGCACTCCCTGGAGTGCCCCTTTGAGCAACCTCTCCGGAAGAGACTTGGACTTTCAAGGTTGCTTATTGCCCTGTATATATCTATTTATTACTTACCTATGTTTATATGCAATGTTTAAGAACTGAGCCTCCCATAAAGGGAAGAATTGTTATGGTTATTGTTATTGTTTATAAAATTTACTTCAGCCCGGGAGTGCTGAGCTTTGCTAGGGGAAAATGTGGCGCCCTGCTACGCATTGGTGCCACAGATCCCAGAGGGGTGCATGGACGGATTTCTCCACAAGAGGCCCTTACAGCATACACACACCTCCACCCTACCACCTCAGACCACCAGAGGGAGCCCGGATAGGGATATATATACGGAGGGTGGAGTTAGGCAGCTCAGAACAGAGTCCCTGCTCAGAGTCAGAGAGGGACAGTTCTCAGTCAGTTTCTAGTTCAGACTCAGTGAACTCAGAAAGCTCAGAATAGTGAGCCTAAGGTGTGCTGACGCCGTAAGAGCAGTGAAGAAGCAGCCAGCTAGCTGCTAGTGTGTAGCCTAGTGAGGGCCCCAAGTAGGCCAAAGGCTAGTGGAGTGAGTAGCATTGGGGGCAGAGGAGCTTTACCAGCTCACCCCAGAAAACATATACCGGACACCGGGTCCGCATCTACAGGGCCATATATTCCCCTGTAGAGACAACCCGGAATCCCCTGGAAGACTTCAGGTCCCAGGATCACCCAAGAGCTGATACGTACCAGAGCTAGGAGACACGAAGGCCTCGCATGCAGGGAGTGTGGACTCCAAGAGAAGGCCCTACAACAAAGTCAGCCGGTGCAGGACAGAGAACAAGTTAGGCCTAGCTCCAGGCAGGTCAGAAACTTACCAAGCAAAGGCAAGAGACAGGAGGCCCTACACCCGCTCACTGGGGAGAGTCCTGATATGCACCCCTCACCCTACAGTGCTCTGGATTGTGCCTTTAATACCACCAGTAAAAGGTACTGAAGTGACTATCGTGTGTGTCCCTGTTCTTACTCTGACCCGGCTGGGTCCCCTCTGTCCTGCAACCCCTGCTTCCACGCTGCCCTGAGGCCATGCTCCACCTGTGGGGAGCCATACCATCTTAGCTGCCAGAACACCTGCCTCAGAGGACTGCTGCAGCGCTGGTGGTCCTCACCAGAAACCACAGGTGGCGTCACGAACTTTCATTATCCCCTTTTTTAGAAGAGACCCCAGGGTACGGGCCCAGGAGCCGACTACCGCGACATCCCCTAACACCAGGCATCAAGGCCCGGGCGCCGAGTCGTCCCCATCCCCTGGGTGCTACGTGCTCTTCAAACTGATATAGTTACTTTGCTGAAGGCTGTAACTTGAGCCAAGTGGGCATGTCTGCCACTGGAAAGGTCTCCTGGATGTTATGTGTATAACCATGCCGGTGAGCCACTGAGATAGACTATGTTATGTGCAGTTATGAAGTGTAATAAACTTCTGGATGTCGTGTTACTGGAAAACGTGGCATGTATGCTTTAATTGACCCGGTGAAGCGAGTGTCCCCCAGCGGGATGAATAGCGCTACTGTGACACCCCAGGGGTCTGGTTGCCACAGTGATAGAGATATTACGTCTGAGAGCAGGTGGGAGGTCTCTTGGTCAGGGATCCTATGCATGCCACACCTCCTGCCCAGTCCTGGGAGGGGAAGAACTTCCCCTATATAAACCTAGGGCTGAGGCAGGGTGAGTGAGTAGAGAAGAAGTAGAGACAGAGAAGAGAAGCAGATCTAGGAAAAGAACATCAGGAGCTCTGTGGGAGCAGTGCTATAAGGAGTCAGGGGCTGGCAGCTGCAGAGCTCGCCCTGACTGGGAAGCTATCACCGGACCCGGAGTCCGAGGCTGTGGGGACTAATCTTTACCCAGCAGCAGAAACCGCCCGGCAGGGAATTTCAGGTCCTCTGGCCAAGAAACACGAAGGCACGGTCACACGCGTGGGACCAGCACTGCCGTCGTGGAGCGGACGCCACTAGAAGGCCCCGAGTCACCGGCCATACGGGTGAGCACCACACAGTACACTCAGGGACGTGGGCTACTTATACCCGCCTCTAGCAAGGTAGCCAGAAGAGTACAGTCAGTTTGGGAGGCCTACATCTCCGCCTGGCCAGAGGAGATCCCATCTGCTCAAGGACTGACCAGGCCCCGTTCGTTAGCCAGTACTCCGGGGGGGTCTATCTTTATCACCAGTAAAGACCCTGAACTACACCGCATCGTCTCTGAGTGATTCCTGCTCCCCCATCATCCACGTCGGCTGCCCTGAGTCCATACCCCTCCCGTTGGGGGTGATACTATCACGCTGCACAATCCTACCACCGGCCTCAGCGGTCTGCCCTGCAGCGGCAGCTCCTTCGCTGCATTCAACGGGTGGCGTAGTCGTCCAACACCTACCGCTAATACAACGCTACTTAGTCTGACTCCCTGGGCACGGACCGGGTCACCGCCACGAGACTACAACCCTCAACAGATCCGGCTCCGGGTAAGCTCCTGCATGCGCAACGCTGTGCGACATAGGCCCAGGGGTGCGTCAACTTTTGGCGTAGTCGGCAGGATCTCGTGCCCGCAACCACCGGGTACTGCGTGCCTGAAAATGACTGTTCAAACTTACCAGTGGTGAAGATTCCCGCCATCCGTGGAGGTTTCCCGCCATCCGGCGCCATCTTCTACCTTCTTCCCGCCATCCGCGAAGTTTTCCCGCCATCCGGCGCCATCTTCTGCCTTCTTCCCGCCATCCGTGGAGTTTTCCCGCCGTTGGACGCCATCTTGAAGACGCCGCGCGGGAAGAAGAGGGGCGTGGACTCCGAAAGCGCGCGAGAGCTGAAGCCCCGCCTCACGTCCGGACGTTGCGTAAGGTCCTGGAAGGAGCCCAGCAGACGCCGACGTCACAGGAGCGCGACGGAAGGTCCTCAACCCTGACGATCCACTGCGGAGCCGCGGCCTACGGAAGAGGATCATCGCAAGGTAGGCCACGGTCCACTAGGGGGGAGGAAGATGTCGGATACGGAGGAGAGCTTCACTGCCTCAACCCCCGCCAGCGCCACCGCTGCTGTAGTCATGCCTTTCACCATGCCCTATATCCCGGGAGCGGCCTGGCTACCCCAGTACTCAGGGGAGTCACATACCCTGCATGACTTTAGAGAAAAGCTGGATAGCCTCTTCCAGGTGTATCCCCTCACAGAAGAGCAAAAAGTGAGCATCCTGGTGGCCCAATTAACCGGGGCAGCCCAATGGGAGGTAAAGTCCTGGCCACCTGGGGGGAGGACTGTTGCAGGGATACTAACACGGCTGAGGGACACCTTTGATACCCGCACCTCAGCCGAGATCAAGCTTAGATTCTACTGGTGCAAGCAGCGAGCACACGAGAGTATAAGGGACTATGCCCTGAACCTGCAAGAGGCCCTGAGAGCCAATAAGCAGACCGACCCTGACGGCGTGGGAGACGAGGACAGGCTGTTGACTGAACAATTTATAGAGGGTTTATATTGCAATGCCCACCGAACCCAGTTGCGGGCAATGGCCTTACAGGACCCTCATCTGGGATTTGCACAGTTCAAGGACAGAGCCATCCGGGTGCTCCGAGAACCGGCACCAGGTGGCGTTGTGACCCATAGACGCCCCACTACCACTTACCACCAGGAGGCGGCACCCTTGTCGGCAGGGCCTGTGGGAGCTGATGCGCAGGCTTTGAACAATGACCCGGCTCCAGACCTGCACCATCAGGTCCAAGAGCTAGCTAAAAGCGTTGCCGCGCTAACCCGAACTGTGCAGTCTTTACAGGTTTCCACTCCAGGGAAGATCCAGCTGGCATCCGGACCGGAGGACATCCCGTGGCGTCGACCAAGGAGGACCCCACCGGCCAGAGGAAGACCCAGCGACCGATACAACGAGGACGGACAACCCATCTGCCGCCGCTGCAATCAACCCGGACATATGGCAAGGTACTGTCCTTTAAACTGGCACAACCTGGGGTAGAGGGCCAAACCCCAGGAAAAAGATCATCAGGCCCATCGAACTGGCGCGACAAATATGTGGGAGGACGTCCAGTCTTGCCTGTGGTACTGGATGGCATCCCCATGAGTGCCCTACTGGACACCGGGTCACAGGTTACCACTATCCCGTACGTGCTCTTCAAGCAGTACTGGAATGACTCGGATATCACCCGCTACCCTGACGACGACTTGAGTATCATCGCCAGCAATGGTCAGCCCGTGCCACAGATTGGATTTAAAGAGGTGACCATTAAAATCGGTAGAGTCGAATTGGCGGCACAGGGACTGATCATTGTAGACATTGACAAGCACGAGAGTCACCCAAAGATAACTCTAGGAACTAATGTAATTGAAAATTGTCTTGCAGAGGTGATTTTCCTTTTACAGCAGGTTGCCAAGAACGCCAGCTCCGGCCAGCAGCGAGTGCTCCAGAAACAGATCCGGGCACTGATGCGACGGCAACAGATAGAACTCTCCGGTGGTGAGATTGGTAGCGTAAGAATGTGTGACCCTTTCCCTATTGCCATGCCCCCAAAAAGTGAAATGATGATTTGGTGCCAGGCAGCTATTGGTCTGAGAGGTAGAGATTACCAGGCAATGGTAGAACCAGTTTACTCAGACAGTAGGCCCACCATTTTGACAGCACGGGGGGTGGTCAATGTACGCCATGGGAGGGTGCCCGTTCGCATAATAAATATCGGGAAGAGGGAAGTGTACCTGCCCCGGTATGCCACGCTAGCCAAATTGTATACCATCAATCAAAATTCCATACAGTCCGTAGAACCCTTGCCTCCATCTTCCCCGGAGGAAAGTAACGGCTCTAAGGAAACAATGGAGGACTGGTGTCAGCAACTACATTTGGGTACTGACTCCACTCCCTCACACCAGAGACAGGGAGTCTATCGGGTGGTTCGAGAGTACGAGAGAGTGTTTAGTAAACACCCGTTAGACTTCGGGCGAGTCAAGGGGGTAGAACACCACATCCCCACGGGAGACCATCTTCCCATAAAAGAGAGGTATCGACCCGTACCCCCTGCACACTACCAACACGCCAAGGGGATGCTTAGGGACATGAAGGAGGCTGGGGTGATCAGGGATAGCTGTAGCCCCTGGGCAGCTCCACTAGTCTTAGTCAAAAAGAAAGACAACACCATGAGGATGTGTGTAGATTACCGGAAAATCAACCGTATCACACACAAGGATGCGTACCCCTTACCAAGGATAGAGGAGTCTTTGGCTGCTTTAAGATCTGCTAACTTCTTCTCTACCTTGGATCTCACTAGCGGGTACTGGCAGGTTCCTGTAGCAGAGGCGGACCGGGAGAAGACCGCATTCACCACCCCGATGGGACTTAGCGAGTTTACCTGCATGCCGTTCGGACTCTGTAACGCACCAGGAACCTTTCAACGATTAATGGAGTGCTGTCTGGGCCACAGAAACTTCGAGACGGTCCTGTTGTACCTGGATGATGTCATCGTATATTCCAGGACTTATGAGGACCACCTGAAACACCTGGCGGAAGTGTTCGAAGCTCTGGCAAACTACGGCCTAAAGGTAAAACCCTCCAAGTGTCACCTCCTAAAACCAAAGGTGCAGTACCTGGGACACGTGGTGAGCGCCGAGGGAGTGGCTCCCGACCCTGATAAGATCACCGCAATTAAGGAATGGCCAAGTCCCTCCAGTGTAAAGGAAGTGCGGCAGTTCCTCGGGTTGGTAGGCTATTACCGCAGATTCATCCCCGGTTTCACCAAAAAGGCAGCTCCTATGCAGGACCTCCTGATAGGCCAGTCCCGGAAGGCCAAGAACCAGAAGCCGCCCTTCAAATGGGAGAAGTTAGAAGAAGAGTCCTTCCGCCAGCTGAAGATGGCCCTCACGGGGGATGAAATCCTGGCGTACCCTGATTACAGCCAGCCCTTTATCCTCTACACCGACGCAAGTAACATCGGGCTAGGAGCCGTACTGTCCCAGATCCAGCAGGGGAAAGAACGAGTAATCGCTTACGCCAGTCGAAAACTGCGACCCACCGAAAGAAACCCTGAGAATTACAGCTCATTTAAGCTAGAGTTCCTGGCAGTGGTGTGGGCAGTCACCGAACGCTTTAAGCACTACCTCGCTTCTTCCCGGTTCACCGTGTACACGGATAACAACCCGTTGACACACCTGGACACGGCAAGACTCGGTGCCCTAGAGCAGAGATGGATGGCCCGTCTGTCCAACTACGAGTTCACAATCAAATACCGGGCAGGACGCTCCAATACCAACGCGGACGCCCTGTCCAGGATGCCAAACCTACCGGACGTAGGAGAAGATCCAGAGGGACTGGAAGAAGTCGAACTCCCCGCGTTCCACCGTCATGGGACTATCCAGTATTCCCATCGGGTAAGGAGTAAGCAAGCCGCTACGTTTAACCCCTTGCCTCACTACAACTGGGAGGAAACGCAAGACAGTGACCCTGCCGTCCGACTGGTGAAGGAGATGCTGACTCGGCCAGAGGCTCGCCTTGACCCGGACGCTCCGGAGGAAGCCAAACAACTGTGGGCTGAGAAGAGTCGACTGTTCCTTTACAAGGGGAAGTTGTGCCGCAGAATGGTTAACTCCCGGACGCATGAACTAATCTGGCAAGTAGTGGTGCCACGAAGAGACGCAGCCATGGTGATGGAGGCATACCACGACGGGGCTGGACACTTCGGATGGAAGAAGCTGGAGTTCCTGCTGCGCGGGCGGTTCCACTGGGTAGGCATGAGGGGAACCATCGAGAGGTGGTGCAGAGACTGTGGCCCGTGCAACCTGAGAAGGAAGGACCGTGCCAGCCAGAAGACCCCCCTTCAGTCCATCGTCACCAAGCAGCCGTTGGAACTGGTAGCCTTGGATCATGTAAAACTGACCCCAAGCAGAAGTGGCTACGTCTACGCGTTAACCATTGTGGATCATTACTCCCGGTTCTTGGTTGTCGTCCCCGTTAAGGACTTAACAGCTCAAACAGCAGCTAGAGCCTTCCAGCAGCACTTCTGCCGTCCACACGGGTACCCGGACCAAGTGCTGACGGACCAGGGACCTGCCTTTGAAGCGGAGGTCTTCCAGGAATTCTGTAATCTGTATGGCTGCCGGAAGATAAGGACGACACCCTATCATCCGCAAACTAATGGACTTTGTGAGAAAATGAACCAGGTGGTAATGGATCTTCTGAAAACGTTGCCCCTGGAAGAACGCAGTCTGTGGCCTGAGAAGCTGCCCGACCTGGTGGACCTATACAACTACATCCCTGTAGGTTCCACCAACTGTACCCCGGCTTACCTAATGAGGGCAAGGCCTGGTAAGCTACCTGTTGACCTGGAGATGGGAGTCCTGACACCCGAGGACACTTCACCGGAAGCAGACTGGGACACAGAGAGGCAGCAGCAGTACCGGAAAGTACAGGAGAGCGTGGAGCGAAGTCTCTGTCAAGCTAGGGAAAGACAAGAGAAAACTTACAACCAGTATGCTCCCGCTGTTCCCCTGGTACCCGGAGAGCAGGTCTTGAAGAGGAAGAGACGGCTCCACAAGTTGGACGACCAGTGGAGAAGGACCCGTACACCGTACTGCCCTCAAGCCACGACAACCCAAAGGTCTGTACCATCAGTAAAGACGGAGGGGAAACCACAGCCATTGTATCCCGGGATCACCTAAAGAAGTGTCCCGAGCAGCTACGGAACCCAGAAGGAGAGCAAGAAGACCCTCGACCCGTAGAGGAAAGGGAAGATATGGTTAGTACTGTGCTCGGAGACTTCCCTCGGTCCTGGACTCAAGTCAATGGTGCAGTTGTGGTACCCGTCCTCACGTTCCTCCAACCAGCATCCCAAGTGCCTACGGAGCAACAGGTGGAGCTGGAAGAGCAGCCGGTCCAGGAGGCAGCAGACTCCACACAAGCAGAACAGGAGGATCAACCCTCTGCTCATAGTGAGCCTGCCGTACCCCTAGTGAGCCAAAGAGCCTGTAGACAGCTGCCCAGCTTACCCTTGACAGCTCCTACACCCTGTAGTTCAGGGCCAGATAGTCAGCTCCGTAGGTCCACTAGGGCCACTAGAGGCCAGTTACCCGCACGTTGGAGGATTTGAAGTGTTTAAATTGTTTTATTTGTGGTCACCTGTCTGTTACTTGTAAATAATTATGTGCTTCTAGTTATTTTTAGGAGTCCTTGGTGGATTTACTGGGAATCCTTGTACAATTAGTTGGAGCGTAACCCAGGATGGACTAAAAGACTGTTAAGGACTCGGGGCAGGACAGACCCCTACCTGGTTACGTCTCCCTGTTTTGGTGAAATGGACATCTTTGTTTTCTTCAAAGACTGCACCCGGTTGCGGACATGCCGTGACCATCCTAATGTCTTTCTTTATTGTACTGTTTTTGTTTATACCTTGTTATGTTTTTCTAAAAATATGTTTAGTCCCGGAGTACTAAATTTCACTAGGGGGGAATGTGACACCCCAGGGGTCTGGTTGCCACAGTGATAGAGATATTACGTCTGAGAGCAGGTGGGAGGTCTCTTGGTCAGGGATCCTATGCATGCCACACCTCCTGCCCAGTCCTGGGAGGGGAAGAACTTCCCCTATATAAACCTAGGGCTGAGGCAGGGTGAGTGAGTAGAGAAGAAGTAGAGACAGAGAAGAGAAGCAGATCTAGGAAAAGAACATCAGGAGCTCTGTGGGAGCAGTGCTATAAGGAGTCAGGGGCTGGCAGCTGCAGAGCTCGCCCTGACTGGGAAGCTATCACCGGACCCGGAGTCCGAGGCTGTGGGGACTAATCTTTACCCAGCAGCAGAAACCGCCCGGCAGGGGATTTCAGGTCCTCTGGCCAAGAAACCCCGAAGGCACGGTCACACGCGTGGGACCAGCACCGCCGTCGTGGAGCGGACGCCACTAGAAGGCCCCGAGTCACCGGCCATACGGGTGAGCACCACACGGTACACTCAGGGACGTGGGCTACTTATACCCGCCTCTAGCAAGGTAGCCAGAAGAGTACAGTCAGTTTGGGAGGCCTACAACTCCGCCTGGCCAGGGGAGATCCCGTCGGCTCAAGGACTGACCAGGCCCCGTTCGCTAGCCAGTACTCCGGGGGGGTCTATCTTTATCACCAGTAAAGACCCTGAACTACACCGCATCGTCTCTGAGTGATTCCTGCTCCCCCATCATCCACGTCGGCTGCCCTGAGTCCATACCCCTCCCGTTGGGGGTGATACTATCACGCTGCACAATCCTACCACCGGCCTCAGCGGTCTGCCCTGCAGCGGCAGCTCCTTCGCTGCATTCAACGGGTGGCGTAGTCGTCCAACACCTACCGCTAATACAACGCTACTTAGTCTGACTCCCTGGGCACGGACCGGGTCACCGCCACGAGACTACAACCCTCAACAGATCCGGCTCCGGGTAAGCTCCTGCATTCGCAACGCTGTGCGACACAGGCCCAGGGGTGCGTCACTACCTTACATGAGATTATATATATAATCTCATGTAAGGTAGCGCTATTCATCCCCCAGTAGCGTTGGACGGAGTGAGGCCTGGTGAGGCAAGAAGCCTTGTCCCTGTGTATGGGACTCTACTAGCCTGAAGGCGAAGGCTGGATCCCTTATATACATACAAATGTACCATACACATGAAAAAAATAATAAGACATACTCATCATATCGTTATATGCATACTCATACTCACTTAGCGCTTGTCAAAAAACACTCCTAAAGTGAGCTTTCACTCAATAAAAAAGACTAAAGTTTGTAGTGCATTTAATATTTAACTTTTGTCTTTTAGGTTACAGATGAAAAAATGCAGAAAAAAATGTTAAATAAGAAAACTTGCTGGTTGCTGTCCACTATGCTGATAGCGCATTGTCACAGCATGGGTTGCAAGTGACGCGCCCCCTGGGCCATGTTGTTAGGGATACCCGGAGCCGGATCAGATGGGGGTTGTAGTCTCCGAGTGGCTGTGACCCGGTCCGTGCCCAGGGTGTCAAACTCAGTGTGCGGCAGTCCTGGTAGTTGTTGTTTCTGTGTCGACTACGCCACCCGTTGATTTGCGGTCAAAAGGCCGCCGCTGCAGGATGGTCCGCTGAGGCTGGTGGTGTGTGTGCAGCTGTGGTAGTATAACCCCCAACGGGAGGGGTATAGCCTCAGGGGGTCAGACGTGGAGGATGGTGGTTGTGAAGGTGCAGCAAGGAGACTCAGAGGCATAAAATGCAGTTCCAGGGTTTTACTTACTGGTGTTGCTCGGGTCACTGTGTACAGCAGTGACCACCCAAGCCGTGCTGCGTCCACCGGGTGCGGGACTCGGTCAACTCCCGGGCAATTCCGGAGGGTGGTCCTGAGCTCCTTTCTGACTCTCCCTTCCTCTGGCCGTTCCCACCAGGGATCCACTTTTGGCCGGCTCCCTCGGGTCTCTTGGTGGTCAAGCCTCCTCTGGGCTCCCTGACCCTATGCTTGGTATGCCTTTCTAGTGGATTTGGTGAGGGTCGTGGCAGATCCTGCCCACGACCTCCGGTTCCTGGCTAAGGTGTGCTGTAGCCTCCGCCAGCTTGGGATCCGGTACCCTTTTGCCGACCCTTCACCCTTTTGTCCTTATTCTGGGATCTTGGGGTCCCCTCTCGTCCTGCGCCTATGGGTCTCTCTTCCTTCTCCTCTGCTCTGCTTCTCAGGCTCTCAGACAGACTGTCTGACTGACTCACAGGCTGACTGACTGACTGACCCTGATCTAAGATGTTGCCCACCTTATATACTCCCTCTATGTGTGAGCTCAGGTGACCAGCACCCAATGAGCTCCTAGCTTTACCCAGGCTGCTCCCCCTATCTGCCCCTACACTACTGGGATGTTCCACCCCCCTCCCACTCCAGCCGGGGACAGACGCTGTCGTACCTGCACATATACTGGTGGGAGTACCGTTGTTCTGTCCCCCGGAAATGGGATGTATGTAGTGCATGCAGCCTACTAGCTCAGTTCCACACTCCATCCTTACCCGGGAGTGGAATACCACACCTCTGGGTTGAGGTGCAATACCCCTGTAGCAGCCGAATCCTCAGGGTGCTACACAAGCACCAGGACAAGACAAGTATGTCCCCCCCTAACTATGAACCATCAGCACTCCTTGAGTCCTTTCCAAAAGCCCAGTATTGCACATGTATTGCAATTAAAGGAAAATACTGATGTAATTATACTTTGCATTTTTATCTCTTAATTTTTTTCTACTTTTTGCTGAAATCAGATCTCAAATTTTAAAAATATAAAACTTTATACATTATTTTATTTGATTGCTTTTTATTTTCTTATTATATTTTTTATGTAACAATTTTATTACATTAGCCTTATTCCTAACCCTAACCATAATCCTAATCCTATCCTTAACCCTATTCCTAACTTGATCCCTAACCCCAGCATTAAGCCTAGCTCAAGCCCTAACCATAAGCCTAATCCTAAACCAGTCCCTTGCCTTACTTGTAACACAAGTTCGGGTGAGAAAAAATGTAAAACTATAAACGCAGCTCTAAGTAATAAATGAAGACAGTATTGAGCGGCAAAGCGAATGCCCAACCAACACTACTTATGCAGAGCACAGAAGAAGAGATGAGTTTGCCATGAGCGGCTGCTGCTCTCTACATAAGCAAAGATGGAAATTACAATGCTTATTATAATGAAATGAGCTTTATCATATAAGTTTCTGCCTATGCAGAGCACAACAGCCTATGTCAAACTCATCTCGAGTGCTTCACTCTACATAGGCAGAGACTGAGACAACAGAAACTCAGTAGCGAATGAATGAACATTGGTTATATGCACTGCACATGATTATAGCTGTCTCCAATAATTAGCTGCTCATTTCCTTTCATCTTGATCACTGCTTATACATAGCACTGAAGTCGAAATGAGTTTATCATAGACTTTTGCGCTCTGCATAGGCAGCAATCAAAACAAACATTATTGCACTTAGCTTTATCATTTCAGCCGCTGCTTATGTTGAGTACAGGAGTGGATTAGAAACTCATTTTGCTTGCTTTGTTCGCAGCCACTCGATGCAAATAAAGTAGAGCTCTCAACTCTTTCTCAATAAATACAATGGTCAGATATTTAGTTCATTGATTTTCATGTGGATAAATAATACAGCATATTGTTAAAATGGGCCCTAAAATCCTAAAATTATCTGTGAGATAATACTGAAGTGATGGAAAATAGAAAAAATAAAGTTTAAATCAACTAATTAAAAACAGTAGAACAGAAACAGATTTAATTTTATTACAACCCTTGGATCAAACTGATACAGTCCAATACTTATACTGTAGCATACACCTTGGAATCTTATTGGTCAGTTACTGATCACATGACCAGTGCCATCCAGGTGCCCGTGCGCTCAGTTGACAGTTGAGGAAAGTGACAGTTGAGGAGTTGACTGGTGATAGTGAAGAAGCTGTCTAGGATTGTGAGCAAAACGTTAATATGGAGAAAGAGGAGGTTGAAGGGAGGAAGAGAGTGAGGAAAAGAAGACATTTGGACTCATCGGCTGATGAGGAGTCTTCAATCAAAAAACCCCAAATGAAGGGAAATAAGAGGAAGAAACCAGACTCAGGACGGAAGATGTTTCCCACCCCAGAAATGGAGCGAGTGGATGAAGACGTCATTGCCCAGAGTGAAGAACTGAAGAAGAGAAGACATTTGGACTCATCGGCTGATGAGAAGTCTTCAATCAAGAAGCCCAAAGTGAAGGGAAAAAAGAGGAAGAAACCAGACTCAGGACGGAAGATGTCTCCCACCCCAGAGATGGAGCGAGTGGATGAAGACGTCATTGCCCAGAGTAAAGGACCGAAGAACAGAAGAATCAGCCTGGACTGTTCAGAGGAAGGAAAGACACCATCAATCCAGGCTAATAGCCAGAAGAAAGAAGACGTGGGAGGCTCAGGTAAGTAGAGAAATGTAACTAATAATTATAAGGAACATTATTGTACATGTTTATACCTCCACATGTAATCCAGGGATAAAGTCAGCAAAATGATTCCAAATCTACCTTTATAATGAAAAATTATCAAAAACAGTTTTATATTAGAGCAGATGATTACAGGGGTTGTAGGCAGTTTACCAATACAAAGTGGTCAGAGTTATCTGTTCCCAAATCATGGTGAAATGTTCTTATCATTGTGTAATGTTCAGGTTCAGTGCTGATGAGATTTACCACAATACATGGAAACTGCTGACACCTTTTTAAAGGGAATCTGTCAGAAGTTTTTTTTACCCTATCTGAGAGCAGCATGAAATAGGGACAGAGACTACTCATTGGGCTACATGGTATAATTTTGATAAAATCACAGTTTTATCTGCTACCGATTTACCAGTTCTCTGAATGCTGAGCTCTGCATAACCCTGCTAACAACACTACGCGGAAGCTTTCTGCATGTGTACCCCATGCATAGGAAGAAAGCTCCCGATCAGTGGTGGGGGGCGGGTTATACATAACTCATGAATATGGATGACTACCTGGCAGCAGTCCTCTAGAGATAATCTCCTGCTGATAAAGCTGTGATTTTATCAAAGCTTCAGTAAGCAGCCCAATAAGTGACACATTTATCTCTATATATTATATATCTATACAGTATATCTCTATATACTGTATATTATAGCTCAGATTACTTGTCAAAACCTTGGAGACATAGTCCCTTTAAATGCCGCAGTGCCTGAAATAAAATAAAAACACATACCTCCTGGACAGTTATGCCAAATTACTTTTTATTTTTTCTGGACAGCTTATCAAACAATCATGGACGGACAATATTTTGACAGACACATTGGAAAACCATAATAAATCATTACGATTATAAGCGACACATGTCTACAGCCCATAATTCTGATAATAACATCAGCTGCTTTATCTGTACACTGTAAAATAATGACAATTACAGTCAAAATAATCTGTATAAGTTTCTTCAAAAAAATCATGGGCACCTTACTTTTTTTTACGAACAGGTCTAAAAAAGTGTCCTATTTTTTAAGGACTGTCCTGGAATTTCTGGACGGTTGGCAACTCTGCTCCTGCAATGGCGCTATTCCAACGTTGTTGGCGCTGAGGAAAATATGAAGTGTTTTTACTTTATTTGTTGCACTCTAGCATTTCAGAGGAGGTTGACCAGTAGAGGAAAACCCCTTAAGTGACTCTCTCTGCAGAAAACTGTCCCAAAAGTTGCCAAATTTGTGCAAATGTTAGAATATTGCAATCTCCTTCTCTACTCCCCTCTTATCTCCTCTTCCCACAATCGCATACAAGATTTCTCCCGTGCATCCCCCCTACTCTGGAACGCTCTACCCCAACATATCAGACTGTCGCCTACCGGGAAACCTTCAAAGGAACCTGAAGACCCTCCTCTACTGACAAGCCTACAACCTGCAGTAACCCTCGCTCCACCATACTGCTGCACGACCAGCTCTACCCTCACCTACTGTATCCTCACCCACCCCTTGTAGACTGTGAGCCCTCGCGGGCAGGGTCCTCTCTCCTCCTGGACCAGTCGCCGACTTGTATTATTCAAGATTATTGTACTTGTCTTTACTATGTACACACCATCTCACATGTAAAGTGCCATGGATTCAATGGCGCTATAATAATAAATAATAATAATAATCCTAGTGATAATTGTAGAGGATTGTCCATCTCTTAGGAGGTTTATTTCATGAGCATTGCAGTTTCTCCTCAGCACCATACGCCGTACATTTAGAAATTCTTGTGTACCTGCTGTAGCGGATGTGCCATGTCTGCGTTATCCGCCATATTGAGGTCTTCTCCTATATGGTTCCTGTAATGCAGACCACATCATCCATATTGCTAGATTCTCATCAATTGTCCTTGATGCCATCTCCTGACAGCAGTGGTGGATCAGTGACATAGAGCTGCAGTCCCCTGATGTATAATGCAGAGTCTCAGAGCCTCATTTATCAAACGGTTCATTACATTGTCTTTGTTGTCCATAGCAACCAACCAGAGCTCAGCTTTCATTTCTCAACCTGCTTTGGTAAAAGGAAAGCTGATCTCTGATTGGTTGTTATGGGCAAAATACTCACTCCTACTGTAAGGCTGTGTGCACACGTTGTGTTTTTGCTGCGTTTCTTTTCAGTGCAGATTTGTCACAAAACCTGAAGAGTTTCCTGATGCCAGCAAAATGAATGAGAATCCTGAAGTCTCATGCACACGTTGCTTTTTTGTGACGTAACCCCTTCACGTCGCAGATAATTTCCGTTTTTGTGCTTCCATTTTTCCTCCCTTTCTTCCCAGAGCCATAACTATTTTTCTGTCCACACTTGCGTATAAGGGCTTGTTTTTTGTGGTACTAGTTTTACTTCTGAATGAGACCATTCATTTTACCACTAGTGTACTCGAAAATGGGAAACAATTCCAAATGCAGTGAAATTGTGGAAAAAACGCAATTTGGACATTGCTTTTTGGGAATTGTTTTCATGGTGTACCTTTTGTAGTAAAAATTTCCTTGCAGTATTATTCTCCTCATCAATGCAATTACAGCGATACCCAACACATCCAATTTTTTTAGGGGTGAAAAAAAAATAAAAATTATGGGTTGTCGTCATTTTCCGAGACCACTAACATTTTGATTTTTCAGTCGATGGAGCTGTCTGATGACTTTTTTTGCGATGTAAGAAGACATTGTTATTAATACCATTTTGTGATCAATGTCACTTTTTGATCGCTTGTTACAGCATTTTTTGTGGAATTGCAGAGACTAAAAAAATGAAACCACATATGTGTATTTTTTATTTTAATCTCTTTACTTTCAATGGGGGAAAGAGGTGATTTGAATTTTTATTTTATTTTTTTTTATTTGACCAACTAATAGCATATCAAACAAAGGGTGAATAAATATTATTTGCATATAAAACCCTTAAAATGTAACCTTAATTAAAGATAATTACAATTATCCATAGAAACAAATATTCCGAAGATCAAAGTGAAAAATAATAAATGTGCAAAACTAGTGATATAAAAATACAAAAGTATATGGATGATACACAATATACTGTATCAATGGGAACTAGTCTGCTCCTTTTGTCACCTATGATGACCCTTCCTGACCGCAAGGCTTGGCACCCTAAAATATAGTACGACAATGACGCCCCACTCACAAGTCGTCTATCCCTCAAAGTACCTATAAGTGTAATCAACAGTGAGCAATAGATAAGGGCACCTTGGCGTCAGAGGATTACAGCGGGGGACACTTAGGACAGGTGAGTACATGGATTTTATTATTTTATTCTTGTTATAGGAGGAGGGGGATGAGTATGCACTCCATGCTACATACAGGGAATACCAATTACAAAATGTCCATATATGATAAATTGCATAAAATAATATTATACATTATATGATTAAATTTAAAATGCATATACGAAATCTTAATGTCATAACTTCATTGACCCCACTGAATAATATCAATATAATTTTATTTTTAATAAATATAGACCAAAAAAAGGATATATTGCACAAACAAGTATTATATTAAGTCTAAAGATTTAATGCTTAGATTATATATACCTATGTGCAAAAAAACTATTGTTCATCCAATGGATATAACCCAAGAAATATGCATAATGCATGTTATATATAAGTCTGCATGTCCAAACGTAATTCCACTGTTAATGCACAAAAATCTGCTATTTATAAAATGGATTTTATCCAAAAAATGCATTGTGCATGTTATATATATGCATGTGCATATCCATATATATTTAAATTATTTACGCAAAAATACAAATGTATGTATGTAAGGAACTATACATATCCAAACCACATGGTGAACAGTAAAAGTGATCACCATGTAATATCAAATGTCATAATGCAAAAAATAATCAAAGAGCAATAAGATCATAGTAAGTTTCATTTGTGCATATGAATAGGTACTGACCAGAGGCACATCATCACCCCCTCCACCTGCTCCAACGCACGTTTCGCTACCGCTTCATCAGGGAGTGAGGTGGAGGAGGAAGGGGCGATGTTTTATAGGGGGATTACGGCTGTGGTTACTTACAAATCAAGGGTGCCATGTTACCAGGCTCCATTACTGTCCCTCGCGTCCGGATAGCTGTCCTGTCTGCGACCGGATGTGCATCACCGAAGCGCGACCAAAGGTCGCAGTTCAATGACCAGACCCCAGTATCGGGCGCGAGAGCACACCGGAGCATGCGCAGTGTGGTGCACAGCAACCCTGCAGCCATAGTAGAAAAGGCCAAAAGTGTGGGTCAACATCAAAGCCGAAATATAATGAGAATAGCAAAATAGAACTGTATGAAATACAGAAAAAGATCTCTATATAATATAGTTAATGTGCGCACACACAATATTATGCCATATATAATGTGTATATGTCAAAGTGTATAAACACACTATAAACTCTCACCATGTATATGATACAGGTGAATAATTTGCTTAAATACTCTGTGCAGCACATGCGTAATATAACACACAGCGCCAGCGCAGCCAGGGTAAATCAGAGCAAAGATGGAGACAAAAAACCATAATAAAGTATGACTGTATGTATTAAAATGTTGATTCTTGTACGAACCCACAAAAATATGACATCTACAAATGAATATATCTAATTACCTTGTGTATGTATAGAGGTAAATGAATATACTAGCAGCTATTTATATGTGATAATTTAATATCCTTAATTCAATGTATAAGTTTATGTAAGTGATAGTTATATATGTGTATATACGAAAATTAAAAAAGCATAAAATATAATAAGAATATATATATGAAAAAGAGACGTGATCATGATAGAGAGGATAATACAAAAAATATATATCCAATGTTATACTTAGTGACGGAATTCATGTGAAACTGTATGGCTGTTTGGGCGATGATGATGATACAAAGAGTCCTCCAGTCTGAAAGAGATAATAAAAATTAGTATCCACATATATCCCATAAAAATACCTCCACAAACTCATAAACTACCATTTATATATACAATAAAACTAATAATACATGTATATATTATATTATTCAATCAAATCCACTATGACTATATAAATTATATGATTCGATTGATAATAAGGACAAGACACTGAAGATGAGAATATACCAAAAAATCCAAGTGTATATGTAGCACCCTGAGGATTCGGCTGCTACAGGGGTATTGCACCTCAAGCCAGAGGTGTGATATTCCACTCCCGGGTAAGGATGGAGTGTGGAACTGAGCTCAGTTAGCTGCATACACTACATACATCCCATTTCCGAGGGACAGACCGATGGTACTCCCACTAGGTATATGTGCAGGTACGACAGTGTCTGTCCCTGGCTGGAGTGGGAGGGGGGTGGAACATCCCAGTAGTGTAGGGGCAGATAGGGGGAGCAGTCTGGGTAAGGCTAGGAGCTCATTGGGTGCTGGTCACCTGAGCTCACACATAGAGGGAGTATATAAGGTGGGAACCATCTTAGATCAGGGTCAGTCAGTCAGTCAGTCAGTTCAGCCTGAGGAGAAGCCGAGCAGAGGAGCTCAGCCAGGAGGGCTGACAGGGAGCTGTGGCTCCTGCTGGGCCCAGCTCCAGGGCCAGGCTTGTAGTGGAGGAGGAAGAAGAAAGGCCCAGAGACGCAGAGCCAGAGGGAACCCTGAGATCCCAGAATTAAGCCAAAAGGGTGAAGGGTTGGCAGAAGAGGGCACCGGATCCCAAGCTGGCGGAGGAAAAAGTAACCCTTAGCCAGGAACCGGAGGTCGTGGTCAAGCTTTGCCACGACCCTCACCACATCCACCAGGAAGGTACACCAAGAGTAGGGTCAGGAAAGCCAGAGAAGGTTTTGCCACCAGGAGGCCCAAGGGAACCGGACAAAGGTGGATCCCTGGTGGGGACGGCCAGCAGAGAGAGAAAGAGAAGGGAGCTCAGGACCACGCTCCGGAACTGCCTGGGGGTTAGCCGAGTCCCACACCTGGTGAATGCAGCATGGCTCGGGTGGTCACTCAAGGCCAGAGTGACTGAAGGAACACCAGTGAGTAAAAACCCTGAAACTGCATCTCACGTCTCTGACTCTCCTTTCTGCACTATCACTACCCCCATCATCCGCACCAGCTGCCCTGAGGCCATACCCCTCCCGTTGGGGGTTATACCACCATCGCTGCACCCATACTACCGGCCTCAGCGGACTGTTCTGCAGCGGCGGCCTTGTGACCGCAAATCAACGGGTGGCGTAGTCGACACTTAACAACATCTACAAAGACTGCCACACACTTAGTTTGACACCCTGGGCACGGACCGGGTCACCGCCACGAGGACTACTACCCCTGTCAGATCCGGCTCCGGGTATCCCCTGAACATGGCCCAGGGGGCGCGTCATATACTTAAAGAAAACTCGAAAAACCCCACTGTTCGTTTAAACCTCTGAGGGTCATACTTCTTCGAGTGGTGATCCATTTACATTCAATCTGGGCCAGTTTTTTGGCTAGATTTTCCCTCCTATTCCCAGGATACAGATGGTCAATCCCTTTGACACGTAAGAGATGCCATTGATGAGGGTGGCAATCCCGAAAGTGTCTCGCCAAAGGTTTAAGTTTAGAAATAGCACCCACCTCATCTTGAGAAATTTTCTCGCTGCTCTAATATGTTTGATGTGTTACAAAGTACGTACCCTCAGCTCCTGAGTTAACATATCAATATACAAGAGTCCACTGGAACATGTGGCTTGGTAGATGACCATAGATGTTCTACAATTGATGAAATGCAGGATCTTGTAAATCTGCTCACCCATCGAATCCTGAAAGGTATCTGTTTTTTCAATATATCTGCCCACTTTGCAGTTGCCACACTTCCATGTGCCCCATTTGGGGCCCTTTGAGGCAAAGATATATGAAGACGTATCATGTACATGATGATTATGAACCAATATATCACGTAGTGTCTTATTACATTTAGCCGTAATAAATGGACGATTTGATAGAAAAGGAATTATTGTCTGATCCTGTTGGAGAATTGGCCAAAATTTGGAGATGATATTGGTCATCTCCTTCCACCTTGAATGATAATTCTTGATTGATCGAACATGCCCATAAGATTCCTTTTTCCTTTTAGTAATGAGAAGAGATTGTCTATTGGTGTGTTTGGCCCCATAGTAGGCCTGTTGAATATTTTACATTTTGTTCCCACGATGTAATATCACATGCCTGCTCTTCAAAAGCTTTGTCTTGGTCACAAATACGATGTGCCCTAATAAATTGCCGGTCGGTATTGCCCGTATTACATGTGCCAGATGTGATTTGGCATGCAAGAAAGCATTGACACTAGTTTTCTTGCAATAAATATTTGTATGCAACTGTCCATGGTCATCAACACGAATATCCAAATCCAGAAAATCACTTTTCTTTAGCTCAATGTGATGGGTTAGTTTAATATTCCATGCATTTGTCATTGAGATGTTTTAAGAATTTTTCAAGTTCCTCACAGGAGCCCTGCCAACTAAACAACACATCGTCTATGAATCTCATCCAAGATATCACTGATGCCAATGACTTATGTTCAATGTTTTGGATGTATTCACGCTCCCAAAATCTCAAGAAGAGATTGACGTAAGACAGAGGCATATCTAGGTGGGGCGCAGTCGGTTCGATGTGTCTTCTTTGCCGGCGGCTGCGTTCTGCCACCCCCCGGACTGGGAGTCGGCAGTTCTCTGAGCAGAGACCGCGCTCAGAGTAGCTGCATTGTGCCGGCTCCCAGCGCTGAAGCTCTGACCTCAGGTCATGTGATCACGCTGCTGATGTCGCTCGCCGGTGGGCAGCTGCAGAGGCGGCCATTGGTGAAAACTGCTCTGTGCTTCAGAGCTGAAGACACCGAAGATGGAATGGAAGTGAAGATTCATTGTGGGGGGTGATTTATAGTATGGCTGACGGCTGATTTGCTGTGGGGGGTGATTTATGCTAAGGCTGGGGGGGTGATTTACTATAGGGGGTGATTTATGCTAAGGCTGGGGGGTGATTTACTATAGGGGGTGATTTATGGTATGGCTGGGGGGGTGATTTACTATAGGGGGTGATTTATGGTATGGCTGGGGGGTGATTTATGGTATGGTTAGGGGGTGATTTACTATTGGGGGTGATTTATACTATGGCTAGGGAGTGACATACTATGGGGGTTGATTTATGGTGTTGCTAGGCTGTGATTTACTATGGAGGTGACAAAGGGTATGCTGGAGGGTGATTTATGACATGGCTGGGGCAAGATTTACTATGGGGGGAGATTTATTGTATGGCTGGGGGAAAATTTATTGTATGGGTGGGGGGATTTACAATGGGGGGTGATTTATGGTATGGCTTGGGGGTGACTTACTATGGAGGGTGATTTATAGAATGACTAGGGGTGATGGGCGGCACGGTGGCGCAGTGGTTAGCACTGCAGCCTTGCAGTGCTGGGGTCCTGGGTTCAAATCCCACCAAGGACAACATCTGCAAGGAGTTTGTATGTTCTCCCCTTGTTTGCGTGGGTTTCCTCCGGGTTCTCTGGTTTCCTCCCACACTCCAAAGACATACCGATAGGGAATTTAGATTGTGAGCCCCGATGGGGACAGTGACAATAATGTACTGTATGTAAAACGCTGGGGAATATGTTAGTGCTATATAAAAATAAAAAGATTTTAAAAAAAGAAGATTATTTACTATGAGGGGGGGGTGATTTACTATAGGGGGTGATTTTTGGTATGGCTAGGGTGTAATTTACTATTGGGGGTGATTTATTGTATGGCTGTAGGGTGATTTACTATGGGGGGTGATTTACCATGGGGGTAATTTACTATACAGGGTGATTTATGGTATGGCTGAGGGGTGATTTACTATAGGGGGTGATTTATGGTATGGATTGGGGGTGATTTACTTTGGGGATAATTTATGGTATGGCTTGTGGTGATTTACAATGGGGGGTGATTTACTATAGGGGGTAATATATGGTATGGCTAGGGGAAGATCTGTGGCATGGCTAGGGGTGATTTACTATGGGGATGATTTATGGTACGGCTGGGGGATGATTTACTATAGGCAGTGATTTATGGTATGGCTGAGAGTGATTTACTATGAGGGGTGATTTATGGTATGGCTGAGAGTGATTTACTATGAGGGGTGATTTATGGTATGGGTGAGGGGTGATTTACTATTATGGGGGTGATTTATGGTATGGCTGGGGGTGATTTACTATGGGGGGTGATTTATAGTATGGCTGGGGGGTGATTTACTATGGGGGTGATTTATGCTATTGCTGTGTGTGTAACTTACTATAGGAGTGATTTATGGTATGACTTGTGGTGATTTACAATGGGGGGGTGATATATGCTGTTGCTGGGGGGTTGATTTTGCTATAGGGGGTAATTTGTGGTATGGTTGGGGGAAGATCTGTGGTATGGCTAGGGGGTGATTTACTATGGTGGATGATTTATGGTATGGCTGGGGGATGATTTACTATTAGGGGTGATTTATGGTATGGATAGGGGGTGATTTACTATGAGTGTGATTTATGGTATGGCAGGGGGGGTTATTTACTATGGGAGGTGATTTATGGTATGACTGGGGGGTGATTTACTATGAGGGGTGATTTATGGCATGGGTGGGGAATGATTTACAAAGAGGGGTGATTTACTATAGAGGGTGATTTATGGTATGACTAGGGGGTGATTTACTATGGGAGGTGATTTATAGTATGACTGGGGGGTGATTTACTATGGGGGGTGATTTATGGTATGGCTGGGGGGTGATTTACTATGGGGGTGATTTATGGTATGGCTGTTGGGTGATTTACTATGTGGGTGATTTATGCTATGGCTGTTGGGTGATTTACTATGGGGGGTGATTTATGGTATGGCTGGGGGGTGATTTATGCTATGGCTAAGGGTGATTTACTATGAGGGGTGATTTACTATAGAGGGTGATTTTTGGTATGGCTAGGGGTGACTTAATATGGGAGGTGATTTATGGTATGGCTGTGGGGTGATTTACTATGGGGGTGATTTACCATGGGGGAGTGATTTATGGTATGGCAGGGGGTGATTTACTATAGGGAGTAATTTATAGTATGGCTTGGGGGTGATTTATAATATGACTGGGGGTGATTTACTATAGAGGGTGATTTTTGGTATGGCTAGGGGTGACTTAATATGGGAGGTGATTTATGGTATGGCTGTGGGGTGATTTACTATGGGGGTGATTTACTATGGGGGGTGATTTATGGTATGGCAGGGGGTGATTTACTATAGGGGCTAATTTATAGTATGGCTTGGGGGTGATTTATAATATGACTGGGGGTGATTTACTATAGGGGGAGATTTATTGTATTTATGGGGGAGATTTATTGTTTGGCTGGGGGCAATATACTATGATGGGTGATTTATGGTATGGCTGGGGGGTGATTTACTATGGGGGTGATTTATGGTATGGCTGAGTTGTGCTTTACTATAGGGAATGATTTATGCTATGGCTGGAGGTCATTTATGGTATGACTAGTGGTTGATTTACTAAGGGGATGATTTATGTTATGTCTTGGGGGTGACTTATTAGGGGGGGTGGTTTATGGAATGGCTAGGGGTGATTTAATATGGGAGGTAATTTATGCTATGGTTGGGGGGATGATTTACTATAGTGGTTGATTTATGGTATGGCTAGGAGGTGATTTATTATGGGGGGTGATTTATGGCATGGCTGGGGAGTAATTTACTATGGGGGGTGATTTATGGTATGGCTAGGGGGTGATTTACTATAGGGGGTGATTTATGGTATTGCTGGGGGGGGAGATTTATTATGGGGGGTGATTTGTGGTATGGCTAAGGGGTGATTTACTATAGGCGATGATTTATTGTATGGCTGGGGGATGATTTACTATGGGGCGTGATTTATGGTATGCTTGGAGGTAATTTACTATGGGGGTGATTTATGGCATGCTTGGAGGTAATTTACTATGGGGGTGATTTATAATATGGCTGGGGGTGATTTACTCTAGGGGATGATTTATGCTATGGCTGGGGGGGTGATTTACTTTAGAAGTGATTTATGGTATTGGCTGGAGGGTGATTTACTATGGGGGGATTTATGGTATGGCTGGGGGGTTATTTACAATAGAGGGTGATTTATGTATGGCTCGGGGGTGATTTACAATAGGGGTGATTTATGCTATGGCTGGGGGGTGGTTTACAATAGAGGGTGATTTATGGTATGACTAGGGGGTGATTTACTATGGGGGTGGTGATTTATGCTATGGAGGGGGAGGTGATTTAATATAGGAGGTGATTTATGTTATGGCTAGGGGGCGATTTACTATGGGTGGTGATTTATGGTATGGCTAGGCGGTGATTTACTATGGGTGATGATTTATGTTATGACTGAGGATTGATTTATGGTATGACTGAGGAGTGATTGATGGTATGGCTGGGGGGTGATTTATGGTATGACTGTGGGGTGATTTATGGTATGGCTGGGGGGTGATTTACTATGGGGGTAATTTACTATTTAAGGTCATTTATGGTATGACTGGGGGTTGATTTACTATGGTGGGTGATTTATGGTATGGCTGGAGGGTGATTTACTATGAGGGGTGATATATGGTATGGCTGGGGAGGTGATTTACTATAGAGGGTGATTTATGCTATGGCTGGGGGGTGATTTACTATAGGGGGGTTATTTATGGTATGACTGGGGCTGATTTATGGTGTGTCAGGGGAGCAGGGCCGGCTCCAGGTTTTTCTGGGCCCCGGGCGAAAGAGTCTCACTGGGCCCCTTTAACACATACCATGATTCATGATGCAGAGATACGGCGGAGAAATATATATATATAGTACAATGCAAAGATTTCACTTCTTACATTACATGAGTGATATCTATTGTAAATTCCACAATAGCTCAGAAACCGGTGAATCGCTCCACACAGAATACTGTCCCCCATATAACGCTCCATACAGAATACTGGCCCCCATATAAGGCCCCATACGGAATACTGGCCCCCATATAAGGCCCCATACGGAATACTGGCCCCCATATAAGGCCCCATATGGAATACTGGCCCCCATATAAGGCCCCATAAGGAATACTGGCCCCCATATAAGGCCCCATACGGAATACTGGCCCCCATATAAGGCCCCATACGGAATACTGGCCCCCATATAAGGCTCCATGCGGAATACTGGCCCCCATATAAGGCTCCATGCAGAATACTGGCCCCCATATAAGGCTCCATGCGGAATACTGGCCCCCATATAAGGCTCCATACGGAATAGTGGCCCCCATATAAGGCTCCATACGGAATACTGGCCCCCATATAAGGCTCCGTACAGAATACTGGCCCCCATATAACGCTCCATACAGGATACTGGTCCCCTTATAAAGCTCCATACAGGATACTGGCCCCCATATAACGCTCCATACAGGATATTGGTCCCCTTATAAAACTCCATACAGGATACTGGCCCCCATATAACGCTCCATACAGGATACCGGTCCCCATATAACGCTCAATACAGGATACTGATCCCCTTATAAAACTCCATACAGGATACTGGCCCCCATATAACGCTCCATACAGGATACCGGTCCCCTTATAACGCTCCATACAGGATACCGGTCCCCTTTTAACGCTCCATACAGGATACTGGTCCCCATATAATGCTGCATGCAGGCTGTTACCCCCCACATAATGCCCCATACAGGCTGTCCCCCCCTTATAATGCTCCATGCAGGCTGTTAACCCCCCCTTATAATGCACTATGCAGGCTGTTCCCCACCTTATAATGCCCCATACAGGCTGTCCCCCCCTCTTTATAATGCCCCATGCAGGATGTCACCCCCCCTCTTTATAATGCCTCATGCAGGATGTCACCCCCCCTCTTTATAATGCCTCATGCAGGATGTCACCCCCCCTCTTTATAATGCCTCATGCAGGATGCCCCCCCCCCCTTTCTTTATAATGCTCCATGGAGGATGCCACCCCCTCCCCCCCTTTCTCTTTATACTGCCCCATGCCTCCATACATTAAAAAAAAAAAAATCAAATACTCACCTCCCTTCTCCTCACCTGCTACCTGCTGCCCGCTGCCCGCTGCTCGGGTCCGAACTCCAGCGTTGTCAGCGTCTTCCCGCTCAGCACTACCTGTGACGGCTCAGGGGAGGGCGCGGTGTAAAGACGTCACCGCGTCCTCTGACCTTAGACGTCACAGGGAGCGCAGAGCAGGAAGACAGCTGATCTGCGGAGGCACGGGGATAGGTAAGTATCCAGCTGCCGGGGCCCTGAGCAAGGGGCGGAGAAGGGCGGGCGATGACACCGCTCTCCTCCGCCCATAGCCCAGCGGGGTGCGCGACCGCCAGTGGGCCCCTCTGCCTGCTCAGGGCCCCGGCATTTGCCCGGGTGCGCCGGGTGCTGACGCCGGCCCTGCAGGGGAGGATTTACTATGGGGGTGATTTATGGAATGGCTGGGGGGTGATTTATGGTATTGCTGGCGGGTGATTTACTATAGGGGCGTGATTTATGGTATGGCTGGGGGGTGATTTATGGTATAGCTTGGGGGTGATTTACTATGGTGGGTGATTTATGGTTTGGCTGAGGGGTGATTTATAATATGACTGGGGTGCTTTACTATAGGGGATTATTTATGATATGGCTAGGGTGTAATTTACTATTAGGGGGTGATTTATAGTATTGCTGGGCAGTGATTTATGGAATGGCTAGGGTTGATTTACTAAGGGGGTGATTTATGATATGGCTGGGGGGTGATTTACTATGGGGGTGATTTATGGTATGGCTGGGGGGTGATTTACTATAGTGGGTGATTTATAGTATGGCTTGGGGTGACTTAATATGGGGGGTGACTTATGGTATGACTGATGGGTGATTTATCGTGTGGTTGGGGGTGACTTACTATTGGGGTGATTTATGGAATGGCTATGGGTGATTTACTATGGGAGATGATTTATGCTATGGCTGGGGAGGTGATTTACTATAGGGGGTGATTGGTGCTATGGCTGGGGGGGTGATTAACTATAGGGGGGTGATTTATGGTATGACTAAGGGGTGATTTATGGTATGGCTGAGTGGTGATTTACTATGGGGGTGATTTATGGTTTGGCTGGGGGTGATTTACTATAGGAGATGATTTATGGTATGGCTGGGGGGTGATTTACTATGGGGGGTGATTTACTATGGGGGGTGAATTACTATGGGGGAGTGATTTATGGTATGGCTGGGGAGTGATTTACAATGGGGGTGATTTATGGTATGGCTGGGGGTGATTTATGGTATGGCTGGGGGGTGATTTACTATAGGGGGTGATTTATAGTATTCCTGGGGGGTGATTTACTATGGGGGTGATGTATAATATAACTGAGGGTGATTTACTATAGGGGATGATTTTTGGTATGGCTAGGACGTAATTTACTATTGGGGGGGAGATTTATTGTATGGCTTGGGGGTGACTTTCTATGGGGGTTGACTTATGCTATGGCTGGGGGGGGTGATTTACTATGGGGGGTGATTTATAGTATTCCTGGGGGGTGATTTACTATGGGGGTTATTTATAATATGACTGAGGGTGATTTACTATAGGGGATGGTTTTTGGTATGGCTAGGACGTAATTTACTATTGGGGGGGTGATTTATTGTATGGCTGGGGGGTGATTTACTATGGAGGATGATTTATAGTATGGCTGGGGGGTGATATACTATGGGGTGATTTATGCTATTGCTGGGGGGGTGGATTTACTATAGGGGGGTGTTTTATGGTATGGATGGGGTCATTTATGGTATGACTAGGAGGTGATTTACTATGGGCATGATTTATGGTATGGCTTGGGGGTGACTTTCTATGGGGGTTGACTTATGCTGTGGCTGGGGGGGTGATTTACTATGGGGGCTGATTTATGGTATGGCTGGGAGGTGATTTACTATGGGGGATGACTTATGTTATGGCTGGGGGGTGATTTACTATGGGAGGTGATTTATTGTATGGCTGGGGGGTGATTTACTATGGGGGGTGATTTATGCTATAGCTAGCGGGTGATATACTATTGGGGGTGATTTATGGTATGACAGGGGGTGATTTACTACAGGAGGGTTATTTATGCTTTGGCTAGTGGGTTATTTACTATGGGGGCTGATTTATGGTATGGCTAGGGGGTCATTTATGGTATGACTAGAGGGTGATTTACTGTGGGGGTGATTTATGGTATGACTGGGGGGTGAATTACTATAGAGGGTGATTTATGGTATGGCTCAGTATTAATTTATGGTATGGCTGGGGGGTGATTTACTATGGGAGTTTATTTATGGTATGGCTGGGGGTGATTTACTATTGGGGTGATTTATGATATGGCTGGGGGGTGATTTACTATAGGGGGTGATTTAAGGTATGGCTGGGGGGTCATTTATGGTATGGCTGGGGTGTGATTGATGGTATGTCTGGGGTGATTTACTATGGGGGTGATTTATACTATGGCTGGGGGGTGATTTACTATAGGGGGTTATTTATGGTATGGCTGGGGGGTGATTTACTATGGGGGTAATTTATGGTATGGCTGGGGGGTCATTTATGGTATGACTAGAGGGTGATTTACTATGGGGGTGATTTATGGTATGGCTGGGCGTTGAATTACTATAGAGGGTGATTTATGGTATGGCTAGGGGTGATTTACTATGGGGGTGATTTACTCTGGGGGTGATTTATGGTATGTCTAGGGGTGATTTACTATGGGGGTGATTTATGGTGTGGCTGGGGCGTGATTTATGGTATGTCAGGGGGGATTTACTATGGGGTGATTTTTGGTATTGCTAGGGGGTGATTTACTATGGGGGTAATTTATGGTATGGCTGGGGGGTGATTTACTATGGGGGGTGATTTATAATATGACTGGGGGTCATTTACTATGGGAGGTGATTTATATTATGGCTGGGGTGATTTATAGTATTGCTGGGAGGTGATTTACTATGAGGGGTGATTTATGGTATGGCTGGGGGGTAATTTATAATATAGCTGGGATGTGATTTACTATGGGGGGTGATTTATGGTATGGCTGGGGGGTGATTTACTATGGGAGGTGATTTATAGTAGGGCTGGGGGGTGATTTACTATGGGGGGTGATTTATGGTATGGCTGAGTTGTGATTTAATATAGGGGATGATTTATGGTATGATTGGGGGGTGATATACTATGGGGGTGATTTATGCTATGACTTGGGGGGTGATTTATGCTATGGCTAAGGCTGATTTACTATGGGGGTGATTTATAATATGACTGGGGGTGATTTACTATAGGGGATGATTTATTGTATGGCTAGGGAGTAATTTAGTATTGGGGGTGATTTATTGTATGGCTGGGGGGTGATTTACTATGGGGAGTGATTTATGGTGTGGCTGGGGGGTGATTTACTATAGGGGGTGATTTATGATATGGCTGGGGGGTGATTTACTAGGGGGGTGATTTATGGTTTTGGCTGGCGAGTGATTTACTATGGGGGGTGATTTATGCTATGGCTGGGGGGTGATTTACTATGGAGGGTGATTTACTATAGGGGGTGATTCATGATATGGCTGGGGTGATTTACTATAGGGGGAGATTTATTATATTTAAGAGGGAGATTTATTGTTTGGTTGGGGGCGATATACTATGATGGGTGATTTATGGCATGGCTGGGGGGTGATTTATGATATGGCTGGGGGAAGATTTACTATGGGGGGAGATTTATTGTATGGCTGGGGGAAGATTTAGTGTGGGGGATGATTTATTGTATGGGTGGGGGGGATTTACAATGGGGGGTGATTTATGGAATGACTAGGGGTGACTTACTATGGGGGGGTGATTTATGCTATGGCTGGGGAGGTGATTTACTATAGGAGGTGATTTCTAGTATGGCTAGGGGGTGATTTACTATGGGAGGTGATTGATGGTATGACTGAGGGGTGATTTATGGTATGGCTGGGGGATGATTTACTATGAGGGGTGATTTATGGTATGGCTGGGGGATGATTTACTATGAGGGGTGATTTATGGTATGGCTGGGGGATGATTTACTATGAAGGGTGATTTACTATAGGGGGTGATTTATGCTATGACTAAGGGGTGATTAACTATGGGGATGATTTATTGTATGGCGGGGGGATGATTTACTATGGGGGTGTTTTATGCTATGGCTGCGGGGTGATTTACTATGGGGGTTATTTATCGTATGGCTGGGGGTGATTTATGGTATGGCTAGGGGTGATTTCCTATGAGCGGTGATTTATTGTATGGCGGGGGGATGATTTACTATGGGGGTGATTTATGTCATGGCTGCGGGGTGATTTAATATGGGGGTTATTTATGGTATGGCTGGGGGTGATTTATGGTATGGCTAGGGGTGATTTCCTATGAGGGGTTATTTATTGTATGGCTGGGGGATAATTTACTATGAGGAGTGATTTACTATAGAGGGTGATTTATTTTATGGCTAGTGAGTGACTTACTATGGGGGGGTGATTAATGGAATGGCTAGCGGTGATTTACTATGGGGGGTGATTTATGGTCTGGCTGGGGGGTGATTTACTATGGGGGTGATTTATGGTATGGCTGGGGGTTGATTTACTATGGGAGGTGATTTATGGTATGGCTGGGGGATGATTTACTATGGGGAGTAATTTACTATGAGGTAGTGATTTATGGTATGGCTGGGGGGTGATTTACTATGGGGGTGATTTATGGTATGGCTGGAGGGTGATTTACTATAGGGGTGATTTATAGTATGGCTGGGGGGTGATTTACTATGGGGGTGATTTATGCTATGGCTGCGGGGTGATTTACTATGGGGGTTATTTATGGTATGGCTAGGGGTGATTTCCTATGAGGGGTAATTTATTGTATGGCTGGGGGATGATTTACTATGAGGGGTGGTTTACTATAGAGGGTGATTTATTTTATGGCTAGTGAGTGACTTACTATGGGGAGTGATTTATGGTCTGGCTGGGGGGTGATTTACTATAGGAGGTGATTTATGGTATGGCTGGGGAGTGATTTATGGTATGGCTGGGGAGTGATTTATGGTATGGCTGGGGGGTGATTTACTATGGAGGTAATTTACTATAGAAGTTGATTCATGTTATGGCTGGGGAGTGATTTATGTTATGGCTGGGGAGTGATTTATTGTATGGCTGGGGGGTGATTTACTATAAGGGGTGATGTACTATGAGGGGTGATTTACTATAGAGGGTGATTTATGGTATGGCTGGGTGCTAATTTATGGTAAGGCTGGGGGGTGATTTACTATAGGGGATGATTTATGGAATCGCTGAGGGGTGATTTACTATGGGGGGTCATTTATAATATGGCTGGGTGTGATTTACTCTGGGAGGTGATTTATGGTATGGCTGGGGGCAGATTTATGATATGGCTGGGGGGTGATTTAGCATAGGAGATGATTTATGGAATGGCTGAGGGGTGATTTACTATGGGGGGTGATTTATAATATGGCTGGGGGTGATTTACTATAGGGGGTAATTTATGGTATGGCTGGGGGAGATCTATGGTATGGCTAGGGGATGATTTACTATGGGGGTTGATTTATAGTATGGCTGGGGGTGATTTACTATGGGATTGATTTATGGTATGGCTGGGGGTGATTTACTATAGAGGATGATTTATGGTATGGCTAGGGCGTAATTTACTATGGGGGGTGCTTTATAGTATGGCTGGGGGGTGATTTACTATGGGGGTTGATTTATAGTATGGCTGAGGGGTGATTTACTATGGGAGTGATTTATGGTATGGCTGGGGGGTAATTTACTATGGGGGGTGATTTATAATATGGCTGGGGGTGATTTACTATAGAGGATGATTTATGGTATGGCTAGGGCGTAATTTACTAGGGGGGGTGATTTATGGTATGGCTGGGGGGTGATTTACTATGAGGCGTGATTCATGGTATGGCTGGAGGGTCATTTATGGTATGACTAGAAGGTGATTTACTATGGGGGGATTTAAGGTATGGCTGGGGGTTGATTTACAATCGGGGGTGATTTATGGTATGGCTTGGGGATGACTTACTATGGGTGGTTATTTATGGAATGGTTAGGGGTGATTTACTATGGGGGGTGATTTATGCTATGGCTGGGGAGGTGATTTACTGTGGGTGGTGATAGATGGTATGACTGAGGGGTGATTTATGGTATGGCTGGGGGATAATTTACTATGAGGGTTGATTTATGGTATGGCTGTGGGATGATTTACTATAAAGGGTGATTTACTATAGGGGGTGATTTATGCTATGATTAAGGGTTGATTAACTATGGTGGTGATTTATTGCTTGGCGGGGGGGTTGATTTACTATGGGGGTGATTTATGGTATGGTTGGGGGTGATTTATGGTATGGCTGGGGAGTGATCTATGTTATGGCTGGGGAGTGATTTATGGTATGGCTGGGGGGTGATTTACTATAAGGGGTGATGTACTATGAGGGGTGATTTACTATAGAGGGTGATTTATGGTAGGGCTGGGGAGTGATTTACTCTGGGAGGTGATTTACAGTATGGCTGTGGGGTGATTTACTATGAGGGGTGATTTATGGTCTGGCTGGGGGGTGATTTATGGTATGGCTGGGGGTGATTTACTATGGGGGTAATTTACTATAGAAGGTGATTCATGGTATGGCTGGGGAGTGATTTATGGTATGGCTGGGGGTGATTTACTATAAGGGGTGATGTACTATGAGGGGTGATTTACTATAGAGGGTGATTTATGGTATGGCTGGGGGGTGATTTACTCTGGGAGGTGATTTATGGTTTGGCTGGGGGCTGATTTATCGTATGGCTGGGGGGTGATTTACTTATAGGGGATGATTTATGGAATGGCTGAGCGGTGATTTACTATGGGGGGTGATTTATAATATGGCTGGGGGCGATTTACTATAGGGGTGATTCATGGTATGGCTAGGGGGTTATTTATGCTCTGGCTGGGGGGTGATTTACTATAGGGGGGCGATTTATGTTATGGCTGGGGGGAGATCTATGGTATGGCTAGGGGGTGATTTACTATGGGGGGTGATTTATAGTATGGCTGGGGGGTTATTTACTATGGGAGTGATTTATGGTATGGCTGGGGGGTAATTTACTATAGGGGGTGATTTATAATATGGCTGGGGGTGATTTACTACAGAGGATGATTTGTGGTATGGCTAGGGTGTAATTTACTATGGGGGGTGATTTATAGTATGGCTGGGGGGTGATTTACTATGGGAGCGATTTATGGTATGGCTGGGGGGTGATTTACTATGAGGGGTAATTTATGGTATGTCTAGAGGGTGATTTACTATGGGGGTGATTTATGGTATGGCTGGGGGGTGAATTACTATAGAGGGTGATTTATGGTATGGCTAGGGGTGATTTACTATGGGGGTGATTTATGGTAGGTCTAGAGGGTGATTTACTATGGGGGTGATTTATGGTATGGCTGGGGGGTGAATTACTATAGAGGGTGATTTATGGTATGGCTAGGGGTGATTTACTATGGGGGTCATTTATGGTATGTCTAGAGGGTGATTTACTATGGGGGTGATTTATGGTATGGCTGGGGGGTGAATTACTATAGAGGTTGATTTATGGTATGGCTAGGGGTGATTTACTATGGGGGTGATTTATGGTATGTCTAGGGGTGATTTACTATGGGGGTGATTTATGGTATGGCTGGGGCGTGATTTATGGTATGTCAGGGGGGATTTACTATGGGGTGATTTTTGGTATTGCTAGGGGGTGATTTACTATGGGGGTAATTTATGGTATGGCTGGGGGGTGATTTACTATGGGGGGTGATTTATAATATGACTGGGGGTCATTTACTATGGGAGGTGATTTATATTATGGCTGGGGGTGATTTATAGTATGGCTGGGAGGTGATTTACTATGAGGGGTGATTTATGGTATGGCTGGGGGGTGATTTATAGTATAGCTGGGATGTGATTTACTATGAGGGGTGATTTATGGTATGGCTGGGGGGTGATTTACTATGGGAGGTGATTTATAGTAGGGCTGGGGGGTGATTTACTATGGGGGGTGATTTATGGTATGGCTGAGTTGTGATTTACTATAAGGGATGATTTATGGTATGATTGGGGGGTGATATACTATGGGGGTGATTTATGCTATGGCTTGGGGGGTGATTTATGCTATGGCTGGGGCTGATTTACTATGGGGGTGATTTATAATATGACTGGGGGTGATTTACTATAGGGGATGATTTATTGTATGGCTAGGGAGTAATTTAGTATTGGGGGTGATTTATTGCATGGCTGGGGGGTGATTTACTATAGGGAGTGATTTATGGTATGGCTGGGGGGTGATTTACTATAGGGGGTGATTTATGATATGGCTGGGGGTGATTTACTAGGGGGGTGATTTATGGTTTTGGCTGGCGAGTGATTTACTATGGGGGGTGATTTATGCTATGGCTGGGGGGTGATTTACTATGGAGGGTGATTTATTTTAGGGGGTGATTCATGATATGGCTGGGGTGATTTACTATAGGGGGAGATTTATTATATTTAAGGGGGAGATTTATTGTTTGGTTGGGGGCGATATACTATGATGGGTGATTTATGGCATGGCTGGGGGGTGATTTATGATATGGCTGGGGGAAGATTTACTATGGGGGGGAGATTTATTGTATGGCTGGGGGAAGATTTAGTGTGGGGGATGATTTATTGTATGGGTGGGGGGGATTTACAATGGGGGGTGATTTATGGAATGACTAGGGGTGACTTACTATGGGGGGGTGATTTATGCAATGGCTGGGGAGGTTATTTACTATAGGAGGTGATTTATATTATGGCTAGGGGGTGATTTACTATGGGAGGTGATTGATGGTATGACTGAGGGGTGATTTATGGTATAGCTGGGGGATGCTTTACTATGAAGGGTGATTTACTATAGGGGGTGATTTATGCTATAACTAAGGGCTGATTAACTATGGGGATGATTTAATGTATGGCAGGGGAATGATTTACTATGGGGGTGTTTTATGCTATGGCTGCGGGGTGATTTACTATGGGGGTTATTTATCATATGGCTGGGGGTGATTTATGGTATGGCTAGGGGTGATTTCCTATGAGGGGTGATTTATTGTATGGCGGGGGGATGATTTACTATGGGGGTGATTTATGGCATGGCTGCGGGGTGATTTAATATGGGGGTTATTTATGGTATGGTTGGGGGTGATTTATGGTATGGCTAGGGGTGATTTCCTATGAGGGGTTATTTATTGTATGGCTGGTGGATAATTTACTATGAGGGGTGATTTACTATAGAGGGTGATTTATTTTATGGCTAGTGAGTGATTTACTATGGGGGGTGATTTATGGTATGGCTGGGGGGTGATTTACTATGGGGGTGATTTATGCTATGGCTGTGAGGTGATTTACTATGGGGGTTATTTATGGTATGGCTACGGGTGATTTCCTATGAAGGGTGATTTATGGTAAGGCGGGGGGATGATTTACTATGGGGGTGATTTATGGTATGGCTGGGGGTGATTTCCTATGAGGGGTGATTTATTGTATGGCTGGGCGATGATTTACTATGAGGGGTGATTTACTATAGAGGGTGATTTATTTCATGGCTAGTGAGTGACTTACTATGGGGGGTGATTTATGGTCTGGCTGGGGAGTGATTTATGGTATGGCTGGGGAGTGATTTATGGTATGGCTGGGTGGTGATTTACTATGGAGGTAATTTATTATAGAAGTTGATTCATGTTATGGCTGGGGAGTTATTTATGGTATGGCTGGGGGGTGATTTACTATAAGGGGTGATGTACTATGAGAGGTGATTTACTATAGAGGGTGATTTATGGTATGGCTGGGGAGTGATCTATGTTATGGCTGGGAAGTGATTTATGGTATGGCTGGGGGGTGATTTACTATAAGGGGTGATGTACTATGAGAGGTGATTTACTACAGAGGGTGATTTATGGTATGGCTGGGGAGTGATTTATGGTATGGCTGGGTGGTGATTTACTATGGAGGTAATTTATTATAGAAGTTGATTCATGTTATGGCTGGGGAGTGATTTATGGTATGGCTGGGAAGTGATTTATGGTATGGCTGGGGGGTGATTTACTATAAGGGGTGATGTACTATGAGGGGTGATTTACTATAGGGGATGATTTATGGAATCGCTGAGGGTTGATTTACTATGGGGGGTTATTTATAATATGGCTGAGGGGTGATTTACTCTGGGAGGTGATTTATGGTATGGCTGGGGGGTGATTTAGTATAGGAGATGATTTATGGAATGGCTGAGGGGTGATTTACTATGGGGGGTGATTTATAGTATGGCTGAGGGGTGATTTACTATGGGAGTGATTTATGGTATGGCTGGGGGGTAATTTACTATGGGGGGTGATTTATAATATGGCTGGGGGTGATTTACTACAGAGGATGATTTATGGTATGGCTAGGGCGTAATTTACTATGGGGGGTGATTTATGGTATGGCTGGGGGGTGATTTACTATGAGGCGTGATTCATGGCATGGCTGGAGGGTCATTTATGGTATGACTAGATGGTGATTTACTATGGGGGGGATTTAAGGTGTGGCTGGGGGTTGATTTACAATGGGGGGTGATTTATGGTATGGCTTGGGGATGACTTACTATGGGTGGTTATTTATGGAATGGTTAGGGGTGATTTACTATGGGGGGGTGATTTATGCTATGGCTGGGGAGGTGATTTACTATGGGTGGTGATAGATGGTATGACTGAGGGGTGATTTATGGTATGGCTGGGGGATGATTTACTATGAGGGGTGATTTATGGGATGGCTGGGGGATGATTTACTATGAAGGGTGATTTACTATAGGGGGTGATTTATGCTATGATTAAGGGTTGATTAACTATGGTGATGATTCATTGTATGGTGGGGGGGTGATTTACTATGGGGGTGATTTATGGTATGGTTGGGGGTGATTTATGGTATGGCTGGGGAGTGATTTATGCTATGGCTGGGGAGTGATTTAAGGTATGGCTGGGGGGTGATTTACTATAAGGGGTGATGTACTATGAGGGGTGATTTACTATAGAGGGTGATTTATGGTATGGCTGGGGAGTGATTTACTCTGGGAGGTGATTTACAGTATGGCTGGGGGGTGATTTACTATAAGGGGTGATTTATGTTATGGCTGTGGAGTGATTTATTGTATGGCTGGGGGGTGATTTACTATAAGGGGTGATGTACTATGAGGGGTGATTTACTATAGAGGGTGATTTATGGTATGGCTGGGGGCTAATTTATCGTAAGGCTGGGGGGTGATTTACTATAGGGGATGACTTATGGAATCGCTGAGGGTTGATTTACTATGGGGGGTTATTTATAATATGGCTGGGGATGATTTACTCTGGGAGGTGATTTTTGGTATGGCTGGGGGCAGATTTTTGATATGGCTGGGCGGTGATTTAGTATAGGAGATGATTTATGGAATGGCTGAGGGGTGATTTACTATGGGGGGTGATTTATAATATAGCTGGGGGTGATTTACTATAGGGGGGTAATTTATGGTATGGCTGGGGGAGATCTATGGTATGGCTAGGGGGTGATTTACTATGGGGGTTGATTTATAGTATGGCTGGGGGTGATTTACTATGGGAGTGATTTATGGTATGGCTGGGGCGAAATTTACTATGGGGAGTGATTTATAATATGGCTGGGGGTGATTTACAATAGAGGATGATTTATGGTATGGCTAGGGCGTAATTTACTATGGAGGGTGCTTTATAGTATGGCTGGGGGGTGATTTACTATGAGGGTTGATTTATAGTATGGCTGAGAGGTGATTTACTATGGGAGTGATTTATGGTAGGGCTGGGGGGTAATTTACTATGGGGGGTGATTTATAATATGGCTGGGGGTGATTTACTATAGAGGATGATTTATCAAATGGCTAGGGCGTAATTTACTATGGGGGGTGATTTATGGTATGGCTGGGGGGTGATTTACTATGAGGCGTGATTCATGGCATGGCTGGAGGGTCATTTATGGTATGACTAGATGGTGATTTACTATGGGGGGGATTTAAGGTGTGGCTGGGGGTTGATTTACAATGGGGGGTGATTTATGGTATGGCTTGGGGATGACTTACTATGGGTGGTTATTTATGGAATGGTTAGGGGTGATTTACTCTGGGGGGGTGATTTATGCTATGGCTGGGGAGGTGATTTACTATGGGTGGTGATAGATGGTATGACTGAGGGGTGATTTATGGTATGGCTGGGGGATGATTTACTATAGGGGGTGATTTATGCTATGATTAAGGGTTGATTAACTATGGTGGTGATTTATTGTATGGTGGGGGTGATTTACTATGGGGGTGATTTATGGTATGGTTGGGGTGATTTATGGTTTGGCTGGGGAGTGATTTATGTTATGGCTGGGGAGTGATTTATGGTATGGCTGGGGGGTGATTTACTATAAGGGGTGATGTACTATGAGGGGTGATTTACTATAGAGGGTGATTTATGGTATGGCTGGGGAGTGATTTACTCTGGGAGGTGATTTATAATATGACTGGGGGTGATTTACTATAGAGTATGATTTATGGTATGGCTAGGGCTTAATTTAGTATTGGGGGTGATTTATTGTATGGCTGAGGGGTGATTTACTATAAGGGGTGATTTATGGTCTGGCTGGGGAGTGATTTACTATTGGGGGTGATTTATAATATAACTGGGGGTGATTTACTATAGAGTATGATTTATGGTATGGCTAGGGCTTAATTTAGTATTGGGGGTGATTTATTGTATGGCTGAGGGGTGATTTACTATGGGGACTGATTTTTGGTATTGATAGGGGGGATTTACTCTAGGCAGTGATTTATGATATGCCTGGAGGTGACTTACTATGGGGGTTGATTTATGGTATGGGTGAAGGGTGATTTATGGTATGGCTGGGGGGTGATTTACTATGAGGGGTGATTTATGGTATGGCTGGGGGATGATTTACTATGAGGGGTGATTTATGGTATGGCTGAGGGGTGATTTATGGTATGGCTGGGGGGTGATTTACTATGGGGGGTGATTTATGGTATGGCTGGGGGATGATTTACTATGAGGGGTGATTTATGGTATGGCTGGGGGGTGATTTACTATGGGGGGTGATTTATGGTATGGCTTGGGGGTGATTTACAATGGGGAGTGATTTATGGTATGACTGGGGATGATTTATGGTATGGTTGGGGGGTGATATACTATATGGGGGTGATTTATGGTATGGCTGGGGGGTGATTTATGGTATGGCTGGGGGTGATTTATGGTATGGCTGGGGGTTGATTTACTATGGGCGGTGATTTATGGTATGGCTTGGGGATGACTTACTATGGGTGGTTATTTATGGAATGGTTAGGGGTGATTTACTCTGGGAGGGTGATTTATGCTATGGCTGGGGAGGTGATTTACTATGGGTGGTGATAGATGGTATGACTGAGGGGTGATTTATGGTATGGCTGGGGGATGATTTACTATGAGGGGTGATTTATGGTATGGCTGGGGGATGATTTACTATGAAGGGTGATTTACTATAGGGGGTGATTTATGCTATGATTAAGGGTTGATTAACTATGGTGGTGATTTATTGTATGGTGGGGGTGATTTACTATGGGGGTGATTTATGGTATGGTTGGGGTGATTTATGGTTTGGCTGGGGAGTGATTTATGTTATGGCTGGGGAGTGATTTATGGTATGGCTGGGGGGTGATTTACTATAAGGGGTGATGTACTATGAGGGGTGATTTATGGTATGGCTGGGGATGATTTACTATAGGGGGTGATTTATGCTATGATTAAGGGTTGATTAACTATGGTGGTGATTTATTGTATGGTGGGGGTGATTTACTATGGGGGTGATTTATGGTATGGTTGGGGTGATTTATGGTTTGGCTGGGGAGTGATTTATGTTATGGCTGGGGAGTGATTTATGGTATGGCTGGGGGGTGATTTACTATAAGGGGTGATGTACTATGAGGGGTGATTTACTATAGAGGGTGATTCATGGTATAGCTGGGAAGTGATTTACTCTGGGAGGTGATTTACAGTATGGCTGGGGGGTGATTTACTATGAGGGGTGATTTATGGTATGGGTGAAGGGTGATTTATGGTATGGCTGGGGGGTGATTTACTATGAGGGGTGATTTATGGTATGGGTGAAGGGTGATTTATGGTATGGCTGGGGGGTGATTTACTATGAGGGGTGATTTATGGTATGGGTGAAGGGTGATTTATGGTATGGCTGGGGGGTGATTTACTATGAGGGGTGATTTATGGTATGGCTGGGGGATGATTTACTATGAGGGGTGATTTATGGTATGGCTGGGGGGTGATTTACTATGGGGGGTGATTTATGGTATGGCTTGGGGGTGATTTACAATGGGGAGTGATTTATGGTATGGCTGGGGGGTGATTTACTATGGGGGGTGATTTATGGTATGGCTGGGGGATGATTTACTATGAGGGGTGATTTATGGTATGGCTGGGGGGTGATTTACTATGGGGGGTGATTTATGGTATGGCTTGGGGGTGATTTACAATGGGGAGTGATTTATGGTATGACTGGGGATGATTTATGGTATGGTTGGGGGGTGATATACTATATGGGGGTGATTTATGGTATGGCTGGGGGTGATTTATGGTATGGCTGGGGGTTGATTTACTATGGGCGGTGATTTATGGTAGGGCTGGGGGGTGATTTATGGTATGTCTGGGGGGTGATTTACTATAGGGGATGATTTATGGTATGGCTAGGGCATAATTTTGTATTGGGAAGATTTATTGTATGGATGGGGTTTGATATAATATGGGGAGGTGATTTATGGTATGTCTTTGGGGTGATTTACTATGGGAGATGATTTATGGTATGGCTGGGGGTGATTTACCATGAGGGGTGATTTATGGTATGGCTGGGGGGTGATTTACTATGGGGGGTGATTTATGGTATGGCTTGGGGGTGATTTACAATGGGGAGTGATTTATGGTATGACTGGGGATGATTTATGGTATGGTTGGGGGGTGATATACTATATGGGGGTGATTTATGGTATGGCTGGGGGGTGATTTATGGTATGGCTGGGGGTGATTTATGGTATGGCTGGGGGTTGATTTACTATGGGCGGTGATTTATGGTATGGCTTGGGGATGACTTACTATGGGTGGTTATTTATGGAATGGTTAGGGGTGATTTACTCTGGGGGGGTGATTTATGCTATGGCTGGGGAGGTGATTTACTATGGGTGGTGATAGATGGTATGACTGAGGGGTGATTTATGGTATGGCTGGGGGATGATTTACTATGAGGGGTGATTTATGGTATGGCTGGGGGATGATTTACTATGAAGGGTGATTTATTATAGGGGGTGATTTATGCTATGATTAAGGGTTGATTAACTATGGTGGTGATTTATTGTATGGTGGGGGTGATTTACTATGGGGGTGATTTATGGTATGGTTGGGGTGATTTATGGTTTGGCTGGGGAGTGATTTATGTTATGGCTGGGGAGTGATTTATGGTATGGCTGGGGGGTGATTTACTATAAGGGGTGATGTACTATGAGGGGTGATTTACTATAGAGGGTGATTTATGGTATGGCTGGGAAGTGATTTACTCTGGGAGGTGATTTACAGTATGGCTGGGGGGTGATTTACTATGAGGGGTGATTTATGGTCTGGCTGGGGGGTGATTTACTATGGGGGGTGATTTATAATATGACTGGGGTGATTTACTATAGAGTATGATTTATGGTATGGCTAGGGCTTAATTTAGTATTGGGGGTGATTTATTGTATGGCTGAGGGGTGATTTACTATGGGGACTGATTTTTGGTATTGATAGGGGGGATTTACTCTAGGCAGTGATTTATGATATGTCTGGAGGTGACTTACTATGGGGGTTGATTTATGGTATGGGTGAAGGGTGATTTATGGTATGGCTGGGGGGTGATTTACTATGAGGGGTGATTTATGGTATGTTTGGGGGATGATTTACTATGAGGGGTGATTTATGGTATGACTGAGGGGTGATTTATGGTATGGCTGGGGGGTGATTTACTATGGGGGGTGATTTATGGTATGGCTGGGGGATGATTTACTATGGGGGGTGATTTATGGTATGGCTGGGGGGTGATTTACTATGGGGGGTGATTTATGGTATGGCTTGGGGGTGATTTACAATGAGGAGTGATTTATGGTATGACTGGGGATGATTTATGGTATGGTTGGGGGGTGATATACTATATGGGGGTGATTTATGGTATGGCTGGGGGTGATTTATGGTATGGCTGGGGGTTGATTTACTATGGGCGGTGATTTATGGTAGGGCTGGGGGGTGATTTATGGTATGTCTGGGGGGTGATTTACTATAGGGGATGATTTATGGTATGGCTAGGGCATAATTTTGTATTGGGAAGATTTATTGTATGGATGGGGTTTGATATAATATGGGGAGGTGATTTATGGTATGTCTTTTGGGGTGATTTACTATGGGAGATGATTTATGGTATGGCTGGGGGTGATTTACCATGGGGGTAATTTACTATACAGGGTGATTTATGTTATGACTAGGGGTTGATTTACTATGGAGGTGATTTATGGTATGGCTGTGGGGTGATTTACTATAGGGGGTGATTTATGATATGGCTGGGTGTGTGATTTACTAGGAGGGTGATTTATGGTATGGCTGGGGGGTGATTTACTTTGGGGGTGATTTATAGTATGACTGGGGGGTGATTTACTACAGGGGTTGATTTATGATATGGCTGGGGGTGATTTACTATAGGGGGAGATTTATTGTATTTATGGGGGGAGATTTATTGTTTGGCAGGGGGCGATATACCATGATGGGTGATTTATGATATGGCTGGGGGAAGATTTACTATTGGGGTAGATTTATAGTATGACTGGGGGGAGATTTATTATATGGCTGGGGAAGATTTACTATGTGGGGAGATTTATTGTATGGCTAGGGGGAGATTTATTGTATGGCTGGGGAAGATTTAGTGTGGGGTAAGATTTATTGTGTGGGTGGGGGGGATTTAGTGTGGGGGGAGGGTGGGGAAGATTTTGTGTGTGGGTGATTGGTGCGGACACAGAATGGGGAGAATGGGTGCGTACGCAATATGGGGAGCGAAAGAGGTGAATGTATACGGACACATCATGGGGAGCGAGGGTGATGTGTGCAGACACAGTATGGGGAATTGGGGGTGTGTGTGAGGGTAAATATATGAGGTGACAGTATGGTTAGCAGTGGGATGTGAGAGAAGACAGTATGAGGAGGAGGGGGAAATAATGGGTGGAGAAAAGTGAGAGTGGACACAGAATAGAGACTGAGTAGTGTTGGGGGTATAGTATGGGGGCACAGTGTAAGGGCACAGCCAGGAAGGGACAGAAAGTCAAGGAGGGGGAGTGTGATGAGGGGGCACAGTATAGACACTGGGTCCTATAGGGGGGACATCGTGTGAGAGGGCAGTGTGAAGCGGAGGCCCAGTATGGTAAGGGGAGGGCAATGTGGAGGACATGTAGCATAAGAGGGGCACTGTGGGGGTGATATTTTGTGCAGGGAATATAGTGAGGGGCAATTATTTATTCAGGGGTTCAGCGTAGGGCAGATATTTTTATTCAGGAGCATCTGCTATCTTTAAGGGCATTGTGTGGGGATGTGCTGCAGAAGACCGGAGAAGATGAAAGTCTACAGAGACCAGCTGTGGATGAGAAAACTCATCATGGCGTTTGGTCAAGATGAAGAAGAAAGAACGATTCCAGAGACAACGTCATCTATCAGGTACCTGGATGTAAATGTTTTTTGTGATACTGACTAATTCTCATATTTTTATTTGTTAGAAGCATTAAAGGGGTTATTTAAGTTTGTGATGAGTCTGCAGTCATTCTATGTTACTGCAGACTTCTGACTTCTCACAGTGCGCACTGCACATTATCAGGATACTCTCGTGCCGGCGATTTGTATACTTGCGGTCAGATGCCGACTAAACATGCGTGGCCTCACTCAATGACAACGAATTGAGCGATGCCGGACACGTCTAATCGGAATGTGGCCAGACATGTACAAATCTCATACTTGTTCAAGGCAGAATCCTAAAAGTGTGCAGTGCATGTGCTGTGAGAATTCAGAAGCATGCAGTCACATAGAGTGACTGCAGACTTTAATCTCAAACCTGGACAAGCCCTTTAATTATACAATGAAGACTTGTAGCCAATCCTAACTGTGTGTAATATACTCGCTGTCAGGATTCAGCTCTGCTTGCAGCTGCCAGCAGCCATCACATGGATACCTCACTCATATGCGATTTTCATACTTACAGTCATGTGACAACTCGCTTCTCTTTCTGGTTCTCTCAGTTTTTCACTGAACATTGAGAGAATTAGGCAGAACAGCTCATCAGCACGTGACTAAGTGTGCAAATCGCATATGTGCTTGGGGGGAGGGGGGCGCCAAACTGAACTGTTACCCCGGGTGCCAGAAAGCCTAGATACACCTCTGTGGAAGATGAGGCCCAAGCGCCCATTGCCACTTCTCTCTTCTGTAGGTAATAGTGACCTTTGAATACAAAATAATTATGTAACAAAACATATTCCAAAAGAATCATGAGAAAATCCACAAGAGATTCATCCAAACGCAGTCTGATAGCAAAAACCTAGTAGAGGATAATCCATATTCATGTGAAATTCAAGTATATAATGATTCTACATCACGTGATGAGAAACATATCCAAATCAATATGAATATTATCCAATCTCTGTTAAACTTCTGTACTGTCTTTGATGAAAGATGGAAGTTCCATAGCAATAGGTTTTAGATAGTAATCCAAGAATCTAGAAATTGGTTCAGATAGACTCCCATTGCCGGAGACAATGGGGCGTCCCGGAGGGTCTTGAAGACTCTTATGGACCTTGGAGAGCAAGTGTAGGGTGGGAACAGAAGGTTCGTCCACCCGTAATATGATAACAGCGGGATTGAATAAATATCATAACATATCAATGATACTAGTCATCTCCTATTGTCCTCTAGGATGACCCTTCCTGACCACAGGGGTTGGCACCTTAGAATTTGTACAACAATCAGGCCTGGCGCCAGCACCCTGTGTACCCGGGCAAGTTCCGAGCCCTGAGCAGGCGGGGGGGGGGCCCACTCGACTTCGGGGCACCCTGCTGCACTATGGGACCCGTGAGCGGAGGAGAGTGCTTACTCAGGGCCCCGGCAGCCGGCACAATACTTACCCCTTTCCGTGCCTCCGCAGCAGCTCCAGTCTCTTCCGCGTACTCTGACTGTGATGTCTCAGGACAGAGGGCGTGGACACACAGTGACATCTTTCCACCGTGCCTTCTCCTGAACCGTCACAGCGGGAAGATGCCGGCAACGCTGGAGTCCAGAGCTGAGCAGCGGCAGCAGGTGAGAAATGAGGTGTGTACTTGGGGCATTATAAGGGGGGGTGACATAATGCATGGGGCATTATAAGTGGGGGGTGACTTAATGCATGGGGCATTATATGGGGGGAACAGCATGCATGCGGCATTATAAGGGGGAACAGCCTGCGTGGGGCATTATGTGGGGGGGACAGCCTGCATGAGGCATTATATAGGGGGAACAACCTGCATGGAGCTTTATGTGGGGGCACAGCCAGCATGGAGCGTTATATGAGGGCCAGTATTCTGTATGGAGCATTATATGTGGACCAGTATCCTGTATGGAGCATTATAAGGGGGCCAGTATCCGTATGGAATGTTATATTGGGGCCAGTATTCTGTATGGAGCATTTTATGGGGGCCAATATTGTATGGAGCGATACACCGGTTTCTGAGCTATTGTGGAATTTACTATAGATATCGCTCATGTAATGTAAGTGAATTATTTGGCCTTGTACTATATATACAGTATATATTTCTCTGCGGTATCTGTGCATCATGAATCGTGGCATGTGTTAAAGGGGCCCACTGAGACTCTTTCGCCCAGGGCCGACAAAAACTTGGAGCCCGCCCTGACGACAATGAAGCCTCCACTCACAAGTCGTCTATCCCTAAAAGTTCCTGAACACCAAAAGAGAGGGATAGCACAGGGCTAGTATGATAGTAACAGGATTATAAATATATATATATATATATATATATATATATATATATATATATATATATATATATATAATCATCCACTGTAACCACATAGAAACAATGTCTGCAGGGTATGAAAACAATATATAATATAAGACTAAGAGACAATCTCGAGTCCAAAATATGCAGAAAGGTCAGCAAGGCAGCAATATAATATTGAATATGCTTCAATGTCGATATACAGTGGGTACGGAAAGTATTCAGACCCCTTTACATTTTTCACTCTTTGTTTCATTGCAGCCATTTGGTAAATTCTAAAAAGTTCATTTTTTTATCATTAAAGTACACTCTGCACCCCATCTTGACTGAAAAAAAACAGAAATGTAGAAATTTTTGCAAATGTATTAAGAAAGAAAAACTGAAATATCACGTGGTCATGAGTATTCAGACCCTTTGCTCAGACACTCATATTTAAGTCACATGCTGTCCATTTCCTTGTGATCCTCCTTGAGATGGTTCTACTCCTTCATTGGAGTCCAGCTGTGTTTAATTAAACTGTTAGGACTTGATTTGGAAAGGCACACACCTGTCTATATAAGACCTCACAGCTCACAGTGCATGTCAGACCAAATGAGAATCATGAGCTCAAAGCAACTGCCCAAGGAAGTCAGAGACAGAATTGTGGCAGGACACAGATCTGGCCAAGGTTACAAAAGAATTTCTGCATTACTCAAGGTTCTTAAGAGCACAGTGGCCTCCATAATCCTTAAATGGAATACGTTTGGGACCACCAGAAGTCTTCCTAGACCTGGCCGTCCAGCCAAACTGAGCAATCGTGGGAGAAGAGTCTTGGTGAGAGAGGTAAGGAAGAACTCCAAGAACACTGGGGCTGAGCTCCAGAGATGTAATAGGGAGATGGGAGAAAGTTCCAAAAAGTCAACTATCACTGCAGCCCTCCACCAGTTGGCCCTTTATGGCACAGTGGTCCGACGGAAGCCTCTCCTCAGTGCAAGACATATGAAAGCTCGCATAGAGTTTGCTCAAAATCACATGAGGGGCTCCCTGACTATGAGAAATAAGATTCTCTGGTCTGATGAGATGAAGATAGAACTTTTTGGTGATAATTCTGAGCAGTATGTGTGGAGAAAAACAGGCACTGCTCATCACCTGCCCAATACAATCCCAACAGTGAAACATGGTGGTGGCAGCATCATGCTATGGGGTGTTTTTCAGCTGCAGGGACAGGACGACTGGTTGCAATTGAAGGAAACATGAATGCAGTCAAGTACAGAGATATCCTCTTCCAGAGTGCTCTGGACCTCAGACTTGGCCGAAGTCCAACAAGATAATGACCCTAAGCACACAGCTAAAATAACAAAGGAGTGGCTTCAGAACAACTCTGTGACCATTCTTGACTGGCCCAGCCAGAGCCCTGACCTAAACCCAATTGAGCATCTCTGGAGAGACCTGAAAATGGCTGTCCACAAATGTTCATCATCCAACCTGACAGAACTGGAGAGGATCTGCAAGGAAGAATGGCAGAGGATCCCTAAATCCAGGTGTGAAAAACTTGTTGCATCATTCCCAAGAAGACTCATGGCTGTACTAGCTCAAAAGGGTGCTTTTACTCAATACGGAGCAAAGGGTCTGAATACTTATGACCATGTGATATTTCAGTTTTTCTTTTTAATAAATTTGCAAAAATTTCTACATTTCTGTTTTTTTCAGACATGATGGGGTGCAGAGTGTACTTTAATAAGAAAAAAAAATGAACTTTTTAGAATTTACCAAATGGCTGCAATGAAACAAAGAGTGAAAAATTTAAAGAGGTCTGAATACTTTCTGTACCCACTGTATATACAAGATATTACATCTCACAAATATGCCCATTGATTCATATGTAAATTCTTAGCCCTTGACCTCAAACGAGAAGTTATCCTGAACTCAGATAGAAGTCACAGACATCTGTTGTCTTCTGCTATGCGCTGCGCACATACGGTGCATAGCAGTGACGTTCAAAGGCCGCCGGCCAATCAAAGCCGCACGCGTCAGCGTTCGGCCACTGATAGGCCGGCGGACATTGAACGTCACTGCTACGCGCCGGGCGCTGATGTCAGTGCGCAGCGCATTGCAGTGATCTGAAGAGGCCTCTGGCCGGCGGGCTGCAGCCAGCGAGCAGCCTCTGATCGGTCGGCGGCCCTGTAGAAGACCACACCGACATGAAGCTGCAGAAGACGTGGGGAGCACAGGAAGGTATTTTTATTTTAATGAATGGGCAGGGTAGTGAGTGAATGGGGGGGGGGGTGATTCTATGTAGGGGCACATGATGGGGAGAGAGATGCTATATAGGGGCACATGATGGGGAGGGAGATGCTATATAGGGGCACATGATGGGGAGAGAGATGCTATATAGGGGCACATGATGGGGAGGGAGATGCTATATAGGGGCACATGATGGGGAGGGAGATGCTATATAGGGCACATGATGGGGAGGGAGATGCTATATAGGGGCACATGATGGGGAGGGAGATGCTATATAGGGCACATGATGGGGAGGGAGATGCTATATAGGGGCACATGATGGGGAGGGAGATGCTATATAGGGCACATGATGGGGAGGGAGATGCTATATAGGGGCACATGATGGGGAGGGAGATGCTATATAGGGGCACATGATGGGGAGGGAGATGCTATATAGGGCACATGATGGGGAGGGAGATGCTATATAGGGGCACATGATGGGAAGGGAGGTGCTATATAGGGGCACATGATGGGGAGGGAGATGCTATATAGGGGCACATGATGGGGAGGGAGATGCTATATAGGGGCACATGAGGGAGATGATGCTATATAGGGGCACATGAGGGAGATGATGCTATATAGGGGCACATGAAGGAGATGATGCTATATAGGGGCACATGAGGGAGAGGATGCTATATAGGGGCACATGATGGAGATGATGCTATATAGAGGCACATGAGGGAGATGATGCTACATAGGGGCACATGAGGGAGTGGATGCTATATAGGGGCACATGAAGGAGATGATGCTATATAAGGGCACATGAGGGAGATGATGCTACATAGGGGCACATGAAGGAGATGATGCTATATAGGGGCACATGAGGGAGATGATGCTCTATAGGGGCACATGAGGGAGATGATGCTACATAGGGGCACATGTGGGAGTGGATGCTATATAGGGGCACATGATGGAGACGATGATATATAGGGGCACATGATGGGGAGGGAGGTACTATATAGGGGCACATGATGGGGAGGGAGGTACTATATAGGGGCACATGAGGGAGATGATGCTATATAGGGGCACATGATGGGGAGGGAGATGATGCTACATAGGGGCACATGAGGGAGACGATGCTATATAGGGGCACATGTTGGGATAGGAGGTGCTATATAGGGGCACATGAGGGAGATGATGCTATATAAGTGCACATGAGGGAGATGATGCTACATAGGGGCACATGAAGGAGATGATGCTATATAGGGGCACATGATGGGGAGGGAGGTGCTATATAGGGGCACATGAGGGAGATGATGCTATATAGGGGCACATGAGGGAGAGGATGCTATATAGGGGCACATGAGGGAGATGATGCTATATAGGGGCACATGAGGGAGAGGATGCTATATGGGGCACATGAGGGAGAGGATGTTATATAGGGGCACATGAGGGAGATGATGCTATATAGGGGCACATGAGGGAGATGATGCTATATAGGGGCACATGAGGGAGTGGATGCTATATAGGGGCAAATGACGGAGATGATGCTATATAGGGGCACATGAGGGAGATGATGCTATATAACGGCACATGAGGGAGATGATGCTACATAGGGGCACATGATGGGGAGGGAGATGATGCTACATAGGGGCACATGAGGGAGACGATGCTATATAGGGGCACATGTTGGGATGGGAGGTGCTATATAGGGGCACATGAGGGAGATGATGCTATATAAGGGCACATGAGGGAGATGATGCTACATAGGGGCACATGAAGGAGAGGATGCTATATAGAGGCACATGAGGGAGATGATGCTATATAGGGGCACATGAGGGAGATGATGCTATAAAGGGGCACATGAGGGAGTGGATGCTATATAGGGGCACATGAGGGAGACGATACTATATGGGGCACATGAGGGAGAGGATGCTATATAGAGACACATGAGGGAGATGATGCTATATAGGGGCACATGAGGGAGATGACGCTACATAGGGGCACATGAGGGAGATGATGCTATATAGGGGCACATGAGGGAGAGGATGCTATATAGGGGCACATGAGGGAGAGGATGCTATATAGGGGCACATGTTGGGATGGGAGGTGCTATATAGGGGCACATGAGGGAGATGATGCTACATAGGGGCACATGAAGGAGAGGATGCTATATAGGGGCACATGAGGGAGAGGATGCTATATAGGGGCACATGAGGGAAATGATGCTATATAGGGGCACATGAGGGAGAGGATGTTATATAGGGGCACATGAGGGAGAGGAGGCTATATGGGGCACATGAGGGAGAGGATGCTATATAGGGGCACATGAGGGATATGATGCTATATAGGGGCACATGAGGGAGATGACGCTACATAGGGGCACATGAGGGAGAGGATACTATATAGGGGCACATGAGGGAGAGGATGCTATATAGGGGCACATGAGGGAGAGGATGGTATATAGGGGCACATGAGGGAGTTGATGCTATATAGGGGCACATGAGGGAGAGGATGCTATATAGGGGCACATGAGGGAGAGGATGCTATATGGGGCACATGAGGGAGAGGATGCAATATAGAGGCACATGAGGGAGATGATGCTATATAGGGGCACATGAGGGAGATGACGCTACATAGGGGCACATGAGGGAGAGGATACTATATAGGGGCACATGAGGGAGATGATGCTATATAGGGGCACATGAGGGAGAGGATGCTATATAGGGGCACATGAGGGAGAGGATGGTATATAGGGGCACATGAGGGAGTTGATGCTATATAGGGGCACATGAGGGAGAGGATGCTATATAGGGGCACATGAGGGAGAGGATGCTATATGGGGCACATGAGGGAGAGGATGCTATATAGAGGCACATGAGGGAGAGGATGCTATATAGGGGCACATGTTGGGATGGGAGGTGCTATATAGGGGCACATGAGGGAGATGATGCTATATAACGGCTCATGGGGGAGATGATGCTACATAGGGGCACATGAAGGAGAGGATGCTATATAGGGGCACATGAGGGAGAGGATGCTATATAGGGGCACATGAGGGAGAGGATGCTATATAGGGGCACATGAGGGAGAGGATGCTATATAGGGGCACATTTTGGGATGGGAGGTGCTATATAGGGGCACATGAGGGAGATAATGCTATATAAGGGCTCATGAGGGAGAAGATGCTACATAGGGGCACATGAAGGAGAGGATGCTATATAGGGGCACATGAGGGAGAGGATGCTATATAGGGGCACATGAGGGAAATGATGCTATATAGGGGCACATGAGGGAGAGGATGCTATATAGGGGCACATGAGGGAGAGGAGGCTATATGGGGCACATGAAGGAGAGGATGCTATATAGGGGCACATGAGGGAGATGATGCTATATAGGGGCACATGAGGGAGATGACGCTACATAGGGGCACATGAGGGAGAGGATACTATATAGGGGCACATGAGGGAGATGATGCTATATAGGGGCACATGAGGGAGAGAATGCTATATAGGGGCACATGAGGGAGAGGATGGTATATAGGGGCACATGAGGGAGTTGATGCTATATAGGGGCACATGAGGGAGAGGATGCTATATAAGGGCACATGAGGGAGAGGATGCTATATGGGGCACATGAGGGAGAGGATACTATATAGGGGCACATGAGGGAGATGATGCTATATAGGGGCACATGAGGGAGATGATGCTATATAGAGGCACATGAGGGAGATGATGCTATATAGGGGCACATGAGAGAGAGGATGCTATATGGGGCACATGAGGGAGATGATGCTATATAGGGGCACATGAGGGAGATGATGCTATATAGGGGCACATGAGAGAGAGGATGCTATATGGGGCACATGAGGGAGCTGATGCTATATAGAGGCACATGAGGGAGATGATGCTATATAGGAGCACATGAGGGAGATGACGCTACATAGGGGCACATGAGGGAGAGGATACTATATAGGGGCACATGAGGGAGATGATGCTATATAGGGGCACATGAGGGAGAGGATGGTATATAGGGGCACATGAGGGAGTTGATGCTATATAGGGGCACATGAGGGAGAGGATGCTATATAGGGGCACATGAGGGAGTTGATGCTATATAGGGGCACATGAGGGAGAGGATGCTATATAGGGGCACATGAGGGAGATGATGCTATATAGGGGCACATGAGGGAGAGGATGCTATATAGGGGCACATGAGGGAGATGATGCTATATAGGGGCACATGAGGGAGAAGATGCTATATATGGGCACATGAGGGAGAGGATACTATATAGGGGCACATGAGGGAGATGATGCTATATAGGGGCACATGAGGGAGAGAATGCTATATAGGGGCACATGAGGGAGAGAATGCTATATAGGGGCACATGAGGGAGAGGATGCTATATAGGGGCACATGAGGGAGTTGATGCTATATAGGGGCACATGAGGGAGAGGATGCTATATAGGGGCACATGAGGGAGAGGATGCTATATGGGGCACATGAGGGAGAGGATGCTATATAGAGGCACATGAGGGCGATGATGCTATATAGGGGCACATGAGGGAGATGACGCTACATAGGGGCACATGAGGGAGAGGATACTATGTAGGGGCACATGAGGGAGATGATGCTATATAGGGGCAAATGAGGGAGAGGATGCTATATAGGGGCACATGAGGGAGATGATGCTATATAGGGGCACATGAGGGAGAGGATGGTATATAGGGGCACATGAGGGAGTTGATGCTATATAGGGGCACATGAGGGAGAGGATGCTATATAGGGGCACATGAGGGACAGTATGCTATATGGGGCACATGAGGGAGAGGATGCTATATAGGGGCACATGAGGGAGATGATGCTATATAGGGGCACATGAGGGAGATGACGCTACATAGGGGCACATGAGGGAGAGGATACTATATAGGGGCACATGAGGGAGAGGATGCTATATAGGGGCAAATGAGGGAGAGGATGCTATATAGGGGCACATGAGGGAGATGATGCTATATAGGGGCACATGAGGGAGATGATGCTATATAGGGGCACATGAGGGAGATGATGCTATATAGGGGCACATGAGGGAGAAGATGCTATATATGGGCACATGAGGGAGAGGATACTATATAGGGGCACATGAGGGAAATGATGCTATATAGGGGCACATGAGGGAGAGAATGCTATATAGGGGCACATGAGGGAGAGAATGCTATATAGGGGCACATGAGGGAGAGGATGCTATATAGGGGCACATGAGGGAGTTGATGCTATATAGGGGCACATGAGGGAGAGGATGCTATATAGGGGCACATGAGGGAGAGGATGCTATATGGGGCACATGAGGGAGAGGATGCTATATAGAGGCACATGAGGGCGATGATGCTATATAGGGGCACATGAGGGAGATGACGCTACATAGGGGCACATGAGGGAGAGGATACTATATAGGGGCACATGAGGGAGATGATGCTATATAGGGGCAAATGAGGGAGAGGATGCTATATAGGGGCACATGAGGGAGATGATGCTATATAGGGGCACATGAGGGAGATGATGCTATATAGGGGCACATGAGGGAGATGATGCTATATAGGGGCACATGAGGGAGAAGATGCTATATAAGGCACATGAGGGAGAGGATGCTACATAGGGGCACATGAGGGAGAGGATGCTATATAGGGGCACATGAGGGAGAGGTTGCTATATAGGGGCACATGAGGGTGATGATGCTATATAGAGGCATATGAGGGAGATGATGCTATATAAGGGCACATGAGGGAGAGGATGCTATATAAGGGCACATGAGGGAGAGGATTCTATATAGGGGCACATGATTGGGAGGGACAGGATGCTACGTAGGAGTCCATGATGAGGGGGGAGAAGATGGTAATATGTGGTCTGATCATAGTGTGACGGTATTTGTCCCCTTCTACGTGGTATTATTGGTCTTGGTATAGGAGTTTACGTTGTGTTTGGAGGATTCACTTGTTCTCTCTCATATCAATAAGTATAAGATCCTTTATTTTCAATAGAGATTAATTACATTGACATTTAACCCCTCCCTGTCCTGTGTCTATTACACAATAGCAAATATGCACTTAGAGAGGTTCTCCAGTGGAAACACATAATCGCTTATCCTAAGGCCACATTCACACGTTCAGTATTTGGTCAGGATTTTACATCAATATTTGTCAGCCAAAACCATGAGTGGGTGATAAATACAGACGTGGTGACGTGATTCTATTATACTTTTCCTCTGATTGTTCCTATCCTGGTTTTGGCTTACAAATAAGTGATGAAAAAATTCTGTGAACGTGACCTAAAAGTTATTGATTGGTGGGGGTCTGACTGCTGGGACCTGCACCTATCTGCAGAATGTAAAGTTTTTCTCCCCATTAGACTGGAGCTCATGGGCAACTCGACCACCGATCCATTCATTCCCTCAGTGGCTGCGAGCTCTGCTCTTGTTTTTTTCTGGAAGCCCCAAAGAGAATAAATGGAGCTGCGGTCAGATATCCCACATGCAGCTCCATTTTAAAATGGACATAAAAGTGTCCTGTCAGGGATAAAAGTTCCCCATTCTTCTGATCGGTGCGGTTTCCAATGGTCGGATTCCACCGATCAATAAGATATCTCCTACCTAACCAGTGAATTGGTGATAACTTGTTTTCATCAAAGAACCCCTGTAATATAAACTACCAGAATTGTACATCCCAGTTATAATGGTGCACAGTAGATGTGCAGGAGCTGCCTGCATTTTACAGGCGACGCTCCACTATAACAGGGGTAACGGATAACAGGTATTTGCATATAGCTGTAGGGTGGGTCCTTAGAGTCAATTTTCCCTGTGGGCCCCAGACACCCCAGTCCGACCGTGCGCATGTTTCACCCCCACCCTATCAAATGCCCTCGCACTGGTCGACTGCAGGTGTCTTGTTCTAGTGATCATGAGGGTCCCAGAAAAGGTGATAAGTAGAGAATGGATAGTTTATTCAAGTGAAGTTGAATTTTACAAAAATCAGTATTCTTTTCCATATTTTTGTAGCTTGTAGGAATTCAGCAAAATGGTGGCCACCATCTTGTTGAACTGTACAGGGGCGACAAAAGGTTAAAAAACGAATGTCTCTGCTACTCATTCTCTCCCGTACGGTCCTCAACACCTCTACTTACCATCAACGTGCACTGACGCCTCTTCACACTAGGTTGGGAGTAGACCCTGGATGTCCCTGTGTCTGAAAGTCCTGGTCTAGAGCGCTCATCGTAAGATCGTGGCGCATGTCTTAACATCATGACTTGCTTCGTGACTCTAGACCAGAACTTCCAGCTGCGAGTAGGCCCGGGAAATTCCTTCGCACATGCAAGGACATCCCAGGCCTAGTCACGGCCAGAAGTCCTGTCTTAGTGTGAAGATGACCGGATTCCATCAGTGCACTCTGGTGGTAAGGAGCAGCGACAAGGACCTTGCGGGGGACAGAGAGCAGGAAAGGTGAGAAGTGAGGTGAGTATTAGTTTTTTGGGTTCTTTTTTTCTACATCTTACCTTTACTATGCTTTGGGAGTCTTTCCACACCCCAGTACTCCAGAGCTTAATAAAGGAAATTGAATTTGAGGAGTATAAATTCACTGTAAATCGAATGTCCTGGTAAAATCTATGCGATTTGTCGCTAGTGATAAGTGTCATTATGGAAAAACCCTTTAAATGTTCATATTGTTCAACCTAATCACAACCAAGTGTATAATGGAAATGGAATTATTTTATGACTTCTCCTCTTTAACAGACAAAACTATGTCAGATTGATTACATGAATACTAAGTTTCTTACTAATAAAATCCATTAAGACAATTTATAAAATGAAGTACAAGCTTTACTTAGAACAGAAGATTTCCTCAGTCTAAATAATGTCCTGTAAATGTTAGATTTATTGTAATATTTCCTATTTTTCTCCCCTGATAGGATGCAGCGGTGTTCGGCCATCCAGCTCCAGCACAATCTCTCATTCCATCAAAGAGAGATTATTATTCCACCATGTGCTCGGCATCGGAAGCTTTGGAAAGGTCCTGATGGCGGAAGATACTTTAACCCGCCAAGAATTTGCTATTAAGATCATCAGCAAAAGAGCCCTGCTAGCCGGAGGTGATAGGCTGGATGTCATGGTGGAGAGGCGAGTTCTTCAGCTGGCATCTGGAAGCCCCTTCCTCGTCCACGCGGACTTTGGATTCCAGACCAAGGTAGAATTGTGACTACTTAGTGGCCACTTCTCTTATGTTGATGACCTATTTGCCTAAATAGGAGCTATCCTGCTGTACCAGGAGCGACCACTAAACCTTGTTTGCTCTGTACACTGTTTACATCCGGCTTTTGGCAGAGATGGTAGCAGCTGATCGGACCCCCACAAAACTGATATTAATGACCTATTCTAAGGATAGGTACATCATAAGAGTGGAAAACCCCTTTAACAAATGTCACTGCATGCACTACAAGCTTCACTGCTCAATGGACAATACCTCTGCCAGGGACAAACTCTACAGAGGTGATGTACGGGGTATTAATGTTCAGAGCAAAATGGTTCAGTATAATCTTGAATGTGGCTAAGCTGAAATACCAGTCGCAGCTCATGGGCAGAAATACTTTTTTTCTGGAAGAAAAGCAAGTCTTTTTCCTAACCTGAACAACCCCTTTATCCCCATAAAGAAGGAGCAGAGGCTGTAAGAGAGCAGCAATTTTCTTTTTTTTTTTCATCTCTGCAGTCTTAGGCTGCGTGCCCACTATGCGTTTTTCAAGCATTTTTGCCGCAGAATTTCCACAGCGAAAACGCTTAAACGCTTGGTTATACGTGCCCCATGGTCCCCAATAATAATCCGCATGTGCTGTGCATGTCCATTAATTTTGCGGACACGCAGCGTAATTGCCGCCATTGACTTGCATTGAATCGCTTAATATCCGTGTCAGCACATTTGCACACACGGATATTAAGCGTTTCAATGTGCGGATGGTACCCGGGGCTGGAGACGAGGAGACTCTCCTCCAGACCCGGGTACCATAGAACCTGTAAAAAAAAAGAATTTAAAATTAAAAAAATAAAGATCATACTCACCTTCTGATGTCCCCCGGCCTCCTCAGCGATGCGCCCGGTCTCTTGCTCGCCTTGCGGTGGTGTGAGGACCTGTCAAATGACTCAATGACGTAATCGCAGGTCCTTTCACACTACCGCGAGACACCGGGGAGACCGGACGGAGCGGAGAAAACACCAGGGGCCATCGGAAGGTAAGTATAATCATTATTTTTTATTTTTTACCATTCCTATTCTTTTTTTTAACTATTACTTGGTCACAATATATAAATCCATGCCGGTTGCCTGGATTTATATAGTGTGACAAAGTTGTCAAGCACTTTCCAAGTGATGCTAAAATCGCTTGGAAAAGCGCTTGATAACCCGCATGCAGAAATGCATGGAAAAATGCTTGACAAACTCTTCTACCTGGCGGGAAAAACACATGTAAAATCCGCATGCATTTTTCCTGCCAGGGAGAAGTGGAAAAAATATGCAGCATTTCTGCATCATGGGCACATAACCTAAAAGTGCAACTTTTCTATACTTCTATCACTATAGCTGTTTGAAAGTCTATATTTAATTTTGCATGACGTGTTGTATTTTTAATTGCACCATTTTAGAGTGCACATATTGTACTGGATAACATTTATTCATTTTCTAGGGTTGGATTGAAAAAAATAGCAAGTATGTTAGTATTTTGGGGGTTTTATGCTACTTACATAATATGTTAACTTTATTCTCAGGGTCTTTAGGATTATGGAAAAAACAGATTTATATAATTTTTATGTTTTGCTACATTAACATAGTGAAAAAATAAAACCAAACAAAAAAACAAACAAATATTTTTTGTGTTGCTGTTTTACAAGACTCATTGCTTTGTTGTTGTTATTAACATAGCTGTTTTTTTCTGCATAGCCTGGACTTTACTTTAGTATTATTATAAAGTACACAGGACTTTATAACTGTCTTTTAGGCTAAGTGCCCACGATGCAGAAATGCTCCGGATTTTTCCTGAGCGTTTCTGCATCTCCCTGGCAGAAAAAACACATGCGGATTGTACATGCGGATTTTACATGCGTTTTTCCTGCCAGGGACAAGCGTATGTGAAGCGTTTTTCACATGCGATTTCGCATGCGGGTTGTCGAGCGCTTTCCAAGCGATTTTAGCATCACTTGGAAAGTGCTTGACAGCTTGGTCACACTATATAAATCGATGCAACTGTCATTGATTTTTATATAGTGTGACCAAGTTAGTTAAAATAAAGAATAAAAATGGTAAAAAAACAAACAAAAACATATACTCATCTTCCGATGGCCCCCGGTCACCTTATCCGATGCGTCCAGTCTCCCTGGTGTCTCGCGGTTGTGTAAAAGGACCTTCCATCTTCCATGACGTCATTTAGTCATGTGACAGGTCACGCGACTGTCAACGTCAGCGTGGGAGCCAGGACGCATCGCTATGGAGACCGGGGCCCATCGGAAGGTGAGTATAATGTATTTTTTTATTTTAAATTCTTTTTTTTTTGCAGGTACTATGTTACCCGGGTCTGGATGAGAGTCTCCTTTTCTCCAGACCCGGGTACCATTCACACATTGAATCGCTTAATATCCGCATGTACACATGTAGTCATGCGGATATTAAGCGATTCAATGCAAGTCAATGGCGGCAAAATCGCCGCGATTCCGCGAAATAATTGGCAGTGCTGCGGATTTTTCGGCAATGATAATCCGCAGCGGAAATTTCCGCAGCATGTGCACAGCACAAGCAGATTATCATTGGGGAACATTGCAGACTTTCTACCAAGCGTTTTTTAAGCGTTTCTGCTGCGGAAATGCGTAAAAAACGCATAGTGGTCATACAGCCTCATTCCACTTTTTGGGAAACAGAATGCACAGAAAACAGCTACTGTATAGCAGCTTTATACAAAACAGAGAGATAACATTATGTCCTTGATTCATCATTGCCTTTACGTCTGTTTTTTGTCTGGTTTTGCCCCTTCTTTTGTTTGAACTCAATTCTTCACTTTATTAGCGCCGTTTTTGAAGTCTATTTTATATGAGCTTGCCTGCTTTTCCCCTTTTTTTTGCCAGAGTTTAGTGATTCCAGATGATTTTATCTAAATCATCAATTGTGAAGTCGCAAATATGACACAGCCTTCATTTCAGTCCCCCTTGGCGTATTTTTTGAGAAAGCCAGTTTTTTGGCCAAATTTTTGGGCCAATTTGCAATTTGTGTGATTTTTGAGGCCAAAAAGTTGCAAAAACAGTTCAAGGCAGAAACAAGACTATTTTTGACTTTTCACCAAATTCTTTAATCGTGTGCGCCATTTTGAAGAATTTAGCACCAAAATCAGCAACAAATACGGCAAGACAAGACAGGAAAGTGATTAAAAAAATGCAAATTATGAATCTGGGCCTATGTATCAATCAAGGTGAGGGAAGGAATAAGTGTACAAGAACGGGAAGAATAGGGGGAGCCCAACAACTAGGGCAAGGAGGAGTGGAGACCCCTATGCAGATCTAATATCACCCTGCCTACCCTATCGTCCCTATATAGGTTCTGCACATATCGCTGAGCAGGAACCTGAGCCCTGAATGTCCCTAGAGCTAGGCCCTAGATAGGGAGGGGACAGGGTGAGCACTAGTCAGGCCCCACTACAAACTAAAGACAACAAGGTAAACAAACAAAGGAGATACAATTAGCTTGAGCAGAAAGCAGAAAGATAACACCAACTGTCCCCCAAGAGCACCAAAAATGAGATTGGCTGACTGCTAGTACTCCAAGCCTGTACAGAGGTACATAGTGCCATCACTGGCGAGTCTCTGGAGAAACTGAGAGTTTTTAACTACCAAGCAAGGGTGTGTCAATCAGCAGCAGAAGGTGGAGGTCGCTGCTGGGTCCTGAAGGGCGAAGGATATAACTATACTGCAGAGATGAGAGGATTAAGAAGGTGTCTGCAATGCCAAGCGCAGTGACCTTCTACAGCTGGATCCAGAGCGACTGTCTGTCACACCTGACACATCCGTGACACTATGTCTATAATTAAATGAAAAATAATTATTACCAAACATTGGTTGAAACAAGAATTTCTAAATTTATTAATATATTCTATATCATTGTTTAGAATTTTATGGGTCGCAGCACTTAAACCACCTTTTTATTGAGTGACTACATATCTTTGCAATATACTTTAACTTTCTTGGATGGAAACCCCCTTAAAGTACTGAATTGTGTATTTGCCTTTACTGTATAATAAATGAGAATGTTCCATGTTACAGATGAATGTTTTTCTTGGTATGGAATTCATGAGCTGCGGGGACTTTTACCAACTTCTACACAGGAAGGGGCCGCTTGACATCACCAGTGCCAGGTAATGTGTTAAAGGAGTTGTCCGGTCTCAGAAGAAAAGTCAGCAATCACTCTACATGATGGCAGACTGCCAAATCGTGTAAGTGTGCAATGCCCATACATAGAGTGACTGCAGACTTTTCTTCTGAGACCAGATAACCTCTTAAAAAAACCCTCTAAGTTACGTTGTATATAAAAGGGCAGTTAGATACTGTAGGTCACAGTGTTACTTCCACTCCTGACATGTCAGGTCCTGACTCCTGAGATTTTCTCTACTTCTGAATGTGGAAATACTTTATAACAGTCAAGAGCTCAGATTCATTCTCATTGTTGTGTAAAGTATCTGAAATGAAAATGCTTAGAATAATGAAAGAAAATTGTCCAATGACAGAATAATATAGAATGATGCTCCTATTGACTAATATCAATTCCTAAGTTTACTATTTATGGGATCTGATACTTATTAATTTTCTCCTTGTCAGATTTTATGCCGCCGAACTAGTGTGTGGGATCCAGTTCCTCCATTCTAAGGGCGTCATCCACAGGTAATGTAGTCAGTGTGAGGGTATGTGCACACGATGCAGAAATGAAGCAGAAAATTTCTGCATCATTTCTGCATCTCCCTGGCAGAAAAAACGCATGCAGATTGTGCATGCGTTTTTCCTGCAGAATACATGCGGATCCACATGCAGATTCACATGCGTTTCCGCATGCAGATTGACAAGCGCTTTCCAGGCGATTTTAGCATCACCTGGAAAGTGCTTGACAACTAGGTCACACTATATAAATCCATGCAAACAGCATGGATTTACAGTCATATGAAAAAGTTTGGGCACCCCTATTAATCTTAAGCTTAATGTTTTATAAAAATTGGTGTTTTTGCAACAGCTATTTCAGTTTGATATATGTAATAACTGTTGGATACAGTAATGTTTCTGCCTTGAAATGAGGTTTATTGTACTAACAGAAAATGTGCAATCTGCATTCAAACAAAATTTGACAGGTGCATAAGTATGGGCACCTCACCAGAAAAGTGACATTAATTTTTAGTAGATCCTCCTTTTGCAAAAATAACAGCCTCTAGTCGCTTCCTGTAGCTTTTAATGAGTTCCTGGATCCTGGATGAAGGTATTTTTGACCATTCCTCTTTACAAAACAATTCCAGTTCAGTTAAGTTTGATGGTCGCCGAGCATGGACAGCCCTCTTCAAATGATCCCACAGATGTTCAATGATATTCAGGTCTGGGGACTGGGATGGCCATTCCAGAACATTGTAATTGTTCCTCTGCATGAATGCCTGAGTAGATTTGGAGCGGTGTTTTGGATCATTGTCTTGCTGAAAGATCCATCCACTGCGTAACTTCAACTTTATCACTGATTCTTGAACACTATTGCCAAGAATCTGCTGATACTGAGTGGAATCCATGCGTCCCTCAACTTTAACAAGATTCCCAGTGCCGGCATTGACCACACAGCCCCAAAGCATGATGGAACCTCCACCAAATTTTACTGTGGGTAGCAAGTGTTTTTCTTGGAATGCTGTGGTTTTTTGCCACCATGCATAACGCCTTTTTGTATGACCAAACAACTCAATCTTGGTTTCATCAGTCCACAGGACCTTCTTCCAAAAAGAAATAGGCTTCTTCAAATGTGCTTTTGCATACCTCAGCCGACTCTGTTTGTGCGTACTTGCAGAAACGGCTTCTTTCGCATCACTCTCCCATACAGCTTCTCCTTGTGCAAAGTGCGTTGTATAGTTGACCGATGCACAGTGACACCATCTGCAGCAAGTTGATGCTGCAGCTCTCTGGAGGTGGTCTGAGGATTGTCCTTGACTTATCTCACCATTCTTCTTCTCTGCCTTTCTGTTGTTTTTCTTGTCCTGACACTTCTGGCCTTAACAAGAACTGTCCCTATGTTCTTCCATTTCCTTACTATGTTCCTCACAGTGGAAACTGACAGGTTAAATCTCTGAGACAGCTTTTTGTATCCTTCCCCTGAACAACTATGTTGAATAATCTTTGTTTTCAGATCATTTGACAGTTGTTTTGAGGAGCCCATAATGCCACTCTTCACAGGAGATTCAAACAGGAGAACAACTTGCAAGTGGGCACTTTAAGTAGCTTTTCTCATGATTGCATACACCTGGCTATAAAGTTCAAAGCTCAATGAGGTTACAAAACCAAAAAAAGTGCTTTAGTAAGTCAGTAAAAAGTAGGCAGGAGTATTTAAAACAAGAAAATGATAAGGGTGCCCATACTTATGCACCGGTCAAATTTTGTTTGAATGCAGATTGCACATTTTCTGTTAGCACAATAAACCTCATTTCAAGGCAGAAACATTACTGTGTCCAACAGTTATTACATATATCAAATTGAAATAGCTGTTGCAAAAACACCAATTTTTATAAAACATTAAGCTTAAGATTAATAGGGGTGCCCAAACTTTTTCATATGACTGTATATAGTGTGACCCGAGAGAGTGTATATACTTACCTCCGATGGCCCGCGCTGTCCTGCTTTACAAAGTTCCCGGCTGCCGGCAACTTTGAATTGAAAGACCTGCCGACATCAGCGTCACGTGACCCGTCACATGACTCTGACGTCTGCGCAGGTCCTACAACTCACTGCAAGTGCCGGGAACCAAGCGGGAGCGCTGTGCGGGCCGACAGAAGGTAAGAATACATTTATTTTTTATTTTATTCTTTTTTTACAGCTTTTTTAATGGTACCTGGGTGTGGATGAGACTCTCCTCTCCTCCACACTCGGGTACCATCCGCATATTAGAACGCGCCAATAGCGCAAGTACAGATGCTGTCTTGCGGAATTGGCGCGTTCTAATGTAAGTCAATGGCGGCGAAATCGCCGCGTTTCCGCAAAATTAATTGACATGCTGCGGATTTTTGACCGCAGCGTTCACGCTGCGGAAAAATCCGCATCATGGGCACAGCACATGCGGATTTCCATTGGGGAACATTGCTTCCCTTCTACCATGCGTTTTTCATGCGTTTCCGCGGCGTTTACGCAACTGCAAAAACGCCGCGGAAACGCATGAAATACGCATCGTGTGAACTCAGCCTGAGGCTGGGTCACACCAGCGTATATTCTCTCCAAATCGGGCATGCTGCGATCGGTCCGAGGAGAAAATCGGACATGTACACGGGCCCATAGAATAATATTGGTCAAAGTGCTATCCGATGTTTTGTCAGATCACACTCTTTCCAAAAATACGGTCATGTGTACAAGCCCTTAAAGCTTGGCTGCACTCAGCTCCTAAACCCTGGTGATCCGCAGACTGATGTCCTGTAACTGGGGTCTAGTAGTCCTATCTGGTATCACTGTCAGGAAGCTGCAGCTGAGCGGCCGTCACATATAATACAATGATCCCTACAGTGATACAGTTAGGGCATACTGTAAAGGAGTTCTCAAATGAGGAAAGTGCAGCAGGAAGAGAAAATATGTTTATTCACGAATGTCATCATATGACCACCGATATAAGGACACTTACTTTATACTCAGGTTACTTTTATTTTTTCTTTCAGAGACCTAAAGCCCGAGAACATCCTGGTGGCTGATACGGGCCACATTAAGATCACGGATTACGGTCTCGCACTTGAAAACATGCATGGAGACCGAACAGCCACCGGTTTCGCTGGGACCATGGGTTACATGGCTCCTGAGGTGAGAATAGAATGTTTTTATTTTTTGTGTTTAGAAGGTCTTTGGATACTTTCACATTGATGAGCTTTATTTAGGCTAGTTCATCAATATAAAATCATTGGGGGACCGATCACACTGATTAGCTGTTCTTATCTCTGACTGCAACCTGATGTAATCAGAGCAGAACATCGCACCTCTGTACTGTATATTGGTCAGGACCGAGATCTGTAGATCAGTCCGTGTTCATTTCAGTAGGGGCTAATATGTAATACCAGCAGCTGCCACTAACCAGTAAACGGAGCTGTGACCTCTGTTTATTCGTTATTTTCAACCACCGGCGGAGGAGATAACAGCTAATCAGTGGGACTGCCGGGTGTTCCACCAATCTTATATTGATGACCTGTTCTGATCAACAATATAAAAGTAACCCCTTCATGACATATGGCATACATGTTGGTCATATGTCATGTCCCTGCCTTTGATGCGGGGTCGCACGCCGAGCCCGCATCTTTTCCGGCTGATGATGGCTGATTTAATTGGAGATTGTGATTTTAACTATACATAGCAGTGCATCAGCAATCAGACAGTCGCAGCTTTAATTCCCCTAAAGGGACTAATAAATACAGTAAAAAGTAAAAAATGTTTTTACAAATATGAGGAAACTAAAAAACACAGAAAAGTTCAAATCACCCACCCATTTGCCCCATTAAAAATAAAAAAAACATTAAAAAAGTAAAAATACACATATCTGGTATTGCTGTGTTGGTAAAAGTCTGATCACTCTGCAACATTTTAATAAAATGCAATAAGAGGTGATCAAAACATTGTATCTACCTCAAAATGGTATCAGTAAAAATTTAATCACGTTTAGTATCTGCGTAATTGTACTGACCTCGATAATTATTTTGCCATATCAGATTTATAGTGAACATGCTAAATAAAATAAAATGTAAAAAAAAATATTGAAATTGAACTTTTTTTGCAATTTTAATACATTTGATTTTTTTTTTACCACTTTCAAGTGCATCACATGATAAAATCAATGGTGTCCTTCAAAAGTACAACTCGTCCCGCAATAAACAAGCCCTCATATGGTTATGTAGATAAAAAATAAAGCTATTGTAAGAAGGGGGCGAAAAAATGAAAAATCACCCAGGGTGAAGAGGTAAAAGTCTGAGCCGGTAATACACTGAGCTGAGTGTTGTGTGTGCCATCACAATCATACATATTACATTCATTCTGATTTTTAATAACCTTTATTAATTTAATTTATGGCGCATAATTATGAGAGATACTTTTTGTCTCTTGATTAAGTAATAAGACTTCCTGTCATTTACTGTAGAATCACATAATAATATAAGTGACATATAAGTACGGTGACATACAAGAGGTAGCACTACTAATAATGCTTCTCTATGGCAGATCCTGGACATGGAGGAGTATAACGCCGGAGTAGACTGGTATTCGTTTGGAGTCATCTTAAACGAAATGCTGACCAGTGAGTGTAATTACCATCCAACACTCTTTGATGAATCTTCCTCCGGCGCCAAGGACATCATTGAACAGCTCCTCCAGGAAGATCCTGTCCAGCGATTAGGAGTCAATAGTAACATCCGAGAACACCCCTTCTTCCAGCGAATCGATTGGGTCTCAGTGGAAGCCCTTAGGATGGCCCCACCATATATCCCTGTAGTAAGTGAATGTACAGAATTGTTACATGGATCTGAATAAGATACTCTCCCACAAGCTTCCACGCTTTGGGCTCTGTGATACATTATGTTTAAGGTCAGGGTTGGAAAATGATTTAGACAGCGCTAATCTTTACATTACTATTATAGACGACTGGGCTGGTTGGACTATTTAATTTATTAGTGTGCATATCTAGTCTATAGTATTGTACTTCTTTCAGACTCTTACAGGTTATATGCAAATAAATAACTAGTCATATGTTCTGTCAGGTGCAAGCCATTTAATCTGGCAAAGCATTGCAAAGGGATCTGCAGCTGTAGCTAAAGAAGAAGATTCTTGGCTAAAAATAAATTTAAATGAGCTCTCCATAAGGACCAGTTCACAAAATTTTGATAACTTTTCAGGCAAACCTGGAAGTGCATCTAAAGAAGATTAGTCTACATTTTTCAATAATAATTCTCCTTTTTATAGTCTCCACTGGTGATTTTGACTAGAAGAAAAAATAAAACAAAAAATATGAACACATTTTTTAAAAACAAATGACTGATGGAGCTAGACCAATTTGGAAAGAGTCTGTTAACAGGTCAAAGTGTTCAGAGTTGAAGTAATAAGTACAGATTGTACTTATTTAGAAACTTCTCGTACTACCTGCACATAATTCTGCATCCTATGCATGATGAGACAGAAGTATGATTGGTCATAGAGATGATTAGTGGCACTGCAGCTCTTTGAAGTGACTCGACTGGAGCTGCAATACTCATGGTGCTGGTGTTGTCTCTAAGATATTTTATTTACATTTGAAAACATTCATTTAATATTGAGCCATTTTTTTCAATACTTCAAGTCAAGACTGTTTTGATTAGTCACCAAGTTCACCATTACTTTTTTCTGTATCTTTTCTATAGCCAACTAAGCCTAAACCCAGATTCCGTGCTTTTAAGCTTGACAAGATCCAAGTGGCAGAGGCTGCATTATCTATAACACCAAAGGACCAGGCCATGTTCAGAGGGTTTTCATTTGTCAACTAGAAAACCCTCAACAAGACACCAGCTCAATAATCTCAGAGCAAGCTGTGTACCTGAGCTTCCAGAAGACCATGGAGAGAAGACCAGAAGATAGGACATCCAACATCATCAGGAACCTCCACATAGATATATCTATAAATGATAAGTGTAGGTAAATATAAGAAAGGATAAGTATAGGTAAATATAAGTAAGAAAATATAAGTAAGGATAAGTGTAGGTGCAAGAGGATAAGTATAGGAAAAAAATAATAAGTCTAAGTAAGATAGAATAACTATAGGTAAGTATTGGTAAGAAAGTATAAGTATAGGTAAATATAGGTAAGAAAGAATAAATATAGGCATCTATAAGTAAGAAAGTATAAGTATTGGTAAGAAGAAAGGATAAGTGTAGACAAAAAAGGATTTAAAATAGGCAAGAAGGTATATTTATAGGTTAAAAAGGATAAGCATATGTAAGTATAGGTAAAGAAGAATAAGTTTAGATAAAAAAGGATAAATATAGGCAAAAAACGAAGCATAGGTAAGTTTAGGAAATAAAAGGATTAGTATAGATAAAAAAGTGTAGGTAAGATAAGTATAGGTAAAAAAGGATAAGAATAAGTAATGAAGAAGTATATTTAAAATTTAATAAAAAAAGATAAGTATAGGTAAAAGAGGAGAATTATAAGTGGGAAAGGATTAGAATAGGTAAAAAAGGATAAGTGCTGATAAAAAGGGATAAATATATTTAGCATTCAATAAAAAATAAAAAAGGATAAGCATAGTTAAGTAAAGTATATGTAAGAAAGGATAAGCATAGGTATGTAATAAGTATAGGTAAACCCCAATTCCCAAAAATCGACCAGTGTAGTGTGCCCTTGGTTAGACATAAGCATTAAAGGTTAGACATAAGCATTAAATAGCCTAGATATAAAGATAAGATAGACATATATGTGTTAGATTCATATAAAATATTCCATGTAAAGGTGTGACAGGGTCCCATCCAGAGCTGACACTGCAGTGAACCAGGGACTAGCCGATCGCCACTGCTTGGGGTCAGGAAGGAATTTTTCCCCACACATGGGGTTGTTTTGCCTTCCTCTGGTTCATATACTTTTTATGCAGTAAATCCTTTAAATGGCACTGGATGAAAAATGTAACTAAATTTGATAATAGATGAGAATAAAAATAAATTAATAAACTCTATTCATTGTGTCTGTGTCTTCTTTATATTCTATTCATTCCGCTGTGACTAATTTAATTTTTGACTGCTGTAGTGAATATGCACATGGCAAGGAATTTAGAGTTAATTCAACTTTTTTTTTGTGGGGAGTTGGGTCACATGATCTCGCTGCCAATTCTTTCCCATCATGACAGTGATGTTATGGCCATCTGTCATATGGCTTTCCCGAACTAATGTCACTGCCCCAATATGCACCACATCATCAACCACATGTTGTACATGAGTTACGTGCATGCTGCTAGGTTTAGATTGGGGTGAGACAGGTCTCATGAATTCTTGGAATCCTGGGATAACAGTTACTCAGAGCGTCCATACATTGCAGCTTTCTCAGGCATAAGATGTATTCACTTGCTGGCACAGACACACTTGACAGAGTCCTCATGATCAGGTGAACAGTAGAATTTAATATAGAAGCACAGCCAGTACAAATCAAGTCCTTCTTCAACATTAAACAGCTTCTTCACAAAGGCACAGAAATCAACAGCATTCTTTATAGTACAGTGAGATGGAGGAGGGGGGAGGGTTTGGTGAGGGAGATGATCCCTGTGACACAATTCCTTCCAGTCTTTATCTTCTTGCCCGATGATAGACTTCCTCAACTAGCAGTACAATGTGATTCTGACCTTTTCCCAGCTTCACTCTGTACTGGAATCTTGATCCATTATGGTTCACTTGCCTGAACTTCTGTGAGAGACAGATCACACACCACTCATCCCTTTGGTTGCTGCCAGAATAGTAAACAAGTTCCCCACAATCGCCCTGGGGATCTGCTAACCACTCCCTGTTTCCTGTGACTGTGTTAACCCCTCTAGTTGCTGGATGCTTCTGAAGCAAACCACTTCCTGTCCCTGTGATTGTGTTAACTCTTCTAGTTGCTGGATGCTTTTGAAGCAAAAGCACTACTTCACACATGGGATAGGGCTAACATCATCAGCTACTGCTCTGTAACCCCAGTATAGTCTCCTCCACTAAATTCCCTGCATATCACAGTTCATGTTGAGAACGGTCATATTCCTTAGTCACTGTACTTACCCCACAGTCGCTCCAAACTGTGCACCATTTCAGTAGCCTCCAGCCCATCACATATGGAAAGGTGGACCTGGTGCAAGGGGATGTAATGGGAATCTATAATATAACTCTGCAAGTGTCCCTCTGTCTGAAACCTCTATAGACTGCGCATGCGTGATGTGCAGTCTGGCTCCAGACAGAAGAATGCATAGAGCCGTTACAGGTAAGAGGAGTGTATGGCACTGGAGATCACGGTATGAGTGGACACTGAACGAATACCGCGATCTCCGGCGCCATACTTACATATTTACCTGACCGGGAAGAGTGTTGCCGCGGTGCCTCTCTTCTCGCCGGACACCGTGGCAAGAGTGAAGGAGTCGGCGCATGCGCATAGCGCTATCCGGCGCCATTTTACTGAAGACACATTTGCAGTGTGTCTTCAGCAAAATGGCGCTGGACAGCGTGGTATGGGCATGCACATACTCCGGCGCTCACTCCTCCCCTGGCCTCCAGCAGAACATGACACTGCAACACTGGAGAACAGGGAAGAAAGGTGAGTATAAGTGTTTTTTTTGCATGTGTGCAGCGTGAAAGGGATGAGGGGTGCCATACATACCCGGATTGGGGTGTGAGGGGGCCACACATACCAGGATTGGGGGATGAGGGGTACGATACATACCAGGATTGGGGAATGAGGGGACCATGCATACCAGGATTGGGGGTTGAGGGGTACCATGCATACCAGGATTGGGGGATGAGGGGTACCATGCATACCAGGATTGGGGGGTGAGGGGTACCATGCATACCAGGATTGGGGGGTGAGGGGTGCCATGTATAACAGCATTGGGGATGAGGAGTACCATACATACCAGGATAGGAATGTGGGGTACCATGCATACCAGGATGATGGATGGGGTGCCATGCATGCCAGGATGAGGGGTACCATGCATACCAGGATGAGGGGTACCATGCATACCAGGATGAGGGGTACCATGCATACCAGTATTGGGGGTGAGGGGATGATGCATACCAGGATTGAGGGGTGAGTGGACCATGTATACCAAGATTGGGGGATGAAGGGTACCATGTATACTAGGATTGGGGGATGAGAGGGGCCATGCATACCAGGATTGGGGGTGAGGGGTGCCATGCATACCAGCATTGGGGATGAGGAGTACCATACATACCAGGATATGAATGCGGGGTACCATGCATACCAGGATGATGGATGGGGTGCCATGCATACCAGGATGAGGGGTACCATGCATACCAGAATAGGGATGAGAGGTACCATGCATACCAGAATCGGAATATGTGGTGCCATGCATACCAGGATTGGGGGATGAGGAGTGCCATGCATACCAGGATAGGGATGAGAGGGCCATACATGCCAGGATTGGTGATGTGGGAGCCATGCATACCAGGATGAGTGGTTGGGTGCCATGCATATCAGGATTGGAGGATGAGGAGGCCATACATACCAGCATTGGAGGATGAGGGGTGCCATACATACCAGAATTGGGATGTGGGGTACCATGCATACCAGGATGAGGGATGGGGAGCCATGCATACCAGGATGAGGGATGGGGTGCCATGCATACCAGGATGAGGGATGGGGTGCCATGCATACCAGGATGATGGATGGGGTGCCATGCATGCCAGGATGAGGGGTACCATGCATACCAGGATGAGGGGTACCATGCATACCAGGATGAGGGGTACCATGCATACCAGTATTGGGGGTGAGGGGATGATGCATACCAGGATTGAGGGGTGAGTGGACCATGTATACCAAGATTGGGGGATGAAGGGTACCATGTATACTAGGATTGGGGGATGAGAGGGGCCATGCATACCAGGATTGGGGGTGAGGGGTGCCATACATACCAGTATTGGGGGGTGAAGGGTGCCATGCATACCAGCATTGGGGATGAGGAGTACCATACATACCAGGATAGGAATGCGGGGTACCATGCATACCAGGATGATGGATGGGGTGCCATGCATACCAGGATGAGGGGTACCATGCATACCAGAATAGGGATGAGAGGTACCATGCATACCAGAATCGGAATATGTGGTGCCAGGCATACCAGGATTGGGGGATGAGGAGTGCCATGCATACCAGGATAGGGATGCGGGGGCCATACATGCCAGGATTGGTGATGTGGGAGCCATGCATACCAGGATGAGTGGTTGGGTGCCATGCATATCATGATTGGAGGATGAGGAGGCCATACATACCAGCATTGGAGGATGAGGGGTGCCATACATACCAGAATTGGGATGTGGGGTACCATGCATACCAGGATGAGGGATGGGGAGCCATGCATACCAGGATGAGGGATGGGGTGCCATGCATACCAGGATGAGGGATGGGGTGCCATGCATACCAGGATGAGGGATGGGGTGCCATGCAAACTCGGATGAGCGGTACTATGCATACCAGAATAGGGATGAGGGGTACCATACATACCAGGATAGGAATGCAGGGTACCATGCATACCAGGATTGAGGGATGAGGAGGCCATACATACAAGAATTGGGATGAGGGGTGCCATGTATACTAGGATGAGGGGTACCATGCATACCAGAATAGGGATGAGGGGTACCATGCATACCAGGATTGAGGAATGAGGAGGCCATACATACCAGAATTGGGATGAGGGGTGCCATGTATACCAGGTTGAGGGGTACCATACATACCAGAATAGGGATGCGGGGTACCATGCATACCAGGATGAGGGATGGGGTGCCATGCATACCAGGATGAGGGGTACCATACATACCAGGATAGGGATGAGTAGTGCCATACATACCAGGATTTTGGATGAGGGGTACCATGCATACCAGTATTCGAGATGAGGAAGCCATGCATACCAGGATGAGGTATTGGGTACCATACATATCAGGATTGGGGATGAGGGGTGCCATGCATAACAGGATTGGGGATGAAGGGTGCCATGCATACCAGGATTGGGGATGAAGGGTGCCATGCATACCTGGATTGGGGATGAAGGGTGCCATGCATACCAGGATTGGGGGTGAGGGGTGCCATGCATACCAGGATTGGGGATGAGGGTGCCATGCATACCAAAATTAGTGGTGAGGGGTGTCATGCATACAAGGATAGGAATAAGGCGTGCCATGCATACCAGGATAGGGATGAGGGCAGCACATAACAGGATGGAGGAACAGGATTGGGGAGCACAAATATCAGGATGGGGGCAGCACATACCAGCATGGGAGACCATATATTAATAAAAAAATGCTCACCACCCGGGCGTAGAACGGGCTCAATAGGTAGTAGAATATATTAGTGCAGCAAGAAAGGTATTCTGTGGTTATAGATGGAAAAAGGAGGTATAGTGGTGGGATAAAGATGATGGGAATGGAATACCACAATGTAAAGTTATAATTATGGTAAACTGAACTGGCAACATGACTTCAAACCTGAAAGCCAATGAGAGGCATGTGCCCAGGATAATGGTACCAGAAAAAACATCAAATCAAGAGAAAATGCATTGAAATAACTTTCAACACAAAAACATTTCAGGCTAAGAATTTCTTAACTCATAGAAAACCCCTTTAAGCATTAAACAGTCTAATAAAAGGGTATTTCCAACATAAATAGTTATTGCCTATCCACAGGATATGTCATCACTGTCTGATAGATGCACTCCAATTTACTATGAATAGAAAGATGATCGTGCATATTCGTGGTCTTCTTAATTGATTTACATGGGAGTTACAGAAAAAAATATAAAAGCAGGAGAGGGAACACCCATTCTGAAAAAAAGGTGTGGAGTACAAATGTGAAAACGGCATTTGTCAGACATTTATGGCATATTCTATGGACACAACTGTCTAAGATGGGAATACACCTTAAGAGTGGATCTGTTAGTCATGTGTTTTAAAGCTGATGAGACTGGTGTGCTTACCATGTAAATCAATATCAAAATGGCTGTCTAATTCTGAAATTTAAAACAGCATTTTATGAGTCCAGCTAGACCTAGACTCATAAAAACTCATTTTCAAATTAGGCAGGAAAGCTTTCATATAGCATCATACATGTCTTAAAAGGATATTCAAAGTCTAAAATAATGTATTCAGAATGTATCACGAAATTTGGTGACAGGTCCACTTTAACTTCTTTTATTTACTCCTTTTCCAAGTATATTTATGTAAAATTTTATGCCAACACTTCACGTAGCCTTCCTCTTGACACTGAAGTAGTTAAACCTCTCTGAACTGTTGTTAGGCCAAGCTAAGGGGTTCGCTTCAGTGGTTCAGTCAGTAGAGTAGAGGGGGAACTTAGTGCCCTGATCAAGCCTTGAGTGTTATAGAGCTTGTTCCTGGCATAATTCCTTGTGGGCTGCAGTACCTGTAACCAGCTACAAGATGCCACTGTCCTGGGTGCAGATGTCAGGTTGAGTCAGCTAGCAGTGCTACAGGCAGTGATGGGGTTAATGCTGTCTGATGGCAGCCTACAGAGGGTGGGCACATTAGGAAAATCCCTGCTTAGTTCCAAGAAGCAGGAAGTGATGGGCCAGAAAGAGTTAGGACAGTGAACTGTACGGGCAGCCTAACTATATGGTGGCTGCTAGGGTAGACGGGAGCTCCATACCCTCAGACAGTGGGATCACCAGTGCAAAGGTCTCCCTGCGCAACAGTCCTGTTAGCCGGCCGGAGAAACTCAACAGAGATATTGAGGACCCGGGGCACTTCTAGTCTGCAGGTAGCAGAGGAAGATAAATAGGACTCCAGGCTAAGACGTGGGGGAGATATCAGATCCAGAACACTGTTGGTATTGCAGAAGAGTCTCTTGGGCTAGAGATAGAGTCACAGAGACGCTTCACTCAAAGAGAGAACCAGGGCTGAAGATGTTGCTGTAACGGGTCTGGGAGGTGGAACCTCTGAGCTACTATACAAAGGGGCAGTCCTTGTAAGGAAGCAGGTGGCTCCCAGGGAAGGCGGGCAGGTAGTCACGGCAAGTGACAGGGACAGTCTCTGGGTAGAAGGGCAGGAGGATACGGCAAGTGACAGGGACAGTCTCTGGGTTGAAGAGCAGGAGGACACGGCAAGTGACGGGGACAGTCTCTTGACAGACGGGTGGTCACGGCCTGTGACGGCAGAGCCTCCAGGTAGGCTAGCAGGCAAGTAGCAGATGTGTGCTCCCAGGTGAGCAGGCGAGAGTCTCTGGACAAGCAGGAGGTCACGGCAAGTGACGGCAGAGCCTCCAGGTAGGCTAGCAGGCAGGTGGTAGATGTGCGCTCCCAGGTGAGCGGGCAAGAGTCTCTGGACAGGCAGGTGGTCACTGCACGTGACGGCGGAGCCTCCAGGTAGGCTAGCAGGCAGGTAGCAGGTAAGCGCTCCCAGGTGAGTGGGGAAGAGTCTCTGGACAGGCAGGTGGTCACGGCACGTGACGGCGGAGCCTCCAGGTAGGTTAGCAGGCAGGTAGCAGGTGAGCGCTCCCAGGTGAGCGGGCAAGAGTCTCTGGACAGGCAGGTGATCACAGCACGTGACGGCGGAGCCTCCAGGTAGGCTAGCAGGCAGGTAACAGGTGAGCGTTCCCAGTTGAGCAGGCAGACAGATCCATAGACAGACTGGCAGGGCTGGTAGGCAGACTGTCGGACCGCAGGTAGATAAGAAACAGGCAGGAATCTGGCAGGTGACTGGCAGGTAACGGGACCTGAGGGCTGAAGCAGAGTTGAAAGGCATTGCAACAACATTGCTCGGGCACCTCCATCTTGGAAGAGGTGCCTTATATATGGAGAGGTCCTCCGGCCATCGGCCGGGGACTCCTTAGGGCGGCGCGCGCGGCCCCTTTAAGAGAGGGGGAGCGCGCGCGCGCCCTAAGCACAGTGACCGGGGAGGAGCGCGCGCTGCCAGCAGAGCAGGAGGAAGATGCCGGGCACGGAGCGGAGAGGTGAGGGGAATAGCGTCCCTGCCTAGCAGGAGGCAGGGACGCCGACGCTACAGTTGCCAGTGCCTGTGAGGGAGATAATAACCTGTCGGGCCTTATCCATTATATCTGCCTGTAAATATTGTACATATTCCTCTTCCCCAAGTAAAGTCACAGTTATGGTTATGAACATCGTATCCTCTGAATTTATTGCTGCCCTGGTCCCAGAAGAGAAATGCCTGGAGACAGCCATGATCGGATGGCTTGAAGTAAGTGGAGAGCACCACATACACAGCAACACTTCAGAGGGAGGACACGTATTGTCTGTAGGGTGCCAGAGCGAGCAGGGTCTACAGCTCGCCCACGACTACCTCGCTGAGGCACCCTACATTTGGCGAAGTCGGCAGGATGTGAGCTCCTCGCATGAAGAAAACGGGGAAGAGCCGACGAAGAACACTGAGGAGAAAGTGTTGGAAGACATGCGGCCCAAGATGGCGGCCCGAAGCATGGATTCCAAGATGGTGACAGTGGCGGTAAAGTCTAGGAGAAGAACCCCCTATCGTAGGAGTGGACGTCACCGGAGAGCATGAAAAGATGTCCAGCCCCTACGAGTTCTGGCCCAAAGAAGGATGGGCCCAGCAGTGAAGATGCGTCCCAGAATGGGACGTTCAGTGAAGAAGAGGGCGCGGCACAAAACGAAGTCCGGCCCAGTGAGTACCAGCGCGCCCAGAGAAGAGGCACGGCTGAAGGCGGAGCTGCTGACAGTTAGGTGTGACGCGATGGTCGCATCAGAAGGCCAGCCCAGAAAGAGGAGGAGTTGGACGGGCAGGACGCGCGTCATCAGCGAGCGACCAGCACCATTTTCGTCCCAGCGCATGTTATGATCTGCTACAAGCACTAAGGAAAGACAGGAGATCTGTCCCTACAATAGAACTAAACTGGATCCCTACGATGTAACGGGGAACCTGATCCTGCGATCAGACCCGCTAAAGTCCTCGGCTAGTCTGTACGAAGACCTATAGATGCAAGCGAGGGATCCCTACAAGAACTAGGGACTGGGATAAAGTTGGACACCTCCTAGCAGAAATTGTAGCAGTAAAAGACAAACACACAACATAGAACATAGAGGTCAGAAGACCTAGCAAAACTAACAGAGAAAGGTAACAGAGTACCAAGCTAGCTCAAGAGTAGAAAATACAATGAAGTCCAGCAAGGCCAGGAGGGCGGAGCCGGAGTAAATAGGCAAAAATGGTCATGTGACCAGCAAACTAGAAAAAACCTAACAGGAGAGTTCTAACAGCGCATGAGAGGTAAGGAGCTGGGGAAGATATCAGTTGTGATGACACACCGTGTTTACGAGCCAAGAGCCCAGCCTGTATTGAGAATGAGCATTGGCGGTGATGATGAAGAGATGGAAGGCATGAGCGGTGAGAGTCAATATGGGGACCCGTATGCAGTGGACGAGTACTGGCGGGGACTTGGAGTCTTTTGTCTGCCCTGGGGACCTGATCACCGCGATCAAGTAGTTCCAGACATATTACCATTCCCAGTTATTGTGGCTCAGCCTAAATGGAGGCACTCAGCGTACACCGCTCCAGGGACTGGAGCGTCCATGACCTCTCTAGAATACCAAGAAGAGGTGTGTCCCACTGCAGAAGTTATGCAAGCCTCAGCTCCATCCTGTTCAGTAAGGCCGGACGCAAGCCAGCAACTATTGCATGCTGCTCAGTTGCCAACCCAAAAAAGCTGCGGTGAATTCCTCAGTAGCATAGAGCGGTGGTATGCTGAGGGGAGGAAGATGGTAGAGGAGCTTCAGGAAGGACTTTGGGCCTTGACTTCACTCTGGGAGTCTGATGCAGATGTGCAGGTAGTTCCAGTGATAACTTCAGCTGGAAGTGGCTTGGTTCTGCCTGAGAGGAGTCTGGAAGAAAATGGAGAAATTCTGTGAGACACCTGAGCAGTGACCAAGGTGCCCTCTGGGCAGTTGCAGTTACTCGATTCATCCAGCAGGCTATTTTGAGGGGTCGAGTTTCGAGGAACCCCTAGTTAAAGGTTGAAGACCAGTCGAGTCTCAGGAAACGAAGTTTAAGGCGCCTCGCCTTTGTTATTCTAGGAAGGACTGTTGATACCTTCCTGGCCAGAAGGCCTGTGTGTTTTCTCTTTCTGAAAAGGAATCAGAGGGACTGTTTGAGATACCCTCGAGGCCAGGTGGGCCTGTAGTAGCAGCAGACAGTTGAAGGTTGGTTTGCGCCTTTTTCTGCTGGAATTTGCAACGCTGAGGCACACCTTGATGATGGCTATCTTCTAAACCTAAGAGACTTGCGGCCTAGCGGGAAGAACCGGTGACCCCCGCTAGGGCCAAGAAGAGAGAGACTCACGGGGTGTTCCCTGTGACCGTGTGCCTCAGAATGCAGCCTTCAAAGGAGATTGAAGGCTATTAGTGGGTGACTTGTCTTAAAAAATATGGACATGAACATTGCATTTCCAGGGTCCTTACCAAGAAGGACCAGTATTGTTGAGCAAGTGTCAAGTGTTATAACAATGGACTGTCCTGAATTTCAGTTCCGGGGCCCTTAACCGAGAAGGGCCGGTCTCCTTCCCAAGAAGAAGACTTCAGGACCAGTCTTGTAGTAAAATGTTTTAGTAATATAGTAATGTGATATGATGCCATAAATGCTGATCTGTATTGATTGTTTAGTGTGGTAGGGGACGACCAACAATAAAGTGTGGGGGAATGTAATAGTGGGGAAGGATGTAGCCTTCCTCTTGACAATGAAGTAGTTAAACCTCTCTGAACTGTTGTTAGGCCAAGCTAAGGGGTTAGCTTCAGTGGTTCAGTCAGTAGAGTACAGGGGGGACTTAGTGCCCTGATCAAGCCTTGAGTGTTATAGAGCTTGTTCCTGGCATAATTCCTTGTGGGCTGCAGTACCTGTAACCAGCCACAAGACGCCACGGTGATATTGAGGACCCGGGGCACTTCTAGTCTGCAGGTAGCAGAGGAAGATAAATAGGACTCCAGGCTAAGACGTGGGGGAGATATCAGATCCGGAACACTGTTGGTATTGCAGAAGAGTCTCTTGGGCTAGAAATAGAGTCACAGAGATGCTTCACTCAAAGAGGGAACCAGGGCTGAAGATGTTGCCAGTGCCTGTGAGGGAGATAATAACCTGTCGGGCCTTATCCATTATATCTGCCTGTAAATATTGTACATATTCCTCTTCCCCAAGTAAAGTCACAGTTATGGTTATGAACATCGTGTCCTCTGAATTTATTGCTGCCCTGGTCCCAGAAGAGAAATGCCTGGAGACAGCTGCGATTGGATGGCTTGAAGTAAGTGGAGAGCACCACATACACAGCCACACTTCAGAGGGAGGACACGTATTGCCTGTAGGGTGCCAGAGCGAGCAGGGGCTACAGCTCGCCCACGACTACCTCGCTGAGGCACCTTACACATAAATTATTTATTCTGATGGTGAGTGGTATCTGGAGGTTTGGTCCATGGTGGGTAATAGATACAGTATACATCACAGGAGGGGCTTCTGCTACTGCTGTGGGTGGGACCGGAGGGCAGAGTACGCCGATACCATCCACAAAGTAGGATGTAATCATTTATTTTATGCACCGCAGCATTAAGTAGTGCCGGCAGTCAGCACAGAGCGCTGTGATCCCCGGCCCAAGCACTGCAGTCCCCAGGAACCTGCCCGGGGGCGGGAGAAAAGGAAATCTTGGGCCATAAATGGCCTGCGAGCTGATGGTTCCCCACCACTGCCCTAATACATCATTTGGAGAGGGGTTGCCTTATTTTTAAAATCCCAGTAATGTATGATGTAAATGAAATATAGTGTTAAATAGTGTATATAACCAGGTCTTCATTGTACTCTGGAGTTTGTTTTTGCCATGATTCTACATTTTCTGAACCCTGGAAATATACAATTGCTGCAAAACATAGTAAAGTAGCCCAAAAGATAAAAAAAGCCAGCTAACCCATCATTTCTACAACTGTTGTAGGGCATACTGGTTTTACACTTTCTGTTTTTAGTCAGAGTAAAGGCAGCCATACACCTTAGATAGATGTCAGTGAAAGGGAATCTGTCACCAGGTCTTTGCTTCCCCATCTAAGAGCATTATAATACAGGGACAGAGACGCTGATTCTAGTGATGTATCACTTACTGCGCTGCTTATTGCAGTGGATAAAATCACAGTTTTATCTGCTGCAGATCTATCAGGTCTCTGAATGCTGAGCTGTGTATTACCCCGCCCACACCACTGATTGCCAGCTTTCTGTGTACACTGTGCATAGGCAGAAAGCAGCAGCCAATCAGTGGAGTGGCCGGGGTTATACAGAGCTCATGAATGTTGAGGACTACGTGGCAGCAGGTTTACTAGTCTTCTAGTGATAATCTGCTGAGAACTCCATAATTTTATAAAAACTACAGCAAACAGCCCATTCCATCACTGGAATTAGGGTCTCTGGTCCTACATTATGCTGCTGTCAGATTACATGATAAAAGTCTGGTGACAGATTCCCTTTAAACACTTCTTTGATTGACAGTTATCATCACTCACTAGTCCCCCATATGCATGCACTCCTGGAGCGGACAAGCGTGCACTTGTACAGCTGAACATGAGAATAAGCCGCTGCCAAGGTCTTCAGGATTATTTTGTCTCCTGTGAAAAGGAAAGATTCTGCATGCTGAAATCCAGCGCACCCGATCCGTATTTCCTACAGTATCTGTCATCGATGGAAATTATATAGCCTGCAGGTATGGGCTCATTAATATTATTTTCCCAATTGTAGAGGAAATTAATACAAATGTCATCTAAGTTTCTTCTTAATATTTAAAGAACTCATGTCTCATTTTTTTGATTGATGAGTCATTTTGTTGCATTAGTCATTTAGATCGTTCTCAGTTAGCAGCTCATGAGGAACCCCTGCCCCCTTTACAAGCCCCTCATCAGCCGCTGAGATAAACATACTTTTGATTACTGGTGAACAGACAGATTAGAAAACTAGTTAAATGGCCTGTGCATTACTTTATTTATACTTTAAAACTGGGTATACTGGATTTAAAATAATATATATATATATATATATATATATATATATATATATATATATATAATGAAAAAATAGATATTCAACTACCTGACCCCTGCCATTTCTCCACCCTGCTGACTGCGTATCTTGCTGTAGAGCCACTGCAGACAGTCAGCAGCCACTGACTGGCTGCAACATTGACATTCAATCTGAACCAGGAAGAAACAGGGGATCTGTATGGGTAGGTCTGTGAAGGAGCGGTCTTGTAGTTGAGTATCTATTTATTTTCTTCATATTTTCAGACCACAATAGGCTTATTTTTTAAAAATAAAACTATATAGAAGACAACCTGTAGCATAGTGAGATAATCCAAGTGGTTCCAACTTTTTGTGACTTGCTTGTTGTGGTTGTGTGGCACCCCAGGGGTCTGGTTGCCACAGTGGTAGAAATACCATGTCTGAGAGCGAGCATGGGTTTTCCTGGTCAGGAGCAATACTGCATGCCACACCTCCTGCACCAGTCCAGGGAGGGGAGGAACCTGCCCTTTATAAACTGGATCTGGGGTGGTGTTAGGGAGTCTAGTTCCAGAGGAAGGGACAGAGCAGCAGCAAGGAGCTCTGTAGGAGCCAGGAGCTGAAGGCCAGGGATTGGAGCTGATAGAGCTCATCCTGGCAGAAGACGCAGAGAACCGAACACCGGAGTCCGAGGCTGTGGGGATATCTACATCCAGCAGCGGAAACCACCTGGCAGGGGATTTCAGGTCCTCTGTCCATAGAAAGCCCGGAGGCTCAGTTACACGCAAGGGACCGACACCGCCATCGAGGAGCGGAAGGAACCAAAGGCCCCAAGTCACCAGTCATACGGGTGAGCACCACACGGTACACTCAGGGACGTGGGCTACTACACGACTACAGCAGGGTAGCCAGGAAGAGTGCAGTCAGACGGGAAGGCCTATACCTCCACCTGGCCAGGGGGACTCTTGTTCGCTCACAGACTGACCAGGCCTCTAATGTTAGCCAGTACTCCCGGCAGGGCCTTCTTCATCACCAACAGTAAAGACCCTGAACTGCACTGCACGGACTCTGAGTCATTTTTGCTGCGCCCACGCACCACAACACTCACCGTCTATAGACGCTGCCCTGAGGCTATACTCCTCCCGTGGGGAGTTATACTACCCTCTGTTGCGCACACAACATCGGTCTCAGCGGTCTGCCCCGCAGCGGTGGTTCTCAGTGACCGCAATCCACGGGTGGCGTAGTCAGACAATTAAACATTACCCTGAGCAACGGGACCGGGCCGCCACCACGGAGACTACAACCCCCAGTATTACACAGAGACCCAGCTCCAGGTGTTCCCCTACACACACGGCCCAGGGGGTGAGTCATTTGCGGTATACTAGAGGTCGTAATGCGATCTTTGGCTATGAAACCTGGGTTATGGTCAAAGTCACCAAGTAGCACCAGCCTTAGTAATGCCTAAGGATCTGAAACTTTCCTGGTGATATCCTCTATTGCATTCAGGTTCTTTTATTTTTTTATATAGAATTATATTTATAGATTACTTCTAGCTTCTATGAAAGTAATTAGAACTGCCATATACTACCAGGTGTTACGGATCCGGGTGGTGGAACCTCTGTGTTAGCGGTGCAAGGAGGGACCAGAGGGGCGTAACTGTGTATCAACTCGGACTGACTGGGGTCGTACGGCGGCTCAATCGACTCTGTGACCAGAGAAGGACCGAGCAGAGGGACCAGGTGCTACTCTGGGCCAGACCTTGTATGAGAGCAGGTGACTCCCACGGGTCAGAAGGTAGGGACTGACCGGTACAGCGGATGAACACGGCAGGCGGGCTTGACTGGTGATCCGGGTAGACAAGCTGGTGGCACAAGAGGTTGCAGGCAGGTGCTTCCAGGTAAGCGGGCTGGCAGGCACAGCAGGTAACAGGCAGGTGCTTCCAGGTAAGCAGGCTGGCAGGCACGGCAGGTAACAGGTAGGTGCTTCCAGGTAAGCAGGTGGGCAGAGCCCATAGACAGACTGGCGGACTGGACTGTAGACAGACTGTCGGGCAGAAGGGGGGTCAGGCTGGCGGACAGGACTGGTAGTCAGACTAGCAGCGGGACCTGAGGGCTGAAGCAGAGGTAAGTAGACAGAGCTACAACCTTGCATGGGCACCTCCATATTGGAGGAAGTGCCATTTATAGGGGAAGTCCTCCGGCCATTGTTCGGGGACTTTTCAGGACGGCGCACGAGGCCCCTTTAAGAGAGAGGGAGCGGGCGCGTGCGCCCTAAGCACAGAGCGGGGAAAGCTGCATGCACCAGCAGCAGCTGCAGGGAGGCCGGAAGACGCCGGAGCAGGACCATGGCGGTAAGAGTGACGGCGTCTCTGCCGGGCAGGAGGCAGAGACGCCGATGCTACACCAGGTATGACTCTGAATGAATGAACTGTAGGCAAAAACCTGGTGAACAACTAAATTGGAGCATGTCACTTGTGATGAAAGCCCAGACCAACTACATTATATTAGATACTAATCCTAATTTTCTGCCTATTTCTGAATTGCACGTGCATAAACTGTAATACATTCATATGTGAACAAGTCTCATTTAGTGATGAGCGAGCATGCTCGCTACTGATCGGTACTCGCCCGAGCATCTCACTGCTAGAGATGCTCGGCGCTCGCCGAGTATTTCCTGACTTGCTCAGCGGGAGCTCGGGCCCCCTCTCTGCATGTTTGGCGCTCCTTAGAGAGACAATGAACATGCAGCAATTGTCTGCGACACACTGTAATGCCACAGCCTTGTTGGTTGTGGCATTACAATGATTGGTTGGCCGCACAGAGTCATCGGGTCTATATCAGACCTTGTGCCGCCATGCTCGTCACAGTCACTGCATCATGCAGTGTAGGGAGAGGTGAGCTAAGGAGAGATTTGCTTGTTTCTTAGTTAGTGTAGTTATACAACCATATATTATACACATATCCATCTCTACTAACAGTCCTTCTGAGGACTAATCCAGCTGCATAGATATCAGTGCTAGGCAGGCAGGCAGTGTATGTGGCAGATTACAGTGCATATAGAAAGAGGGTCCATTCCAGTTCTGTCTGCTGCTGGTGCTTTTACAGATATTTCTAGAAATAGCTCCAGGTATCAGGGGCCAGGATTATTTTTTTGGGATCTTAATCCTCATTATTTGCTTAAAAAGCAATCCAGAGAATACCATTTTTCTGCTCCATTTCCTTGTTGGCACTGCAGAATACAGCCAGATCCTTTCCATATTACAGTGCTAAAAATCCATCTACTTAAAACTGTGGATTGTCCATAACACGGATCACATATAAGTGCGCTGAAAATTCTGCCATTTCTGGCCTCCATTGAAATTTTCCTGCAGTGTGTCAGTGAAGTTATTGACACGAGGTTGCTGTTAAAAATAGTTACCTACAGGTCAGCTATTTAAAACTGTGGTTTTCCGTCACACATATCACATATCGCTGTGGTTGATATCCAGCCATTTGTAGTGAACGTGGAAAATATTGTCCTCCATTTAAAATGGGCAAGTAGCTTGGCAAGGGACGGGGAAGTGGACGTGATGTTGATGATGGTGCATGCAGAGGACGAGGCTGAGGCCGTTGGCTAGCTGAAATTGTGCCACAACAAACATCCACATCTTCTCGCTCGACCTTCCTGTCCCAATTAATAGGGGACCGCAGAACACCACTATTGAACACAGAGCAGTGTGAAAAGGTTATTGGTTGGATAGCAGATAATGCTTCACTTTGCCACCACCACAACCACGCTGTCTTCCACACAGTCAAGTCTCAGTATACGTGAGTCTGGACCGCATATTCCTCACCCTGCTCCTCCTTTCTCACACCATGCAGAGCGCCCGGAGACAACTGATCCCACACTTGGACACTCCGAAGAGCTGTTCACTTTTCAATTTATAGATTCGGGCCTCTCACCCGGTCCACTTGAAGCGGGGCAAGAGGAGATTGCATGTAGCAATGCCCAAATATTTGAGCAGCCACGGTGGGAAACTGTCACAAGAGGTGGACGATGATGAGACACAATTGTCAGAAATTTAGGAGGAGGACCAGGGTGCGGAAGTGAAAGACGAGGTGGCGGATGATATCATAACTGACCCAACCTGACAGGGGGACATACAGAGTGAGGACAGCAGCACACAGGGGGAGAGAGGCATAGCACCCCAACAGGCAGAAAGAAGCAGTGTGGTGGCAGCAGACAGAAGGCGGGCAACCGTTCCCTGTAACATCAACTCAACGGAAGTTGCCAGTACAATTGTTAGGTCTTCCCGAGTCTGGTTGTTTTTCAATGACACTGCTGATAAACCCAAAAAGGTCATTTGCACCACCTGCCAGGCCAGCATCAGCAGGGGTAGCAAAGCTACCAGCCTGACCACCACCAGCATGATCAGGCATATGGCAACAAAGCACCCTAAGTGGGCTGAACCTCAGGGTCCAGGAACAGTGTCTGTGGGTGGCACCACTGCTTCTGACTCGCCCCCTGGGCCGAGAGGCACCCGGAGCCGCGCTTCTGGGGGGTTGCAGTATCCGTGGCGGTGACCCGGTCCCGTGGCTCATGGTGGTTAGGCCAATGACGGTATTTTGTGGGGTTTTAGGTTAATTGTCCGACTACACCACCCGTGGATTGTGGTCAGGGTGTACCGCCGCTGCGAGGCAGTCCACTGAGGCTGGTGTGGTGTGCGCAGCAAAAGATGGGATAACTCCCCACGGGAAGAGTATAGCCTCAGGGCAGGGAATGTGGATGATGAGGGTGATGGTGCACGGGAGTCCCAGTACTAGTAGTGCTGTATGAGGTGGGAAAGCAGGAATGACTCAGAGTCTTTGCAGTGCAGTTCAGGGTCTTTACTGATGATATTAAGGCAGACCCTCCCGGGAGTACTTGCTAGCATAAGGGGCCTGGTCAGTCTGCGAGCAAGCAGGAATTCCCCTGGCCAGGTGGAGTTGTAGGCCTCCCCGTCTATCTGCACTCTTCCTGGCTACCTTGCTGTAAGCGAGTGGAAGTAGCCCACGTCCCTGAATATACCGTGTGGTGCTCACCCGTATGGCTGGTGACTTGGGGCCTTCTGGTAGCCTCCGCTCCTCGATGGCGGTGCTGGTCCCTTCTTTGTGGCTGAGCTTCCGGGCTTCTATGGCCAGAGGACCTGGAATCCCCTGCCGGCTGGTTTCTGCTGCTGGGTGAATATACGTCCCCACAGCCTCTGACTCCGATGTCCGGTACTTGGATTCTTCTGCCAGGGCGAGCCCTGCTCAGCTCCAGCCCCTGGTCTTCAGCCCCTGGCTCCTACAGAGCTCCTGCTGTAACTCTCCCTCTCCAGGCTCTGACTCCCTAATCCCGCCCCAGACCCAGTTTATAAGGGCAGATTCCTCCCCGCCCAGGTCTGGGCAGGAGATGTTGCATGCTTAAGGGCCCCTGACCAGAGAAACCTCCCACTTGCTCTCAGACGTAATATTTCTATTACTGTGGCAACCAGACCCCTGGGGTGCCACATTCCCCCCTAGCAAATTTTAGTACTCCGGGACTAAACACATTTTCAAGAAAACACAAATACAAGGGTATAAACAATAATACAACAACATATTTACAAGAAGCTTTAGTCTTTAGAGGTCACGGCGTGTCCGTAACCGGGTGTCCATGTCACCCAACAAGGTGAAGTCTTGGAACAGAGTAGGGGGACCTGTCCAAAGCAAACCCCAAACGTTGGCCCTGGGCGTGGCTGCAAGGCTGAGGCTAGCTACTTTGGGCCACATGGAGGGCACGACAGACAGGTTTTCTCTTCCGCGGCCATCTTCGTAAGAGGCACCAAGGTGCAACTATCTACAATGTAGTTCCGGTTATTCAACGTCCATAACCTGTCAGTCCAAATAAACCTGAAGGGTAACTAGAGAAACATAATTAGTAACCAGGTAACAAAATCATAAACTATTTTCAACATTTGCAATTTACAGATGACATTTTAGATTCTCCAGCGAGCGGGCATTTGTCCTCTAGTACTCCTGGTGGACCTACGTAACCCACTATCTGGCTCTGCACTACAGGGTGTAGGAGGTGTTGCGGGTAGGTCTGGCAGCTTTCTGCGTACTCTTTGGCTTACTCGGTGCACGGCAGGCTCACTACTAGCAGAGGGTTGATTCTCCTGGGCTGCTGGTATGAATTCTTCTGCCTCCTGGGCCGGCTGCTCTTCTGACACTCCCTGTTCCTCTGTAGGCCCTTGAGGGGCTGGCTGGAGAAAGGCGAGGACGGGTACCACGACTGCGTTGTTGATCTGAGTCCAGGACCGGGGAAAGTCTCCGAGTACGGTACTGATCATTTCTTCCCTTTCCTCTGCGGGTTGAGGGTTTTCTTGATCTTCTTCAGGGCTTTGTAGCTGCTCGGGACACTTCTTCAGGTGATCTCTGGAGACAATGGCTGTGGTTTCTCCTCCATCCTTACTGATGACACAGACTTTTGGGTTCTCATGGCTTGAGGGCAGTACGGTGTACAGGTCCTTCTCCCACTGGTCGTCCAATTTGTGGAGCCGCCTCTTTCTCTTCAAGACCTGCTCTCCAGGTACCAGGGGAACAGCGGGAGCATACTGGTTATAAGCCTTCTCTTGCCTTTCTCTTGCTTGAGACCGACTCCGCTCGACGCTCTCCTGTACTTTCCGATACTGCTGCTGCCGTTTTGTATCCCAGTCTGCCTCTGGCGAGGTGGCCTCAGGTGTCAGGACTCCCATATCCAGGTCAATAGGCAGCTTACCAGGTCTTGCTCTCATTAGGTAAGCCGGGGTACAGTTGGTAGAACCTACGGGGATGTGATTATATAAGTCCACCAGATCAGGCAGTTTTTCAGGACAGAGACTGCGTTCTTCCAGGGGCAACATTTTTAGCAAGTCTATCACCACCTGGTTCATTTTCTCACATAGTCCGTTGGTCTGAGGGTGATAGGGCGTTGTTCTTATCTTCCTGCAGCCATACAGATTGCAGAACTCCTGGAAGACCTCCGCTTCGAAGGCTGGTCCTTGGTCCGTCAGCACTTGCTCCGGATACCCGTGTGGACGGCAGAAGTGCAGCTGGAAGGCTCTGGCTGCTGTTTGAGCCGTTAAGTCCTTGACAGGGACCACCACTAGGAACCGGGAGTAGTGATCTACGATGGTGAGGGCGTAGACGTACTCAGATTTGCTTGGAGCCAGTTTCACATGGTCCAGAGCTACCAGTTCCAGTGGCTGCCTGGTGATGATGGGCTGCAGGGGAGTCTTCTGGCTGGCACGGTCCTTCCTTCTTAGGTTGCACGGGCCACAGTCTCTACACCACCTCTCGATGGCTCCTCTCATGCCTACCCAGTAGAACCGTTCACGCAACAGGAACTCCAGCTTCTTCCATCCGAAGTGCCCTGCTCCGTCGTGGTATGCCTCCAGAACCATAGCCGAGTCTCGTCTTGGGACCACTACCTGCCAGGCCAGCTCATGTGTTCTAGAGTTGACCATTCTCCGACACAGCTTCTCCTTGTAGAGAAACAGTCTACTTTTCTCCTTCCACAGTTGCTTGGTCTCCTCCGGAGCGTCTGGATCAAGACGGGCGTCAGCCTGTGTCAGCATTTCCTTCACCAGACGGACTGCGGGATCACTGTCTTGTGTCTCCGCCCAGCTGTAGTGGGGTAAGGGATTGAACATAGCAGAGCGCCTGTCCCTTACACGGTGGGAATACAGGATAATCCCATGACGGTGGAACGCAGGGAGATCGACTTCTTCCAGATCTTTCCCTACGTCCGGTAAGTTTGGCATTCTGGAGAGGGCATCTGCGTTGGCATTTGAGCGTCCCGCCCGGTATTTGATGGTGAATTCATAGTTGCACAGGCGGGCCATTCATCTCTGCTCAAGGGCACCAAGTCTTGCAGTGTCCAGGTGTGTCAACGGGTTGTTATCCGTGTACACGGTGAACTTGGAAGAGGCAAGGTAATGCTTGAAACGTTCGGTCACTGCCCACACCACTGCCAGGAACTCTAGCTTGAATGAGCTATAATTCTCAGGGTTTCTCTCCGTGGGCCGTAGTTTTCGGCTGGCGTAAGCGATTACCCTTTCTTTCCCATGCTGGATCTGGGACAGTACGGCTCCTAGCCCGATGTTGCTCACGTCCGTGTGGAGGATAAAGGGATGGCTGTAGTCAGGGTACGCCAGGATTTTATCCCCCGTGAGGGCCATCTTCAGCTGGCGGAAGGACTCATCTTCCAGCTTTTCCCACCTGAAGGGCGGCTTCTGGTTTTTGGCCTTCCTGGATTGACCTATCAGGAGGTCCTGCATAGGGGCTGCCATTTTGGTGAAACCGGGAATGAATCTTCGGTAGTAGCCTACCAACCCGAGGAACTGCGGCACTTCCTTTATGCTGGAGGGTCTTGGCCAGTCTTTAATCACGGTGTTCTTATCGGGGTCAGGAGCCACTCCGTCAGCACTCACCACGTGTCCCAGGTTCTGCACCTTTGGTTTCAGGAGGTGACACTTGGAGGGTTTCACCTTTAGGCCGTAGCTTGCCAGGGCGTCAAACACTTCTGCCAGGTGTTTCAGATGGTCCTCGTAGGTTTTGGAATAAACGAAGACATCGTCCAGGTATAACAGGACCGTCTCGAAATTCTGGTGTCCCAGACAGCATTCCATCAACAGCTGGAAGGTTCCTGGTGCGTTGCAGAGCCCGAACGGCATACAGTTGAATTCGCTGAGACCCATCGGGGTGGTGAATGCAGTCTTCTCCTTGTCTGCCTCTGCTACAGGAACCTGCCAGTACCTGCTAGTAAGATCCAAAGTGGAGAAGAAGTTAGCAGATTTTTAATGCAGCTAAAGATTCTTCTATTCTAGGTAGCGGGTACGCATCTTTGTGTGTGATACGGTTGACCTTTCTGTAGTCTACACACATTCTCATTGTGTTATCCTTCTTTTTCACTAGAAATAGTGGAGCTGCCCAGGGGCTACAGTTGTCCCTGATTACCCCAGCCTCCTTCATGTCCCGCAACATCCCCTTTGCATGCTGATAGTGTGCAGGGGGTACAGGTCGGTATCTTTCTTTTATGGGCGGATGGTCTACTGTGGGGATGTGATGGTCTACCCCCTTTACTCGCCCGAAGTCTAGTGGGTGTTTACTAAAGACTCTCTCATACTCCTGAACCACCCGGTAGACTCCCTGCTTTTGGTGTGAGGGAGTGGAGTCAGTACCCAAATGCAGTTGCTGACACCAGTCCTCCATTTGTTTCTTAGAGCCGTTACCTTCCTCTGGTTGAGATGGAACCAAGGGTTCTACGGCCTTTACAGAATTTTGTTTTATGGTGAACAATTTGGCTAGCGTGGCATACCAGGGCAGGTATACTTCCCTCTCCCCGATATTTATGATGCGGACAGGTACCCTCCCATGGCGTACATCGACCACCCCGCGTGCTGTCAAAATGGTGGTCCTACTGTCTCAGTAGACGGGTTCTACCATTGCTTGGTAGTTTCTACCTCTTAGACCAATAGCTGCCCGGCACCAGATCATCATCTCGCTTTTTGGGGGCATGGCAATAGGGAATGGGTCACACATTCTCACGCTACCTATCTCACCACCAGATAGTTTCACTTGTTGCCGCTTCATCAGTGCCCGGATTTCTTTTTGGAGGACACGCTGCTGGCTGGAACTGGCGTTCTTTGCAACCTGCTGTAAAATGAGAATCACCTCTGCAAGACAATTTTCAATCACGTTAGTTCCCAAGGTTATTCTAGGGTGACTCTCATGACGGTCAATGTCCACAATAATCAGTCCTTGTGCCGCTAGTTCGACTTTACCGATCTTAATGGTCACCTCTTTGAACCCCACCTGCGGCACGGGCTGACCATTGCTGGCGATTATACTCAGGTCGTCATCTGGGTAGCGGGTTATGTCCGAGTCATTCCAGTACCGCTTAAAGAGCACGTACGGGATGGTAGTCACCTGTGACCCGGTGTCCAGTAGGGCACTCATAGGAATGCCATCCAGTACCACAGGCATGACCGGACGCCCCCCCTACGTATTTATCACGCCAGCTCGATGGGCCTGATGATCTTATGCCTGGGGGTTGGCCCTCTACCCCAGGTTGTGCCCGTTTAAATGACAGTACCTTGCCATAAGTCTGGGTTGATTGCAGCGGCGGCAGATGGGTTGTCCGTTCTCGTTGTATCTGTCGCTGGGTCTTCCTCTGGACGTTGGGATCCTCCTCTGTCGGTGCCATGGGACGTCCTCCGGTCCGTATGCCAGCTGGATCTTTCCTGGAGGAGAGACCTGTAAAGACTGCACAGTTCTGGTTAGCGCGGCTACGCTTTTGTCAGTTCTTGGACCTGGTGGTGCAAGTCTGTAGCCGGGTTGTTATCCAAAGCCTGCGCATCAGCTGTTAGAACCTTGCTGTTAGGTTTTTTTTCCTTTGCTGGTCACATGACCTTGTTGGCCTATTTAATCCTGCTCCGCCCTTCTGGCTTTGCTGGACTTCATTGTATATCTACTTTCTAGCTAGCCTGTGCTCTGTATCTAACTCTGTTAGTTTGCTTGGTCTACGGACCTCTATGTTCTATCTATTTTGTTTGTTCGTCTGTCTGCTACTATTTCTGTTAGGAGGTGTCCCATATTCCTCCCAGTCCTTAGTACTTGTAGGGATTCCCTCCCCAAATCTATAGGTCTCCGTACAGACTAGATTAGGACTTTAGCAGGTCTGATCGCAGGATCAGGTTCCCTGTTACATCGTAGGGATTCAGCTGAGTCTTATAGTAGGGACAGATCTCCTCTCTTTCCTTAGCTTTGGTAGCAGAACATAACAGTAAGTCCAGCCTGTAAATTCTCTAAGGACAGATTTTTTTTTTGTTCCATCATGGTGTCGGTTCAGGATTTGGCTAAACACCTGCAGGGACTCTCTCTGGAAGTGGCCGAGCTCCGTCAGCACGTGCGTAACTGTCCTGGAGCATATTTCTTGGAGCCTAAGGTATGTTTGCCGGATTTATTTTTTGGTGAACATCGAGAATTTTTTTCATTTAAAAATGCTTGCTTATTGTATTTTCGTTTGAGACCCAAGTCCTCTGGGGATGAATCCCAGCGCGTAGGGTTCATAATGTCACTTTTGCGCAAAGAGCCTCAGGAGTGGGCCTTTTCTTTGCAACCTAGTGATACATGCTTCAGATCAGTGGATAGTTTTTTTTCTGCTTTAGGACTATTATATGATGATCCTGACCGTGTGGCATCAGCTGAGACTGAGTTGAGACGTTTAAAACAAGGATCAGGTAATATGGAAAAATATTGTACACATTTTCGTCGTTGGTCCACTCAAACAGGGTGGAACGATTCTGCTCTGAAAAGTCTATTTCTTGCTGGGCTCAGTGAAAGGGTTAAAGACCTGCTAATTGCTTATCCTACACCTGAAGATTTGCAACAGGCTATGCAATTAGCTATACGGGTGGATAGAAGACTGCGTGCTAGGGTTAATGAGAGCAAATCCTCTGCTATGTCAGTTTCTGGTTATGATAATGTGTGTACTAACAGTGGTGAACCGATGGAGATTGGATCGGTGGCACCTCGCTCTCAAGAAAAACACCGTCGTTTTTCAGAAGGCTTGTGTTTCTATTGCGGGAAATCTGGTCATTTGATTAAAGGCTGTGAGCTTCGTATGAAGAAAGAAAAAAAAATGGTCAGTCACGCCCGTATTGCCTGTTTAAATTCCAAGGGTATATTTTTAGCTGCTTCCACGATTGCTCAGGAAAAATTAATGGAATTTCGGGTGTTTGTTGATTGCGGGTCTACACTGAATGTTATTGATGGGGGATTCGTGGAAAAACTCAATTTAAAACCTGAACCTTTATCATCCCCCATTGCTGTGGTTTCTGTGGATGGCTCCCCTTTGAAGAATATTACTCTCAAGGTCTGTGAATTTCCTCTCACTATTAATGGTGTTCACCATGAGAAATTGGATTTGGTAGTGTTGAATAACTTGCCTTCTCCAGTAATATTGGGTTTGCCCTGGTTAAAATTTCACAATCCTGTACTGGATTGGTCTACCAGTGAAATTAAATCCTGGAGCCATAAATGTTATGACAAGTGTTGTAACGGGCGTATTGCAGCTTTGGATAGGGGAGAATTGCCTGTTCCTATTCAGGATTTTTGGAGAGTTTTTTCTGAGAAAGAATCGCAGGTTTTGCCTCCCCATAGAGACTATGATTGTTCTATTGAATTTGTCCCTGGAGCGACTCTTCCTAAAAGTCGTTTATTTAACCTTACTATTCCTGAGAGGAAGGCTTTGGAGGAATACATACAGACAAGTTTGGCCGCCGGTCACATTAGGCCCTCTAAGTCTCCTGTGGCGGTTGGATTTTTTTTTGTAAAAAAAAAGGACGGCGGTTTACGTCCTTGTCTGGATTTTCGTGAGATTAACAAAATTACGGTACGCAATCCTTACCCACTGCCATTGATTCCTGATCTGTTTAACCAGTTATTGGGGGCCAAGTGGTTCTCTAAAATTGACCTTAAGGGGGCATACAATCTGTTGCGCATGAAGGAGGGTGATGAATGGAAGACTGCTTTTAACTCTCCTGTGGGTCATTTTGAGAATCTGGTTATGCCTTTTGGTCTTACTAATGCTCCTGCATTTTTTCAGAATCTGATTAATGACATCCTTAGACCTTTGATCGGTAAAAATGTGGTTGTGTATTTGGATGACATTTTGATTTATTCGCCAGATCTGGAGTCTCATTGGCAGAGCGTGCGTGAGGTATTACAGTTATTAATGGACAATTCGCTTTTTGCTAAGCTGGAGAAATGTGAGTTCGCTGTACAGAGAATTAGTTTTTTGGGCTACATTATCTCCAGCAAAGGTTTTGAGATGGATCCGGTTAAGGTTCAGGCTGTGCAGGAATGGCCTAGGCCTATTGGTTTGAAATCGATACAGAGGTTTTTGGGTTTCGCCAATTACTATAGAAAATTCATAAAAAATTTTTCTAGTATTGTCAAACCTCTGACTGATCTCACCAGGAAAGGTGCTGATGCGGTTCAGTGGTCTTCTGAGGCCATTGAAGCTTTTGTGTATCTCAAGGAGAGGTTCACCTCTGCTCCCATCCTTATGCAGCCTGATGTTACTAGGCCGTTTTTGGTTGAGGTTGATGCTTCCTCTGTGGGGGTTGGCGCAGTATTGTCTCAAGATAACGGGGATGGATTACATCCCTGTGCATTTTTTTCAAAAAAATTTTCGGAGACTGAATTGAATTACGATATTGGTAATCGGGAATTATTGGCTATTAAACTCGCATTTGAACACTGGCGCCACTTCTTGGAAGGTGCGGAATTTCCCGTTCAGGTTCTTACGGATCATAAAAATCTGATATATCTTGACGCTGCCAAGCGCCTGAATGCCCGTCAGGCTAGGTGGGCACTGTTTTTCTCGCGGTTTAATTTCTCCGTTACTTACATCCCTGGTACTAAGAATGTTAAGGCGGATGCCTTGTCTCGCAGTTTTTCTCCCATAGTCGGTGCTGAGAAAGAGGAAAACATTTTACAAGAAGGTGTTGTGATAGCTGCTTTAGACTCCGTTTTGGAAGATGAGATTCTTAAAGCTCAGGAGAATGCCCCATTTAACACTCCTCATGGGAGGTTGTTTGTGCCTGGGACCTTTAGGAGAGATTTGTTTGTTGAGTGTCACGAATCTCGGTTGGCAGGTCATCCCGGAATCTCTGAGACCAAGAGATTGGTGGGTCGCAGTTTTTGGTGGCCTGGATGGCAGAAGGAAGTCATTAAGTGGGTGCGCCAATGTACTATATGTGCTAGATCTAAGTCCTCACATACTCCTGCTGCGGGGTTGCTTTGTCCTTTGGAGGTCCCCAGTGCTCCTTGGACACATTTGGCTATGGACTTTATAACTGACCTTCCCCCCTCTGAGGGTTTTACTGTCATCTGGGTGGTCGTGGACCGTTTTAGCAAGATGTGTCACTTGGTTCCCTTCGTCAAACTGCCCTGCGCTAAAACTCTCGCTAAGGCCTTTGTCAAGGAAATTGTCAGACTTCATGGCGTTCCTACTGACATTGTTTCTGATAGGGGTCCTCAGTTCGTGGCTCGTTTTTGGCGTGCCTTTTGTGACAGGTTGGGAATTCATTTGTCGTTTTCGTCCGGATATCATCCTGAATCTAATGGCCAGACAGAAAGGAAAAACCAGGATGTTGAGCAGTTCTTGCGTTGTTTTGTGGCAGACAATCAAGAGGGGTGGTCTGAGTTTCTGCCACTTGCCGAATTTGCTCTGAACAATCATACATCTTCTTCTGCTGGTTGTTCGCCTTTTTTTTGTTGTTCTGGGAGACATCCGTCGTTTGGGTCGTTCTCCAAGTTGGGATCTGCCGTGCCTGAGGAGGAGAATTTTTCCGGTGATTTGGAAAGAGTTTGGACGGATGTGCGTGGTAATCTTCAGGAGGCCAACAGAAAATCTAAAGACTACTTTGATAGGAAACGACAGGAGGTTTTGTTCGCTGTTGGTGACATGGTTTGGTTGTCCTCTAGGAATCTGCGGTTGAGGATTCCTTCTAAGAAATTGGGTCCCAAGTTTGTAGGGTCCTTTAAGGTGCTTCAGGTTGTCAACCAATCTGCTGTTAGGTTGGAGGTTCCTACCTCCTGGAGAATTAATCCGGTCTTTCATGTCTCTCTGTTAAAAAAAGCTGTTGTGTCGGATGGTGACGCCTCTGCCTCTGTTCCTCCGGTGGTGGAGGACGGGGAATATGAAATTTCTCGCATCCTTGACTCTAGACGGTATAGAGGTAGTTTGCAGTATCTTGTGGCCTGGAAAGGTTTCGGACCCGAGGATAACTCTTGTGTGAGGTCAGATGATGTTTCCGCGTCCAGACTTATCAGAGCGTTTCACAGGAGATTTCCTGATAAGCCTGGTCCTAGGGGATCCGGAGGATCCTCTTAGAAGGGGGGGTACTGTTAGAACCTTGCTGTTAGGTTTTTTTTTCCTTTGCTGGTCACATGACCTTGTTGGCCTATTTAATCCTGCTCCGCCCTTCTGGCTTTGCTGGACTTCATTGTATATCTACTTTCTAGCTAGCCTGTGCTCTGTATCTATCTCTGTTAGTTTGCTTGGTCTACGGACCTCTATGTTCTATCTATTTTGTTTGTTCGTCTGTCTGCTACTATTTCTGTTAGGAGGTGTCCCATATTCCTCCCAGTCCTTAGTACTTGTAGGGATTCCCTCCCCAAATCTATAGGTCTCCGTACAGACTAGATTAGGACTTTAGCAGGTCTGATCGCAGGATCAGGTTCCCTGTTACATCGTAGGGATTCAGCTGAGTCTTATAGTAGGGACAGATCTCCTCTCTTTCCTTAGCTTTGGTAGCAGAACATAACATCAGCTCCCACAGGCCCTGCAGACAAGGGCGCCGCCTCCTGGTGATAGGTAATAGCAGGGCGCCGGTGGGTTACAGTGCTACTCGGTGCCGGTTCTCGGAGCACCCGGATGGCGCTGTCTTTGAACTTTGCAAATTCTAAACCAGGGTTCTGCAAGGCCATTGCACGTAACTGGGTTCGGTGGGTGTTGGACAGCAGACCCTCAATAAATTGCTCAGTCAACAGTTCATCTGCATTCCGCACACTGTCAGAGTCTGCCTGTTTAATGGCTCCCAGGGCCTCTTGCAAATTCAGAGCATAGTCTCTTATACTGTCTTGGGCCCACTGCTTGCACCCATAAAATTTCATTTTGATCACTGCTGAGGTGCAGGTGTCAAAGGTGTCCCTCAGCCGGGTTAAGATCTCTTTTATAGTCTCCTTGTCTCCGACTGACCAGGACTTCACTTCACGTTGGGCTGCCCCGGTTAGCTGGCCTATCTATATGCTCACTTTTTGTCCCTCTGTCAGGGGGTATACTTCAAACAGGTTGTACAGTCTCTCTTTAAAGTCGCTTAGGGTATGCGACTCCCCTGAGTACTGGGGCAGCCAGGCCGCTCTGGGGATATAGGGCATTGTAAATGGCATTACTGCGGCAGCGGCCGCGCAGGTGGTAGAGGGTCCCTCCGTGTCAGTCATCTTCCTCCTCCCTAGTTAAGTGTGGCCTACCTTCCATTGCTTCTTCTCCGTAGGCTGCGGCTCCGCAGACGATCGTCAGGGTGGAGGACCTTGCGTCGCGCTCTGATGACGTCAGCGTCGCTCTCTCTCCCTTCGAGGACCTTGCGCAGCGTCGGTGCGTAGGGCGGAGCTTCAGATCTCGCGCGCTTTCGGCGTCCACGCCCCTCTTCTTCCCGCGCGGCGTCCTGAAGATGGCGTCTGATGGCGGGAAACCGACTGAAGATGGCGGGGAACGGCTGAAGATGGCGGGATACGGCTCCGGATGGCAGGTACCTTCACCAGAACAGGTAGGACAGTCTTTTGAAGGCGCGCAGTACCCGGTGGTTGTGGGCACGAAATCCTGCCGACTGCGCCAAAGCTGACTCGCCCCCTGGGCCGATGGGCACCCGGAACCGGGCTTCTGGGGGGTTGTAGTATCCGTGGCGGTGACCCGGTCCCAGGTCAGGCCAATGACGGTATTTTGTAGGGTTTTAGGTTAATTGTCCAACTACGCCACCCGTGGATTGCGGTCAGGGTGTACCGCCGGTGCGAGGCAGTCCGCTGAGGCTGGTGTGGTGTGCGCAGTAAAAGATGGGATAACTCCCCACGGGAAGAGTATAGCCTCAGGGCAGGGAATGTGGATGATGAGGGTGATGGTGCACGGGAGTCCCAGTACTAGTAGTGCTGTATGCGGTGGGAAAGCAGAAACGACTCAGAGTCTTTGCAGTGCAGTTCAGGGTCTTTACTGATGATATTAAAGCAGACCCTCCCGGGAGTACTGGCTAGCATAAGGGGCCTGGTCAGTCTGCGAGCAAGCAGGAATTCCCCTGGCCCGGTGGAGTTGTAGGCCTCCCCGTCTATCTGCACTCTTCCTGGCTACCTTGCTGTAAGCGAGTGGAAGTAGCCCACGTCCCTGAGTATACCGTGTGGTGCTCACCCGTATGGCTGGTGACTTGGGGCCTTCTGGTAGCCTCCGCTCCTCGATGGCGGTGCTGGTCCCTTCTTTGTGGTTGAGCTTCCGGGCTTCTATGGCCAGAGGACCTGGAATCCCCTGCCGGCTGGTTTCTGCTGCTGGGTGAATATACGTCCCCACAGCCTCGGACTCCGGTGTCTGGTACTTGGATTCTTCTGCCAGGGCGAGCTCTGCTCAGCTCCAGCCCCTGGTCTTCAGCTCTTGGCTCCTACAGAGCTCCTGCTGTAACTCTCCCTCTCCAGGCTCTGACTCCCTAATCCCGCCCCAGACCCAGTTTATAAGGGCAGATTCCTCCCCACCCAGATCTGGGCAGGAGATGTTGCATGGTTAAGGGCCCCTGACCAGAGAAACCTCCCACTTGCTCTCAGACGTAATATTTCTATTACTGTGGCAACCAGACCCCCGGGGTGCCACACTTCTTCTGCTGTTGTGCATGCAAGTCAATCCTCTGTCCATGGCACATGCGAAGATGCTTCCTAGCCTTCACCTGTTGTTGCACACTCTCAACTAGCACCATCAGCAAGCATGTCCATGTCCTTGTCCCAGCTCAGAATTCAGTTGTCCCTACCATAGTCCTTGGAATGCAAGTGTAAATACGCAGCCAATGCCCCACAGGCCACACTACTAAATTCACACATTTCGTGACTGCTTGCGCTCGAAATGTTGCCTTTTAGGCTTGTGAAGACGGAAGCTTTCCGCAACCTGATGGCGGCGGCCGTCCTTTGGTACTCGGTCCCCAGCCGCCACTATTTCTCACAGTGTGCCATCCCCACATTACATGAGCATGTGTCCCTCAACATTAGCCGTGCCCACAAAAAAGCAGTTACTGGGAAAGTCCACCTAACCACGGACACGTGAACAAGTGCTTGTGGGTAGGGACGGTACATCTCACTGACAGCACACTGGGTTAACATAGTGGAAGCCGGGACCCAGTCAGACTTTGGGACGGAACACGTCCTCCCGACGCTGAGGATTGCGGGCCCTGGGTCAATCAGGGTTGCCCCCACATTCTACAGCTCTTGCACCTTCTCCTCCTCTTCAGCATCCATCTCTGAAATTACCACATCAGTCGCAAGATGGAAGCACTGCAGCATTGCTTGGGCCAAGCGGCAGCAGGATGTGCTGAAGCTAATATGCTTAGGTGACAAACCACCCAACACTGAAGAGTTGTGGACAGCTCTGAAAGAGCAGGCAGATCTGTGGATGACACCGCTGAACCTACAGCCAGGCAATGTCGTGTGTGTGACAATGGCTGGAACCTGGTGGCAGCTCTGAGGCGAGGCGAGCTCACACACGTACCATGCCTGGCTCAAGTGCTTAACCTCGTGGTTCAGCGGTTTCTCAAAACCTACCCGGAACTGCCGGATCTGCTTGTCAAAGTACGCCGCCTGTGTGCCCATTTTAGAAAGTCATCTACAGCTTCCGCTGCCCTTGCCGTGTTTCAGCAGCGTTTGCAGTTTCCAGCTCACCGACTGATGTGTGATGTCCCCACGCATTGGAACTCTACATTGCAGATGTTGGAAAGGATTTGCGAGCACAAGAGGGCAGTTGTTGACTACCAGCATCAACAAGGCCATCGGTATTCAGTTCAGACTCCACACATAAGACCTGTCAAAAATATGTACCATCCTCCAAAACTTTGAGGACTCCACCAAGATGGTGAGCGGTGATGATACCATAATTAGCATCACCATCTTGCTTCTCTGTCTTCTAAAACTCTCTGCTCACAATCAAAGAGGATGCATTGCAGGTGGAGCATGATGAGATGGAGCAAGGAACCATACAGGGTGATTACACACAGCCCAGCCTCACCTCATCCCAATGTGTACTGGGTGAAAATGAGAAAGATTAGGAGGAGGAGCTAATTTCATGCTCTATAGATGGTACTACCTGCACAACTGTCATACCGTCTGTTTAGCGTGGATGGCCTGAGGACATGGAGGAGGAGGAGAGCATGGTCAGTCGTCCTCTTGGTGAGGACACAGAAGTCTTGCCTGTTAGCAATCTGGCATGCATGGCTGAGTTTATGTTACACTGCCTTTCCCATGACCCTCGCGTTTTCCAAATTTTGGATGACAGTCATTACTGGCTAATGACACTTCTAGACCCATGCTACAATGAGGACTTTCTATCTCTAATTCCCAAGGCGGGCAGGTCTACTAAAATGGGGCAGTACCAGAAGGCCCTTGTTGCGGAATTATTAAAAAAATTCCCATCTGAAAACGCTGGCGGTAGAGGTCACAGTTCATTGGCAACCAAGGAGTACAGACGAGAGAGACACAACTCCAATCCAGCAGAGGCAGGGGAACACTGCCAAAGTTCTGGGACAGTTTTTTCAGACCCTCCCATCTTACAGGCCTTGAGGCGCGGGGTACTCTCACAAGGAGTGCAAAGTTTGGGAAGATGTTGAGGGAATACCTTGCTGACCATACCAACGTCCTCCGTGATTCCTTTGTGCCTTATAATTATTGGGTATCCAAGCTGGACACGTTGCATGAACTGGCTCTCTACGCCTTGAAGGTCCTGGCCTGCCCTGTCGCTAGCATTTTGTCAGAGCTGGTTTTTAGTGCCGCTGGTGGAATTATAACTGATAAACACATCCGCCTGTCAACTGAAAATGCTGACAGGCTGATTCTTATAAAAATGAACAAGAGCTGGATTGGGCCAGACTTCTCAACACGACCGAATGATAGCTAGCAGTGTAACATAAACTCAAATCCAGTGTCTTTTTTTGGGAGGTCTATTCCCATGCACCTCTTCACACCTATACATGGGTATACGCTTCCTGATATTGTCTATTTGCTCTTGTTCTCTGCCTTCTCCTCATCCTCTATCACCATAACATTCACCACCATATCTACCATATCACCTCCTCTACGTGTCTTGCAAGTTCCTCCAAATTTGTGGCAACTTTTGCATTCACTGCTTAGGAAAACACTATGGGAAACACACGTCCTAATAATAGGAACATTGTTTTTAGGAGGCTCTTTGACCTCTACGTCTCTTGCAAAGGGCATTGGAGTGCCTCCAAATTTTTAGCAGCTTTTGCATTCACTGCATAGGAAAACACTATGGGAGACCCACTTCCTAATAAACATTGTTTTTAGGAGGCTCTTTGACCTCTACGTCTCCTCCAAGGGGCATTGGAGTGCCTCCAAATTTTTGCCAGCTTTTGCATTCACTGCATAGGCAAACACTATGAGAGACCCACTTCCTAACAATGGGAAGATTGTTTTTAGGAGGCTCTCTGGCCTCTACGTCTCTAGCAAGGGGCATTGGAGTTCCTCCAAATTTTTGGCAGCCCCTTCAATAACTGTATAGGAGACCCACTCATTAATAATGGGAACAACAAAGCATAGCCGGCTGATGGCTCTCTAATAATAGCGAGGGCCGACTGCTGGCCCTATAAAAATAGGCTTTGGGACTTTCAGAGTCCAAAAATGAAACAGGATGTGTCTGATCATGTCTCACACACCACATGGCCAATGTTAAAATGACATTTCCCGGTGAATGCATATGTCTTGGTTGAAAGCAATGCAAAAGTGCAAAAACGCATCAAAAACGCTACATGTGAACATAGCTCAAGGTGTGGAGGAGCATTTTGTTTTTGGTTATTCATTTTGCCTTATATACAAGTCATTTTCCTGGAAAGGATGTTCCTTAACATATTTCCCAGGAAAATCCATTTTGGTTTAGTTTTTGTATGTTTTATTGTGAGTCCGTAAAAGTGGCGTAATAGCTCTGACAACATTGTTGACAGCAGTGACATGGGAGTCAGAAATGCTTCCAGGTGTCTTCCCCATGCTGTTCCCATGTCATTTGAGCACTGTTCCCATCAATTTGTGCAAGTTTTAGGCCCTCTGCAGACCGCTGGGGGTAGTCACCGGAAAAATGCTTGAGTTTATATTGGGCTCATTGCTCTGGTCGAGCACCCGAGCATTCCAATTTGCTGGACCCGAGCATCGAGCACCCGAGCATTTTAGTGCTCACTCATCACTAGTCTCATTCCAGAAAAATCTCTGTCATAAGTGCCTCAGTTATAATACAAATAAAGGGACATGGGTCATTGCAGGTTTTGCTTCATACGTAGTGATTTTTGTGCCTTTTTTTCCTGCTGCTTTTTAGCGACGTCTTCTACAGGTGTCCACACCAAAATACTCAATAACAATTTTGTCTTATTGCATTTTTTTGCTGCATTTTCCTCTTTATTTGAATCAGCATTTTCAATGCATTTTTGGTACAGAAAAACTGCACAACTGCAAAACTCAACTGTGTTTTTTTCAAGATCCCCATAGATGACTGTAGAGAAAAAATGCACCAAAATATGCACATTTCAGCTGAGGTTATAGATGTACAGTGGGCAGTTTTCATGAAATTGTATTCACTTTGCTTGGACCGTTAAGGATATTTTTTTTTTTGTGGGAACATGACCTAACGGGATTGTTCCCTGGTAAACCACACAGGCATCTTAGACATGGCTTGTTTATTCCAGTAGGGTTTCCCACCTGCAGTAAGACACAACCATGATAGGTATCACTATGAGCGTCTTCTATGGATTAGTATAAATTACAGTGGCGTGTAAAAATTTGGGCACCCTTGGTCAAAATTACTGTTATTGTGAACAGTTAAGCAAGTTGAAGATGAAATGATCTCTAAAAGGGCTAAAGTTAAAGATGACACATTGCATTTGTATTTTAGGAAAAAATATATATTTTCATCTTTTACATTTTAAAAATTACAAAAAGGAAAATAGGTCAATGCAAAAGTTTGGGCACCCTGCATGGTTAGTTCCTAGTAGCACCCCCTTTTGAAATTATCACAGCGTGTAAATGCTTTTTGTAGCCAGACAAGAGTCTTTCAATTCTTGTTGGAGGGCACTGGCATATGGCCCATAGTGGCAGACTACGCTGCTGCTATGGGGGCCGTGAGACAGGGGGCCCAGGAGTCAGGAGAAGGTATCCACCTCTGAAAAAGTTGTGTTGTTCTGCACAAAGGATGCCTCACTGTCTGCTCTGTTAGAGAAGGAGAGGAGGTTCTAGCCTCCAGCAGAGCAGAGAGGCTGCTTACAGCATGGCCACTGCTCTCTCTGCCCACCCCTCTGTATATTATAGCGCCGCTCTCCCCCTCCAGCCCTGTAATCAGGGGCGTACATAGGAATCATGGGGCCCTGTAGCAGAAGTTCTAACTGGGCACCCCCCCTCCCCCAAAAAATATAAATAATTGTGGGGGTCACAGAAGAGTAGATCTCACAACTTTCCATCCTTTACATAGTAATTTTCCTCCTGTTGAAGTACTAGATTCCTCTTTTCTTGCCCCATAAAGTGTGATCCCAACAAAAGTGCACCCCAAACACAGTATGATGTCCCCATGGTGAATTCCTTCACACGCACAGTATAATGACCCTACTGTACCCCACCTCAACTCACAGAGCAAAGTTTGCTGACCCCAACACAGTATGATTTCCCAACTGTGACCCCCTAGAGCTAGAGATAATGGTACATAATAAGGGAGGGTGTTATACATAATAAAAGAGGAAACTATATAACTAAGGACGAAGCTATACATAATAAGTGAGTACACTATATACTAAGGGAGTATGCTATACATAATAAGTGAGTACACTATATACTAAGGGAGTATGCTATACATAATTTGGCTACAATCCTGCATCTGTGTGCAGTGTCGGTGTGCTGCCCGCTTTTACAGACTCATTGAGCATGTCCTATTCTAATCCTCAAATTCGGATCTGAACAGAACTTTATCTGACCCTCACAGATCTCATTCTCACATCCGTGAATTTTCAAGGATGTGTGAATGGATTTATAAAACTGTACGAGTCCGTGGACCATCCGATGAAAAAATCTGGCAGCACACGAACATTTCACACAAATAAGAGAATGCAGCCTAAGGGATTTTACAGACAACATTATCACTCAAAGTCAAACAGTGCAGATACAGAATAATATTTACATCCAGGCACTTACCGCTGACGTCTCATATGATCAGAGTCTGTTTCTGCTGCTTCTTCTCCATCTGGTCAGACCTTCATGTCGACATCTCCCAGCCACGACTTGTCTTGTCACGATGATCTCCAGCCTAGAAAATAACAAGGTCACATAAATTGTATAAATACATGCGCCCCTGAATACAGATATGCACCACCCACCCATTAATATACTATTAGCCACTTAGTAATCAAAATATAACGTGATAAGCAGCACTATGCTCGCCATTAACTATAATCTCCGCCGCCCAATTATATCAATTATTCAGTCTCTGTGACTCAATTAACTGAAAGGTTACGTTCACACGGAAAATATATAAGGCTTTACAGTACCAGTAAAGTGAAACCCCCATCATTGCTCTCTCCCAGCACCCCCATCATTGCTCTGTCCCAGCACCCCCATCATTGCTCTGTCCCAGCACCCCCATCATTGCTCTCTTCCAGCACCCCCATCATTGCTCTCTTCCAGCACCCCCATCATTGCTCTCTCCCAGCACCCCCATCATTGCTCTCTCCCAGCACCCCCATCATTGCTCTCTCCCAGCACCCCCATCATTGCTCTCTCCCAGCACCCCCATCATTGCTCTCTCCCAGCACCCCATCATTGCTCTCTCCCAGCACCTCCATCATTGCTTTGTCCCAGCACCCCATTATTGTTCTGCCCCAGCACCTTCATCATTGCTCTCTCCCAGCTCCCCCATTATTGCTCTCTCCCAGCACCCCCATCATTGCACTCTCCCAACACCTCCATCATTGCTCTGTCCCAGCACCTCCATCATTGCTCTGTCCCAGCACACCCATCATTGCTCTGTCCCAGCACACCCATCATTGCTCTGTCCCAGCACCTCCATCATTGCTCTCTCCCAGCACCCCCGTCATTGCTCTATCCCAGCACTTCAATCATTGCTCTCCCAGCACCCCATCATTGCTCTCCCAGCACCCCATCATTGCTCTCCCCAGCCCCGCCATCCCATCATTGCTTTCCCCAGCCCCATCATTGCTCTCCCCAGCCCCACCATCCCCATCATTGCTCTCCCCAGCTGCATCATTGCTCTCCGAAGCCCAATCAGCCCCATCATTGCTCCCCCATCCCCATCAGCTCCATCATTGCTCTCTCCAGCCCTATTATTGCTCTCCCCAGCCCCAGTCACATCATTGCTCTCCCCATCTCCATCATTGCTCTCCCCAGCCACATCATTCCTCTCGCTAACACCTACAGCCCCATTATTGCTCTCCCCAGCCCAATCAGCCTCATTATTGCTCTTCCTAGCCCCACCATCCCATCATTCCTTTCCCCAGCCCCATTATTGCTCTCTTCAACCCCACCGTCCCATCATTGCTCTCCCCAGACCAATCAGCCCAATTATTGCTCTTCACAGCCCCAGCAGCCCCATCATTCCACCCCCAGCCCCATCAGCCCCATTATTGCTCTCCCCAGCCCCACCATCCCATCATTCTTCTCCCCAGCCCCAATATTGCACTCCCCAGCCCCACCATGCCATCATCGCTCTCCCCGCCCTATCATTGCTCTCCCCAGCCCCACCAGCCCCATCATTGCTGTACAGTGGGTACAGAAAGTATTCAGACCCTTTAACATTTTCACTCTTTGCAGCCATTTGGTAAATTCTAAAAGTTCATTTTTTTCTCATTAAAGTACACTCTGCATCCCATCTTGACTGAAAAAAAACAGAAATGTTTGCAAATTTGTTAAAAAAGAAAAACTGAAATATTACATGGTCATAAGTATTCACACCCTTTGCTCAGACACTCATATTTAAGTCACATTTCCTTGTTATCCTCCTTGAGATGGTTCTACTCCTTCATTGGAGTCCAGCTTTGTTTAATTAAACTGATAGGACTTGATTTAGAAAGGCACACACCTGTCAATATAAGACCTCACAGCTCACAGTGCATGTCAGACCAAATGAGAATCATGAGCTCAAAGGAACTGCCCAAGTAGCTCAGAGACAGAATTGTGGCAAGGCACAGATCTGGCCAAGGTTATAAAAGAATTTCTGCATTACTCAAGGCTCCTAAGAGCACAGTGGCCTCCATAATCCTTAAATGGAAGAAGTTTGGGACCACCAGAAGTCTTCCTAGACCTATTCGTCCAGCCAAATTGAGCACTCGTGGGAGAAAAGCCTTGGTGAGAGAGGTAAAGAAGAACCCCAAGATCACTGTGGCTGATCTGCAGTAGGAAGATGGGAGAAAGCTTCACAAAGTCAACTATCAGTGCAGCCCTCCACCAGTCGGCCCTTTATGGCAGAGTGGCTCAACGGAAGCCTCTCCTCAGTGCAACACATATGAAAGCCCTCATAGAGTTTGCTCCAAAACACGTGAAGGACTCCCAGACTATGAGAAATTAGAATATCTTGTCTGATGAGACGAAGTTAGAACTTTTTGTTGATAATTCTAAGTAGTATATGTGGAGAAAGCCAGGCACTGCTCATCACCTGCCCAATAAAATCCGAAACATGGTGGTGGCAGCATCATGGTATGGGGTGTTTTTCAGCTGCAGGGACAGGACAACTGGTTGCAATTGAAGGAAACATGAATGCGGCCAAGTACAGACATATCCTGGATGAAAACCTCTTCCAGAGTGCTCTGGACTTCAGACTTGATCGAAGGTTCACCTTCCAACAAGACACTGACCCTAAACACACAGCTAAAATAACAAAGGAGTGGCTTCAGAACAACTCTGAATTCTTGACTGGCCCAGCTAGAGCCCTGACCTGAACCCAATTGAGCATCTCTGGAGAGACCTGAAAATGGCTGTCCACCAACATTCACCATCCAACCTGACGGATCTGGAGAGGATCTGCAAAGAAGAATGGCAGAGCATCCCCAAATCCAGGTGTGAAAAACTTGTTCCATCATTCCCAAGAAGACTCATGGCTGTACTAGCTCAAAAGGGTGCTTCTACTCAATACTGTAACATCCGTGGTGGCGTGCTTGCATAGTGCACCACCTCCCACTATGCAAGATCGCAATGTTACCCTTCAGTCCAGTCTGCAAACCTTGCTCCTGTTCATGCTGTGTGCATGCCTCTGGTCTGATTGCTTAGGGCGGCGGCCCAGTTACTTCCTGATTCTTATACCTGCTGTGGGCACACTCCTAATGCGTCCCCAGCCTATTGCTGTGAGTCACTGGATATTTAAACTCACTTCACCCTGAAGGAGGTGCCTGAGTAACACTATCATTCAGTGTGCTCCTTCGCCTCTGAGTTGCCAGGTCTTGTTCTGTTTCTTGTCTGTTTCGCCACTCTGGGGGCCGTTTACCCAGACCTGTTATCTGTGACTTCTAGTCTCTTTCCGCCATCCTGGGGGCAGTATGCCCAGGCCCGTTATCTGTATCTGTGACTTCTAGTCTGTTTCCGCCACCCTGGGGGCTGAGTTCCCAGGCTCGTTCCTTTACCTTGTTCCTGGTTCAGTCTCTGTCTGAACAGTGTCCTAGCTCGTTACCTGTTTGTCTCTATGTCCGTACCTTCCCTTTTCCTGCAGTGTTTGAACCTGCCCCTAACTCCAACTCATTGTCTCTGTACTTCTGTTTGTGAGTTTAGAGTCCACTCGCTACTTCATTGTAAGTACCTTGTGTGTATCTGGTTCTGCTTGTCCCTTCCAGTCTGTTCCATGTGAACAGAGCCCTGTCCTCTCTGCCTGCACCTTCCGCCCTGTTCTGCTCTGCCTTGTCCACCGCACCCGAGGTTTCGCCCTGGTCCGCTTGCTCACCGCTCCAGCGGTTCCTCTCTGCTCTGCCTTGTCCACCACACCAGCGGTTTCGCTCTGCTTGCTTTCCGCTGCAGCGGTTCCCCTCTACTCTGCCTTGTTCACCGCTCCGGCGGTTCCTCTCTGCTCTGCCTTGTCCACCGCTCCGGCGGTTTTGCTCTGCTCTGCCTTGTCTACCGCACCTGCGGTTTCTCCCTGCTCCACTTGCTCACCGCACCAGCAGTTTCGCTTTGCTCTGCCTTGCCCACCGCTCCGGCGGTTGCTCTCTGCTCTGCCTTGTCCACCCCTCCTGTGGTTTCGCTCTGCTCTACCTTGTCCACTGCATCTGCGGTTTCGCTCTGCTCTACTTGCTCACCGCACCAGCAGTTTCGCTTTGCTCTGCCTTGTCCTCCGTTCCGGCGGTTTCGCTTTACTCTGCTTGTCTACCGCATCTGCGGTTCTGTTCCTGAATTCCAGTCTGTACTGGACCCTATCCAGCCTGCGCTCCAACCTGCTAGTACCTCCCTGTCTGCACGCCAGCTGTGCCTGCCAGTACCTCCCTGTCTGCACTCCAGGCATGCTTGCCAGTACCCCCCTGTATGCATACCAGCCGTGCTTACCAGTATCCACCTGTCTGCATACCAGTCGTGCCTGTCAATACCCACCTGTCTGTATGCCAGCCTAACCTGCCTGTTCCTGCATTCACCGGTGTGGGTCAACAGCGGTGTCCGGGGTCTGATCTGGAGTAGCACGTGGTCCCTCTGCTCGGTTCCTCCCTGGTGCACGGAGTCGACTGAGCCACCGTGCGACCTTGGTCGGATCGGGTTGATACTTAGTTACGCCCCTCCAGGCACTCCCCGGTTCATGGTACAGTGGGATCACTAAATACACACACGCCAGTCAGTCCGGGCGTGTGCATAACAAATACTGAGCAAAAGGTCTGAATACTTATGACCATGTGATATTTCAGTTTTTCTTTTTTAATAAATTTGCAAAAATTTCTACATTTCTGTTTTTTTTCAATCAAGATGGGGTGCAGAGTGTACTTTAATGAGAAAAAAAGGAACTTTTTAGAATTTACCAAATGGCAGCAATGAAACAAAGAGTGAAAAATTTAAAGGGGTCTGAATACTTTCCGTACCCACTGTACATCCATGTGCAATCATCTGCAGGGAGGGTAAGTCCATGTGTAATGTGTGGGTATATACGGTATTTATATGTATGTATGTGTAATATGTTTGTATAGAGGTGTGTTATATGTCATCTCTATGTATTTGTGTACATACTAGATGGTGGCCCGATTCTAACGCATCAGGTATTCTAGAATATGTATGCGGCCGACCGGGCGGGACTAATCAGCGAAGCAATATTTAAATGGGTTGTGCACTACTTTAAATTAACCCCCCAATGTATCCCCCCGGGGCCCCTAATGAATTTTGTAATTATGTCATGTTGTCAATACTGCTTGTGACAACATCACTGACCACGCACAGCCAGCACGTAATTCCCCCGGCTGCAGCCGGCTCTTGCTTCCGCTTACATCACGACTATTTGCTGCTGCAGCCAGGGGTCTCCTGTTCCGCGTACCATGGTGAATGACTGACTGTGGGTGGGGTTATCCCCCATCGTGTCACACCCAGCATCCACTGCGCGCTCTGTCAATGAATGTGCGTGCTTGATCTCCCGACGGTGGCCTGTGTGTTTCAAATCCGGCGCCAATTCGTGGCCAGGCTGCCGCAACCAATCAGCAGAGGGGTGTTTAAATTTGGCGCCAATATCGACAATCGGCGAACAGTGTAAGTGAGGACCGGTAACCTCCATGCAGCTACCGTCAGTAGATCAGCGGCTAAGGCCGCTGATATCCCGACGGCAAGAGTGAAAGGAGGACCGGGGAGCGGCGCCGCCTAGGCCGCCGGTCGGGGTACTTCCGCTGAGAGCAGCTAGCGCCGATCATCTCCCGGCTGCATCGCCGCTGACCTCCATGCGGCAGGACGGCCGCCATCTTGTTCTGAAATCCTGTGTCGCTGATTGGCCACGGCCGGACCAATCAGCGACGCGGGATTTCCTGGACGGACAGAAAGACAGGATAAGCCGATTATATAGTAGATGTGTATGTGATGTCCATGTATTTATCTGTGGTACATCCATGTATTCTCCTGTGTTCATATGTAGCATTTCAGCTCCATTAAAACTTTGAGAAAGACCTGGTGTGGTGGGGCTGAAGTGCCACATATAAACATACAAGTGAATAAATACATTTTATGATGTCTGTGGTGCAGCACGCCCTAAAGTGAACCTGACATGATACATGCTGCTCCATCCACAGGCTCCGGCTGCTCCATCTGGCAGGATGATCTCAGCCAGCAATGTTTTACTCTGAAACGTGGCGGAGTTTCAGATAAAAACATACTTTAAAAGCCACAATGGAACTAGCCGCACGGTAGACTAGTTGGACAGACGTGACCCGATGGCTTTTCCCACCCGCTGCCAGTGACTGACCGGTCTCTCAATCATGCATGCAGTAATACTGGCAACTTGTCAGTCACTGGCAGCCGGTGGGGAGAAGCCGCAGAGTTATGTCTGTCCGATTCATCTGTGGCGCCCTGCTGCGCATTGGTGCCACAGATCCCAGAGGGGTGCATGGACGGATTTCTCCACAAGAGGCCCTCACAGCATACATACTCCTCCACCCTACCACCTCAGACCACCAGAGGGAGCCCGGATAGGGACGTATATTTACAGAGGGTGGAGTTAGGCAGTCAGTCTGCTGCAGCCAGTGAAGTGCTAAGGTCAGTTCAGACTCAGGTAGCTCCAGTTAGTGAGCATAAGGCTTGCCGACGCCATGACAGCGGTGAAGCGCAGCAAGCCTGCTGCTAGTCTGTAGCCTAGTGAGGGCCCCGAGTAGGCCGAAGGCTAATGGAGTGAGTAACATAGGGGGCAGAGGAGCTTTACAAGCTCACCCCAGAAAACATATACCGGAAACTGGGTCCGTGTCTACAGGGTCCAATATCCCCTGTAGAGACAACCGGAACCTCTGGAAGACTTCAAGTCCCAGGTTCACCAGAAGCTAATACGTACCAGAGCCAGGAGTCACAGAGGCCCCGCTACCAGAGAGTGTGATCTCCAACCAAAGGCCCTACCACAAGATCAGTCAGTGCAAGACAAAAAACAAGTTAGGCCTATCTTCAGGTAGGTCAGAAACTTACCAAGGAAAAGGCAAAGTACAGGAGGCCCTACACCCGCTCACTGGGGAGAGTCCTGATATGCACCCTTCACCCTACAGTGCTCCGGAACGTGCCTGAAATAACACCAGTAAAGGTACTGTAGTGAACTGTGTGTTTGCCTATCCTTCTTCCGACCCGGCTGGGTCCCCTCTGTCCTGAACCCCTGCACTTATGCTGCCCTGAGGCCCTGGTCCACCTGTGGGGAGCTACAACATCTAAGCTGCCAGAATACCGGCCTCAGAGGACTGCTGCAGCGCTGGTGGTCCTCACCAGACACCACAGGTGGCATCACAAACTTTCATTATCCCCTTTCTTTTAAAAGAGACCCCAGGGTACGGGCCCGGGAGCCGACTACCGCGACATCCCCCAAGACCAGGCATCAAGGCCCAGGCGCCGAGTAATCCCCATCCCCTGGTCATTACATCTCTCTTTCCTGGCGTCACGAACAGGATATCGTGCCCGCGACAATGACAGAGTGTTGTGCCCATTGCCACCGGGTACTGTGTGCCTTTAATAACGAACTGTATATTGAACTGTGGCGAAGATCGCCGCCATTGTTATGTCACTGCGCAAGAAGAAGGGCGTTACCGCAGGAAAACTAAGAAGCGTACCTGCAGTAGCGCGCAAAGTCTCAGACCCGCCCCACGCAGGTCCTGGCAGGAAGCCCCAGCGAGCGCTCTGACGGAGGACGCAAAGCGACGCAGGGTCCTAGCTAGAAGACCGTCACATGCGGCGCTGCGGCCTACAGAAAAAAAGGTAGGCCACGATTCGCTAGGGGGGCGCCACAATGTCGGAGGAGCAGCCCGACGCCGGGGCCCAGGTTAACAGCCCCGATAATCCACACGCGCTCAATGCCGCGCAGGCCGAAACAGCCGCTCCATCAGCAGGGCCTGTAGCCCCTGTCATGCCCATGGCTCTACCGTACGTCCCTGGAGCGAAGTGGCTCCTCCAGTACAGCGGCAAACCAGATACCCTGTCTGGATTCAAGCGGAAAATATGCGGTATACTGGACATGTACTCTATGACGGGCAAACAAAGAGCCGCTGTAGTTTTGGGACAATTGACTGGTGCTGCGGAGAGGGAAGTAGAAACTTGGTGGGCCGCAGACCAGGAGTCAGTGCCCGTAATCTTTAAAAAGTTACAGACTGTATTTGAGGATCGCACTGAGACAGACCTCCGGATGAGGTTCTACCACTGCTCTCAGCAACCGGAGGACAGTGTTCGGGACTATGCCTGGCGCTTACAAGGGGCGCTGCAAGCTCTGAAACAGATTAGTCCAACCAGCATAACTGATGAAAATAAAATGCTAAAAGAACAGTTTGTCCGAGGGCTGAGGTCCCAAGAGGAGAGCAGGACTGTGCGTTGGTGGTCCTTAGATCATCCAGATGCCACCTTTGACACCCTTAAGGACATTGGAAAAGTAATAAGGTAACACCAGCTCACCTGAACAATGACGTCCTGAAGCAAGGTGCAATGAACCATTCAAAGTAGTTCCACAGTATAAGGAGAAAGGATTACCAGCTTCATGAATAGTTCAAAAATAGGTTTCTTTATTGTGAAAAAAGCTCTGTAAAAACAGATTCCATAGTCACATAGTGTAGCCAGGGCAACACGTTTCGAACGCTAAAGATGCATATGTGTTTTCTTCTTTGTCATGTGATTGTTTTTACTATGCATATACTCTGCAAATTGGTTTTATATTTTTTGTATGCAAATTTATGTATCATGTGACTTCCATTTTGTATGCGATTGGTGAACAATGGTTTATATACCATGGGTATGCCATTTGCAAGCCGGTCTTGACAAAGAACACATCTTTAGCGTTCGAAACACGTTGCCCTGGCTATACTATGTGACTATGGAATCTGTTTTTAAAGAGCTTTTTTCACAATAAAGAAACCTATTTTTCAACTATTCATGAAGCTGGTAATCCTTTCTCCTTATGCTGTGGAACTACTGCGAATGGTTCATTGCACATTGCTTTAGGACGTCATTGCTCAGGTGAGCTGGTGTTACCTTATTACTACTCCATTGTTGAACTTTATCACCGTGCACTCCAGATAACTAATTCTAAGTTGGAAGAAATTATGCTTATTTAAGCTTATTTTTTTGGACATTTAAAAAAAAACTGAGTTTTTTTTTTTCCTTCACTAAGACGTCTTGTAATAGTCCAAATATGACTGATATAAATGAAAATAGAGTTCGCAAAGCAGTGGAGGTATTTTCATTGGACACAAATTCCAGCAGTAGTTTACCAACAAAATTATCTGATGAATTTCATGACATAGAAAAATTAATTATGAGTGAAACAAAAATATGGTGGGATCACAAAACCCTCGAAAATTATGTTTCTAAAAACATGATACCTAGAGGACTTTGTTTAAAAAAAGTACCAACTACAGTTTATTCCCCTGCTTTTGTCAACAAGTGGAATCAAGCACTTTCAGACTGTTCTATAGTGCTGATCAAACTGATTATTGCGGAGGAAGAACTAAAATTGTCAAAATTAAATACTGATATTAAATCCCTAAAAAATTCACTCAAAGAGCGTTTTGATAAAACTATTTTTGAAAACAAAATGCAAAACATATATGTCAATGTCTCAAAGTTAGAAGAAGTTATTACTTTGAGAAAAAAAATCTAAATTCATCAGAGATAATAATGACTACCAGCTGGATCAGGTGTATGAATGGGGAAGGTGGGAAAAAGTCCACACACCCAGATCAATACTAAAACGTACACCTTCCTATAATTGTAAAAAACTCCACAGAAATCACATGTCAGTTTTAGTTCATTCGATCCAGATATATCGGATGGTAACACTAATGACTCAGATTCCAGTCACTTAACTAAGGATTTTTCCTATTACCAGAATATAAAAAAACGCAGAAGAAACGCAAACGAGGTGGACGGAAACATTCCAAGCACCTCAAGAATGACTTCTCGCTACAGAAAGTAACATGTGATTCATCCCCTACAAAGAATTTCCTGAATTTATCCAAACACCAGCTCACAAGTGAACAAATACAAGTTCTATCCTATGGACTGAATTTTGCACCTGATAGAAAATTTGATCTCTTTGGGACCTTGAAAGATGTCAATAAATTTGTAAGAAACCTGACGGTAAAAAGACATTTTTTGATGAGACTGAATCTGCACCTAACAATATAGATCATGACAAAATAACCAATGAATTTCGGACTCTTAATTTTCAGGAACAATCAGCATTACTACACCTTCAAGATTTGGAAAAAGAAAATTGCTCTCCACAACCTAGCACCAATTCAGCAGAGTTTTTTTCAGGGCGGAATCCTTTTTTTTATCCTATACAATCAAGAACGGGAGCAATGGATAAATTTCAGTAAACTATTCAACGTGAACTAAAAAATCTCCATATGCAGGTGGAAAATAACAGCTCAAAAAGTAATTTGAACAAAAAACAAATGAAGGCATTACAGGAACTAAAACGGATGGAGGATATCATTATTAAGATGTCAGATAAAGGCGGACTAGTAGTAGTTATGGATGCAGACATGTATCACAACCAAATGTTGGAGCTTTTCTCTGATACAACTACTTACACAAAGGTTCCATCAAATCCCTCCACAGATTACAAAATAATAACCCATGCTATAATAAACGAAGGCTTTGTTTTAGGGGTTATTACAGCTAAACAAAAAGACTTTCTCAATGTTGAGCATCGCATATGTGGCACCCCAGGGGTCTGGTTACCACAGTAATAGAAATATTATGTCTGAGAGCAAGTTGAGGTTTCTCTGGCCAGGAGCCCTAAGCATGCAACACGGCCCGCCCAGACCTGGGAGGGGAGAAATCTGCCCTTATAAACTGGGTCTGGGGTGGGATTAGGAGAGAAAGAGTTCAGTTCCAGACACAGGGAAAGTTACAACAGGAGCTCTGTAGGAGCAGGAGCGAGTGCCAGAGGCTGGAAGCTAGAAAGCTCGCCTTGGCTGAAGACACTAACCCGGACACGGAGTCCGAGGCTGTGGGGACATCCAGGTCCAGCAGCAGAATCCAACAGGCAAGGGATTCCATGTCCTCTGGCCTTAGAAACCCGAAGGCACGGTCACAAGCAAGGGACCAGCACCGCCATCGTGAAGCAAAGGCTAACGGAAGGCCCCAAGTCACCGGCCATACGGGTGAGCACCACACGGTATACTCAGGGACGTGGGCTACTTCTACCCGCATAGAGCAAGGTAGCCAGGAAAGAGTGCAGATAGTCGGGGAGGCCTACAACTGCACCTGGCCAGGGGAGATCCTGCTTGCTCACAGACAGACCAGGCCCCTACTGCTAACCAGTACTCCCGGGAGGGTCTGCGTTATACCATCAGTAAAGACCCTGAACTGCACCACACGTCTCTGTGATTCCTTGCCGCACCAGCACCATTACTACCGGGACGCTCACACCATCACTCCCATCATCCACATTAGCTGCCCTGAGGCAATACTCCTCCCGTGGGGAGTTATCCCATACTCGGCTGCGCAAACAACATCAGCCTCAGCGGTCGGCAGCGCAGCGGCGGTCCCCACTGACCGCAATCCACGGGTGGCGTAGTCGGACATTGTTATTACTTAAGACCGCCACTGGTTTGACCGCCCTGGGCACGGACCGGGTCACCGCGACGGAGAACTACAACCCCCAGCGATCCGGCTCCGGGTATCCCCCTGCACAGCACAGGCCCAGGGGGCGCGTCAACTTTGGCGTAGTCGGCAGGATTTCGTGCCCGCAACCACCGGGTACTGCGTGCCTGAAAAAGACTTTTGAACTTACCTGTGGTGAAGTTTCCCGCCGTCCGGAGTAGTTTCCCGCCATCCAGAGCCGATTCCCGCCATCAGACGCCATCTTGGACCATTTCCCACCATCTTCTGCCTTCTTCCCGCCATCCGCGGCTGCTTCCCGCCTTCGGGTGCCATATTCGGGACGCCGCACGGGGAGAAGAGGGGCGTGGACGCCGAAAGCGCGCGAGATCCGAAGCTCCGCCCCACGCTCCGCCCCACACTCCGACGCTGCGCAAGGTCCTGGAAGGGAGGAAGAGCGACGCTGACGTCATCGGAGCGCGACGCCAGGTCCTCAACCCCGACGATCGACTGTGGAGCCGCGGCCTACGGAAGAAGAGCATCGCAAGGTAGGCCACGGTCCACTAGGGGGGAAGGAGGATGTCGGACACCGAGGGGAGCTCCACTGCCACAGCCACTGCCAGCGCAACCGCTGCAGCAGTCATGCCATTCACCATGCCCTATATCCCGGGGGCAACCTGGCTACCCCAGTACTCAGGAGAGTCACATACCCTGAGTGACTTTAGGGAAAGACTTGATAGCCTCTTCCAGGTATACCCCCTCACAGAAGAGCAAAAAGTGAGCATTCTGGTGGCCCAGTTAATCGGGGCAGCCCAAAGGGCGGTAAAGTCCTGGTCACCTGGGAAGAAGAGGACTGTCAGAGAGATACTAGCCCGGCTGAAAGACACGTTTGACACCCGCACCTCAGCCGAGATAAAACTAAGATTTTATGGGTGCAAATAACGGGCACATGAAAGTATAAGAGACTATGCTCTAAACCTACAAGAGGCCCTGAGAGCCATTAAGCAGGCAGACCCTGACAGCGTGGGAAATAAAGACAAGCTGTTGACCGAACAATTTATAGAGGGTCTACTGTGCAATGCCCACCGAACCCAGTTGCGGGCAATGGCCTTACAGGACCCTGACCTGGACTTTGCACAGTTCAAGGACAGAGCCATCTGGGTGCTCCGAGAACCGGCACCAGGTGGCGCTGTGACCCACAGGCGCCCTGCTATCACTTATCACCAGGAGACGGCGCCCTTGTCTGCAGGGCCTGTGGGAGCTGATGCGCAGGCTTTAAACAGTGACCCGGCTACAGACCTGCACCATCAGGTCCAAGAGCTGACTAAGAGCGTTGCCGCGCTAACCAGAACTGTGCAGTCTTTACAGGTCTGTTCTCCAGGAAAGATCCAGCTGGCATCCGGACAGGAGGACGTCCCGTGGCGCCGACTGAGGAGGACCCCACCGGCCAGAGGAAGACCCAGCGACAGGTACAATGAGGACGGACGACCCATCTGCCGCCGCTGCAATCAACCCAGACATATGGCAAGGTACTGTCATTTAAACAGGCACAACCTGGGGTAGAGGGCCAACCCCCAGGCATAAGATCATCAGGCCCATCGAACTGGCATGACAAATACCTAGGGGGACGTCCGGTCTTGCCTGTGGTACTGGATGGCATTCCTATGAGTGCCCTACTAGACACTGGGTCACAGGTGACCACCATCCCGTACGTGCTCTTTAAGCAGTACTGGAATGACTCGGACATAACCCGCTACCCAGATGACGACCTGAGCATTATCGCCAGCAATGGTCAGCCCGTGCCACAGATAGGATTTAGGGAAATGACCATCAAGGTCGGTAAAAATGAACTGCCGGCACAAGGACTGATCATTGTGGACATTGACCGGCGCGAGAGTCACCCAAAAATCACCCTAGGTACTAACGTAATTGAAAACTGTCTTGCAGAGGTGATTCTTATTTTGCAGCAGGTTGCCAAGAACGCCAGTTCCAGCCAGCAGCGTGTGCTCCAAAAAGAGATCCGGGCACTGATGAAGCGGCAACAAGTGGAACTATCTGGTGGTGAGATAGGTAGCGTGAGAATGTGTGACCCGTTCCCTATTGCCATGCCCCCAAAAAGTGAGATGATGATTTGGTGCCGGGCAGCTATTGGTCTAAGAGGTAGAGACTACCAAGCAATGGTAGAACCCGTCTACTGAGACAGTAGGCCCACCATTTTGACAGAACGGGGGGTGGTCGATGTACGCCATGGGAGGGTGCCCGTCCGCATCATCAATATCGGGGAGAGAGAAGTATACCTGCCCCGGTATGCCACGCTAGCCAAATTGTTCACCATAAACCAGAATTCTGTACAGGCCGTGGAACCCTTGCCTCCATCTCAACCAGAGGAAGGTAACGGCTCTAAGAAACCAATGGAGGACTGGTGTCAGCAACTGCATTTGGGTACTGACTCCACTCCCTCACACCAAAAACAGGAAGTCTATCGGGTGGTTCAAGAGTACGAGAGAGTGTTTAGTAAACACCCGCTAGACTTCGGGCGAGTAGAAGGGGGTAGAACATCACATCCCCACGGGAGACCATCCTCCCATAAAGGAGAGATACCGACCCGTACCCCCTGCACACTATCAACACGCCAAGGGGATGCTAAAAGACATGAAGGAGGCTGGGGTAATTAGGGACAGCTGTAGCCCCTGGGCAGCTCCACTAGTCTTAGTGAAAAAGAAAGACAACACCATGAGAATGTGTGTAGACTACAGGAAGGTCAACCGTATCACACACAAAGATGCGTACCCGTTACCAAGGATAGAAGAGTCCTTAGCTGCATTAAAATCTGCTAACTTCTTCTCTACTTTGGATCTCACTAGCGGGTACTGGCAGGTTCCTGTAGCAGAGGCGGACCGGGAGAAGACCGCATTCACCACCCCGATGGGACTCAGCGAATTTAACTGTATGCCGTTCGGGTTCTGCAACGCACCAGGAACCTTCCAACCGTTGATGGAATGCAATCTGGGACACCGGAACTTCGAGACGGTCCTATTATACCTGGACAATGTCATCGTCTATTCCAAAACCTATGAGGACCATCTGGAACACCTGGCAGAAGTGTTTGAAGCCCTGGCAAACTATGGCCTAAAAGTAAAACCCTCAAAGTGTCACCTACTGAAGCCAAAGGTACAGTACCTGGGACACGTGGTGAGTGCTGACGGAGTAGCCCCCGACCCTGACAAGATCACAGTGATTAAGGACTGGCCAATACCATCCAGCATAAAGGAAGTGCGGCAGTTCCTCGGGTTGGTAGGCTACTACCGAAGATTCATTCCCGGTTTTACCAAGAAGGCAGCTCCTATGCAAGACCTCCTGATAGGCCAGTCCAGGAAGGCCAAAAACCAGAAGCCACCCTTCAAATAGGAAAAGCTGGAAGAGGAGTCGTTCGGCCAGCTGAAGATGGCCCTCACGGGGGATGAAATCCTGGCGTACCCCGATTACAGCCAGCCCTTTATCCTCTACACGGACGCAAGCAACATCGGGCTAGGAGCCGTACTGTCCCAGATCCAGTAGGGGAGAGAACAGGTAATTGCTTACGCCAGCCGAAAACTGCGACTCACGGAAAGAAACCCGGAGAATTACAGCTCGTTCAAGCTAGAGTTCCTGGCAGTGGTGTGGGCAGTAACCGAACGTTTTAAGCATTACCTTGCCTCTTCCAGGTTCACCGTGTACACGGACAACAACCCGTTGACACACCTGGACACTGCAAGACTGGGTGCCCTGGAGCAGAGATGGATGGCCCGCCTGTCCAATTTTGAGTTCACGATCAAATACCGGGCAGGACGCTCCAATACCAACGCGGACGCCCTGTCCAGGATGCCAAACCTACCGGACGAAGGTGAGGATCCAGAAGAATTGGAAGAGATCGAACTCCCTGCATTTCACCGTCATGGGATTACCCAGTATTCCCACCGTGTAAGGGGCCAGCGATCCGCTACGTTCAACCCCTTACCCCACTACAACTGGGTGGAGACGCAAGACAGTGACCCCGCAGTCCGTCTGGTGAAGGAAATGCTGACCCAGGCTGACGCCCGCCTAGACCCGGACGCTCCGGAAGAGACCAAGCAACTGTGGACGGAGAAGAGCAGACTGTTCCTCTACAAGGAGAAGTTGTGCTGCAGAATGGTCAATTCCCGGACACATGAGCTGATCTGGCAGGTGGTGGTACCGAGACGGGACGCAGCTATGGTGCTGGAGGCCTACCACAATGGGGCAGGGCACTTCGGATGGAAGAAGCTGGAGTTCCTGCTGCGTGAACGGTTCTACTGGATAGGCATGAGAGGAGCCATTGAGAGATGGTGTAGAGACTGTGGCCCGTGCAATCTAAGAAGAAGGGACCGTGCCAGCCAGAGGACTCCCCTGCAGCCCATCATCACCAGGCAGCCGCTGGAACTGGTCGCTCTGGACCATGTTAAATTGGCTCCAAGCAGAAGCGGGTATGTCTACTCCCTAACCATCGTGGATCGCTACTCCCGATTCTTAGTGGTGGTCCCCGTCAAAGACTTAACAGCACAAACAGCAGCTAGAGCCTTCCAGCTGCACTTCTGCCGCCCACACGGGTACCCGGACCAAGTGCTGACGGACCAAGGACCAGCCTTCGAAGCGGAGGTCTCCCAGGAGTTCTGCAACCTGTATGGCTGCAAGAAGATAAGAACAACGCCCTATCACCCCCAAACCAATGGACTCTGCGAGAAGATGAACCAGGTGGTGATACATCTGCTAAAAACATTGCCCCTGGAAGAACACAGTCTGTGGCCTGAGAAACTGCCCGATCTGGTGGACCTGTATAACCACATCCCGGTAGGTTCCTCCAACTGTACCCCGGCTTACCTAATGCGAGCAAGACCTGGTAAGCTGCCTGTTGACCTGGATATGGGAGTCCTGATACCCGAGGACACCTCACCAGAGACAGACTGGGATACAGAACGGCAGCAGCAGTACCGGAAAGTACAAGAGAGCGTCGAGCGAAGTCTCTGTCAATCAAGAGAAAGGCAGGAGAGGACTTATAACCAACATGCTCCCGCTGTTCCCCTGGTACCTGGAGAGCAGGTCTTGAAAAGAAAAAGGCGGCTCCATAAGTAGGACGACCAGTGGGAAAAGGACCCGTACACCGTACTGCCCTCAAGCCACAATAATCCAAAGGTATACGTCATCAGCAAGGATGGAGGAGAGACCACAGCCACTGTCTCCAGAGACCACCTGAAAAAGTGCCCCGAGAAGTTGCAAAGCACGGATGAAGATCAGGAAGACCCTCAACCCGTAGAGGAAAAGGAGGAAATGATCACCACTGTACTCGGAAACTTTCCCCGGTCCCGGACACAAGTAAACAACGCTATCGTGGTGCCTGTCCTCACCTTTCTCCAGCCAGCCCCTCAAGTGCCTACAGAAGACCAGGTAGAGCTGGAAGAACAGCCGGCCCAGGAGGCAGAAGAATCCATACCAGCAGCCCAGGAGAATCAACCCTCTGCTAGTAGTGAGCCTGCCGTGCCCCTAGTGAGCCAAAGAGTGCGCAGACAGCTGCCCAGCTTACCCATAACACCTCCTACACCCTGTAGTGCAGGACCAGTTAGTGAGCTCCGTAGGTCCACTTGAGTCACTAGAGGTCAGATGCCCGCTCGCTGGAAAATCTAAACTAATGCACTGTGAATTTATCTGTTAACTGTTTATGGTTTTTGTTGTTGCCTGTTACTAATTATGTTTCTCAGTTACCCTGCAGATTTATTTGGACTAACAGGTTATGGACACTGGATAACCGGAACAGTTTTGTAGATAGTTGCACCTTGGTGCCTCTTGCGAAGACGGCCGTGGAAAAGAAAACCTGTCTGGCGTGGCCTACTTGTGGCCCAAAGTAGCTAGCTCCAGCATTGCAGCCACGCCCAAGGCCAACGCAAGGGGTTTGCTTTGGACAGGTCCCCTACTTCGCTTAAAACTTCACCTTGGGTGATATGGACACCCGGTTGCGGACACGCCGTGACCTTTAAAGAACTAAAGCTTCTTGTAAATATGTTATTGTATTATTGTTTATACCCTGTTATTATGTTTTAAAAATGTGTTTAGTCCCGGAGTACTAAAATTTACTAGGGGGGAATGTGGTACCCCAGGGGTCTGGTTACCACAGTAATAGAGATATTATGTCTGAGAGAAAGTGGGAGGTTTCTCTGGTCAGGAGCCCTAAGCATGCAACACGGCCCGCCCAGACCTGGGAGGGGAGGAATCTGCCCTTATAAACTGGGTCTGGGGCAGGATTAGGAGAGAAAGAGTTCAGTTCCAGACACAGGGAAAGTTACAACAGGAGCTCTGTAGGAGCAGGAGCTTGTGCCAGAGGCTGGAAGCTAGAAAGCTCGCCTTGGCTGAAGACACTAACCCGGACACGAAGTCCGAGGCTGTGGGGACATCCAGGTCCAGCAGCAGAATCCAACCGGCAGGGGATTCCATGTCCTCTGGCCTTAGAAACCCGAAGGCACGGTCACAAGCAAGGGACCAGCACCGCCATCGTGAAGCGAAGGCTAACGGAAGGCCCCAAGTCACCGGCCATACGGGTGAGCACCACACGGTATACTCAGGGATGTGGGCTACTTCTACCCGCATAGAGCAAGGTAGCCAGGAAAGAGTGCAGATAGTCGGGGAGGCCTACAACTCCACCTGGCCAGGGGAGATCCTGCTTGCTCCCAGACTGACCAGGCCCCTACTGCTAACCAGTACTCCCGGGAGGGTCTGCTTTATACCATCAGTAAAGACCCTGAACTGCACCACACGTCTCTGTGATTCCTTGCCGCACCAGCACCATTACTACCGGGACGCTCACACCATCACTCCCATCATCCACATTAGCTCCCCTGAGGCAATACTTCTCCCGTGGGGAGTTATCCCATACTCGGCTGCGCAAACAACCTCAGCGGTCGGCAGCGCAGCGGCGTTCCCCACTGACCGCAATCCACGGGTGGCGTAGTCGGACATTGTTATTACTTAAGACCGCCACTGGTTTGACCGCCCTGGGCACGGACCGGGTCACCGCCACGGAGAACTACAACCCCCAGCGATCCGGCTCCGGGTATCCCCCTGCACAGCACAGGCCCAGGGGGCGCGTCACATGCTACCACTTTTATATGGTCTACCCAAGACACATAAGGGCATCAATCCCCCCCCCCAGTGAGGCCAATCATTTCTAATATTAATTCTGTTACAGAGCATCTTGGTAATTGGATAGATACATTATTTCAACCGCTAGTGCAGAGATCTGCAGGTTTTCTTGATTCAAGAGACGTTCTGGACCAATTAACAAATATCACATGGCAGGAGGGATATACATGGTTGGGGTGTCATGCAGTGTCTTTGTACACAAGTATACCATATGATGTCGCTCTGCAAGCATTGGATTTCCATCTTAATAGGTATAGTAATTATACCTTGGATTTAATTAATTATCTTTTGTCTTGTACACAATACCTTATGACTAACAATTTTATTATGTACAATCAGGAATTTTATCTCCAATGTAGAGGAGTATCCATGGGATCTAGCTATTCCACATCTTTGGCAATATGGCAATGTCCCATTGGGAATATGTTGCATTGTACACCTTCGCCAATCCATGGGCTCGTGATGTTTTCTGGTATGGCAGATACATCGATGATTTGATCTGTATTTGGAGTGGGGATGTGTCTGCCATACCATAATTCATCAAGTATTTAAATAACAATGAATTCAATCTTTCTTTCACTTACACCTTTGATTCTAAGTATATATCATTTCTTGATCTAAAATTGGAGATTCTTGACGGTTCCATCACTACTTCCACATTTTCCAAACCCATATCTGGGAATACCATTCTACACGCCAAAAGCGGACATCCGCGCCATACTATAAAAGCTATACCTGTGGGGGAACTGACAAGAATTAAACGTAACTGTAACAATGCAAATAAATTGGAGGAAGAATTCATCAGGTGTAAAAATAAATTGAAATCTAGGGGTTATCCGGATTGGTCTTTAACCCCTTTACCCCCGAGGGTGGTTTGCACGCTAATGACCAGGCCAATTTTTACAATTCTGACCACTGTCACTTTATGAGGTAATTACTCTGGAACGCTTCAACGGATCCCCCTGATTCTGAGACTGTTTTTTCGTGACATATTGTACTTCATGATTGTGGAAAAATTTCTTCGCTATCACTTGCGTTTATTTATGAAAAAAATGAAAATTTGGTGAAAATTTAGAAAATTTTGCAATTTTCAAAATTTGAATTTTTATGCCCTTAAATCAGAGAGATATGTCACACAAAATAGTTAATAAATAACATTTCCCACATGTCTACTTTACATCAGCACAATTTTGGAACCAAAATTTTTTTTTGTTAGGGAGCTATAAGGGTTAAAAGTTGATCAGCGATTTCTCATTTTTCCAACAAAATTTACAAAACCATTTTTTTAGGGACCACATCACATTTGAAGTCACTTTGAGAGGTCTTTATGACAGAAAATACCCAAAAGTGACACCATTCTAAAAACTGCACCCCTTAAGGTGCTCAAAACCACATTCAAGAACTTTATTAACCCTTCAGGTGCTTCACAGGAATTTTTGGAATGTGGAAGAAAAAAATGAAGATTTAACTTTTTTCACAAAAATGTTACTTTAGACCCAATGTTTTTTATTTTCGCAGGGGTAACAAGAAAAAAATGGACCCGAAAATTTGTTGTGCAATTTCCTCTGGGCACGCAGATACCCAATATTTGGGGAAAAAACACTGTTTGGGCGCACGGCAGGGCTCGGAAGGGAAGGAGCGCCATTTGACTTTTTGATTGTAAAATTTGCTTGAATAATTAGCGGACGCCATGTTGCGTTTGGAGAGCCCCTGATGTGCCTAAACAGTGGAAACCCACAAGTGGCCCCATTTTGGAAACTAGACCCCCCAAGGCACCTATCTAGATGCATAGTGAGCACTTGGAACCCCTAGGTGCTTCACAAATTGATTCGTAAAAATGAAAAAGTATTTTTTTTTCCACTTTTTCATTTTTACGAATCAATTTGTGAAGCACCTGAGGGTTCCAAGTGCTCACTATGCATCTAGATAAGTGCCTTGGGTGGTCTAGTTTCCAAAATGGGGTCACTTGTGGGGGAGCTCCAATGTTTAGGCACACAGGGGCTCTCCAAACGCGACATGGTGTCCGCTAACAATTTGAGCCGATTTTCCATTCAATTTGTTAGCGGACACCATGTCGCGTTTGGAGAGCCCCTGATGTGCCTAAACAGTGGAGCTCCCCCAAAAGTGACCCCATTTTGGAAACTATATCCCTCAAGGATTTTATTAAGGGGTATAGTGAACATTTTGAACCCAGAGGTACGACACAGAATTTGATAACATTAAGTCATCATATTGAATAAGTTGTCATTACTCTTGAGCGCAAGTGCTCGCTACTTGAGTTTGAATCGGGTACTCAGGTATGCACCATATATCACGGGTGCTCAAGTGAAATGCTCGAGTCCCCGCCCACATGTTTCACGGTTATTAGACACCCCAAAAAAAACATGCGGGGATCGCTCGTGCATGGCAGGCAATCCCCGCGAGGTTTTTTTGGCCGCGAAGCATATGGGGCGGAGACTCGAGCACCCGCGATACTCAGTGCATACCCGAGCACCCGATGCAAACTCAAGTAGCGAGCACTTGCGTTCAACAATAGTTGCCATATCGTCATCTTTTTTTTTTTTTTTTTTTTTTTTACTTTTGAAAAAAAAAACAACCCCAACCCTAACATTAGCACAACCCCAACACCAGCCCTAGCGTTTATTTTTTACGACGTTCCTCGTGCGGTATAAGTGATGAGATTAATTTATTCTTCGGGTCGGTGCGATTACAGCGATACTAGAATCATATCGGGTTTTTATGACTGACAGCTGTCACACACTAAAAAGGCACATATTTTGTAAAATCTAGTTTTTGCATTGCCATATTTTGGCCTACAGTCATGTGATGGCTTGTTTTTTGCGGGACAAGATGACGTTTTCAGTGGTACCATTTTTATTTATATTCGTCTTTTTGATCGCGTGTTATTCCATTTTTTGGTTGGCGGTATGATAAAGCATTATTTTTTGCTTCGTTTTTTTTTTTTTTTTACCGTGTTCACTGAAGGCGTTAACTAGTGGAACAGTTTTATAGGTCAGGTCGTTATGGACGGGCGATACCAAATATGTGTACTTTTATTGTTTTTTTGCTTTTTTTTCATAATAATATTTATTGATGGGTACAATATATTTTTATTTTTAGTGGATTATTTTTTTATTTATTTTTTAATATTTTTACAATTTTTTTTTTTTTTTTTTTTTTTTTTCACTTTCTGGGAGGTTTTTTACTTTTTTACTTTGTCCCACTATGGGACTTTCACTTTTTTTTCTATGATCGCCTGCATGGCACAGGAATGGAGCACCATCCCTGTGCCATGCAGGCTGTCAGCGCTGGACAGGGAGAAGATAGTTTGGAGATGCACTGAACATGTCCAAAAAATCTCCCTGCTGTCTGGTGACCCGGATGTTGTCATGACGACATCGGGTCGTCATGGCAACATCCTGGAAGCCATGGCAGACAGAGCTGGAGGCGAGTATCGGCGATCACCTCCCCTTGCCACAGCAATGCTGCGATCGACTTCGATCGCAGTATTGCGGGGGTTAATGTGCCGGAAGCGGTGTGGGACTGCTCCCTGCACATAGTACTGGGTGTCAGCTGTGACAATCAGCTGACACCCGGCGGCGATCGCGCCCGCACAGCCTGTGTGCGCGCGCGATCGCGATGACGTACTACTGTTCCATTATAGCGAGTAACTTTTCTATGCATATGTGATTTCTTCTTTGTCATGTGATTGTTTTCACTATGCATATACTCTGCAAATTGGTTTTATATTTTTGTATGCAAATTTATGTATCATGTGACTTCCATTTTGTATGCGATTGGTGAACAATGGTTTATATACCATGGGTATGCTATTTGCAAGCCGGTCTTGACAAAGAACACATCTTTAGCGTTCGAAACGCATTGCCCTGGCTACACTATGTGACTATGGAATCTGTTTTTAAAGAGCTTTTTTCACAATAAAGAAACCTATTTTTGAACTATTCATGAAGCGGGTAATCCTTTCTCCTTATGCTGTGGACCCTTAAGGACATGGCTATCAAGGGACTGAAACCCCTGGAAACAACAGATACTGCTATCCAACGTTACCAGGGTGGGGCCACTCCAACGCCTGCAGCACCCACCCTTTCCCCGCTGGCTGCTGAAGCTAAAGTGCAGGCAGCGCCCCCTAGTGAGCTGGACAGTCTGCGCTCAGAAGTGCGCCAGCTGACTAAAAACTTGGCCACTGTGATGAGTGCCCTGCAGCTACGGACGGAGCCAGAGACTGAAGAAAGGATCCTGCTAGCCGACAGCCCTGAGGATGTCCCATGGATGAGCAGGAGGAGGAGGACAACGCCGCCTTGGAGGAGGACAATGCCGCCCCGGAGGAGGACAACGCCACCCCGTGGAAGGATCAACGACCAACGACACCCTCAAAGAAAGTTCATCTGCCAACGCTGCCAGAAGGCAGGCCACACAGTGCGTAACTGTCCTTTAAACGGGCAAACCCTGGGGCCGAGGGCCAACACCCAGGAGTAGACTCAGCAGGCCCCTCAGACTGGCACCACAGGTTCGTGGAAGGAAGACCTTTCCTGTCCATTATACTGGACGGCATTGCGATACCTGCCCTGTTGGACACTGGATCTCGGGCAACAATCATGCCTGATGTCCTCTACAAAAGATTCTGATCCATGGACGATCTCCACCCCCCAAATCCAGATCTTTCCGTACAGTCATGGCCAAAAGTATTGAGAATGAGATAAATAGTAATTTTTCCAAAGTTTACCGCTTCATTTTTTGTAATGGCAATTTGCATATACTCCTGAATGTCAAAGAGTGATCAGCTTAACAGCAATTACTGTACTTGCAAAGTCAATATTTGACCAGAAAATGAACTTTAACCCCCAAAACACAATTCAACATCATTGCAGTCCTGCCTTAAAAGGAGTAGCTAACATCGTTTTAGTGATTGATCCATTAACACAGGTGTGGGTGTTGATGAGGACAGGGCTGGCGATCAGTCATGATTAAGTAAGAATGACATCACTGGACACTTTAAAAGGAGGCTGGTTCTTGGTATCATTGTTTCTCTTCAGTTAACCATGGTTATCTCTAAAGAAACACGTGCAGCCATCATTGCACTGCACAAAAATGGCCTAACAGGGAAGAGTATCGCAGCTACAAAGATTGCACCTCAGTCAACAATCTATCGCATCATCAAGAACTTCAAGGAGAGAGCTCCCATTGTTGTCAAAAAGGCTCCAGCGCGCCCAAGAAAGACCAGCAAGCGCCAGGACCGTATCTTAAAACTGTTTCAGCTGCGGGATCGGACTACCAGCAGTGCCGAGCTTGCTCAGGAACGGCAGCAGGCTGGTGTGAGTGCTTCTGCACGCACTGTGAGGCGGAGACTCTTTGAGCAAGGGCTGGTTTCAAGGAGGGCAGCAAAGAAGCCACTTCTCTCCAGAAAAAACATCAGGGACCGACTGATATTCTGCAAAAGGTACAGGGAGTGGACTGCTGAGGACTGGGGCAAAGTCATTTTCTCTGATGAATCCCCTTTTCGATTGTTTGGGACATCTGGAAAACAGCTTATTCGGAGAAGAAGAGGTGAGTGCTACCACCAGTCTTGTCTCATGCCAACTGTAAAGCATCCTGAAACCATTCATGTGTGGGGTTGCTTCTCAGCCAAGGGAATCGGCTCACTCACAGTCTTGCCTAAAAACACAGCCATGAATAAAGAATGGTACCAGAATGTCCTCCAAGAGCAACTTCTCCCAACCGTCCAAGAGCATTTTGGCGCCCAACAATGCCTTTTCCAGCATGATGGAGCATCTTGCCATAAAGCAAAGGTGATAACTAAATGGCTCATGGAACAAAACATAGAGATTTGGGGTCCATGGCCTGGAAACTCCCCAGATCTTAATCCCATTGAGAACTTGTGGCCAATCATCAAGAGACGGGTGGACAAACAAAAACCAACAAATTCTGGCAAAATGCAAGCATTGATTATGCAAGAATGGACTGCTATCAGTCAGGATTTGGTCCAAAAGTTGATTGAGAGCATGCCAGGGAGAATTACAGAGGTGTTGAAGAAGAAGGGGCAACACTGCAAATATTGACTTGCTGCATTAACTCATTCTAACTGTCAATATAACCTATTGGTACTCATAATATGTGTAACGGGTCTGGGAGGCGGAACCTCTGGGCTACTATACAAGGGGGCGGTCCTTGTAAGGGAGCGGGTGGCGACCAGGCAGGCAGTCACAGCAGGTGACCGGAACAGTCTCTAGAAGAACGGGTAGGAGGTCACGGCAAGTGACCGGGGCAGTCTCTGGATGAACGGGCAGATGGTCACGGCAAGTGACCGGGGCAGTCTCTGGGTGAACGGGCAGATGGTCACGGCAAGTGACCGGGGCAGTCTCTGGGTGAACGGGCAGATGGTCACGGCAAGTGACCGGGGCAGTCTCTGGGTGAACGGGCAGATGGTCACGGCAAGTGACCGGGGCAGTCTCTGGGTGAACGGGCAGATGGTCACGGCAAGTGACCGGGGCAGTCTCTGGGTGAACGGGCAGATGGTCACGGCAAGTGACCGGGGCAGTCTCTGGGTGAACGGGCAGATGGTCACGGCAAGTGACCGGGGCAGTCTCTGGGTGAACGGGCAGATGGTCACGGCAAGTGACCGGGGCAGTCTCTGGGTGAACGGGCAGATGGTCACGGCAAGTGACCGGGGCAGTCTCTGGGTGAACGGGCAGATGGTCACGGCAAGTGACCGGGGCAGTCTCTGGGTGAACGGGCAGATGGTCACGGCAAGTGACCGGGGCAGTCTCTGGGTGAACGGGCAGATGGTCACGGCAAGTGACCGGGGCAGTCTCTGGGTGAACGGGCAGATGGTCACGGCAAGTGACCGGGGCAGTCTCTGGGTGAACGGGCAGATGGTCACGGCAAGTGACCGGGGCAGTCTCTGGGTGAACGGGCAGATGGTCACGGCAAGTGACCGGGGCAGTCTCTGGGTGAACGGGCAGATGGTCACGGCAAGTGACCGGGGCAGTCTCTGGGTGAACGGGCAGATGGTCACGGCAAGTGACCGGGGCAGTCTCTGGGTGAACGGGCAGATGGTCACGGCAAGTGACCGGGGCAGTCTCTGGGTGAACGGGCAGATGGTCACGGCAAGTGACCGGGGCAGTCTCTGGGTAAAGAGTTGGTACGACCTGTGGCGGCTGATGGTAGACGTGAGCTCCCAGGTGAGCAGGCGAGAGTCTCTGGATAAACGGGTGGTCACAGCATGTGACGGCGGAGCCTCCAGGAAGACCAACAGACAGGCGGCAGATGAGCGCTCCCAGGTGAGCGGGCAGAAGTCTCTGGACAGGCGGGTGGTCACAGCACGTGACGGCAGAGCCTCCAGGTAGGCTAGCAGACAGGCAGCAGATGAGCGCTCCCAGGTGAGCGGGCAGGAGTCACTGGACAGGCAGGTGGTCACAGCACGTGACTGCAGAGCCTCCAGGTAGGCTAGCAGGCAGGTAGCAGATGTGCGCTCCCAGGTGAGCGGGCAAGCTGGTCCATAGACAGACTGACAAGAGTTGGAAGGCAGACCGTCGGACCTCAGGCAATCAGGCAGGTAGTTGATGTGCGCTCCCAGGTGAGCGGGCAAGCTGGTCCTTAGACAGACTGACAGGAGTAGTAAGGCAGACCGTCGGACCTCAGGCTAGCAGGCAGGTAGCAGAGTATCAGGCAGGAATAAGACAGCAGGCTGGCAGGAATCTGGCAGGTATCTGGCAGGTAACTGGCAACGGGACCTGAGGGCTGAAGCAGAGTAGTGAACAGTGCAACAACATTGCTCGGGCACCTCCATTTTGGAGGAGGTGCCTTATATATGGTGAAGTCCTCCAGCCATTGGCCGGGGACTCCTTAGGACGGCGCGCGCGGCCCCTTTAAGAGGGAGGGAGCGCGCGCGCGCGCCCTAAGCACAGTGGCCGGGAAGGAGCGCGCGCTGCCAGCAGAGCGGGAGGAGGACGCCGGGCTCGGAGCAGAGAGGTGAGGGGAACAGCGCCCCTGCCTAGCAGAGGGCAGGGACGCCGACGCTACAGTACCCCCCCTTTAGGCCCCCCCTTTTTTAGGCCAGACAGAAATTTAGCAAGGATGAGAGGGGCATGGATGTTCTCCCGGGGCTCCCACGTTCTCTCTTCAGGACCAAACCCCTTCCAATCTACTAGAAAAAAGGTCTTCCCTCTTACCCTTTTGGTGGCCAGAATGTTCTCTACCTCATATTCGTTTTCAGCGGAAACCGGAGCAGGAGGCGTGCCTGTAGACTTGGAAAAAGAGTTAAGTACCACAGGTTTGAGGAGAGATACATGGAAGGAGTTAGGGATCCGCAAGTTGGCCGGGAGTTTCAATTTATAGGCCACCGGGTTGATCTGACTGATGACCTCCAGAGGACCGATGAACCGAGGCCCTAACTTATAGGAAGGAATCTTGAGCCGGACATACTTGGATGAGAGCCAGACCTTATCCCCTGGACGGAATTGAGGAGGATCCAGACGTTTTTTGTCAGCATGTCTTTTCATACGCTCGGATGACAGAAGGAGTGCGGACCGGGTACTCTCCCATGTGGAGGAAAATTTGTTAACAAGAGATTCCGCAGCCGGATTGTCCACCGAGGTGGAGACGGGAAACGGGATCCGAGGATGCTGACCGAAGACTACAAAAAACGGGGATTTGGAGGAAGATTCGCTCTCGTGATTGTTGTACGAGAATTCGGCCCATGGCAGGAGATCCACCCAGTCAGAATGGTGGGCATTAACGAAGTGCCGGAGGTAACTGGTCAGGATCTGATTGATCCGCTCCACTTGACCATTAGACTGTGGGTGGTAAGCGGAGGAGAAGTCCAGGGTGACGTCTAGCAATTTACAAGTGGCTCTCCAGAAACGAGAAGTGAACTGTACCCCACGATCCGACACGATGTGACGGGGCAGGCCATGAAGACGGAAGATGTGGCGGATAAAGTCTTTAGCCAGCTCGGGTGCAGACGGGAGGCCTGGCAGGGGAATGAAGTGAGCCATCTTGGAAAAGCGGTCAGCAACCACCCAAATGACCGTACAACCGGCAGAGACGGGAAGATCAGTTATGAAGTCCATCGCTATATGCTGCCAGGGGGCAGCAGGTACTGGCAGAGGAAGAAGGCGACCGGCTGGCAGGTGTCTCGGAACTTTGTTGCGGGCACAGGACACACAGGCAGAAACAAAGTCTATTACATCCTTGCGCAGGTTAGGCCACCAGTAGTGCCGGGAAATAAGCTGGAGGGTCTTTTTCTGACCGGCGTGGCCAGCTAGTTTAGACGAATGACCCCAGTGTAGGATCCTCTCCCGATCAGGTACCGATACGAACGTCTTACCAGGAGGGAGACGATTTAGACTCACGGGAGCCACCTGCATTACTCTGGCGGGATCGATGATATGTTTAGGTTCTTCCTCGAGATCAGATACCAGAAAGGATCGGGACAAGGCGTCTGCTTTGATGTTCTTGTCAGCCGGGCGAAAATGTAGAACAAAATCAAAGCGAGCAAAAAACAAGGACCACCGGGCTTGGCGTGGATTAAGTCTCTGGGCATGCTGGAGATAAGCCAAGTTCTTGTGGTCAGTGTAAATTATTACCGGATGAAGAGCCCCCTCGAGTAGGTAACGCCACTCCTCCAATGCCAGCTTGATGGCCAATAACTCTCGGTCTCCTATGGAATAATTGCGCTCTGAGGAGGAGAAGAGTTTAGAGAAGAAGCCGCAAGTTACCATCCTCCCGGAAGAAGATTTTTGAGTAAGTACAGCTCCGGCTCCAGAGGAGGAGGCGTCAACCTCCAGAAAGAACTGCTTGTTGCCGTCCGGACGATGCAGCACCGGGGCGGAAGAGAAGGCCTGTTTTAAGGAAAGAAAGGCCTCCTCTGCTTCGGGCGGCCACTCTTTGGGATTAGTACCCTTACGGGTGAGCGCGGAAATTGGGGCAGTCCGGGAAGAGAAGTGCGGTATGAAGAGGCGGTAGTAGTTGGCGAAGCCCAGGAACCGCTGAATGGCCTTCAACCCCTCCGGTCGGGGCCATTTCTCGATGGCAGACAGTTTCTCTGGATCCATTCGTAGGCCGGTCTGAGAAATAATGTAGCCCAAAAACGGAAGCGAGGTCTGCTCGAAGAGGCACTTCTCATATTTAGCGAAGAGGTGGTTCTGCCTGAGCCTGAGCAGGACCTGACGAACGTCCCTCCGGTGAGTCTGGAGATCCGGAGAGAAGACCAAGATGTCGTCCAGGTACACCACAACGCAGGAGTAGAGAAGGTCCCGGAAGATGTCATTGACCAACTCTTGAAAGACGGCAGGAGCGTTACAGAGACCAAAGGGCATTACCAGATATTCATAGTGGCCGTCCCGGGTGTTGAATGCAGTCTTCCATTCATCCCCTTGACGGATACGGACCAGGTTGTACGCCCCACGGAGGTCCAGTTTGGTGAAGACTCTAGCCCCCCTCAGGCGATCAAATAATTCTGGAATGAGCGGAAGGGGGTACTTATTCTTCACCGTGATCTGGTTAAGGCCTCTATAGTCTATACAGGGACGGAGAGAGCCGTCCTCCTTTTTTACGAAGAAGAAGCCTGCTCCCGCCGGGGAGGTAGATTTCCGGATGAATCCCCTGGCCAAATTCTCCTCAATATATTCGGACATCGACAGGGTCTCAGCAGCGGACAATGGGTAAATACGCCCACGGGGAGGAGTAGTACCGGGTAACAGGTCGATAGGACAGTCGTATGGTCTATGAGGGGGTAATGTCTCTGCCTCCTTTTTATTAAAGACATCAGCAAATGACCAAGAGGGAATCGGAAGTCCAGGTAGATTAGTTGGGGTAGGAGAAGGACGGACGGGATGAACAGGAACCAAACAAGTCTTATGACAGTCCTGTCCCCAGCGAAGGACTTCTCCGGTCTGCCAGTCAAGCACGGGTGCATGTCTCTGGAGCCAAGGTAGACCTAGTAAGAGGGCGTGAGAGAGTCCAGGCAGAACATGAAAAGAGATGCTCTCAGAATGCAGCATTCCCACCTGCAGAGTTACGGATTCGGTGATGAGTTGGATGGGACGTGGTAAGAGGCCCCCATCCACAGCAGCGACAGATATTGGTACAGCCAGAGGTTTGGTGGGAATGCGGTATTTTTCTACCAGGGACTGTGAGATAAGATTCCAGGCCGCTCCAGAGTCAAGTTGGGCTAGTTCGAAATAACGATTCTCCCCGCAGATAATAGAGACTGACAGTAGCAGAGATGGAGAGGATTTATTCTTGTCTAGGTTGACCTCTCTGAGCGAACCTAGACACAGGCGTTTCCCGACCTCTCCGGGCAGGTACGGATCCGGTGCTCCTTACTGCCACAGTAGAAGCAGCTCCCTTCGGCACGGCGTAAGTCCTGACGGGTTTTGACCATCTTGGTCTGGTCGACCTGCATAGGCTCAGGAGAGTGTACCTGGGGAGAGACTGATTTCTGAAAAGTAGGAGCTAGACGTGGAAACCTCCTCTCACGGGTGACCTCTTTGGCACGCTCCTGGAACCGTAGGTCAATCCGGGTGGCAAGAGTTATTAGGTCATCGAGAGTGGTAGGAATGTCCCGACCGGCAAGTTCATCTTTAATACGGCCGGACAGACCCTCCCAGAAGACGGATACCAGAGCGTCGTTATCCCAGGCCAGCTCCGAGGCAAGGGTACGGAACCGTATGGCATATTGGCCCACGGTGAGACTTCCCTGATGGAGGCGTAGCAGAGATGATGCGGATGAGGTCTTCCGTCCGGGTTCGTCGAAGACTTTCCGGAAAGCCATGAGAAAGGCAGGCAAGTCAGACACCAGGGGGTCTCCTCTCTCCCATAGAGGATTTAGCCAGGCCAGGGCCTCCCCGGTGAGATGGGACATGATGAAGGCAATTTTGGCCCGGTCGGAGTTAAACTGGTGGGACAGGAGTTCAAAGTGCAGGGTGCACTGATTTATGAAGCCCCGAGCCTGGGCGGAGTCGCCTCCGAAGCGAGGAGGTGCAGAAAGCCGGGGTCCGGGGTAGGATACCATGGTATTGGTGGACAGCGGAGCTGCCGGGTTGCGAGTCATGGCACTGGCGGTGGTTGCTGGTGGAGCAGTCAGAGTGTCCAGACGAGAATTGACATTCCGCAGGTGACCCAGGATGGACTCCTGTTGGGACCTCTGACGGGACAGTTCATGACAGAGGTCCGAGAGCGAGGGAGCTTGGGTGCCACCGGGTTCCATGGCCCGAGCAAACTGTAACGGGTCTGGGAGGTGGAACCTCTGGGCTACTATACAAGGGGGCGGTCCTTGTAAGGGAGCGGGTGGCGACCAGGCAGGCAGTCACAGCAGGTGACCGGAACAGTCTCTAGAAGAACGGGTAGGAGGTCACGGCAAGTGACCGGGGCAGTCTCTGGATGAACGGGCAGATGGTCACGGCAAGTGACCGGGGCAGTCTCTGGGTGAACGGGCAGATGGTCACGGCAAGTGACCGGGGCAGTCTCTGGGTGAACGGGCAGATGGTCACGGCAAGTGACCGGGGCAGTCTCTGGGTGAACGGGCAGATGGTCACGGCAAGTGACCGGGGCAGTCTCTGGGTGAACGGGCAGATGGTCACGGCAAGTGACCGGGGCAGTCTCTGGGTGAACGGGCAGATGGTCACGGCAAGTGACCGGGGCAGTCTCTGGGTGAACGGGCAGATGGTCACGGCAAGTGACCGGGGCAGTCTCTGGGTGAACGGGCAGATGGTCACGGCAAGTGACCGGGGCAGTCTCTGGGTGAACGGGCAGATGGTCACGGCAAGTGACCGGGGCAGTCTCTGGGTGAACGGGCAGATGGTCACGGCAAGTGACCGGGGCAGTCTCTGGGTGAACGGGCAGATGGTCACGGCAAGTGACCGGGGCAGTCTCTGGGTGAACGGGCAGATGGTCACGGCAAGTGACCGGGGCAGTCTCTGGGTGAACGGGCAGATGGTCACGGCAAGTGACCGGGGCAGTCTCTGGGTGAACGGGCAGATGGTCACGGCAAGTGACCGGGGCAGTCTCTGGGTGAACGGGCAGATGGTCACGGCAAGTGACCGGGGCAGTCTCTGGGTGAACGGGCAGATGGTCACGGCAAGTGACCGGGGCAGTCTCTGGGTAAAGAGTTGGTACGACCTGTGGCGGCTGATGGTAGACGTGAGCTCCCAGGTGAGCAGGCGAGAGTCTCTGGATAAACGGGTGGTCACAGCATGTGACGGCGGAGCCTCCAGGAAGACCAACATACAGGCGGCAGATGAGCGCTCCCAGGTGAGCGGGCAGAAGTCTCTGGACAGGCGGGTGGTCACAGCACGTGACGGCAGAGCCTCCAGGTAGGCTAGCAGACAGGCAGCAGATGAGCGCTCCCAGGTGAGCGGGCAGGAGTCACTGGACAGGCAGGTGGTCACAGCACGTGACTGCAGAGCCTCCAGGTAGGCTAGCAGGCAGGTAGCAGATGTGCGCTCCCAGGTGAGCGGGCAAGCTGGTCCATAGACAGACTGACAAGAGTTGGAAGGCAGACCGTCGGACCTCAGGCAATCAGGCAGGTAGTTGATGTGCGCTCCCAGGTGAGCGGGCAAGCTGGTCCTTAGACAGACTGACAGGAGTAGTAAGGCAGACCGTCGGACCTCAGGCTAGCAGGCAGGTAGCAGAGTATCAGGCAGGAATAAGACAGCAGGCTGGCAGGAATCTGGCAGGTAACTGGCAACGGGACCTGAGGGCTGAAGCAGAGTAGTGAACAGTGCAACAACATTGCTCGGGCACCTCCATTTTGGAGGAGGTGCCTTATATATGGTGAAGTCCTCCGGCCATTGGCCGGGGACTCCTTAGGACGGCGCGCGCGGCCCCTTTAAGAGGGAGGGAGCGCGCGCGTGCGCGCCCTAAGCACAGTGGCCGGGAAGAGCGGGAGGAGGACGCCGGGCTCGGAGCAGAGAGGTGAGGGGAACAGCGTCCCTGCCTAGCAGAGGGCAGGGACGCCGACGCTACAATATGATTGCAATTATATTTCTGTATGTGATATAAACAACAGACAAACACTAATAAAAACCAGAGGCCAGCAGATCATGTAAAAATATAATTTTGGTGTCATTCTCAAAACTTTTGGCCATGACTGTATATGCCTCTAACGGCCTCCCCCTTAACCTGATAGGGGTTAAAGATGTGGCGGTAAAGGTGGGGAGAGTGGAGCTGAAGGAGCAGGGACTCATTGTAGTAGAGACTATCTCTGATGAAACTGGACTGTATATGGTACTAGGCACTAACATTGTTGGTAACTATTTGGAGGAAGTGTTGTTTTTGCTCCAACAGCTAGCTGACGCGGCCAGACCGGGGTAGAGGAGAGCGCTCCAGAAAGAGATCTGAGCCCTGATGTACCAGCAGCAAGTAAAGCTATCCGGTGGTGAGATTGGTAATGTGCGGGTAACAGACCCGATACCTATTGTGATTCCCTCAATGAGTGAAATGCTTATTTGGTGTAGAGCAGCAATAGGTCTTAAAGGGCAGAACTACCATCCGGTAGTAGAACCCCTTAGCTCAGAACACAGACCTACACTCTTAACTGCCAGAGGGGTAGTGGATGTATGCAATGGGAGGGTGCCCGTCCGTCTTTTAAACTATGGGGAAGACGAGGTCAGATTACCACGCTAAGCCACTGTTGCTAAACTACATACTGTAGATAACAACTCCATTCACACGGCGGAGTCCTTAACCTCACCAGATCAAGTGAAGGATAATTACCCGGCAACCCAGGTGGAGGATTGGTGTCAACAGATCCATATTGGGACAGACACCACGCCTGCCCACCAGAAACAGGGGGTACACCTGGTGGTACAGGAATACGTGCATGTATTCAGCAAGCACCCACTTGACTTTGGGAGGATTAAATGGGTACAACACCATATCCCCACAGGCAACCATCCACCCATCAAAGAACGTTACAGACCTATACCACCAGCACACAACCAGAAGGCAAAGGAGATGTTGCACGACATGAAGAAGGCAGGGGTAGTAAGGGATAGTTGTAGTCCCTGGGCAGCTCCCCTAGTGCTAGTCATGAAAAAGGATGGAAGCATGAGAATGTGTGTAGATTACAGACAAGTAAATCGCATTACACATAAAGATGCATACCCTTTACCATGTATTGAGGAATCCCTGGCTGCCTTAAAGTCTGCAAATTACTTCTCCACCCTTGACCTCACTAGTGGGTACTGGCAAGTAGCTGTTGCTGAGGAGGATCGGGAGAAGACGGCCTTCACCACCCCGATGGGACTCTGCGAGTTCAACAGTATGCCGTTTTGACTCTGCAACGCCCCCGGAACGTTCCAGAGATTGATGGAGTGCTGCCTGGGACACCGCAACTTCGAGACTGTACTACTATACCTGGATGACGTGATAGTGTACTCCAAGACGTACGAGGACCACTTGAAGCACCTGGCGGAAGTATTTGAGTCGCTGTCCCGGTATGGGATGAAGCTGAAGCCCTCAAAATTCCACTTGCTAAAGAGAAAGGTACAGTACCTGGGGCACATTGTCAGTCCAGAAGGAGTAGCACCAGACCCGGAGAAGGTCACTGCCATCCAGAAAAGGCCGGAGCCGAAGAACCTCAAGGAGGTGCGTCAGTTCCTGGGACTAGTAGGATACTACCGGAGGTTTGTGAAAGACTACACCAAGAAAGCAGCGCCTCTGCAAGACCTCCTGGTAGGACAGTCCCCCAAAGGCAGAAATCCCCCATTCCATTGGGGTAAGGAGCAAGCTGAATTGTTTAAGGAGATGAAGGAGATCCTGACCGGCGAAGAGATCCTAGCCTACCCTGACTACAGCCAACCGTTCCTGCTGTATACTGATGCCAGCAACGAAGGATTAGGAGCTGTACTGAGTCAGAAGCAGAATGGCCAAGAGAAGGTGATCGCCTATGCAAGCAGGAAGCTCCGCACAACCGAGAGTAACCCAGGGAACTATAGCAGCTTCAAGTTGGAGTTCCTGGCCCTGGTCTGGGACATCACTGAACGGTTCAAGCACTAGTTAGCCTCCAGTAAGTTCACTGCCTACACTGACAATAACCTCTTGTCCCATCTTGAAACAGCCAAGCTAGGAGCCATGGAGCAACGGTGGATGGCTCGGCTGTCAAACTACCAATTCACAATTAAGTACCGGGCGGGCCGCAAGAACTCCGACGCCGATGCCCTGTCTAGGATGCCTCACCAGTCAGACACTGAAGAAGAAGTGGATGACCTGGAAGAGATTGAGCTACCCGCCTTTCACCGGAATGGGATGGTCCACGAGCAACAAGCCTCCAGGAGGCCGCGTGGTAAGACGTTAAACCCTTTGCCTCACCACAGCTGGAAAGAGACCCAGGACAGTGACCCCATTGTCAGCCGTATTAAGGAACTGATAACACAAGAAGGTTCCTCCCTGGAGAAGGATGCATCTCTTCAAGCAAAGCAGCTCTGGAACGAAAGAAGCCGGCTGTTTATCTATTGTACGGCAGCGCTAGTCATCATACTGGGGTTACTCGCTTCGCTGCGTCAATCAATGCACACGTGCAATGTCTTTACGTATTTTCTCACAATGCTGCAGTTTATTACTTCATAAGCCACAGTTCGCCGGGTCCAACTCCGTGGCATGCCGACACACATTAACACAATGTTCATGAGCCAAGTGGCACACAGGCCCACTTGCACCAGGTTACAGCTTACGGCAAGGTAAAAATAGCAATGTTCATATCACAATGTCCATATAGCACAGGGTATTACCTTTACCGGGTTTAGCTGCTGCAGTCCATTACGCTTGCCACCACTGTGGCTTTGTGGCTTCCCAGTTAGGGGTCTCTTGCGGTCTTCCCCTCGTAGGCTACTGGTATGTCTTCCACACTTGACATCCAGCCTGCGCCTTTCAGGGTTCCTCAACAAGCCGGCTCTTCTCCAAAGGCGACAGGCATCCACGCACAGGATCCGGGCTCGGCCATTCAGGCTGCCAGGCTTCACGCTCGGCCTCACTAGGCCTCTCAGAAACGGTGTCCCACACACACGGAGCACAGGCCTCACACCGAACACACCTGTCTCAAATCACCAGGGTTTATATATCCTGTGCACAGACACCCACATACTGACAGGACCTTGCTGATGTCACAGTCATGTGATCAGTCAGCTGTGTGTATAGGTCCTGTGTGCTGTCCCAGTCATGTGTACAGAGCTTTACTGTGCATACAGGACCTGTGTGATGTCACAGTCATGTGACCAGTCAGTTAAAGAGGAAGGTACATGGTCAGGTAAAACACATCCTGGACCTTTTACAGTAATGCTAGCAAGCTGCTGCATTACACTATCGAGAGAAGCTGTGCCGGAGGTACGTCAATCCCAAGACCCATGAGATGGTGTGGCAGATCGTAGTGCCCAAGACAGACATCCAAATGGTGTTGGAGGCCTACCATGATCAGGCGGGGCACTTTGGCAGGAACAAGCTAGAGACCCTGCTGAAGTGTCGATTCTACTGGGTGGGAATGCGCAGCTTCATTAAGAGGTGGTGTCGAAACTGTGGACCCTGTAGCCTCAGAAGAAAAGACTACAGTAGCCAGGAGACACCCCTGCAACCCATCAAGATGACTCAACCCTTGGAAATCGTGGCCCTGCACCATGTCAAGCTGTCACCCAGCAGGTCAGGATACTCCTATGCCCTGACCATGCTGGATCACTACTCCCGGTTCCTGGAGGTCGCCCTCATCAAAAATCTGACGGCAGAGACAGCAGCAAAGACATTCCAAGCGTACTTCTGCAGACCCCATGGATACCCTGAGCAGGTGCTGATGGACCAAGGCCCAGCCTTTGAGGCCGAGCTGTTTAAAGAGTTCTGCCATCTGTACGGGTGTAAAAAGATAAGAACTACACCGTACCACCCCCAAACCAACAGTCTCTGTGAAAAGATGAACAACATTGTCATCGACCTGCTGAAGACCTTACCACTTGAGGAGAGAAATCAGTGGCCAGACCTACAACCTGACCTGGTAGATCTGTACAATCACATACCTGTGAGTTCCACCAATTGTACTCAAGCATATCTCATGCGAGCAAGACCCGGAAAGTTGCCCATGGACCTGGAGCTTGGTGTGGTAGAACCAGAAGCAGATATGTCCACTGAGGACTGGGACATGACCAGACCGGAGCAGTACAGAAGAGTACAAGCCTGTGTCAAAGACAGTCTCACTCGGGTGAGGGACAAGTAGGAAGCCCAATACAACAGGGGTGCACCAGCCGAACCCTTCACACCAGGAGAAGTGGTGTTAAAAAGAAAGCGGAGAAACCACAAACTTGATGACCAGTGGGAGAGAGAACCCTACACTGTGTTGAATTCAATGTTTGATAACAAAAAGACCTGTCTAATCAGCAAAGATGGAGGAAGAACGACTGCAACGGTATCTAGAGACCATCTGAAGTTGTGTCCAGACCTGCTAAAGCCCCAAGAGGAAGTGCCTCCCATCATACCGGAGGAGCCTAAAGAAGCAGTAATACACACTGAATTAGGAGATTTCCCGGCAGATTGGCCTCAACTAGGATGAGCAGTGATAATCCCTGTAATCCACTTCTTCCAACAGCCAGAAGACCCTCCACAGCAAGTAGAACCTGTAAGTGCTACAGAAGAGCCTGCTCAAGAAGGATCCCCGGTTGGAGCAGAGCAAGAAGGCCCAGCCAACAGTATACTTGCCAGTCCCAGAGAGAGGTTAAGGCAGTTTTACAATCTAGTCTCACATAGAGCTGGTAGGGCAACTGACAATGCAGACACTGATACCATGCAGAACCCCACACTACGCAGATCAACACGTAGCACGAGAGGTCAACCCCCTGTCAGGTACAGAGAATAAAGTAGAAACTCTGACAGTATAGATAGTTGCCCCTGGGGTATTGTATAGTATTGTGTATTATACTGTGCATGTATTTATTGATTCATGTGGTTATTAACTTGTATTTTTTTCCCTTGAAAATGTACAATTTAAGTGAAATGGACACTTTCCCTTTTATTTGCTTCCCATTACCCGTAAGGGTACATAAGAACTCTGTGGCTGAGGACTATGTGCAGCCCAAAGACTCTGCCTTGTAATTAGTTGCGCTCCCTGGAGTGCTCCTTTAAGTAACCTCACAGGAAGAGACTTGGACTTTCGAGGTTGCTTATTGCATTGTGCATATGTACATATTTATTCGTGTTTTATATGCAACGTTTAAGAAACCGAGCCTCCCATAAAGGGAAGATTTGTTATTGTTACTTTTATTGTTTATAACATGTGCTTCAGCCCGGGAGTGCTGAGTTTTGTTAGGGGGGAATGTGGCGCCCTGCTGCGCATTGGTGCCACAGATCCCAGAGGGGTGCATGGACGGATTTCTCCACAAGAGGCCCTCACAGCATACATACACCTCCACCCTACCACCTCAGACCACCAGAGGGAGCCCAGAGAGGGACATATATATATACAGAGGGTGGAGTTAGGCAGTCAGTCTGCTGCAGACAGTGAAGTGCTAAGGTCAGTTCAGACTCAGGTAGCTCCAGTTAGTGAGCATAAGGCGTGCCGACGCCATAAGAGCGGTGAAGCGCAGCAAGCCTGCTGCTAGTCTGTAGCCTAGTGAGGGCCCCGAGTAGGCCGAAGGCTAGTGGAGTGAGTAACATAGGGGGCAGAGGAGCTTTACAAGCTCACCCCAGAAAACATATACCGGACACCGGGTCCGCGTCTACAGGGTCCAATATCCCCTGTAGAGACAACCGGAATCCCTGGAAGACTTCAAGTCCCAGGTTCACCAGAAGCTAATACGTAACAGAGCCAGGAGTCACAGAGGCCCCGCTACCAGGGAGAGTGATCTCCAACCAAAGGCCCTACCACAAGATCAGCCGGTGCAAGACAGAAACCAAGTTAGGCCTAGCTTCAGGCAGGTCAGAAACTTACCAAGGAAAAGGCAAAGAACAGGAGGCCCTACACCCGCTCACTGGGGAGAGTCCTGATATGCACCCTTCACCCTACAGTGCATCGGAACGTGCCTGAAATAACACTAGCAAAGGTACTGAAGTGAACTGTGTGTTTGCCTATCCTTCTTCCGACCCGGCTGGGTCCCCTCTGTCCTGCACCCCTGCACTTACGCTGCTGTGGCTCCCTGCTGCGCAATGGAGCCACAGATCACTGAGGGGTGCATGGACGGATTTCTCAACATGAGGCCCTTACAACATACACACAGCTCCACCCTACCACCTCAGACCACCAGAGGGAGCCCGGATAGGGACATATATAGGGCACTGGAGGGTGGAGTTAGGCTGTCTGAGAGGAGCTCCTGCAGAAGTTAGACTGCAGTGAAGCTCAGTTAGGTCTAGTTCAGTTCCTGCTCACAGTCAGAGCAGAACAGTTCTCAGTCAGTTTCTAGTCAGACTCAAGTAACTCAGGTTAGTGAGCCTAAGGTGTGCCGATGCCATAAGAGCGGTGAAGAAAGCGCCAGCTAGCTGCTAGTGTGTATAGCTTAGTGAGGGCCTCGAGCGAGGCCGAAGGCTAGAGGAGTGAGTAGCATTGGGAGCAGAGTAGCTGTACAAGCTCACCCCATAAAACATATACCGGACACCGCGTCTACAGGGCCCTATATTCCCCTGTAGAGACAACCGGAGACCCCTGGAAAACTTCAGGTCCCAGGATCACCCAAGAGCTGATACGTACCAGAGCCAGGAGTCACGGAGGCCCCGCAAGCTGGGAGTGTGTACTCCAAGAGAAGGGCCTACCACAAGGTCAGTCGGTGCAGGACAGAGACAAAGTTAGGCCTAGCTCCAGGCAAGTCGGAAACTTACTACACAAAGGCAAGAAACAGGAGGCCCTATACCCGCTCACTGGGGAGAATCCTCAGATGGACCCTTCGCCCTACAGTGCTCCGGAATGTGCCTGAACTTCCACCAGTAAAATGTACTGAAGCGAACTGAGTGTGTTTGCCTATCCTTCTTCAGACCCGGTAGGGTCCCCTCTGTCCTGCGTCCCTACATTTTCGCTGCCCTGAGGCCCAGCTCCACCTGTGGGAAGCTACACCATCCAAGCTGCCCTAACATTGGCCTCAGCGGACTGCAGCAGCGCTGGTGATCCTGACCAGACACCACAAGTGGCGTCACGAACATTCTATAAACTTCCTTTACCCGGTGGCATCACGAACATTCTATAAACTTCCTTTACCCCCCTTTTAGGAGTTTCACCAGGGTACGGGCACGGGAGCCAACTACCGCGACATCCCCCAAGGCCAGGCAACAAAGCCCAGGCGCCGAGTCATCCCCATCCCCTGGGCTTGACAACTCTAACTGGCGTCACGAACAGGATTGCGTACCCGCGACAATGGAGGAAGTTGTGCCCGTTGCCACCGGGTACTGTGCGCCTTTAACAATAAACTGTATATTGACTGTGGCGAAGATTGCCGCCATTGTTACGTCACCGCGCGAGAAGAAGGGCGTAACCGCGGGAAACTTGGAGGCGTACCTTAAAAATCCCGCGAAGTCTCAGACACGCCCCACGTACTGACGCAGCGTCAGGTCCTGGCAGGAAGCCCCAGCGAGCGCTCCGACGGAGGACGTAAAGCAATGCAAGGTCCTAGCGAAAGACCGTCACCTACGGAGCTGCGGTCTACAGAAAAGAAGGTAGGCCACGGTTTGCTAGGGGGGCGCCAGGATGTCACAGCAGCAGCCCGACGCCGGGACCCAGGTTGACAGCCCCGATAACCCACCCGCGGACGCAGTCGCGCAGGACCGAACAGCCGCTCCATCACCAGGACCTGTAGCCCCTGTCGTACCCATGACTCTACCGTACATACTTGGAGCGAAGTGGCTCCCCCAGTACAGCGGCAAACCAGACACCCTGTCTGGATTCAAGCGGAAAATATGCAGCATACTGGACATGTACTCTATGACGGGCAAACATAGAGCCGCTGTTGTTTTGGGACAATTGACTGGTGCTGCGGATCGGGAGGTAGAAACTTGGTCGGCCGCAGACCAGGAGTCAGAGTCCACAATCTTCAAAAAGTTACAGACTGTCTTTGAGGACCGCTCTGAGATGGACCTCCGGATAAGGTTCTATCACTGTGCTGAGAAACCGGAGGACAGTGTTCGGGAGTATGCCTGCCGTTTACAAGGGGCCCTGCGAGCTCTGAAACAGGTTAGTCCAACCAGCATAACTGATGAAAATAAAATGCTAAAAGAACAGTTTGTCCGAGGGCTGAAGTCCCAAGAGGAGAGCATGACTGTGCGTTGGTGGTCCTTGGATCATCCAGATGCTACCTTTGACACCCTTAAGGACATGGCTATAAAGGGAAACAGCAGATACTGCTATCCAATGTTACCAGGGTGGGGCCACTCCAATGCCCGCAGCATCCACCTTTTCCCCGCTGGCCGCTGAAGCCAAAGAGCAAGCAGCGCCCCCTAGTGAGCTGGACAGTCTACCTTCAGAAGTGCGCCAGCTGACTAAAAACCTGGCCACTGTGATGAGTGCCCTGCAGCTAAGGACGGAGCCAGAGAGGGAGGGAAGGATCCTGCTAGCAGACTGCCCTGAGGATGTCCCCTGGATGAGAGGGAGGAGGAGGACGCCGCCGCCCCGGAGGAGGATGCCACCGCCCCAGAGGAGGACAACGCCGCCTCGGAGGATTACAACGCCGCCCCGTGGAAGGACCAACAACCAACGCCACCCTCAACGAGAGTTTGTCTGCCACCGCTGCCAGAAGGCAGGCCACACAGTGTGCCATTGTCCTTTAAACGAGCAAACCCTGGGTCCAAGGGCCAACACCCAGGAATAGACTCAGCAGGCCCCTCAGACTGGCACGGCAGGTTCGTGGGAGGAAGACCTTTCGTGTCCATAATCCTGGACAGCATTGCGATACCTGCCCTGCTGAACACTGGATCTCAGGTAACCATAATGCCTGATGCCCTTTACAAGAGATTCTGATCCATGGACAATCTCCAACCCCCAGATCCAGATCTCTCCGTTTATACCTCCAATGGCCTCCCTCTTAACCTAGTCGGGGTTAAGGATGTAGCGGTAAAGATGGGGAGAGTGGAGCTGGAGGACCAGGGACTCATTGTAGTAGAGACTATCTCTAATGAGAATGGACTGTACATGGTACTAGGCACTAACATTGTTGGTAACTGTTTGGAGGAAGTGTTGTTTTTGCTCCAACAGCTCTCTAACGCCGCCAGACCAGGGCAGAAGAGAGCGCTCCAGAAAGAGATCCGAGCCCTGATGTACCAGCGGCAAGTAAAGCTAACCGGTGGTGAGATTGGTAATGTGCGGGTAACAGACCCGATACCCATTGTGATTCCCCCAATGAGTGAAATGCTTATTTGGTGTAGAGGAGCGATAGGTCTCAAAGGACAGAGCTACCAGGCGGTAGTAGAACCCCTTAGCTCAGAGCACAGACCTACACTCTTAACTGCCAGAGGGGTAGTGGATGTACGCAATGGGAGGGTGCCCATCCTCTTCTCAACTATGGGGAAGACGAGGTCAGATTACCACGTTATGCCACTGTTGCCAAGTTACACGCTGTAAATAACAACTCCATTCACACGGCGGAGTCCTTAGCCTCACCAGACCAAGTGGAGGATAATGACCCAGCAACCCAGGTGGAGGATTGGTGTCAACAGATCCATATTGGGACAGACACCACGCCTGCCCACCAAAAACGGGGGGGTATACCGGGTGGTACAGGAATACGCACAGGTATTCAGCAAGCACCCACTTGACTTTGGGAGGATTAAAGGGGTACTACACCATATCCCCACAAGCAATCATCCACCCATCAAGGAACGTTGCAGGCCTATACCACCAGCACACTACCAGAAAGCCAAGGAGATGTTGCACGACATGAAGAAGGCAGGGGTAGTAAGGGATAGTTGTAGTCCCTGGGCAGCTCCCCTAGTACTAGTCAGGAAAAAGGATGGAAGCATGAGAATGTGTGTAGATTACAGACAAGTAAATCGCATTACATATAAAGATGCATACCCTTTACCACGTATTGAACCCTTTACCATGTATAGAGGAATCCCTGGCTGCCTTAAAGTCTGCAAATTACTTCTCCACCCTTGACCTCACTAGTGGTACTGTCAAGTAGCAGTGGCTGAGGAGGATCAGGAGAAGACGGCCTTCACCAAACCAATGGGACTCTGCAAGTTCAACAGTATGCCGTTTGGACTCTGCAATGCCCCCGGACCTGGATAATAATAATAATTTTTATTTATATAGCGCCAACATATTCCGCAGCACTTTACAATTAAGCGGGGACATGTACAAACAATAAATTCAATACAGGTGAGACACTTTAACAGTAACATCAGGGGTGAGGTCCCTGCTCGCAAGCTTACATTCTACAAGGAAATGGGGGGACACAATAGGTGGAGAGTGCTTGTTATATCAGGTCAGGCAATTATAATAAGTCGGGATTGTCATATAAAGCTGTATGATCTGGTCATCAGCCTGTATGTTTAAGTGCAGTACTCAATTACCGGGTGCAGTTATGTGCATGGAGGGTATAAAGAAGGATGAACAGTGGGGAGTGATAGTGTACTCCAAAATGTATGAGGACCACTTGAAGCACCTGGCGGAAGTATTTGAGTCTCTGTCCCGGTATGGGATGAAGCTGAAGCCCTCAAAATGCCACCTGCTCAAGAGAAAGGTACAGTACCTGGGGCACATTGTCAGTCCAGAAGTAGTAGCACCAGACCCGGAGAAGGTCACTGCCATCCAGAAAAGGCCGGAGCCGAAGAACCTCAAGGAGGTACATCAGTTCCTGGGACTAGTAGGATACTACCGGAGGTTTGTGAAAGATTACACTAAGAAAGCAGCGCCTCTGCAAGACCTCCTGGTAGGACAGTCCCCCAAAGGCAGAAATCCCCCATTCCATTGGGGTAAAGAGCAGGCTGAATCATTCAAAGAGATGAAGGAGTTCCTGACTGGAGAAGAGATCCTAGCCTACCCTGACTACAGCCAACCGTTCCTGCTGTATACTGATGCCAGCAATGAAGGATTAGGAGCTGTCCTAAGTCAAAAGCAGAATGGCCAAGAGAAAGTGATCGCATACGCAAGTAGAAAGCTCTGCCCGACAGAGAGGAACCCAGAGAACTATAGCAGCTTCAAGTTAGAGTTCCTGGCTCTGGTCTGGGCCATCACTGAAAGATTCAAGCACTACCTAGCCTTTAGCAAGTTCACTGCCTACACTGACAATAACCCCTTGACTCATCTGGAAACAGCCAAGCTAGGAGCCATGGAGCAACGATGGATGGCTCGGCTGTCAAACTACCAATTCACAATAAAGTAACAGGCTTGCCACAAGAATGCCAACGCCGATGCCCTGTCCAGGATGCCTGACCAGTAAGACACAGAAGAAGAAGTGGATGACCTGGAAGAGATTGAGCTACCTGCCTTTCACCGGAATGGGATGATCCACGAGCAACAAGCCTCCAGGAGGCAGCGTGGAAAGACGTTAAACCCTTTGCCTCACCACAGCTGGAAAGAGACCCAGGACAGTGACCCGGTTGTCAGCCGTATCAAAGAACTCATAACCCAAGAAGGTTCCTCCCTGGAGAAGGATGCGTCTCTCCAAGCAAAACAGCTGTGGAACAAGAGAAGCCGGCTGTTTATCTACCATGAGAAGCTGTGTCGGAGGTACGTCAATCCAAAAACCCATGAGATGGTATGGCAGATAGTGGTCCCCAAGACAGACATCCAAATGGTGTTGGAGGCCTACCATGATCAGGCGGGGCACTTTGGCAGGAACAAGCTAAAGACCCTGCTGAAGTGTCGATTCTACTGGGTAGGAATGCGCATCTCTATTGAGCGGTGGTTCCGAAACTGTGGACCCTGTAGCCTCAGAAGAAAAGACTACAGCAGCCAGAAGGCACCCCTGCAACCCATCAAGACGACTTGACCCCTGGAGATCGTGGTCCTGGACCATGTCAAGCTGTCACCCAGCAGGTCAGGGTACTCCTATGCCCTGACCATGGTGGATCACTACTCCAGGTTCCTGGTGGTCGCCCCCGTCAAAGACATGACGGCAGAAAGAGCAGCAAAAACGTTCCAAGCATATTTCTGCAGACCCCATGGATACCCTGAGCAGGTGCTGATGGACCAAGGCCCGGCCTTTGAGGCTGAGCTGTTCAAAGAGTTCTGCCATCTCTACGGGTGTAAAAAGATAAGAACTACACCGTACCACCCACAAACCAACAGTCTCTGTGAAAAGATGAACAACATTGTCATTGACCTGCTGAAGACCTTACCACTTGAGGAGAGAAATCAGTGGCCAGACCTACTACCTGACCTGGTAGATCTGTACAACCACATACCTGTGAGTTCCACCAATTGCACTCCAGCATATCTCATGCGAGCAAGACCAGGAAAGTTGCCCATGGACCTGGAGCTTGGTGTTGTAGAACCAGAAGCAGATGTGACCACTGAAGACTGGGACAGAACCAGACAGGAGCAGTACAGAAGAGTACAAGCCTGTGTCGAAGACAGTCTCACTCGGGTGAGAGATAAGCAGGAAGCCCACTACAATAAAAGTGCACCAGTAGAACCCTTCACACCAGGAGAAGTGGTGTTGAAAAGGAAGCGAAGAAACCAAAAACATGATGACCAGTGGGAGAGAGAACCCTACACTGTGTTGAATTCAAGATTTGATAATAAAAAGACTTGTCTGATTAGCAAAGACGGGGGAAGAACGATTGCAACGGTATCTAGAGACCACCTGCAGTTGTGTCCAGACCTGCTAAAGCCCCAAAAAGAAGTGCCTCTCATCATCCTGGAGGAACCTGAAGAAGCAGTAATCCATACTGACTTAGGAGACTTCCCGGCAGATTGGCCTAAAATAGGAGGAGCAGTCATAATCATAATCCCGGTACTCCACTTCTTCCAACAGCCAGAAGACCCTCCACAGGAAGTTGAACCTGTAAGTGCTGCAGAAGAGCCTAGTGCTGCAGAAGAGCCAGCTCAAGAAGAATCCCCGCATGAAGGATCCCCGGCAGGAGAAGAGCAAGAAGGCCCAGCCAATGGTGAACTTGCCAGGCCCAAAGGGAGGTTAAGGTAGTTTCTCAATACCATCACTAGTAGAACAAACCGGGTAGCTGACAATACTGATACCACACAGACCACCGCACTACGCAGGTCCATACATAGCACAAAAGGTCAACCCCCTGTCAAGTACACTGAGTAAAGTAGAAACTCTGACTAATGTAGATAGTTGCCCCTGGGGTATTATATAGCATTGTATTGTACAATATTGTATTATCTTGTATATTGCTATGTGTTTATTGATTTATGTGCTGACTAACTTATATTTTGCCCCCTAATGGACAATTCAAATGATATGGACACTTACCCCATTTACTTCCCATTACCCGTATGGGTACCTAAGAACTCTGTGGCTGAGGACTATGTGCAGCCCAAAGACTTTTCTTGTGAATATTTGCGCTCCCTGGAGTGCCCCTTTGAGCAACCTCTCCGGAAGAGACTTGGACTTCTAGGTTGCTTATTGCAATGTATATATATATATATTTATCCATGTTTTGTTATGCAACATTTAAGAAAATGTGCCTCCCGTAAGGGAAGATTGTTATGCTATTGTTGTTTTATTGTTTCATAAAATGTGCTTCAGCCCGGGAGTGCTGAGTTTTGCTAGGGGGAAATGTGGCGCCCTGCTGCGCAATGGAGCCACAGATCCCTGAGGGGTGCATGGACGGATTTCTCCACAAGAGGCCCTTACAGCATACACACACCTCCACCCTATCACCTCAGACCACCAGAGGGAGCCCGGATAGGGACATATATAGGGCACTGGAGGGTGGAGTTAGGCAGTCATAGAGTAGCTCCCGCAGAAGTTAGACTGCAGTGAAGCTCAGTGAGTACTAGTTAAGTTCCTGCTCACAGTCAGAGCAGAACAGTTCTCAGTCAGTTTCTAGTCAGACTCAAGTAGCTCAGGTTAGTGAGCCTAAGGTGTGCCAAGGCCATAAGAGCGGTGAAGAAGCAGCCAGCTAGCTGCTAGTGTGTATAGCCTAGTAAGGGCCTCGAGCGAGGCTGAAAGCTAGAGGAGTGAGTAGCATTGGGGGCAGAGGAGCTGTACAAGCTCACTCCAGAAAACATATACTGGACACCGCGTCCGCGTCTACAGGGCCCTATATTCCCCTGTAGATACAACCGGAGACCCCTGGAAGACTTCAGGTCCCAGAATCACCCAAGAGCTGATACGTACCAGAATCAGGAGTCACGGAGGCCCCGCAAGCTGGGAGTGTGTACTCCAAGAGAAGGCCCTACCACAAGGTCAGCCGGTGCAGGACAGAGACAAAGTTAGGCCTAGCTCCAGGCAGGTCAGAAACTTACTACACAAAGGCAAGAAACAGGAGGCCCTATACCCGCTCACTGGGGAGAATCCTGATATGCACTCTTTGCCCTACAGTGCTCCGTAATGTGCCTGAACTTCCACCAGTAAAATGTACTGAAGCGAACTGAGTGTGTTTGCCTATCCTTCTTCAGACCCGACTGGATCCCCTCTGATCCTGCATCTCTACATTTACGCTGCCCTGAGGCTCAGCTCCACCTGTGGGGAGCTACACCATCCAAGCTGCCCTAACATCGGCCTCAGCGGACTGCCACAGCGCTGGTGATCCTCACCAGACACCACAGGTGGCGTCAAGAACATTCTATAAATTTCCTTTACCCCCCCCTTTTAGGAGTTTCCCCAGGGTACGGACCCGGGAGCCGACTACCGCGACATCCCCCAAGGCCAGGCAACAAGGCCCGGGCACCGAGTCATCCCCATCCCCTGGGCTCGACACTGCTCTGAGGCCCTGCTCCACCTGTGGGGAGCTACAACATCTAAGCTGCCAGAACACCGACCTCAGAGGTCTGCTGCAGCGCTGGTGGTCCTCACCAGACACCACAGGTGGCGTCACGAACTTTCATTATCCCCTTTCTTTTAAAAGAGACCCCAGTATATGGGCCCGGGAGCCGACTACCGCGACATCCCCCAAGACCAGGCATCAAGGCCCGGGTGCCGAGTAATCCCCATCCCCTGGGCATTACACATCCACTGTGCGGCTCAGTCCCCAACAGCTTTCAAAATACGTTCTTCTCGTAAACACCGCAGGGTTCCAGAGTCAGACATACCTGGCTCAGATCATACAGCCCGTGCCTGATACCTGCTGCCCGTGGATGATGGGAGTCAGCTGTCAGGTTGCATTTGAAGGTGTAATGCAAAATAATGAAAGCACTGTACCCCAGCAATAAGACATGTCCATTAAAGAGATTATCTGGTAAAGGGTTTTCATGAGGGCTTAGGGTATGTGCCCATGATCTGGAGTAGCAGCGGTTTGGACGCAGCTCACCTACACTGTGTCCAAACTGCTGCGTTGTACAGTAGAAGGACAGTGGATGGATTTATAGAAATCCCATGCCCACTGTGCTTCTATTTGCTGCTGCGTAAACTCACCAGTGGTGCAGCTTTACGAGCCGCAGCATTTTAATTTCACATGTGGATTTACCTGCTGGTTCGGACACAGTGAAAATACGCTGTGTCCAAAGCGCTGCTGTAGCCGGATCGTGGGCACATACCCTTTGATTTTGTAAAAATAAAAACAACAAAATTAGTCTTAGGCTGTGTGCACACGATGTGTTTTTAATGTGTTTCCGCAGCGTTTATGCTGCGCTCAAAAATCCGCAGCATGTCCATTAATTTTGCGGAAACGCGGCATTTTCGCCGCCATAGACTTGCATTAGAACGCGCCAATACCGCAAGACTGCTTTTGTACTTGCGTTATTGGCGCATTCTAATGTGCGGATGGTACCCGAGTGTGGAGAAGATGAGACTCTCCTCCACACCCAGGTACCATTAAAAAGCTGTAAAAACAAGAATAAAATAAAAAATAAGATATATTCACCTTCCGACGGCCCCCGGTCTCCTTCCCTCTGCTTACGTGCAAGACTGAAGGACGTCACAGTCGGTGACGTCACAGTCATGTGACCGCAGGCCCTTCAGCGCAGTGTCTCGCGATATCCCGGCAGCCAGGAACAAGCCCGGCAGCACACGCCGGGCCATCGGAGGGTAAGTATAGCTTTATTTTTTTATTTTTAAACATTCTTTTACGGTCACACTATATAAATCCATGCCGGTTGCATGGATTTATATAGTGTATAGTGTGACCTAGTTGTCAAGCACTTTCCAGGTGATGCTAAAATCGCCTGGAAAGCGCTTGTCAATCCTCATGCGGAAACGCATGTGGAAACGCATGTGAATCCGCATGTATTCCGCAGGAAAAACGCATGTACAACCTGCATGCGTTTTTTCTGCCAGGGAGATGCAGAAATGATGCAGAAATTTTCTGCTTCATTTCTGCATCGTGGGCACATAGCCTTACTCACCTGCAGTCACCCTCCTTGATTCAGTGCAGACTGATCTGTGATAAGTCACAATAATGTCACCGTTCTACCAGACACAGGAGCACTGCAGCTTGTGATAGGCCGCAACGGTCAGGTAACTTGAACTGCATGCATCTTATGCTCACACTAGGCATCCAGTCTCTCTGCCCTTGTCCATATGTATGTCACTTGACAAATGGTAAGGTTTTTAATATTAGAGTTAGGACTGTCCCATAAGGGTTGCTGTGAAGTGGCGGGATGGCTTTCACATTATTTTGATCAAAATTATGTTAACTAAATACCCTTTATTATTTATCATTATTTTTTCACTGTGCGATTTATACATTTACTTTCAGTTATTTGGGTATTTTTCTTGTCTTTGGTTTCTCTCCGTTTAATGGCCTTGTGTGAACATGCATTTACATTTTGCATGCACATCTACTTACGTTTCAGTTCAGACCTTCAGGTTTTTTCTATGCATCCCAAGCTGTAGCAGTCGTGTGTCTGGTAAAACAGTGTCATAATTAATGATGTTGCAGACCATAGGGCTGTCTGCACTGAGTCCAGGAGGGGGACAGTAGCTGAGTATGATTTATTTTGTTATTTTTACAGAATCTGGCCTCCAGGCAATGAGCACTTTTGCCTGGACAACCCCTTTAATAAATGTATAGATACTCATCTTCCTAACTCCTGGCAGCTTTAATGTCACATTCCCTGATGCTTTTGTTTACAATTGCTGCAGAAATCTCACCCCAGATGCCCCATGTGACATCTCCAGCCAATCACTGGCTTCATGGTCTTGAGCCTTAAACCACTGACATGCTGCAAAAGACACTTAGGGCGTCCAGGTTGTGTGATCTGCAGCCCATGTAAATAGAATCATCAGTGACATGGCACTGGAGATCTGCAAACGATCAGTATAGGGCAGCAGGAGAAGCTGAACACCATATGTACAACGTATTTGGCTTCCCATCATGGAAGGAGCGCATAACAACATATGTCTCATCTACTTCCTGACCCACAACGATCTGTATGATCAGAAGTGGAGGCTTAAAGTGATGTGTACTTTTCTATACACTTCCAGAACATTGTTATCATATAGGTCTAAGGTGGACTCTGAGAATTAATATCACTGGTGGGCCCTATATACCCCAGTCCGACAGTGAATAAAATGGTGCAACAGGGATCTGTCTGATTCTTTCTCTACCATTCAGCTTGTATGTCTGAGTCCCAGCACAGCAGGCACAATTACATCACAAGATGGAGCCTGCTGCACAGAGCCTCAGTTCACGCGAATGGAGCAGCACAACAGTGGAACGTGGCTAGGTGAGTGATATTTTTTTTATCAGTCAGTACTTATAGGGCCATCATACTCTGTGGTGATGGGGACCATTGTGGGAGCGTTCATGTGTGTTTGGGGAAATTGTACTGGTAGGGCCATTATACTATATGAGGTGATATGGCGGTCTCATTATGTGGGGGTATATACTGTGGGTACATCATACTGTTTTGGAGTTCATGTGTGTTTGGGAGAATTCATTGTTGGGTGGAGGTATCATTCAGTGTGCTGGATGCATTCTTAGAGACATTATACTGTATGGAGCCTCAAAAGGTGTATTGTAGTGAGTGAAAACAGTAAGGGGCTTAAGAAGGAGCAAAATGGGAAGTGAGAGTTGCGTCTGGCCATAACTGTCATGATAACCTGAATAATCGCAGATTCAATCTTTTTCTTTTCATTAGGGATCCCTTTCAGCTCAGTCTCCTCTTTACTCTATTTCACTTCATGGGGCAAGACGGAAATAATGCTCCCTTGGATTGTTGGTCTACAGACTGCTGAATCAGAGCAGGACAATTTTGGGAGCAGCTGTACAGTTCAACAGATGAGACCTTCTGGTAAATGACATTATACAGATTGTCAAGTCTGGACCTGAGAACCTCTGAAGGAGGGTCCTGCACAGCTTCTTTCTTTTCAAAGCAAAACAGATGGGACCAACCATGACTGGTCCTTCTATTACCAAGTGCACCATAACTGCCCCGTCGTCTCCCTGCATGGTATGTATGCCTTGTCGATTGTTCAGTGGCTTCATAAAAGTTACCTGCTTCAATGGTACAATATTTCACTTCCACTTCTAATATTGCAGGCTATGTTCATATCCACTGGCCAGAGAGGCAAAAACAAGAATCCGGACATGCATAGGTGATAATCTTGTTGTTGGTGGAGGGATAACCCTTTTAAATGATGTTTAGAAACAAACTAGGAGTGTCTAATCTAACTGAGCACATTTTTTATTTTAAATTTAATTAATTTGGTTAAAAGAATGGTCATGTGAAAAGATATTTTATTATTACCCTTGTGGTTTTAGTTTGGAAATTTGAAAGAAGTGTGAAAATAATGCCCTCAAAAAATAAAAAAAAATGTTTAGGCCTTGTAGTTATGCCTTAAAGCTTTGATTTGTTGGTGGTGGGCGGGTGAGGGTAGAACGTTTGTTATCAAACTGGTTCATGGTTAGAGGATGGGGGACATTGTTACAGAAAGGAATTAGGATGGGAGATATTATTATCATTATAGAAAGAGACCCAGTATGGGGGACATTATTACAGGAAGAGGCCAGGATGATGAACATTATTACAGTGAGACCCGAAGTTCAATGCATTGAAAACCATGGGAAGTGTGGAGGCTCCACTTCCTGCAGCAGCGACCCAACCTTCTCGGACCCCGATCCACCACAGTTTCCCTCCCCCCGGTAAGCTATCATAAAAGCAGACTATAAGATGAACCACCATTTTATTAAAAATATTTTTTTCCTATTTTCCTTCTCAAAATTTGGGGTGCGTCTTATAACCTGCAAAATACAGTATATACTAAAAATAGCTCTAATGTTCATGAAAATGAATGCAAGTTTGTTGCTGATGTAAGGAGGCTAATGGTCACGTAGACGATGGGAGGTATGTATCACAGAGATGGCTGGTCTCTGTAATGTAACCCAGAGTGCTTTCTCTAGTGCACGCATGCACTAAGAGGACTAATTGGTGCACCTGGGAGACGGGTTACGGGTTGTTAGGAGAGAATGGGTGTGGTTAACAGCCTATAAAATGGAGGCTGTTTGGCACATGGGCTGTGTTTGGAGGGAGAAGGTCTCCTGTTTGTTGTCTCCAGACTGAGCTGAGTGCTGGACCAGAGAACCAGCCTGTGTGACCATAGGTCTGGTTTACCAGAGACTTTGCTAAAGGACTGTCTTACTTTTGCTTTTGCCTGGACTAAAGGCTGTTTGTTTGCATTTTTCTTTTCACAGTTCATGAAGCCAATAAACCGCTACGGACATTTAAAGAAACATGCCTCCTTTTTGCCTGTCATCGCACCTGAGTGAGTACAATCCCTACACTGTGTGTCAGTGTTAAAACCTTTATGTAAGACTTAGGCTATGTTCACATGTTCCATTTTTGCTGCGTTTTTTTTTCTGCAGGCAAAACCTGCTCTCTTGGCAGTAAAGAAGGTGTTTACAAAAAGCAGGCTTTGCTGGATTTTTTTTGCTGGATTTTTTAGGATCCCAAAGTTCAGCTTTGCTTCCACCACTGAAGCATGAACACAGAGTACCAATGCAAGACCTGTGTGAAAACATAAAACCACTTTTGGAAAAAAGTGCAATTTGATCAAATTATTTATTTGAAAAAGATCTTTATGTCTGAAAAGATAGTGACTATTCTAGCTGTTATGCTCACGCCCGGACTGTTTGGCGTGAACGTGGTTAGTGGTCCCACTGGGCCACGAACCGAGGAGCTCCTGGAGGGGCATGACTAGGGGCCTCGCCAGATCTGACCACAGATGCACGGCGGCTTAATTGACTCCGTGGTCTGAGGAGGAACGAGGGAGGTGGCCCAGGTGCTACTCCAGGTCAGACCCTGATCACACAGCTGTTGACCCACACCGGGGAATGCAGGAACAGGCAGGTAAGGCTGGTATACAGACAGGCAGCTACTGGCAGGTAGGTAAACAGGTTGGATAGTGACCAGTACAGACTGGGATACAGGAACGGAGGCGCAGGTGCCGAGGACAAGCAGAGCAGAGCGGAGCTGCAGGTGCCGAGGACAAGCAGAGCCGCAGGTGCCGAGGACAATCGGAGCAGAGCTCTGTTCACATGGAACAGACTGGCAAACACAGTGTGGCGCCCAGCTGCGCTTGGAGCCACAGATCCTAGAGGGGTGCATTAATGGATTCCTCCACAAGAGGCTCCCATAAACATTAACACATCTCCACCTTCCACCTCAGACCAGCAGAGGGAGCCCGTTAGGGATATAAATAGGGAAGGTGGAGCTAGGCAGAGAGAGTCTGAAGTGCACAGTGAGTGAAGAGCTGTGTGTGAGAAGAAGCACGCAGGTTGCTGTGTGAGGCAAGTTAGGCCTCCAGCGGTCCTGAAGCCCAGTCCAGACTCAAGGAGCTCAGGTTAGAGCCCAAGGCATGCCGACGCCGTAAGAGCGGTGAAGCGCGGCAAGCTGCCGTGAGTGTGAGTAGCCTAATGAGGGCCCGAGCATGGCCGAAGGCGAGTGGAAAGTGAGTAGCAGTGGGGGCAGAGGAGCTTAACCAGCTCACCCCGAAGCATATACCGGACACCGGGTCCGAGCTTACCGGGATCTCTATGACCCAGTAGGACATAACTGGAATCCCTGGAGAACTACAGGTCCCAGGATCACCAGAGAGCTGATACGTAACAGAGCCAGGAGACCCATAGGCCCCGTAAGCTGGGAGCGTGCACTCCAAGAGAAGGCCCTACCACAAAGTCAGCCGGTGCAGGACGGAGACAAAGTTAGGCCTAGCTTCAGGCAGGTCAGGAACTTATTACGAAGAGGCAAGAATCAGGAGGCCCTATACCCGCTCCCTGGGGAGAATCCTGAAATGCACCCTTCACCCTGCAGTGCTCCGGGATGTGCCTGAATTTCCATCAGTAAAAGGTACAGAAGAGAACTGTGTGTGGCTGCCTGTCTTTCAGTAGTCCCTGCTGGGTCTCTTCTGTCCTGCATTCCCCCTCTCCATATGCTGCCCAAAGGCCCAGCTCCACCTGTGGGGAGCTATACCAACAAGCTGTCTTATCACCGGCCTCAGCGGACTGCTGCAGCGCTGGTGATCCTCACCAGATACCAAAGGTGGCGTCACGAACTCATATAATTATCCATCAACCCGCTTTTAAAGAGAGGCCCAGGGTACGGGCCCGGGAGCCGACCACCGCAACATCCCCCAAGGTCAGGCCTCAACAAGGCCTGGGCGCCAAGTCCTCCCCATCCCCTGGGCGCGACATTCTCTTAGAACACAGGAGGTAGGGAAACAGGACAAGCAGAACCAGATACACACAAGGTACTTGCTATGAAGTATTGAGTGGACACAAAACTCAAACACAGAAGTACAGAGATGAGTAGGAGTTAGGTGCTGGTTCAGACACTGCAGGAAAAGGGACAGAGACAAACAGGTAACTGGCTAGGACACAGTTCAGACAGGAACTGACACAGGAAAAAGATACAGGAACGAGCCTGGGCATTCAGCCCCCAGTGTGGCGGTAATAGACTAGAAGTCACAGATACAGGTAACAGGCCTGGTTACTCAGCCCCCAGGGTGGCGGAAACAGAGGCTGGGGACGCATTAGGACTGCGCACACTGTAACTTTAAGAATCAGGAAGTGCCAGCGCCGCCGCCCTAAGCCAGCAGACAAGAGACATGCACACAGCAGGTAGACGAGCATAGTGTGCAGCCTGGACTGGTAGGTAAGTTGGCGGTCTTGCATGGTGGGAGATGGTAAGCCATGCCAGCACGCTGCCAGGGATGTTAAACTAGCTTTTGTGAACAAAAAAAGCTCATATGAGTTCATGAAAAAATACACAATTACAAATGTAACAGCCGGAGGGAGGTGAATTGGTTGGAAATATTTTCCTTTAGACATTGGCAAAGCATTGAGATTGTAGGACACTGTTTACTTTCACCCTTTGGTAAGCCCTTGAGTTGCTCAGGTATTGTTCAATTTAACACCTTGGTGAGCCAATGATTCCTTTCACATATCACTAATTTAATTAAGCTGTACTAATCCTAATTGCAATGCTCATGTTAGGACATCAAGACATCATGATTTAAACTTGGGAAAATCACAAAAATAAATGTATTTCACATAATGCTGTACCCGCTTTTTTCACTAAAAACGCTGCAAAACCTGATACTTGCTTTTTTTTGCTGCATTTTTGCACTTACTAATTGCTTTCTTTTAGGAGAAAAAACGCTGCAAAAATTCAGAAAAAAGTGACATGCTGCCTTTTTTTTGAAAAACGCAGCAGTTTTCCAATGCAGTCAGGAAAAAAAAATCTTATGTGTGTGCATAAGATTTCAGAAATCTCGTAGCTTTCTGCTGGTACTGTAAAATGCAACATATAATGTTACATAAATTTTCATTAAAAAACACAGCAAAATCGCAACGTGTGAACATAGTTTTAATTGGCACTGGTAGAAACATTGGGTTAGATCAGGTGTGAGCAATTAATTTTTCCTGGGGCCACATGAGACACCGTGACTTGTGGAGGGCCGAGCCAATAGGCTGAAATTAATTCATACTTCATTCTGAATTAATTCAGAAGACATCCCCCTATACAGTATGAGCATGCACACAGCCCCCCTACTAGGGCCGCTGATCTCCCGACGGTAAGTGTGAAGGGAGGACCGCGGAGCGAGACCGCCGGTCGTGGTACTTCTGCTGCGAGCAGCCAGGAGATGACTGGCTAGCACCGGTCATCTCGCGGCTGCGTCGCCGCTGATCTCCTGATGGTGGCCTGCGTGTTTCAAATCCGGCGCCAATTCGCGGCCAGGTTGCGCCAGTCGCTAGGCTAGGGCCGCTGATCTCCCAACGGCAAGTGTGAAGGGAGGACCGGGGAACTTCTGCTGTCATGACCTGCAACATGAACTAAGGAAAGATGGGGAAGGCTGTCCCTACAATAAGACTAAGCTGAATCCCTACTATGTAGCGGGCTGTCTGTTCCTAGCAAACAGACCCACCTTAGTCCTCCGCTAGTCTGAACAGAGACCTATAGCATTAAGGAAGGGTTCCCTAAGAGAACTAAGGACTGGGACAAAAATGGGACACCTCCTAAACAGAGAAGTAGTTGCAGAACACAAAAATACAAACTGACAAAAAGGTACTAAAGGTCCCAGAAGGACCAAGTGAGCTGCCAGATAGGCACAGAAGCACCTGGCTAGAGAAGCAGTCAAAAACTGAAGTCCAGCACAGCCAAAAGGGCGGAGCTGGAATATAATGGCAAATGGTCACATGACCGCAAAACACAGGAAGGAAAAGAAAACAAACAGGAGGGTTCTAACAGTATCCCCTCTTTATGAGGATCCTCCAGATCCTCCAGGCCCAGGCCTATCCGGAAACCTCCTGTGGAAAGCTTTGACAAGTCTAGAGGCAGAGACATCATCCGCCCTTACCCAGGAGTTATCCTCGGGACCGAAACCCTTCCATGCGACGAGATACTGCAATCTCCCTCTATGCCATCTCAAATTCAGGATACGAGAAATTTCATATTCGCCGTCTTCCACCACAGGAGGAACTGTGACAGTGGCATCCCTATCAGATACACTACCGTTCAAAAGTTTGGGGTCACCCAGACAATTTTGTGTTTTCCATGAAAACTCATACTTTTATTTATCAAATGAGTTGCAAAATAATTAGAAAATATAGTCCAGACATTGACAAGGTTAGAAATAATGATTTTTATTAGAAAGAATAATTTTCTCCTTCAAACTTTGCTTTCGTCAATGAATGCTCCCTTTGCAGCAATTACAGCATTGCAGACCTTTGGCATTCTGTTAATTTGCTGAGGTAATCTTGAGAAATTTTACCCCATGCTTCCTGAAACCCCTCCCACAAGTTGGATTGGCTTGATGGGCACTTTTTGCGTACCATATGGTCAAGCTGCTCCCACAACAGCTCAATGGGGTTGAGATCTGGTGACTGTGCTGGCCACTCCATTACATATAGAATACCAGCTGCCTGCTTCTTCCCTAAATAGTTCATGCATAATTTGGAGGTGTGCTTTGGGTCATTGTCCTGTTGTAGGATGAAATTAGCTCCAATCAAGCGCTGTCCACAGGGTATGGCATGGCGTTGCCAAATGGAGTGGTAGCCTTCCTTATTCAAAATCCCATTTACCTTGTATAAATCTCCCACTTTACCAGCACCAAAGCCACCCCAGACCATCACATTACCTCCACCCTGCTTGACAGATGGCATCAGGCACTCTTCCAGCATCTTTTCAGTTGTTCTGCGTCTCACAAATGTACTTCTGTGTGATCTAAACACCTCAAACTTGGATTTGTCTGTCCATAAAACTTATTTTGCAATCTTCCTCTGTCCAATGTCTGTGTCCTTTTGCCCATATTAATCTTTTCCTTTTATTAGCCAGTCTCAGATATGGCTTTTTCTTTGCCACTTTGCCCTGAAGGTCAGCATCCTGGAGTCGCCTCTTCACTGTAGACGATGACACTGGCATTTTGCGTGTACTATTTAATGAACCTGCCAGTTGAGGAGCTGTGAGGCGTCGATTTCTCAAACTAGAGACTCTAATGTACTTGTCTTGTTCCTCAGTTGTGCAGCGGGGCCCCCCCACTTCTTTTCTACTCTGGTTAGAGCCTGTTTGTGCTCTCCTCTGAAGGGAGTAGTACACATTGTTGTAGGAAATCTTCAGTTTCTTGGCAATTTCTCGCATGGAATAGCCTTCATTTCTAAGAACAAGAATAGACTCTCGAGTTTCACATGAAAGTTCTCTTTTTCTGGCCATTTTGAGAGTTTCATAGAACAAACAAATGTAATGCTCCAGATTCTCAACTAGCTCAAAGGAAGGTCAATTTTATAGCTTCTCAAATCAGCCAAACCGTTTTCAGCTGGGCTAACATACTTGTGCAAGGGTTTTCTAGGGTTTTCTAAACATCCATTAGCCTTCTTACACAGTTAGCAAACACAATGTACCATTAACACACTGGAGTGGTGGTGGTTGGAAATGGGCCTCTATACACCTATGTAGATATTGCAATAAAAACAAGACGTTTGCAGCTAGAATAGTCATTTACCACATTAACAATGTATAGAGTGTATTTCTGATTCATTTAATGTTAGCTTCATTGAAAAAAAATGTTCTTTTCTTTCAAAAATAATGAAATTTCTAATTGACCCCAAACTTTTGAACGGTAGTGTACATCAACCTTTTTCAACAAGGAAACATGAAACACAGGATTAATCTTCCAGGAAGTAGGGACATCCAACCTAACAGCAGACGGGTTAACCACCTGAAGCACCTTAAATGGCCCCACAAACTTAGGACCCAATTATTTAGAGGGAATCCTCATCCGCAGGTTCTTTGAGGACAACCAAACCATGTCACCCACAGTAAACAAAACCTCCTTACGTTTTCTGTCAAAATACTTTTTGGACTTCTTGTTAGCCTCTTGAAGGTTGCAACGTACATTAGTCCAAACTCTCTCCAAATCACCAGAAAAATTCTCCTCCTCCGGCACCGCCGACCCCAATTTGGAGAACAAACCAAAAGATGGATGTCTCCCAGTACAACAAAAAAAGGAGAACACCCAGCAGAGGAGGATGTATGGTTGTTAAGAGCAAATTCTGCGAGAGGCAGAAACTCAGACCACACCTCTTGATTGTCTGCCACAAAACAACGCAAAAACTCTTCAATATCCTGGTTCTTTCTTTCAGTCTGTCCATTAGACTCAGGATGATACCCAGACGAAAATGACAAATGGACTCCCAACCTGTCACAAAAAGCACGCCAAAAGCGAGCCACAAACTGAGGTCCTCTATCAGAAACAATATCCGTGGGAACGCCATGGAGCTTGACAATCTCCTTAACAAACGCCTTAGCGAGTGTCTTGGCGCAGGGCAACTTAATGAATGGAACCAAATGACACATCTTACTAAAACGGTCCACGACCACCCAGATGACAGTGAAACCTTCGGACACAGGAAGATCAGTAATAAAATCCATTGTGAGATGCATCCAAGGCGCACTAGGAAACTCCAGAGGGCAAAGCAACCCCGCAGCAGGGGTATGTGAAGCCTTTGACCTGGCACACACAGTACATTGACGCACCCACTTGATGACTTCCTTCTGCCATCCAGGCCACCAAAAACTGCGACTTATAAGTCTCTTAGTCTCAGAAATTCCTGGATGACCTGCCAACCGAGACTCATGACCAGGGGTGGATTAAGAGTAGCAAGGGCCCTGGGCAGTTTAGAAGTCGCGGGCCCCCCCCCCACACACACACACCTGATTTATCACGTGACATGTCACATGATCCCCTGTGATAGATCATGTGATAGTTCACGGGAAATTAATTTGGCACAATATTAATTGTGCTGCCCCATCAGAGCAGCACAATATAGGGGCAGATGCCCTGTTTCCAGCGATGTGTCACTTTTTCAGCTGCTTGTTGTCATTTTGAGAAAATCACCATTTTATCTGCTGCAGATCTAGCAGCTCTCTGAATGCTGCGCTCTGTATAGCCCCACCCACACCACTGATTGGCAGCTTTCTGCCCATGCTCAGTGTACACAGAAATCTACTGATCAGTGATGGGGGTGGGGTCCTACAGAACTTACTAGTCATCTAGTGATAATTACCTTCTGACAAATCAATGATTTTATCAAAACAACACGAAGCAGCCCAGTAAGTGACACATTACTGGAATCAGTGCCTCTAACCCTACATTATGCTGCTCTCAGATTAGGTGGCAAAAACCTGATGACAGATTCCCTTTAAAAGGAGCAGTAAACACAAAAAAAGTTTGCATTAAAAAAATACAAGCCATTTGTGAAATTAACTTTTTTTCATTGTTAACCACTTCGCACCAGAGCCTGTTTTTGCCTTCGTGACCGGGCCAATTTTTTCAATTCTGACCACTGTCACTTTATGAATTAATTACTCTGGAACGCTTCAACGTATTCCCCTGATTCTGAGATTGTTTTTTCGTGACATATTGTTCTTCATGACAGTTGTAAAATTTCTTTGCTATAACTTGCGTTTATTTGTGAAAAAATCGGAAATTTGGCGAAAATTTTGCAATTTTCAAACTTTGAATTTTCATGCCCTTAAATCAGAGAGATATGTCACACAAAATAGTTAATAAATAACATTTCCCACATGTCTACTTTACATCAGCACAATTTTGGAACCAAAATTTTTTTTGTTAGGGAGCTATAAGGGTTAAAAGTTGACCATCGATTTCTCATTTTTCCAACAAAATTTACAAAAACATTTTTTTAGGGACCACATCACATTTGAAGTCACTTTGAGGGGTCTTTATGACAGAAAATACCCAAAGTGACACCATTCTAAAAACTGCACCCCTCAAGGTGCTCAAAACCACATTCAAGAACTTTATTAACCCTTCAGGTGCTTCACAGGAATTTTTGGAATGTGGAAGAAAAAAATTAACATTTAACTTTTTTCACAAAAGTGTTACTTTTAGACCCAATTTTTTTTATTTTCACAGGGGTAACAGGAAAAAATGGACCCAAAATTTTTTTGTGCAATTTCTCTTGAGCGTGCTGATACCCCATATGTGAGGGAAAACCACTGTTTGGGCGCACTGCAGGGGTCGGAAGGGAAGGAGCGCCATTAGACTTTTTGAATGTAAAATTTGTCTGAATAATTAGCAGACGCCATATTGCGTTTGGAGAGCCCCTGATGTGCCTAAATAGTGGAAACCCCCCACAAGTGACACCATTTTGGAAACTATACCCCTTAGGGAACTTATCTAGATGTGTGGTGAGCACCTTGAACCCCAAGGTGCTTCATAGAAGTTTATAATATTGAGCTGTAAAAATAAAATGTTTACATTTTTCCCACAAAAACGTTTTTCATCCCTTAATTTTGTATTATCATAAGGGTAATTGGAAAAATTGCACCATGAAATTTGTTGTGCAATTTCTCCTGAACACGCTGATACCCCATATGTGGGGGAAAACCACTGCTTTGGTGTACGGCAGGGTTCGGAAGAGAAAGGAGCGCTATGTTGGCTGGGATAGGCAGCAGACACCATGTCACATTTGAAGAGTCGCTGACATGCCGAAACAGCAGAAACCCCCACAAGTGACCCCTTTTTGTAAACTACACCTCTCAAGAAATTCATCTAGGGAAGTAGTGAGTATTTTTTAATTTTTAAATTTATACCATTGGGCAGTGAAAAAAGCATAATTATATTTTTACCACAAAAAAATGTTTTACTCTCAGATTTTACATTTTCACACAGGGCAACGGGTAAAAATGGTGCCGAAATGTGTCACACAATTTCTTCTAAAAGTGTCAATACCCCATATGTGGCTGTATCGTACCGCTCAGCCATACGGCGAGATCTGGGGGGGAGGAGTGCTATTTGACAATTGGAGAACAAATTATTGTAGAATAGGCATTTGGATTTGGGAGCACAAAATTTTCTGAATTTCTTTTGGGGGGGCAAGGGCCATTTCGCTTTTCCAGAGCCTTTCTGCTACCAGTAACTTGGAAGTCCCTTATATTTTTAACAGATGATGGACCTGAGTGGGGATTAGCTTTTTTTGAGGACTGAGTTGAAGCTTTTATTGGGAACATTTTACGTAACATTTATCCGGCGCTCTAGGCTGAGCACTTACATCGGGGTTTCCATCTAAATTTCCAAGTGATGTAATTCAGATGAAACCCCTGCCGGATCCATTCACTGTAATGAGGCAGCAGAGTTACTCTGGACTCTGTCTGGCCTCTGTTTAGCGGTGTCCTTTTTTTCAGAAGTGCACAAAACTGTGGCCAACCGCACTTTTATGCACGCCTAAAACAAATGACACCGTGGGATCACAGGCCAGACGGCGTCCACAGTGGCCTATCCTATATCTGCCTCATTACAGGGAATCTTCCATCATGGGTTCCAGCTGAATCACGTATTTCAGAGATTTATACGGAAACTCTGGTGTAAGCGCTCAGCGCAGAGCACAGGATAAATGTGAGCAGAGCCTTACTGCGATCTTTGGGAGACATAATAAACAAATCAGTAGCAGGTGAAGAATTTGTTTTATTTATTTTTTACGCCGTTCCTAGTGTGATATAACTGATTAGATTACTTTATTCTTCAGGTCGGTGCGATTACAGAGATACCAGATTTATATCGGGTTTTTATGACTGACAGCTGTCACACACTAAAAGACGCTTTTTTTTGCAAAATCTAGTTTTTGCATCACCATATTTTGAGAGCTATAATTTTTCCATATTTCGGCCGACAGAGTCATGTGACAGCTTGTTTTTTGCGGGACAAGTTGACATTTTTATTGGTACCATTTTTATTGGTACGTGACATTTTTTGATCGCTTTCTATTCCGTTTTTTGGGAGGTAAAATTAACAAAAACAAACAATTCAGGAATGATTTTTTGAGGGTTTTTTTATGCCATTTTGCGTGTGGTAAAGTGATCAGGCAGCGTTATTCTTCGGATCAGTACGTTTACAGCGATACTACACTTACTGTATTTTTTTTTTATGTTTTGGCGCTTTTACACAATAAAACAATTTTATAGGAAAAAAAATTTTTTTGCATTGCTTTATTCTGAGCGCTATAACTTTTTTACTTTTTGGCTGATGGAGCTGTATGGCGGCTTTTTTTTTGCAGAACAAGATGAAGTTTTCAGCGGTACCATTTTTATTTCTATTTTGTTTTTTGATCGCATTTTTTTCCACTTTTTGTTTGGCAATATGATGAAAAAGCATATTTTTTTGCTCCGTTTTTTATTTATTTTTATTACGGTGTGCACAGAAGGAGTTAATTAGTGTGACACTTTTATAGCTCGGGTTGTTTTGGACGCGGCGATACCAAATATGTGTACTTTTTTTGGTTTTGTAAAAATATACGGATTTATTGGTTTAATATTTTATTTATTTATTTTGTGATTTTTTTTTAATAGTTTAAAAACTTTTTTTTTACATTTTTACTTAGTCCCTGTATGGGACATTAATTTTTATTTTTCTGATCACTGATCTCATGTAATGTAATAGACATATATTACATTAAATGAGATCTTCGCTGACTGTGTCACAGTCAGTCTCCTGCCTGGCTTCAGCTGCAGGCTGAGCCAGGCAGGACACCATATATGGCAGAGCTGGAGGCGGTCATGTGACCTCCAGCTGCCATAGCAACGCCAGGTCCTGGAAGGTATCAGGGGTCGTCGGAGAGGTAAGTAAGACGACCCCCTCTCCTCCTTCTATCTTCTATATGCCGCGATCACTATAGATCGCGGCATATAGAACATAGCAAAGGGTTAACATCACTGGGACCTGATCCAATCAGGTCCCGATGATGTTCCCTGTCAGAGCTAACGCTCTGCACCGGAATCGCAGCACTTGCAGGACCCTGGGGGGTCCTGAGCGCTGCGAGACCACCCACCGTTTTTAAACGTCGGCGCTGCACAGAGCCCAGCAAGCGCCGACGTTTATCTACAGTGGGCGGTCGGGAACCGGTTAATTCACATTTGACTGTATCTTCAACACTTTTGTCAGCAGGTCTTATTACAGACTCTGAATAGGGCAGCTCTCTCCCTCTCCCTCAGCAGAAAGTCACAGCATGGTTAAAAAACGGGATCTTTTATGATTTTCTCATAATAAATAAAAAAGGACATGCAAGTCCTCCAAACTATTTTCCGTTTCTCTATAGGGGAGGTCCTAAATCTTTCTTGTTCTTTAGTTGATCACATGTCAAAAAAGGCAAAGCATTTACTATGAACTCGCCTAAAAAAATATACACTTGGAGAGTAATATCATCATCTGCATGTAAATATTCCTGGACTCTAAGGGCTCGCTCACACTGTCGTATAACACGGCCGAATGCTATGTGATGTTTTATCGGATAGGATTCGGCCCTATGTTATACTATGGGACAGTGCAGATCTGCGATTATTGGCATGAGAAAATAATCTCATTCGATATTCGGACCATGTGCACCCATACAAGTCTATGGGTGCACGTAAAACATTGGACTGCACTCGGATGTCATCCAAGTGCAGTCCGATGAACACTCACAGAGACTATGGAGAAGATGGAGAAATTAAGTTCTCCATCTTCTCCATATCTGTGCTGCGAGAGAATCAGATCACACTCAGTTGAAACTCTCACAGAGTTTGAGCCGAGTGTCATTAGCATAATTGGCCCTATTCTCTTGCATGAGAGAATATATGGCTTAGTGAGTGGACCCTAAAACTGAATAGTAGTGACGGACAGGCACCTCACAAGCGGCATCCATGTAGCTCTCAGATGTCATGTAGGTAGGGCTTCATTCCATGGGGTAGGGCTTAATTTCAAGGTATGTAAAAAAATGGACTTCAAATAAAAATTAAATGAACACAAAAAGCACTAATTGAATTATTTTTTTCGTATTTATGTTTGCAGCCCCTTTAAAAACCCTTTGAGGACCAAGGCACATATATGTCCCATAGTTTTAAACTGGAAAAAAATTTGATTGAATAAAATTTAAGGTCCTCCAAGGTTTAAGTAGGTCATAAATTCATATGAATACTTGCTCATACAATTGCACATGCCAAAAGATGAAGAAGAACAGAATCAAAAATATGACATTAAGTGGAGCACTTACAGGTATTCAAGGTGAAAGAGACCAGCAAAGGCATCGTCTCGAATGACAGTAAATGAGTTAGAATTCAGCAAGCTGAAAATGAAGACAGCAGGTTAGAAGCGAACCAGACTTTATGGTGCTCAGAATTAGTCAAGCAGAATTTATTGACTGCTCTTGCAAAGCACCGAGACTCCCGCTGTGTATAGATGGCTACGTGCGGCCTCCCACTGTGTATAGATGGCTACGTGCGGCCTCCCGCTGTGTATAGATGGCACCGTATAGATGGCTACGTGCGGCCTCCTGCTGAGTATATGTGTATAGATGGCTACGTGTGGCCTCCTGCTGAGTATAGATACCGCACGGCACCCCCCCCAGAGACAGCAGGAGGCCGCATGGTCCCATCTATACTCAGCAGGAGGCCGCACGGCGCCATCTATACACAGCAGGGGGCCGCACGGCGCCATCTATACACAGCAGGGGGCCGCACGGCGCCATCTATACACAGCAGGGGGCCGCACGGCGCCATCTATACACAGCAGGGGGCCGCACTGCGCCATCTATACAAGGCAGGGGGCCGCACGTCGTCCCCCCAAGAGACAGCAGGAGGCCGCACGGCACCAACTATACTCAGCAGGGGGCCGCACGGCGCCCTCTATACACAGCAGAGGGCCGCACAGCGCCATCTATACACAGCAGGGGGCCGCACGGCGCCCCCCCCAGAGACAGCAGGAGGCCGCACGGTGCCAACTATAGTCAGCAGGAGGCCACATGTATGCAGTCACGCACACACACAAACATATACAGACATATACATACATGCATAAACACATTTGAAACACAAAAATACATATAAACAGACATCACACAATGATATCTGCGCACGCACGCACACACTTTCTGCCGAACTACAGTTGGACCAACAGAACAAGATGCCACACCCAACAGCATGGGTTCCTCAGTTAACTCAAACCTAGGTGCCCTTGACCCCAGGCCCCCTGGAAATTGGAGTGTCTCCTTATGTCTCTGGCAAAGACGGCGGTTAACACACAAACGCCTCTTCAAAAAACCAACACCTCAGACTCCAGAACTAGGCAGCATAAATCTAACACTGGGAATTCCAGAATGCCAGAGGCGAGCATATATAGGAGAGGGGAGAGGCCAACACTGAACAGCTGGAAAGCTCTAGCAGCTCTCAACTGAACAGATTAACCTTTGCACTGCTAGCAGAAACCTTCACGGTTTAATATGATAGTGAAGTGCTTCTAATCAGTGCAGGAGCTCAGACGCCGCAGACTTCTGGCCCCTCTAGTTACGGTAAACCCGTGGTACCTGGATTCCAGCGATGTGTCACTTACTGAGCTGCTTGATGCAGTGTTGATAAAATCCCTTTATTAGCTGCAGATATTCTGCCTATGCACAGGGCACACAGAAAGCTGTCAATCAGTGGTGCGGGTGGGGTTATATATAGAGCTCATGAATGTGGAGGACTACATGGTAGCAGGTTTACTAGTCCTTGAGTGATAAAACTAAAACAAGCAGCCAGTTATTGAGACATGGCTGGAATCAGAGTCTCTGTCTCTATATAATCAGAATCTAATAAGAGTATAGATGCAAGTGTACAATAAATCTGGAACAATAAAGAAGTAACAGTATATCATAAATTATATCTACCTTACAGGTAGCATATGCATTATAATTATATACAACGTCACTAAGAAAAAGTACCTCATTTGCGTCGACCACCAATAATACACCTTGGCATGCAGAAAGGGACCTTGAAACTTCATAGCTAAAATCAACATGACCCTACAAAAGTACAAAAACTTTAAAAGGGAAAACATGTTGGACAAATATGGATTGATGGATACAAGGCGCATTCTTAAATAACCATATTTAAATGTGAGGGGAGTCATTTCGTATGTAGATGGACAAAGAATGCTGAGCGTGTGAAACATGTTGCTATGTTGCATAAGTTTTTCACTTGAACCTTGTGGATTAATGGACTTTTAAAGATGAAATAATGAAGATGGATTTTATGGAGCTGGAGTTCCTTTTCTTTTTCCTGTGATTTACACACGTGAGGCCACACGATCTCCGGGCTTCAGCACGCCGAGAGCCGCTGTGGGTGAGCTGGGTTTTTTTTTTCTATAGCATTCTTAAATAGGCTGTGCCAAGATCCCAACTTTATGGCTATTCTGTACGGGTGTGACAACCGGGACCTCCAATGATCAGAAGAACTGATGTCTCACATCCCCTTTTTTAATGGAGTGGTGCCATTGTCTACGGGACAGATGGAGATAGCTGAGCTGTGAATTCGGCCATCTTCGGCAGCCCATTAGCCTTTGAGTGGAGCAGCAGTGCACACGCTCATCTGCCAATCCATGGGCGTAATATGGCTCGTGCACCTGATTTCCTGTGATTGGGAGTCCCAGAGATGGGTCCCCCAGCAATTAGCAAGCAATCTGTTCTGTGGATAAGTGATAAGTTGTAATCTGAGAGCAAACTCTTTCAATGTTAAAATATTGGATAGCTCTTATGGGCGTCTATAAAAAAACAAAAAAAATAAAAAAAAAACAGTGTTATATCTACAGCAGGGGTCTCAAACACGCGGCCCGAGGGCCGCATGCAGCCCCTGAGGCTGCTTAGTGCGGCCCCCAGGCACCGGAGCCCCCGTAATGATTGCGGCCTGGTCCTGAGGGCCGCTTAAGTCAGTGATTCTTTTCAGTTGAATGTTCTACAAGTTAGGGACCAGCATGGACACTTACTACAAGATGAGCACCAGGATGGGCACATTACTACAAGATGAGGACCAAGATGGGCACATTACTACAAGATGAGGACCAGGATGGGCACATTACTACAAGATGAGGACCAGGATGGGCACATTACTACAAGATGAGGACCAAGATGGGCACATTACTACAAGATGAGGACCAGCATGGGCACATTACTACAAGATGAGGACCAGCATGGGCACATTACTACAAGATGAGGACCAGCATGGGCACATTACTACAAGATGAGGACCAGCATGGGCACATTACTACAAGATGAGGACCAGCATGGGCACATTACTACAAGATGAGGACCAGCATGGGCACATTACTACAAGATGAGGACCAGGATGGGCACATTGCTACAAGATGAGGACCAGGATGGGCACATTGCTACAAGATGAGGACCAGGATGGGGGACATTACTACAAGATGAGGACCAGCATGGGCACATTACTACAAGATGAGGACCAGCATGGGCACATTACTACAAGATGAGGACCAGCATGGGCACATTACTACAAGATGAGGACCAGCATGGGCACATTACTACAAGATGAGGACCAGGATGGGCACATTGCTACAAGATGAGGACCAGGATGGGCACATTGCTACAAGATGAGGACCAGGATGGGGGACATTACTACAAGATGAGGACCAGGATGGGGGACATTACTACAAGATGAGGACCAGGATGGGGGACATTACTACAAGATGAGGACCAGGATGGGGGACATTACTACAAAATGAGGACCAGGATGGGGGACATTACTACAAAATGAGGACCAGGATGGGCACATTACTACAAGATGAGGACCAGGATGGGCACATTACTACAAGATGAGGACCAGGATGGGCACATTACTACAAGATGAGGACCAGGATGGGCATATTACTACAAGATGAGGACCAAGATGGGCACATTACTACAAGATGAGGACCAGGATGGGCACATTACTACAAGATGAGGACCAGGATGGGCACATTACTACAAGATGAGGACCAGGATGGGCACATTACTACAAGATGAGGACCAGCATGGGCACATTACTACAAGATGAGGACCAGCATGGGCACATTACTACAAGATGAGGACCAGCATGGGCACATTACTACAAGATGAGGACCAGGATGGGCACATTACTACAAGATGAGGACCAGGATGGGCACATTGCTACAAAATGAGGACCAGGATGGGGGACATTACTACAAAATGAGGACCAGGATGGGGGACATTACTACAAAATGAGGACCAGGATGGGCACATTACTACAAGATGAGGACCAAGACTGGGGACATTACTATAAGAAATTGGTTAGAATTACTATATGGTGCTAATTGTGAGAAAAAAAAAAATCACTGTATGTGGCCAATTAGGGGGCACAAAAAGTAAATACAAATTGTAAAAACTATAAAACTGTACCATAGGCCATAAAATGAATGCCATTTAAAAGAATAAAATAAAAAAAAAAAAAACAATGGTCAAAAAATAATCAAAAGGTGTATAGAAAAAACAATATGGTATCATTAAAAATGTCATATCATCCTGCAAAGAATGCGGCCCTTCAAATTCACATTTTTTCTATGTGTGGCCCATATAGTTAGCCGAGTTTGAGACCCCTGATCTACAGGGTGGGCTATTTATAGGATACACCTAAATTAAATGGGAATGGTTGGTGATATCAACCTGAAACAACGGATACTGGAAGCCTGTGCTAGCATTTCTTCTGCGATGTTGCTATCAGTGTGTCAAGAGTGGGAGAAGAGGGCTGCATTGACAATCCAACACAATGGGCAGCACTTTGAACACATTTTATAAGTGGTCATAAACTTGTAGAAAACTCATGAAAGAATAAAGTTACCTTAAAACCAAGCACACCATTGTTTTTCTTATGAAATTCTCAATAAGTTTGATGTGTCACATGACCCTCTTCCCATTGAACAAAATAAAGTTGGATCCAAAATGGCTGACTTCAAAATGGCCACCATGGTCACCACCCATCTGGAAAAGTTTTCCCCCTCCCATATACTAATGTGCCACAAACAGGAAGATGATATCACCAACCATTCCCATTTAATTTAGGTGTATCCATATAAATGACCCACCCTGTAAATTAATTATTATTATTATTATTATTATTAGAGCAGCTGCTGCATTTTGTATAACTCATTCAGTATCTGAACATCCGCAACAAGACCACAGAGAAACAAATCAAGAAGAAACGTCACACTCACCGGAGTGTGGATCAGGTTCAGGAGATACTTCTTTCCCTGGTAAGTGTAAAGCAGAGACGCAGTCTGGGCCTTCACCGTAATCCCGGCTCCCTCTCCACCTGCAGCTTGGCCAGAACTTGCTTATTGGAGGCGGCTTTTGGAATACACCCTGAGGGAAGGAGCGAGACACCAGAATCCACACTGTTAGCTCGTGGTGGCAGTGTCCCCCTCCATAATAGTCTGTCAATGGTAGCTTGTTTCTGTGTTTTATATATGTATTTTAGGTGTGTAAACCCTCTTCATGTGTACAGCAGCCTGGAATGAACGCTGCTTAAAAAAATAAACAATAGAGTAAGGCCTCATTCAGACCACAGTGATTTCTCTTGTAGGTAAAAAAAAAAAAAAAAGACCGATTTTCATCAGCTTTGTTTTGCATCCGAGAAGTTCTAAACTTTGATTTGGATCAAAATCCGACAGGTCAACGTGTTTCGGTGAAAAATACGCGGCCCGCAGAAATATGTGAACAGCCCTAGACTATAATAGATATGAGCTCTGTGAAAAACAAGGATAGAGCTCGTACGAGATCCAACATTTCATTCTATAAATCTACATAAATAAGTAATGTGCCAAATTGCTTTTTTTTTGTTTATGTTCTGCGTGTACGGAGGGAAAGTTCCCAGTGCTAGTGTCTATGGTGCTCCATTAGGCTAGGGCTACCTTGTGACTAAGTGTGGCGCTACTGATTGAGCAATAGCTCCAGTTCAAAGCAACACACTAATTTTAAAAGGAAATCTTCTAAACCTCAGATGTGGGCATGCAGGCCTTTGAAATGTAAATCTAAACCAATGGACACTTTTATATCTTCTATCTGTTGCTGCACTTCTAAGTAAATAGCATTTTGGTTCACATGCAAATAAGGAGTTAAGTCTCTGTCTCCTGAGATTATCTCCCACATCAAGCATCAGTCTCTTTAGGCTACGTTCCCATTGCTTTTGGGGAGTTTTCGATGTTGCAGATTTTCTACAGCATTCCTGCACCTATTAAGTAAAATAGGTTACTTGTTTTTTTTTTTGCTTTAAATCTGTAACATCAAAAACTCACGAAAGCTCATGGTGGGAACTTAGCCTCAGGTGTCAATGATAGCTCACAGTTTTTTGGAACGTCAGGCACCAGGCAAGGAAAATCAGACAGTGAGCTATCAATCAAGATAAAGAGGCTGGTGCTGGGCAGGGAAGCAACCTTGGAAGGCTGAGGCTCGGTAAGTGCTCCGTTACACCCAGAGCACTCAAATGCAGCAACAGATAAAAGATATAGAGGTGTCTATGGATTTAGCTTTCCAAATCCTGCATGGTCATGAATGGGAATAGGAGGGAGGGGTATATTAATTAATCATTAGCGCTACAAAAATTTTCACTTCAAGCATCAGTAAAACAGAGGCCAAAAACGAATCCTTAGAGGCATCTGGTAACTATTAGTGATGATCGAGAGTGTTCTATCAACCCCTTCGGCGAGCACGTTCGGGTGCTCGCTGAATATTTTGGCATGCTCGAAATTTCTTTTAAGGTCGACGTGCCTGCAAGTGCCACGGCTGTTAGACAGCGTGCTCGCCGAAGAGGTTAATAGAACACGCTCGATCATCACTAGTCAATATACATTAGTATACCATAAAAAACAACAACATATTACATAGTGAATAACACAGACAGTGAAAGTAAAAAATAGTTTTCCAGCACACGATGTAGAAAAATTAGAAAAAGCCTTTATTTAATCCATCGTTAAAAAATACAATTCCAACAGAGATAAAAGCATGTGTAAGCTTCCGCGTTTCGGATCATATTTGACCCTTAGTCATAGCATAAAGTACTGAATAAATGTTGCACTTTTCAAGGAAAACAGTCAAGGGAGCTGCCAAGGGTAACACCCACCAAAATCAGCTGTGATATTAGCTCACTAATTCAAGGCTAGCAGTGATCTAAACACTAGTATAACCCTATACTACATCCATCCTCTACAAACATATTACAATGTGAACTGTCACTTAGTAATGCACTAATTATTTGATCACTTTTTACCCAAGTTTTTTATATATATGAATTCATTGAATAAACAATTGATGCACTATTTAAATATATATGTAACAATAAGAGCTTCTAAAGATATGATTACCTATTTTCTAAAAATTATTGTTCTAACATTTGATTTCAAGGGCATACTTTTCCCCCAAAAAAATAAAATAATATCTCTATTTTAAAACCATATGAGAATGGCTGGAAATTATTACAAAACGTAATTAGCATGCTTTGTTTTGTATACTATTGATTATAGAGTCCCCTAGATTGATCACAAAAATAAAAAAAATAAAAAATGTATTTAATAAATTCCTCAATTTGTTCCAACTTTTTTAATATAGATACATCAATTCATGTCTTAGATTTAGTCCTGCTGGGTATCTGGTATTTAGTTTTAGAATCCATCGAGCTTCAGTCATCTGGAGTAATTTAACCCTATCTCCACCTCGCCGGGAAGCAGAAACAAATTCCAAAGCACTTACTCGCAGGCTACTTAAATCCCCCTTGTGTTCATACAAAAAATGTTTGGAAGCCTCCGAAAGACTGCGGGTAGTGACATTGTTAATGTCATAAATGTGCTCCGACAGTCTTTTTCTTACACTGCGGCTTGTAGATCCCACATATTGTTTTCCGCATATCGTGCAAAAAATGATATAAACCCAGTGGTCAGTAGCACAGTTCATGAAAGTCTTAAGATTAAATACTTGACCCTCATTACTTATGACAGACTTGTTATTATTTATCATGAATTTGCATAAACCACATGACTTCTGCCCGCATCTAAATGAGCCCTTTTACTTTCACTGAGGATTTTTCTCCCAGATGGGGATGGACTAATTCCAAGCACCGAGATCATGGAAAGGAGGACTGGCAGGCTGGGCCAGGTGAGCTGAAGATCTTTTTCTTACTTGCTGAATAACACAGACACTACTCAATACAGCAGGGTTGAGAGGTATTTTGTGGGACAAAATTACAGCATTTTTGAAAGACACCATTCACTTTACTGTGCAAGATATAGAAAACAAGGGCAATGAATTCTAAATAAAGTGAAATGGTGCAGAAGAAAAAAACAAAAACATTTTACTGCTTTTAAAAAATTCTAAACTTTGCAAACAAATTGTTTGGCTTGTGTTTCAATTTTCTAAGACCCGTTTTTAATACTTACCATTTTGGGGAACAACTTTTTGATTGCTCCATCAAATGAATAGTCGTTACTTACCGGTAACGACGATTTTTCAGAGACCATGACAGCACCACGAGAGAGGGGATCCGCCCACCAAGGAGAGGAAACCTACAGGCTTAAAAGGGCGCCACCTCTCTCCCGCCTCAGTTTGGATTACAGAGCATTGAGAGGACCGCCAGGTTAATGAACACAGCAAACCATCACAAAATTGCCATACCACACGACACCTATTGAGTGTGAGATTATAATTAATAAAAGGGGAGTGCTCCCACAAACGTGAAGGGAGGGAATGTAAGGGTGCTGTCATGGTCTCCGAAAAATCCCATTACCGGTAAGTAACTTACGATTTTATCGGTCGACCATGGCAGCACCGCGAGAGAATTACAGAGATGAAGTAATCTATTGAAGGACCACAGCCTGGAACACTTCTCCTAGAGGTGAGGTCAGCCGATATACCCATAGCTAACATATATAGTGTCTATGGAATGTAGAGGGACAGGACCAGGTAGCAGCCCTACATATGTCTTCTGTTGAGACACCTGTCTTCTCAGCCCAGGAGGTCACCACAGCCCGGGTGGAATGAGCCTTCAGCCCTTCTGGCACTTCCTCGTCGCTAGATGTATATGCTAGAGAAATGGCCTCCCTATTCCATCTAGCTATGGTGGACTTCGTGACTTAAGACTGTTTCCTAGCCCCTTGGTAGGATATAAACTACGAGTTATCTTTTCTAAAGCTTTTGGTAACTGAAAGGTACCTAACCACACATCTCCTCACTTCTAAAGTATGCAACTCCACCTCTTTCTGGTTACTAGGATTTGGACAAAAGGAGGGTAGGAGGACTTCCTGAAGTCTGTGGAAACGAGTGGCTACCTTAGGGCGAGAGAGTGATTTTTAGACCAGATCCTGCCTATCATCCAGAATTTGAGTAAACGGCGGGGCCATAGACAGGGCCTGGATGTCACTAATTCTCCTGGCCGAGGTTAAAGCTATTAACAAAGTGGTCTTAAGGGAGAGGGATTTAAGGGTTGCTGACTATTGGCTCAAAGGTCGAGCTAGTCAAGGCCTTTAGAACCAAATTTAAATCCCAGGGAACCAAGCTGCTTTCAATAGATCTAGATCTAAAAGCTGCCTTAATGAACAGACAAACCCAGTAGTTACCCGCTAGATCACAGCTATATAGGGCACCCAAGGCAGAAACCTGAACTTTAAGGGTGCTGGTGGATAACCCTAGTTCATGACCTTTTTGTCAAAACTCCAAGATGTTTCCTATTGGCGCCCCCCCATCAACCCCAGAACCAGAGAAAGACAAAAACTTTCTCCAAGTTCTGGCATAAATATGGGTTGCAACAGGTTTTCTGCTGTGCATCAGGATGGTTTCTAGACCTTGGGAAAAACCTTTCCGATTTAGCAGTGTCCTTTCAAGTTCCACACCGTCAAGTGGAGGCCAGTTGCTTGAGGATGGAATATCGGACCCTGGAGAAAGATACGGAATCTCTGGAAGAACCCAAGGATCGGAGATGGACATGCTCCTCAGGCATGAGAACCAGGGCCTCCTGGGCCAAAAGGGTGCGATCAGCAGAACCCTGGCCTTGTCCTCCCTGATCTTTCTTATGACCATGAGAAGAAGAGCCAACCAGGGTGGGGGAGGCATACGCCAGGCTGAAATCCCAATGTATCAGGAGAGCGTCCACAGCTAGGGGATTTAGGGAACACAAGATCTTTGTCTTCCGATTTAGTTTTGTGGCAAGCAGATCTACCTGACAGGAGGCTATTTGGGTAAAAATTCCTTGATTTAGTTCCCATTCCCCTTGCATCAGAGGATAGCAGCTTAGGAAATCTGCTCTGGTGTTTTCTTTTCCCCTTATATGGAGGGCCATCAGGGAAAGGAGGTGACTTTCTGTAATCTGGAAGAGATGATCTGTCCCTTTCATCAGCTATCTTGACCATGTACCCCCCTGGTGGTTCACATATGCTACCGCAACTAGGTTATCCAAGAGGATCTTTACATTCTGGCCCTGAAGGAAAGGTAAGAAATTATTCACCGCATTGTCTACCGCCAGAAGTTCTTTTGCATTGGAGGAGAGACCCTTTTCGATATCTGACCAGGTCCCCTGGGCTACCATGTCTCCCAGATGGGCTCCCCACCCTCTGGGACTCGCATCTGCGGTAATTGTTCTAGTGACCATAAGTACACAAGGAACCCCTCGAGATAGGTTAGGCTCATCCTGCCACCACTATAAAGATTTTACTGACCGGGGTGATAAGGACATCTTCCCTTCCAAGTGCCCCTTAAGAGAAACTTCATTATGTAGCAGATCCCACTGTAGAACCCTGGAATGGTATTGTGCTCACAGAACCCCTGGGAAGCACGATGTCAGGGTACCCAACAGGTACAATGCACCTCTAAGGGACCTGACAGAATTTGCTATGGCTTTCTTCACCTGGCCCCTCATTTATTGCATTTTAGCTTCCGGTAGGTAGCAGTCTTGAGATTCATAATCCCCAAAAAGTGCTGAACTGTCGAGTAATCTGGATCGTGTGCTCGCGATTCAGGACGAAATCCGTGACACAGTGACGGCAGGATGAGATATTGCGTGATCGCCCCGGTGTCGTCTGAGGAATCCCTGACACTGCGCATTAAAAAGAATATTGCACAGTGACAAGATCCTGCTGAGCAACTGAGAGTTGGAATTGACAACCGACACATGCACAGAGTAGCAAGGACTAGCCCAGCCCCTGAAACAGGCATCACTGATGACGCTTCATTCAGGGTGCGGAAAGAGGCAGCAGCAGTGACCGCAGCCTCTGCTCCCTGATCGCGTCCGTCTTCATAGCCCAGGATGCACTGGGGATTTTCAAACTAAATCTTATCAAACAGGATGTTAGTAAAAAAAACAAATATATACACACACATACAAACACACCCCAGTTAGATAAATTCAGATTAACTTTTAATTAAAGTATATTAGAAAAGCAATTAGATTATTAAATTAAATAGAGATTTAGAATTAAATCAGTGTTGGTTTCAGACAACCCCTTTAAATTGTTAATTGAAATAAAAACAGTTCCCCGTTGTATTAATAAGGCAGTGATTCCAACTGTATTACCACTGGGAGACCCCCAACTCACACTCCTATTTCCCGAGTGCCTTCCATGCCAAGCTTGGTTATGGAGGCTTTGGATTACAATCCATACTGTTCAGCACAGATCATGCTTCTTACAGTGGTGGCCAAAAGTATTGGCACCCCAGCAATTCTGTCAGATAATACTCAGTTTCTTCCTGAAAATGATTGCAATCACAAATTCTTTGGCATTATTATCTTCATTTAATTTGCTTGCAAGGAAAACACACAAAAGAGAATGAAGCAAAAATCAAATCATTGATCATTTCACACAAAACTCCAAAAATAGGCCAGACAAAAGTATTGGCACCCTCAGCCTAATACTTGGTTGCACAACCTTTAGCCAAAATAACTGCGAACAACCGCTTCCGGTAACCATCAATGAGATTCTTACAATGCTCTGCTGGAATTGTAGACCATTCTTCTTTGGCAAACTGCTCCAGGTCCCTGATATTTGAAGGGTGCCTTCTCCAAACTGCCATTTTGAGATCTCTCCACAGGTGTTCTATGGGATTCAGGTCTGGACTCATTGCTGGCCACCTTAGAAGTCTCCAGTGCTTTCTCTCAAACCATTTTATACTGCTTTTGGAAGTGTGTTTTGGGTCATTGTCCTGTTGGTAGACCCATGACATCTGAGGGAGACCCAGCTTTCTCACACTGGGCCCTACATTATGCTGCAAAATTTGTTGGTAGTCTTCAGACTTCATAATGCCATGCACACTGTCAAGCAGTCCAGTGTCAGAGGCAGCAAAGCAACCCCAAAACATCAGGGAACCTCCACCATGTTTGACTGTAGGGACCGTGGTCTTTTCTTTGAATGCCTCTTTTTTTTTCCTGTACACTCTATGTTGATGCTTTTTGCCAAAAAGCTCTACTTTTGTCTCATCTGACCAGAGAACATTCTTTCAAAACGTTTTAGGCTTTCTCAGGTGAGTTTTGGCAAACTCCAGCCTGGCTTTTTTATGTCTCGGGGTAAGAAGTGGGGTTTTCCTGGGTATCCTACCATACAGTCCCTTTTCATTCAGACGCCGACGGATAGTACGGGTTGACACTGTTGTACCCTCGGACTGCAGGGCAGCTTGAACTTGTTTGGATGTTAGTCGAGGTTCTTTATCCACCATCAGCACAATCTTGTGTTGAAATCTCTCGTCAATTTTTCTTTTCCGTCCACATCTAGGGAGGTTAGCCACAGTGCCATGGGCTTTAAACTTCTTGATGACACTGCGCACGGAAGACACAGGAACATTCAGGTTTTTGGAGATGGACTTGTAGCCTCGAGATTGCTCATGCTTCCTCACAATTTGGTTTCTCAAGTCCTCAGACAGTTCTTTGGTCTTCTTTCTTTTCTCCATGCTCAATGTGGTACACACAAGGACACAGGACAGAGGTTGAGTCAACTTTAATCCATGTTAACTGGCTGCAAGTGTGATTTAGTTATTGACAACACCTGTTAGGTGCCACAGGTAAGTTACAGGTGCTGTTAATTACACGAATTAGAGAAGCATCACATGATTTTTCAAACAGTGCCAATACTTTTGTCCACACCCTTTTTTAGGTTTGGTGTGGAATTGTATCCAATTTGGTTTTAGGACAATTCTTTTTGTCTTTTTTCATTGAAGACAAATTAAATGCCGTCTAATGCTGCACATAACACATCTGCATCTCTGGCTGCTATGGGCATAAAAGGGGGCAAACTTATGGTGTGGCACCCATGCTCCCCTGACCTCAACTCCATTGAGAACCTCTGGAGCATCATCAAAAGTAGTGTCTATGATGGCGGGAGGCAGTTCACATCTAAGCAACAGCTCTGAGAGGGTATTCTGTCCTCATGCAAAACAATTGAAGCAGAAACCATCCAAAACCTGACAAATTCAATGGACGAGAGAGTTCAGAAGCTCCTTTCGAACAAGCGGTCCTATGTGCAAATGTAACATCACCTAGAATAAAGTTTTGAGTTGAAAACTGTTTGATTTCAGTTTGTAATAACCTGCTAATGCTTATAATTTCAAAAATGACAATTTTTTTGTTCTTTATTAAAATGAAAAGGTTGAAAACTCTGCTGTGCATAATAATTTGGAACATGCAGTTTGAGTTTTTTATTTTTTTAAAAATATACTGTTATCATAGGCAGTTTGTACAAAAACCTTTCAATTGTACTCTAATAGTTATTTGACTGGAAAATTACAATGACTGCAATTCATATAGGTAATTTGGGAAAATCTGAGAAAATATTATTTGCATAATAATTTGGAACACAGTGTATGTCTTCACCCATCCCCCAGAACACAGCCCTGTATTACAGCGTCCTTCAGGCTTTGTCCAATTATTTTCTCCAAATTAGTTTGCCGATCAGTGGCAAGAGGCTGTTGAGCTACTCAATCTCCTTGTTCCTTTGGAAAATTGGCACACTCTTGCATATAACAGTAGAGAGCGGCCAAATCTTACGGAGACACTGGTAGATCGCAACGCAACATGAAGAAAGCAGATGTTCATCAGTGAACTTGGAACATAACAGCTCCCTTCAGCTGCTCGTAAAACTCGGCCCTTTAATCTGGGCCCATTAACTCCCTACACTATGTGTGCTGGAGCCTGCTTCTTCGGGTCCTACATCACCATCACTTCGGGGACATATAGATCCCATCCACGACCTGTCCGGCAGCAATCTTACAGTGTGCTGCACTGAGTTAGACCAGAATTGAACCAGAAGATAACTGAAGGTAACTGCACAGCCATAGTAAAAAATGTTTCTCTTGGTTTTCACTCTCACCACTATAGTCCTACACGTTCTACTAACCCTTCTCATCCATACACCTAGTAATGAAGTGGTCATCTCTCCCTCCATCTCACCTCCTCAGATTTGTTCCTCAACATACAATCCTCTGTCTCCAAACACAGACAGCCACCTCACGCTCTCCTGCTCCCACTAATATCACTTTCTCTGCTCCTCCTCACTGCTGGCGATATCTCTCCAAATCATGGCCCTCCTCACCACATCCCCACAGTCACTTCTACCTCTCATCCACAATCTATCAAATTTCCGCAACCTTTCTAACCCTATACCTATTGCCCATCCCCCGCTTCACCAATCCCACTAACAGGAGCTCTATGGAACGCTGGCTCTGTCTGCAACAAACTTTCCTACATCCATGACCTTTTCATTACTAACAAACTTTCCTTCCTTGGCATCAATGGTATCTGACTCACCCCCTCTGACATGGCCTCTTCAGCTGCACTTTCATACGTTGGATTCCACCTTTCCCACACCCCTCGCCCCATCGGCAAGCATGGCAAAGGAGTTGGTTTTCTCCTGTCAGATAACTCTACTCTGCTGCCCGACTAATCCACCTGTCCCCCCGCTATTCCCTGGCCTCTCCCCTCTGTCAATCCCTTCACTGGCTCCCCATTATCCAGAGACTCCAGTTAAAAACGCTAACCTTGGAATACAAAGCCATCCACAACCTGTCTCCTCCATATAACTGTGACCTAGTGTCCCTGTACTTACCTGCACGCAACCTCCGATCCTCACAAGATCTTCTCTACTTACCTCTTATCTTCTTTTCCCACAATCGCACACAAGATTTCTCCCGTGCATCCCCCCTACTCTAGAACTCTCTACCCCAACATATTAGACTGTCGCCTACCGTGGAAACCTTCAAAAGGAAGCTGAAGACCAACCTCTTCCGACAAGCCTATAACCTGCAGTAACCACTGCTCCACCATACTGCTGCACGACCAGCTCTACCCTCACCTACTGTATCCTCACCCATTCATTGTAGAATGTAAGCCCTCACGGGCAGGGTCCTCGCTCCTTCTGTACCAGTCGGTGATTCGTTTTTGTTTAAGATTATTGTACTTGTTTTTTGCTATGTATATCCCTTTTCACATGTAAAGCTCTATGTAATAAATGGCACCATAATAAATAACTTAATAGGGGGGAGGTTAATTTGCTGTTTAGACTTCAGGACTCCGAAGAAAGTCCAGCAAGTCCCTGTATCACCTCCTACATAGATTCAGCTATGGAATTGGTTCAACACCAGTGCAGAGCTTGCTCAAGAATGGCAGCAGGCAGGCGTCAGTGCTGTTAGGGGCATATGGAAGAATGAATGTCCGGAGAAGAAAAGCTGAGCGCTACTTTGAGTCCTGTGTTATGCCAACAGTAAAGCACCCCGAGACGAGTCATGTGTGGAGTTATCCATCATCAAAAGGGAGTGGGTTCACTCACAATTTTGCCTAAGAACACAGCAGGAGCATTTTGGTGATTAACAATGCATTTACCAGCATGACGGAGAATATGTCACAAGACAAAAGTGACAACTAAGTGTCTGGGTAACATTGACATTTTGGGTTCATGGCCAGTAAACTCTCCAGATCTCAATTTGATTGTGGTCAATCCTCAAAAAGCAGGTGGACAATCAGAAATGTATGTAGTCAGCTCCAAGCACTGATTAGACAAAAATTGTCCGTCGTCAGTCAGGATTTGGCCCAGCAGCCGATATCCAGCTGCCAGGGCGAAGGGAACAAGTCTTGAAAAATAAGGGTCAACACTGTGAATATTGAATCTTTCCATAAACTTGATGTATTTGTCAATAAAAGTGTAAAACTTATAAAATGCAGATAATTGTACTACAGTAACCACAGAAACATCTGACTAAAAGATCTAAAAACACTGAAGTGAACACCACAATTGTGTATCAGTCACAAGACTTTTGGCCACGACTGTACATAAAGTGACACAAAACAAGATACAAGACATAGATAAAAAAAAATTCTCCATCTCTTCCATTACGTCAATCCATGAAAAATGGGACTGCACTCAGATGTCATCTGAGTGCAGTCCGATCTTATCCAAGGACTCATTAACTCGCATGGCCGAGCGCGATCCGTATATTAGATGAAACTCAAGCATAGTGATTTTTGTCCTCGGACAGACTGTCTATGGGGCCGTGCACATGTCTGATTTTTCTCCTTGGACAAACACTGGTCAGAGTGCGATTCAATGTTTTGTCAGATCGCACTCCGACCGAAGACACGGTTGTATGCACCTGCCTTAACATTTCAACGCTAACAATAGTGATCTCAGCAAGGACTGCTGGGAGATTTCAGCTCAGAAGCCTGCAGATCTCTGAACGCAGCTCTAGACTATAACACTGGCTGTAACTCAGGATTAGTAATCGATACCTTTTTCGAAAGTTACACAATAAACTATAATAAATTACTCTCATGTAAACACAAATTCTAAAGGAGAACTCCAACACTAAGATATTAACTTAAGGACGAATTCACACATCCGTGGTGGGACGAGACCACCCGGCCCGACCCTCCGGACCTGATCCATGCCTCATCTATTCCTAGGAGATAATCACAGATCAGCACTGGTGACCCCGCGGTTGTCAGATCTGAGCTCGGTCCGTGGAGCACAGATGTGTGAATTCAGCCTTACATAAGTTTTCCCAGAGTAGAAAGCCAGAGCTGTTGGATTACAGCGCCACCCCTGGGCACAGGCTGTGTGTGGCATTACAGCTCAGCACCTGTCACGTCACTAGACCAGAGCTGTAGTACCAGACACAACCTGTGGCCAGGACTGGCGCTCTGTGGTCCTTTTCCTCCTGGACAAACACTGAGCAGAAAAATACAGAATCCGGGAACCTCCAAACATGGCAGAAATCGCTAAGTTCTAACAGTGCATCATGGGCAGAGCTCCAGCCATACTGTCAGTGACTGGAAACCTGGTTTATAGTCCAACTGCTGAGAGGTGAGAGGCTGCGGCTCCCTGTAATCCCCGGCTCTGACCCGTCACCAACCATTGCTGCTATACAGCAGTCTATGTGCCGCTCTCTATAGTGCAGAGGACTAACCACATCCACAGGAAGCCAGGCTGCCCCCCCCAGGAGCTCAGTGTGGGGTGCGCAGTCATCCGCCATGTCTCCCACCACGGTAAACGCTAGAATGTATTAACTCCTTCCAGGTCTGGCGTCATTTCCGGGGGGCGTGTCCTGACTGCATTATGGGCGTGTTCTAGTTTAGCACCAGACTCCATAGTCTCAGGCAGAGAGACACAGCTGCCGGTGAAGCTGCAGGAGGAAGTCAGTGTTGTGGGCTCTGGAGGGATGCTGCGGGTTTGTGGGGGCTCTGGGGGGGATGCATGCTTGGGGCTCTGTGGGGGCTAGTGGTGGCTATGTGGGGACGGGCTCTGGAGGGATGCTGGGGGCATGCTGCGGGCTCTGGGGGGATGCTGGGGGCTCTGTGGGGACATGCTGCGGGCTTTGTGTGGCTGGTGAGGGCATGCTGCGGGTTTCTGTGGGGAGATGCACGCGTGGGGGTGCTATGCTGCTGGCTCTGGGTGCTATGCTGCTGGCTCTGGGTGCTATGCTGCTGGCATGCTACGTCTCTGTGGCAGCTCTGGGGGCATGCTGCAGGCTCTGTAGAGGCTCTGGGGGATGCTGTGGGTTTGTGGGGGCATGCTATGGGCTTGTGGCTCTGTGAGGGGCATGCTGCGTGCTCTGTGGGTGCGTCACAGAAGTTTATAACATAAAGACGTGAAAAAAAAAAATCTCAAAATTTTCTTTTAGCCCCCAATTTTATATTTTCACAAGGTTAACAGGAAAAAATGGACCCCAGAAGTTGATGTGCAATTTCTCCTCAGCAAGCCAATACCCTATATGTGGCAGAAAACTACTGTTTGGGCGCACGGCAGGGTTCGGAAGGGAAGGAGCGCCATTTGACTTTTTGAATTCAAAATTTGCTGGAATAATTAGCGGACGCCATGTTGCGTTTGGGGAGCTCCTGATGTGCCTAAACAGCGGAAACCCCCACAAGTGACCACATTTTGGAAAATAGACCCCTCAATGAACTTATCTATATGTGTGATGAGCACTTTGAACCCTCAGGTGCTTCACAGAAGTTCATAACATAGAGACGTGAAAAAAAAAATCACAAAAATGTATTTTTAGCCCCCAATTTTTTATTTTCACAAGGGTAACTGTAGAAAATGGCCTCTCATTTTGTTGTGGAATTTCTCCTGAGTACGCCAATACCCTACATGTAATTGGCAACTACTTTTGAGACACAGTGCAAAGGCCAGAAAGGATAGAGCACCATATTATAGTATAGATTTTATTGTTATGGTTTGAGGGTGCCATGACCCACTAGAAGATCCCCTGAGGTGCCGTAACAGCAGATTTCCCCATAAATGACCCCATTTTACAAACTACACGTCTCAATGAACTCATCTAGGGGGGCAGTGATCATACTGACACCAAGGGTGTGTCACAGAATTTTATTCCATTGGGCAGTGAGGAAAAAAAAATTACATTTTTACCGCAAAAATTTTGTTTTAGCCCAAGATTTTACATTTTCACACTGGGATAATGGATAAAAATGGCACCAACATTTGTCCCATAATTTCTGCTGAATGTGGTAATACCTCATATGTGTCTGTACAGTAATGCTTGGCCATACCGCGACACTCGGGAGGGACGGAGCGCTGTTTGCCTGCTGGAGCGCAGATTTTCCTAGAATAGTTTGCGGACTCCATATACCGAAACCCCTAAATGCTAGAAGAGCAGAATCCCCCCTCAAGTGACCTCATTTTGGAAATAATACCCCTGCCAAACATGTGGACACTAAATGTGGTTTAGACACGCTGCAGTGCTCAGAAGGGAGGGGGGATGTGGATTTGGGAGCACAGAATTTGCTGAATTTCTTTTGGGGGGTCATACCAGTAATTACTGAACAGTGTTCTATGATAACACTTCCTGGCACAAGTAATTCTCACACCCAGTACCAGTAATTACTGATCGGTGTACTATGGTAACACTTCCTGGCACAAGTCATTCTCACACCCAGTACCAGTAATTACTGATCGGTGTACTATGGTAACAGTAATTACTGGTATTATGTGTAATAATGACTTGTGCCAGGAAGTGTTAGCATAGTACACCGATCAGTAATTACTGGTATTAGGAGTGATAATGACTTGTGCCAGGCAGTGTTATCATAGTACACCGATCAGTAATTACTGGTATTAGGAGTGATAATGACTTGTGCCAGGCAGTGTTAGCATAGTACACGGATCAGTAATTACTGGTATTAGGTGTGATAGTGACTTGTGCCAGGCAGTGTTATCATAGTACACCGATCAGTAATTACTGGTATTAGGAGTGATAATGACTTGTGCCAGGCAGTGTTAGCATAGTACACGGATCAGTAATTACTGGTATTAGGAGTGATAGTGACTTGTGCCAGGCAGTGTTATCATAGTACACCGATCAGTAATTACTGGTATTAGGAGTGATAATGACTTGTGCCAGGCAGTGTTACCATAGTACACCGATCAGTAAAGACTGGTATTAGGTGTGATAATGACTTGTACCGGGCAGTGTTACCATAGTACACGGATCAGTAATTACTGGTATTAGGAGTGATAGTGACTTGTGCCAGGCAGTGTTATCATAGTACACCGATCAGTAATTACTGGTATTAGGAGTGATAATGACTTGTGCCAGGCAGTGTTACCATAGTACACCGATCAGTAATTACTGGTATTAGGTGTGATAATGACTTGTGCCAGGCAGTGTTACCATAGTACACCGATCAGTAATTACTGGTATTAGTAGTGATAATGACTTGTGCCAGGCAGTGTTACCATAGTACACCGATCAGTAATTACTGGTATTAGGAGTGATAATGACTTGTGCCAGGCAGTGTTATCATAGTACACCGATCAGTAATTACTGGTATTAGGTGTGATAATGACTTGTGCCAGGCAGTGTTATCATAGTACACCGATCAGTAATTACTGGTATTAGGTGTGATAATGACTTGTGCCAGGCAGTGTTACCATAGTACACCGATCAGTAATTACTGGTACTGGGTGTGAGAATGACTTGTGCCAGGAAGTGTTACCATAGTACACCGATGAGTAATTACTGGCATTATGTGTAATAATTAGTGTTGAGCATTCCGATACTGAAATATCGGGTATCGGTCGATATTCGCGGTGTCGGAATTCCGATACTTAATTCCGATACTTTTGCAATATCGTATACCAGAATCGGAAGTTCCCATAATGCAATGAGCCATTTTCATTTTATTCAGCCAATGAGGATCCTAAGAAGTGTGGGCACATCCTGTTAGGCATGTAGGCATCTTAACTAATGGCATGGCTGTTATTGGCTGCTGAAATGATGTCATGATGCACTATAAAAGCCGCCGCCGCCGCCATTTTGAGCTCACTCTGCTGTGAATTCAGTTAGGGATAGGACGCTGTTGTTCTGAGGGACAGTTTTAGCTACCTATTTGGTCTATTCTGCTTTACCCAAGCTACTTTATAAATCGCTGTGCCTTGCAGTGCTAGTGCACAGTTCTCTGTACTGTTCACCGCTGTCTACAAGGTCTGGTGTGTGAGTGCAGCTCACCCTGTAGTGTGTGCTTCAACCACGTCTGGTTGTAGTGCACTAAGTGTGTGTCACTGCCTCATACATTGTCCTTTTTTGCCAATTCATAATTTTTCCTGATTTCTCCTATTAGTGTGGTGGTTCCATCCGTATTCAGCTAAATTGGTTCCAAACACACTATATAGGAGTAGTTAGAGGAGCCTTTCTGCAGCATTGGGCCCTGCAGCCCCAGCCAGATTAGTATTAGCCTATTTTTTGCAGCCTCATCTATTGCATTGTAGGTTACCTTCCTACATTGTAATAGCTACAAAAAGTTTGTGATACTATCGTTATTACATCTTTAGGCACATCCAGTGTCTTTTTGTGACAAAAAAAAACTAAATAAAGTTCACCAAACACTCCACTTTACAGTTGTGTAGGCCACATTAGCTCATATTAAAGTCTAGTCCACACGTTATAAAATTAGTGTTTCTTATACCTGTTAGCAGCTGTTCAGGAATAAGCACACTAAGCCCTTAGTACTTTTCTGCCTATCTTTTTCAGTCTACCAAGATGAAGAAGGCAGGGAGTAAGGCATGTGGTCGTGGGCGTGGGCATGGAGTTTCTGCAGGGAGAGGACGTGAGGATTCTGTGCCTGCAGGGAGAGGACGTGGGGATTCTGTGCCTGCTGCGGGCACCAGTGACTCAGCATCCCCCAGTTTTACCAGGGAACAGTCCTTTATGCGCAGCTTTGTAGGAGCTAGCTGTACCCCACTGCTGCGGGAGGACCAAATTGAAGCCGTTGTCGGATGGATGGCAGCTAACGCATCGACTTCAATTAGTTCCAGATCCTCTCAGGTCCTGAGCACTGAAGAGCACCCATCTGTCTCTTCACCACCTGCCAAATTGCCCAGGCAGTCAGAGAGCCCTGGACAGGAGCCATCTCTACTTCTGTTCTCTGAATCTCTTGGCTTGGAAAGAGGGGGCCAGCCAAGCAGAATTTGAGAATTTGAAGAAGAGGTAGTATGCAGTGATGCGCAACCGTTTTGTCTCTCTGAATCTGAAGAGGCGGGTGGGCCAGTGCCTATGGTCAGCAGCACACCTCAGTACGCATCTGATGATGAGACTCAGGTGCCACTTTCTGGTGCGTACTGTGCTGTCGAGACTACCCAGGAGAAGCAGTTGTTTGAAGAGGGTGGTGTAGATGATGAGGTCCTTGACCCATCATGGCGTGAGGGACAGGAAGGTGGTGGGAGCAGCTCTGAGGAAGAGATTCCCCAAACAGCCCAAAAAGGAGGGAGAGGGAGGGGGCAGACTTGGTTGCCTGTAGCCTCCATTTCGGCACCCATTAGGAGCATGGCTCTTCCAAAATCCAAAGCGGGCGCTCCCAAGCCTTGCAGTGCCTGGTCCTTTTTTGACACAGTTGCAGATGACATTTGCTTTGTCAAATGCAAGCTGTGTAATCAGAAGGTGAAAAGAGGGAAAAGTGTCAGCAACCTCAATACCACAAATATGTGGAAACATGTGCGGACCAAGCACGTGGTGGAGTTACAAAAACACACTGAAGACCTAGGCCAACCTACAGCGCCACCTGCCACCTCTTCAGCTCGTGTTGTAGCCTCTTCCTCCAGCTCACACACAGCTGGTTCGGCTTCCTCACAGGATCGCCATGGAAGAATCTCTGGCACTGTTGTACAGAGACACAGTGTAATTCCACCCACAGCACCACTTTCCCAGTCATCCTCACACTCCCAGGCCAGTCTACAGCCATCGTTAGCACAGGCATGGGAGAAAAGGCGCCCATACTCGGCAAACCACCCCCGAGCACAGGCTCTGAATGCTGGCATTGCTAAACTACTGGCCCTTGAAATGCTATCATTCAGGCTGGTGGAGACTGACACCTTCCGTAACTTTATGGCATTGGCAGTCCCACAATACAACGTGCCCAGCCGCTTTTATTTCAGCAGGCAAGCTGTCCCTGCCCTGCAACATCATGTGGAGGGAAAAATTAAATATGCGCTACAAAACGCCGTCAGTAGCAAGGTCCACCTGACCACCGATGCGTGGACCAGTAAGCATGGACAGGGACGATACCTTTCCCTCACTGCCCATTGGGTAAATGTTGTGGAGCCGGGTACAGATCTTGAGAGTGGCGCTGTACGTGTTCTGCCAACTCCAAGGATTGCAGGAATCCAGTCTGTACACATTGACTCCTCCTCATACTCCAGTTCCTCTGAATCAGCGTTGCAGGAGCCGTCACGGTCTACCTCCACATTGACCCGTGAACGGTTACCTGTTATGATGACCGATATGAGCACAGCCGTGGCCAAACGTCAACAGGCCGTATTAAAATTAATTTCTTTGGGGAATCGAAGGCACATAGCGCAGGAGCTCTGGAATGCCATCAAGCAGCAGAGCGACGTGTGGTTTGTGCCAGCGAATCTCCAGCCAGGCATGGTAGTGTGTGACCATGGCCGAAATCTGGTGGCAGCTCTGGGCCTAGGCAACCTCACTCACATCCCATGTCTGGCACATGTGCTCAACTTGGTCGTGCAGAGTTTTTTGAGGGACTATCCGGATCTTGATGCACTGCTTCACAAGGTCCGCATAGAGTGCGCTCACTTGCGGCGTTCCAGCAACGCAAGATCACGCATTGCAGCTCTGCAGCGCCGATTACGTCTTCCGGAACATCGCATCATATGTGACCTACCCACCAAGTGGAATTCAACGTTACATATGTTGGAGAGGTTGTGTGAGCAGCAGGCAGCAGTAATGGAGTACCAGCTGCAGCAGGCGCAAACAAGTCGCAGTGCGCGCTGTTCACACTTCACCACCACTGAGTGGGCCTCTATGAAGGACATTTGCCACGTTTTGCGTGCCTTCGATTATTCCACGCGGATGGCGAGTGCAGATGATGCACTAGTCAGCATGACTATCCCCCTTATCTGCCTGCTTGAAAAAACACTGCAAGCACTAAGGGACGAGGTTTTGGAAGAGGTGGAGGATGAGGAGTCACAAATGCCATCTGCTTCTCTACAGTCTGCGCAACGTGGTTCCTCACAAAGGCCTAGGCAGGGGACACTTTGTGAGGAGGATGAGGAGGAGTCAATGGATGAGGAAGACATCTGTCCAGAGGAGGGAGGTACACAATGCTCTAGTAGTCAGTATCTAGAGCGAGGGTGGGGTGATGCAGAGCAGGCAGAGATCACGCCTCAAGCAGGGGACAGCGTTTCTTGGCCAGTTGGCAGTCTGCAGCACATGGTTGATTTCATGCTGCAGTGCCTGAGAAACGACCGCCGCATCGCCCACATTCTCAACACGGCTGATTATTGGGTGTCCACCCTCCTAGATCCTCACTACCGGGACAACTTACAAAGCCTCATAACACCGTTGAACCGGGAGCGTAAAATGCGGGAATACCAAGACGCACTGGTGCATTCCATCATGTTCTCCATTCCAACCGAGAGCAGTGCTGCTAGTGCTTTACAAAGCAGCTCAGTGCGTCGAGGCAGTGGAGGAAGCTCTGCACAAAGAGGGAGCAGAAGCAGCGCCTCAGCACAAGGCAAGACCACTATGGCCGAAATGTGGCAAAGTTTTGTGTCCCCGCCGCCACAAATGTCTACACCATCACAGATGGCTCCAGTCAGCAGGAGGCAACGTTTCCGTCAGATGGTGACAGACTACATGTCTTGCCCTCTTAGTGTACTCCCAGACGGCTCTTCTCCCTTCAAGTTTTGGGTCTGTAAGCTGGATACAGGCCAGAGCTTAGTCAGTATGCATTGGAGGTGCTGGCTTGCCCTGCTGCTAGTGTATTATCGGAACGCGTCTTTAGTGCCGCAGGTGGTGTACTAACAGACCGTCGCATGCGACTATCCTCCGATAACGTTGACCGGCTTACTTTTCTCAAAATGAACAAGGCCTGGATCTCTCATGAATTTGCCAGTCCTCTTCCAGAATAAATAATTGGTTGGCAACAGTATCCAGGTCTCCTGTTGTGTTCATGTTTCTACCACCTGAACTGTAATCCCTGAGCTCCAACACCGCCAGTTGGCGCTCGGAAGTGCCGTCTGCACAGTCAACACTTGCTGCCGTGTTATTGGGGTTCAGTAACGTCAGCTGTTCCCCTGCTGTGCGGACGGCAATTTCTCCTGCTCTGTCCACATTCTCACTACTACAGATTTTAAAGTTGCTCCAATTACACCTCTGGCTCCTCTGTTTTCAGTATTATCCCTGAGCTCCAACACCGCCAGTTGGCGCTCGGAAGTGCCGTCTGCACAGTCAACTCTTGCTGCCGTGTTATTGGGGTTCAGTAACGTCAGCTGTTCCCCTGCTGTGCGGACGGCAATTTCTCCTGCTCTGTCCACATTCTCACTACTACAGATTTTAAAGTTGCTCCAATTACACCTCTGGCTCCTCTGTTTTCAGTATTATCCCTGAGCTCCAACACCGCCAGTTGGCGCTCGGAAGTGCCGTCTGCACAGTCAACACTTGCTGCCGTGTTATTGGGGTTCAGTAACGTCAGCTGTTCCCCTGCTGTGCGGACGTCAATTTCTCCTACTCTGTCCACATTCTGACTACTACAGATTTTAAAGTTGCTCCAATTACACCTCTGGCTCCTCCGTTTTCAGTATTATCCCAGAGCTCCAGCACCGCCAGTTGGCGCTTGGAAGTGCTGTCTGCACAGTCAACACTTGCTGCCGTGTTATTGGGGTTCAGTAACGTCAGCTGTTCCCCAGCTGTGTGTCCGGCAAATTCTCCTGCTTTGTCCACATCCACTGTACTACTGATTTAAAACTTGCTCCAATTACACCTCTGGCTCCTCTGTTTTCAGTATTATCCCTGAGCTCCAACACCGCCAGTTGGCACTTGGAAGTGCCGTCTGCACAGTCAACACTTGCTGCCGTGTTATTGAGGTTCAGTAATGTCAGCTGTTCCCCTGCTGTGCGGACGGCAATTTCTCCTGCTCTGTCCACATTCTCACTACTACAGATTTTAAAGTTGCTCTAATTACACCTCTGGCTCCTCTGTTTTCAGTATTATTCCTGTGCTCCAACACCGCCAGTTGGCGCTCGGAAGTGCCGTCTGCATAGTCAACACTTGCTGCCGTGTTATTGGGGTTCAGTAACGTCAGCTGTTCCCCAGCTGTGCGGACGGCAATTTCTCCTGCTCTGTCCACATTCTCACTACTACAGATTTTAAAGTTGCTCCAATTACACCTCTGGCTCCTCTGTTTTCAGTATTATCCTTGGGCTCCAATACCGCTAGTTGCTGCTCAGAAGTGCCGTCTGCACAGTCAACGCTTGCTCCAGTGTTATTGGGGTTCAGTAACGTCAGCTGTTCCCCAGCTGTGTGTCCGGCAAATTCTTCTGCTTTGTCCACATTCACACTACTACAGATTTTAAAGTTGCTCTAATTACACCTCTGGCTCCTCTGTTTTCAGTATTATCCCTTGGCTCCAATACCGCTAGTTGCTGCTCAGAAGTGCCGTCTGCACAGTCAACGCTTGCTCCAGTGTTATTGGGGTTCAGTAACGTCAGCTGTTCCCCAGCTGTGTGTCTGGCAAATTCTCCTGCTTTGTCCACGTCCACTGTACTACTGATTTAAAACTTGCTCCAATTACACCTCTGGCTCCTCTGTTTTCAGTATTTACCCTGGGCTCCAATACCGCTAGTTGCTGCTCAGAAGTGCCATCTGCACAGTCAACGCTTGCTCCAGTGTTATTGAGGTTCAGTAACGTCAGCTGTTCCCCAGCTGTGTGTCAGGCAAATTCTCCTGCTTTGTCCACATCCACTGTACTACTGATTTAAAACTTGCTCCAATTACACCTCTGGCTCCTCTGTTTTCAGTATTTACCCTGGGCTCCAATACCGCTAGTTGCTGCTCAGAAGTGCCGTCTGCACAGTCAACGCTTGCTCCAGTATTATTGGGGTTCAGTAACGTCAGCTGTTCCCCAGCTGTGTGTCCGGCAAATTCTCCTGCTTTGTCCACATTCACACTACTACAGATTTTAAACTTGCTCCAATTACACCTCTGGCTCCTCTGTTTTCAGTATTTACCCTGGGCTCCAATACCGCTAGTTGCTGCTCAGAAGTGACATCTGCACAGTCAACGCTTGCTCCAGTGTTATTGGGGTTCAGTAACATCAGCTGTTCCCCAGCTGTGTGTCCAGTAAATTCTCCTGCTTTGTCCACATCCACTGTACTACTGATTTAAAACTTGCTCCAATTACGTCTCTGGCTCCTCTGTTTTTAGTATTTACCCTGGGCTCCAATACCGCTAGTTGCTGCTCAGAAGTGCCGTCTGCACAGTCAACGCTTGCTCCAGTGTTATTGGGGTTCAGTAACGTCAGCTGTTCCCCAGCTGTGTGTCCAGCTAATTCTCCTGCTTTGTCTACATCCACTGTACTACTGATTTAAAACTTGCTCCAATTACACCTCTGGCTCCTCTGTTTTTAGTATTATCCCTGGGCTCCAATACCGCTAGTTGCTGCTCAGAAGTGCCGTCTGCACAGTCAACGCTTGCTCCAGTGTTATTGGGGTTCAGTAACGTCAGCTGTTCCCCAGCTGTGTGTCCGGCAAATTCTCCTGCTTTGTCCACATCCACTGTACTACTTATTTAAAACTTGCTCCAATTACACCTCTGGCTACTCTGTTTTTAGTATTTACCTTGGGCTCCAATACCGCTAGTTGCTGCTCAGAAGTGCCATCTGCACAGTAAATGCTTGCTCCAGTGTTATTGGGGTTCAGTAACGTCAGCTGTTCCCCAGCTGTGTGTCCGGCAAATTCTCCTGCTTTGTCCACATTCACACTACTACAGATTTTAAAGTTGCTCCAATTACGCCTCAGGCTCCACTCTGTTTTTAGTATTTACCCTGGGTTCCAGCACCGCCAGCTGTTTCCCAGCAGTGTCTTTGGCACGAGTACTCCCTCCTGCCCAGCCTGGTTCCAGCACGCTAGCTGTTTCCGGGTAGTGTCAACGTCACTTTGCCTCCAGTGCGTTGTCCTGTCATGTTGCGGTCGGGTTAGCCGACTCTATGGTGCCTGCAGTTTAAGTGACTCCTATGTGGGCTGCGGGATCTGGCAATGAAGTTTGGTTCCATAGTGCCAATAGGACAAGCACCCCCTGTAGGACTGTGGGTTTTGGTAACTGCGGCCGGCTCGCGGCCTTGAAACTTTTTTTTACATGGGTACCTTCTGCTACCCATCCGGGTTCCAGTACTGTCAGCTGGTTCTCGGCAGTGCCTTTGGATTAGGTGCCTCCTTCTCGGTATTCAAGTTCCACCAACGTCTGCTGGTCCTTGGAAGTGCTTTCTGGCACAGGTACCTCCTGCTTAGTAACTGAGTTCCAGTACCGTCAGCTGGTCTTCGGTAGTTCCATTGGCTCTTGTACCTTCTGCTACCCATCCGGGTTCCAGTACCGTCAGCTGGTTCTCGGCAGTGTCTTTGGCACGGGTACTCCCTCCTGCCCAGCCTGGTTCCAGCACACCAGCTGTTTCCAGGTAGTGTCAACGTCACTTTGCCTCCAATGCGTTGTCCTGTCGTGTTGCGGTCGGGTTAGCCGACTCTATGGTGCCTGCAGTTTAGGTGACTCCTATGTGGGCTGCGGGATCTGGCAATGAAGGCTGGTTCCATAGTGCCAATAGGACAAGCACCCCCTGTAGGACTGTGGGTTTTGGTAACTGCGGCCGGCTCGCGGCCTTGAAACTTTTTTTTACATGGGTACCTTATGCTACCCATCCGGGTTCCAGTACCATTAGCTGGTTCTCGGCAGTGCCTTTGGATTAGGTGCCTCCTTCTTGGTATCCAAGTTCCACCAACATCTGCTGGTCCTTGGTAGTGCTTTCTGGCACAGGTACCTCCTGCTTAGTAACCGAGTTCCAGTACCGTCAGCTGGTCTTTGGTAGTTCCATTGGCTCTTGTACCTTCTGCTACCCATCCGGGTTCCAGTACCGTCAGCTGGTCCTCGGTAGTTCCTCAGCCTTCTTGTACCTTCTGCTACATTTCCAAGTGCAAGCTTTTTGAAATTGTTCTTGGTAATCACTCTGGATCTCCCTGATGAGGACCCTGAAGACGAGGACCCTGAAGACCAACCTGAAGAAGACGAGGACCCCGAAGACAACGACCCTGAAGACGAGGACCCTGAAGACCACCCCGAAGAAGACGAGGACCCTGAAGACGAGGACCCCGAAGACGACGACCCTGAAGACGAGGACCCCGAAGAAGACGACGACCCTGAAGACCACCCCGAAGAAGACCAAGAAGATGACACTGAAGAAGTTGACCAAGAGGACAAAGAAGAGAAGACAACCACCAAGATACAGAAGAACAAGAGACAGAAAACCAAGAAGCAGAAGTACAAGAAGCTGCAGAACAAAAAGCGGAAGAACATTAAGCATAAGACTAAAAATCAGAGCAAAAGATAATATCTAAATTATAAGCAGAAGATGACTAAGCAGTTTAGGGGGGTGAGTCCGTTCCTCCTCGTGGTGCCCCTGGAAAAGACCTGCTGCTGCAGGTAAAACTGAACGCGGACAAATCCTGTTGTAAATCTTTTGTGACGGGCAGAACAAAAGGTGTAATGTCCAACCTTTTATAGATAACAACTACAGGAATGCCTGTCACAAATAAGAATATGATGAAGAAGAATATGAAGAAGATGAAGAAGTAGAATATGAAGAATGTAAAAAAAAAGAATAATACGAAGAAGGTGAAGAAGAAGAAGATGAAGAAGGTGAAGAAGAAGTGGATGAAAAAGATGCTGAGGATGATGAAGGAGAAAGTGTGGGAGAAGTAAAAAAGAAGGTGAAGAGCATGGAAGTAGTGAAACATAAATATCTGACAAAATATAAAAATACTTAACATAGTCAATATTTCCGTAACTCAGAACGTCTTAAAAAAAATATTAATTCCAGAAAGGGGCTGGAGGCAGGGCAACCTAGAAGGAAGCCCCACATGACCGGGATGGGCCAGCAGGGTGTAATTTGAATCCCAGTAATTGGGATTGGGTAGAGGTCAGGAAGGGCGGGCATTGGGACGGGGGTGGAGATGCGGGAAGAGAGGTATAAGAAGCAAAAGTGCGGGAAACGGTTAGTCCAGAGGAGAAGAGCATAGGAAAAAGTAACAGAGGAACACTTTAAAGAAAAAAAAAAATCTTATCTTAATTCCAAATCGTTTGGGACGCTTCTCTGGCTGTCATGGAGTCTGTGGAGTCCCTTGTCGCTAGGTTGAGGGAGACAGCAAGATCCAGGCGAGGAGGATGGCTCGAGGCCCAGCTGTCCGGTCTGCTGGGGAATGCAGGTGAAGAAGAATCCACGTCGGGATCAGGAAGAACCACCAGGAGGATGCGGCCACCCGAGAGGCTCTCCCCGGAGATGGTGGGTACGGGCCGCAGGCGCAGGCTGCGGAGCCCCTCAGGGGACCCTGCGTCTGGTGACCATGCCGGCGGAACCCCCCGCCAGCGTTCACGCCGCGGCAGGAATCTGCCCAGCCGCCCTGCTGGCTCCAAAAGTGTCGGGTTGCGGTCCAGGAAGATGGTGCCCCGCTCCGTTGTGGAAGGAAGGCCCATGCTGCAGATGCATCATCCAGGGGGCGGGGCCTCACCGGAAGGGCGGCCCACGTCACTTCCGCCCCAGGAAACAGACGGCAGGAACGACAGGCCTATCAGCGGCGGGCGCGCTGACACGCCCCCCGCCCCAAGATCCCGCGGCAACGTGCGGAGCGGGAAATTCAAAAGACGGAGCACCAGCGCTACTGCAGAGGCGGATAACGGAGGGAACACTAGCGCGGCAGGCACACCTGGCGAGGTACCTGTCGGGGTGCCTGCTAGACAGACCAGCAGGGGAAGGATGCAGCAGAGGCACACGGGCAGGCAGCAATTCCAGGACCTCCTGCCTGGCCCAAGTCACACCAGGCAGAGGGATGAGGCGGCAGGCAGCAGCATGGGGTTGCCTGGCAGTTTTTCGCTGTCTGACACCGATCGGGCCAGGGAGTCCGGATCTGTTAATCAAGACCGTACATGGATGGCGGTGAGGACCGGCGCAGAGATGAGTGGAGGACGAGCGGCTGGGACATCAACATGGGCTCGGGTCCCCCCTGGTGACGTGGAGGCCAGGGGCGCGGGCCCTGAGCGCATGGAGGCGGGCGCATTGGACTTCGGTGGAGATCAAGGCGAAGCAAGGAATCGTCAGGACTCGGGGCGTATGGCTGGCGGGGACACAGCACCCGTGCAGCTCGGTGAGTATGCATCTATGTATGGTTTGTCGCCCGCGGGGTGTTTAGCGGACGGGGTGGGGGATAGGCAGTTGGCGGGCCCCAGCGGGGGAAATGTTAGAGGAGGTAGTGGGTCTGATGTATGCGGGATTAGGGATATGTTGGTTAACATGTCGCGCATTCTGGCCAGATTAGAAGGCGGTGGGGCTTATCAAGTGGGGTTGTCATCAGCGGGGGCTTGGGTACATAGTCAAGTGGCGCTGTCACAGGACGGGAGCGAATCGGCCAGGTCAGCGGCGGTGGCAGCCGGGATACCGTCTGGGGTGTCGGTGTGTGTGCAGACGGAAAAGGAGAAAGGGGATACCGTAAAACTGGATGATAGGGCGAAAGGGGAAGTATATGTGTGTTTTGAGGGGCCGTTAGGGGCGCATTTAAAAAAAGAGGTTAAGGAAAAAATTTGGCGGGATGAGTATGTGGAAATTTTTTCCCTTCTTCCGTTGGAAAAGTTTAACCTGGATAAGGGAAAAAAGGACGACAGTAAGAAAGAGGAGGAAGAAAAGCGCAGGTGGAGGTTGATTCCACAGACGTTTGTTAACTGGTTACAAGCTTTTGCGATAATGGCTAGCGTTATTGGGGAAAAGGCTCCTGATAATTGCTCAGGGCTGTTTTGCTACTTGGACGCCATTGGGGAGGCTCATAGGACTTATGGGGGTCAGGCATGGTTACGGTATGACGAGCATTTTCGTCAGAGGAAGGCAGTTCGCCCGGAGATTAGATGGGATCAAAAGGACATTGGATTGTGGCTGAAGGTTATGGCCCCAGTGAGGTATGGGCAGTCCTTTCACGGGAGCAACAGTGGCGGGAACCAATCAGCAGGACATGGGGGAAACCGTCAGGGGGCACAAAGCACTAAGAAAGAAGCGGGAACTTGCTGGCAATTCAACGATGGCCATTGCAAATATGGGAGCTCCTGTAAATTTAAACATGTGTGCTCCCATTGTAGTGGAGGGTCACACGGAGCAACAAAATGTTTTAAAAAGGGTAAGGGAAAGCCGACAGTGGGTACCGGTCAAGGGGGTGACTCCAGTGAGGGGGCACGCGATGGCCCCCTTTCTAAGTAGGTATCCGGATCAGTTGAAGGCTAAGGTTATTTCGGACGGTTTTTTGGAAGGTTTTAGAATACCTCTTCCTGAGCACGAGGTCCCCGTTTCAGTAAAAAATTTGTTGTCTGCCTCCCTTCATCCTGATGTGGTCAGTGTGAAATTGGCTAAGGAAGTGGAGTTGGGCAGGATGCGGGACCGTTTCAGGACTTACCTAGTAGCAAAGTGATTTTCTCGCCACTGGGGGTTGTGCCCAAAAAAGAGAGGAATAAGTTTCGGTTAATTCAGCATTTGTCGTACCCGAAGGGGCTCTCGGTGAACGATGGCATTGCACAAGAATTGTGTTCAGTTGAATATACTTCATTTGATGCTGCGGTGCAATGGGTACTGCGATATGGGTCAGGATCGTTGCTAGCAAAAACGGATATCGAGTCGGCTTTTAGGTTGCTGCCAGTTCAGCCGGATAGTATCCCGTTGTTAGGTTGTTTTTGGAATGGGGCATATTACGTGGATAGGTGTTTGCCAATGGGTTGTGCAATTTCTTGTTCTTTGTTTGAAACGTTTAGTACATTTTTGGAATGGGTTGTGAAGGACCTGGCATCAGTTAAGTCAGTCATTCATTATTTGGATGATTTCTTGTTTATAGGCCCTCCGCAATCGTTGTTGTGTAGGAATTTATTAGGTACTATGGTGTGGGTGGCAGAGCATTTTAGCGTACCATTGGCTGAAGAAAAGACAGAAGGCCCTTGCACAACCATAAGTTTTTTGGGCATTGTAATTGATACAGAAAGAATGGAGTGTCGGTTACCGGAGGACAAATTGATTTTGCTCAAGCAGGAGGTTGATAGAGTCGGGAGGTTGCGCACGGTGACCCTGAGGGAGTTGCAATCGCTGTTAGGGCGACTGAATTTTGCATGCTGGATTATGCCAATGGGCAGAATATTTTGTCGCAGGTTGTCAGGCGCGACAGCAGGAGTGCGGGCCCCCCATCATTTTATTCGGCTAAATAGGGAACACAAGGAGGATCTAAAGGTTTGGAAGCTGTTTTTGGAAAGTTATAACGGCAGGTCATTAATCCAGCAGGAGTTCTTAAGCAGCTTTGATTGTGAGATATTTACGGATGCGGCAGGAGGTGCTGGTTATGGGGCCTATTGGAAAGGGAGGTGGAGTGTTGGAGTATGGCCGGGCGAGTGGACGGAGAAGAGTCTTACGAAGAATTTGGCTTTTTTGGAATTGTTTCCCATCGTTGTTGCGGTTACTATTTGGGATGAGTGTTTTGCCAACAGGAGAATTCGGTTTCAATTTCGACAACATGGGAGTGGTGTCTGTCATCAACAGCTTGTCTGCCTTGTCCCCGCCTGTGATTAGGCTGCTGAGGGAACTAGTTCTTTGTTGCCTTAACTTGAGCGCTTGGATTACAGCAGTACATGTTCCAGGTGTGCAAAATACCATAGCAGATGCCTTGTCTCGTTTTCAGTGGGACCGTTTTCGGGCGCTAGCACCAGAGGCCGAGGATGCGGGACAGGAATGCCCTTCGCATTTGTGGCAGCTGGTTATGGAAGAGCAGGACGTTTAATACAGGAGTCCATTGCAAGGCAGACTTGGGCATCATAAGAGGCATCATGGCGAGTATGGCAAAGCTGGATTTTGCAGTGGGGTGGCGTGGAGAGTGAGGGAGATAGAGAGATGGAGGTGTTGTTTCTTGTGGGAAAGGCAGCGGAGAGCGGATGGTCTGTTTCAAAAGTTAGTAAATTTGTTGCAGGATTGGCATTCGGTTTTAGATTACAGGGGTTAAAAGATGTTACAAAATCGTTTTTAGTGAAACAAGCAATTAAGGGCTTTAGGAGGGGAAGTAAAGTGTTAGATAAACGAAGACCGGTGACTTTTAGTATTTTAGAGCAGTTGGGTTTTGCGTTGGATAAGATCTGTTGTTCGGTTTTTGAAGCCACACTGTTTAGGTTGGCTTTTTCATGGGCGTTTTTCGGCGCACTAAGATTAGGTGAGTTGGTGGCACCAAGTAGGAATAAGGTTGGGGGTTTGTTTGCCGAGGACGTGAGCGGTCGGGACAGGTGCATTGAATTCTGGATCAGGAGGGGGAAGACGGATCAATTGGGCAGAGGCAAGCCAGTGGTATTGGGGGAAGTTGATGGATCGTTTATGTGTCCTAGGAGATGTTTAATGGCTTATTGGCAAGTCTGGTCGGGACGTAAGGGCCCATTATTGTGTCATAAAAATGGTGAGTTTTTGTCTCGTTTTCAATTTATTGCAGTGTTTAAGAAAGGGATCATAGAATTGGGCCTTAGCCCTGAGGTTTACGGGTCGCATTCGTTCAGAATCGGTGCGGCGTCAGAAGCGGACGGTTTGGGTTTAGGAAAGGATGTGATAAAACGCATCAGGAGGTGGAGTTCAGATCGTTATCTGTCCTATGTACGGCATTAGGTGTGCAGGCTTATGTTTTATCTGGTCAGAAGTGAATACAATTCTTTGGTTGTCTTTTTGCAGGTGGCATCCCGTTATTAGTCTGGATTCTCGGACACTCTTTCGTTCATTGGGGGGCCGAACGGTAGGCAATTGGGTTTTAGCAGGGAGCAAGCGGTGGTTCGGTGGCTGGGTTTTCGAGGGATGGTATGGAGAAGGGTGCTGTCTGAATTCCATAAGGCGGCTCGTTTGGACCGGGCGCCGGATATTTTGGTAGTGCATTTGGGGGGGAATGATTTGGGGTCTCGGCCGGTTAGGGAATTGATGAGGGATATTCGGATTGATTTTTTAAGGTTGTGGACATCTTTTCCGGGGGTGTTAACGGTTTGGTCTGACATTGTACCGAGGAAAAAATGGAGGGAGGCTAGATCAGTGAAGGGCATTAACAGGGTACGAGTTAAGTTAAATAGGGCCATAGCAGCGTTTGTCGGTAGGAACGGGGAAATAAGTGTTCGGCATCTTGATCTTGAGGCGGGGGTTGGAGAATTTTGGGCTAAGGATGGCGTACATCTGAACGATGTTGGAATTGATTTGTGGACATTGGCTATACAGGAGGGGATTGAGAGGGCCATGGCGGTGTTGGGGCGCTCACAAGCCTGAGGTGGTCAGGGCTGTTCGTTTGTGGCGGGGGGTGGGGTTCTTGGAGTTGGCACAGAAGTGTCGGTGGAAAATTATTTGAATTTTACAGGCAGTGCCTTGATTAAGCGGGGTGATCTGGCATCTGGTTTTTGGGGCTCTGGACGGGGTTTTACCCTGTGAGCTTTTGGTGCCCTCGAGCTGGTGATGGACGGCTGAGGGTAACACGGTGGTTCAACTTCGGTTTAGTTTTGCCAGATCAATTTTTAACTCCAAGAACCCTCCCTTCTTATTTATTTCATAATAATGTATATATGTTAATGTTGTTTGTTAATAAAATGGCCGCTGTGGCCAAATTTATCCAAAGAAAATTACAGGTGCAGTGTTTTTATTTGTAAAGTATGTGAGTGTGGTAAGATGGGGGTGGAGGCATATGAACAGTGGAACCCGGGTTGGCCGTATACGGTCATGCTATTCCATTTGATTGGGCTAAACCTCTATGCCTTTATTGTCTCCCCCACCTCCCCCAATACATTCTACATTATTCTTAGTTGTTTTCCTTCATGTAGAATTAACCTACAAGGAAAGAAAGGGTTTATTTTCATTCCGATATTTCTGTCCCATTGACTTGCATTGGTTTCCGGTATCGGAATCGGCGATATCCGATACTTTTTGGGTATCGGCCCGATCCAATCCGATCCGATATTTCCCGATATCGGAAGGTATCGCTCAACACTAAATACCAGTAATTACTGATCGGTGTACTATGGTAACACTGCCTGGCACAAGTCATTATCACTCCTAATACCAGTAATTACTGATCGGTGTACTATGGTAACACTGCCTGGCACAAGTCATTATCACTCCTAATACCAGTAATTACTGATCGGTGTACTATGATAACACTGCCTGGCACAAGTCATTATCACATCTAATACCAGTAATTACTGATCGGTGTACTATGATAACACTGCCTGGCACAAGTCACTATCACACCTAATACCAGTAATTACTGATCGGTGTACTATGGTAACACTGCCTGGCACAAGTCATTATCACACCTAATATCAGTAATTGCTGATCGGTCTACTATGATAACATTGCCTGGCACAAGTCATTATCACACCTAATACCAGTAATTACTGATTGGTGTACTATGGTAACACTGCCTGGCACAAGTCATTTTCACACCTAATACCAGTAATTACTGATCGGTGTACTATGGTAACACTGCCTGGCACAAGTCATTATCACACCTAATACCAGTAATTACTGATCGGTGTACTATGATAACACTGCCTGGCACAAGTCATTATCACACCTAATACCAGTAATTACTGATCGGTGTACTATGATAACACTGCCTGGCACAAGTCATTATCACACCTAATACCAGTAATTACTGATCGGTGTACTATGATAACACTGCCTGGCACAAGTCATTATCACACCTAATACCAGTAATTACTGATCGGTGTACTATGGTAACACTGCCTGGCACAAGTCATTATCACACCTAATACCAGTAATTACTGATCGGTGTACTATGGTAACACTGCCTGGCACAAGTCATTATCACATCTAATACCAGTAATTACTGATCGGTGTACTATGATAACACTGCCTGGTACAAGTCACTATCACACCTAATACCAGTAATTACTGATCGGTGTACTATGATAACACTGCCTGGCACAAGTCATTATCACTCCTAATACCAGTAATTACTGATCAGTGTACTATGGTAACACGGCCTGGCACAAGTCACTATGACTCCTAATACCAGTAATTACTGATCGGTGTACTATGGTAACACTGCCTGGCACAAGTCACTATCACTCCTAATACCAGTAATTACTGATCGGTGTACTATGGTAACACTGCCTGGCACAAGTCATTATCACTCCTAATACCAGTAATTACTGATCGGTGTACTATGGTAACACTGCCTGGCACAAGTCATTATCACTCCTAATACCAGTAATTACTGATCGGTGTACTATGGTAACACTGCCTGGCACAAGTCATTATCACACCTAATACCAGTAATTACTGATCGGTGTACTATGGTAACACTGCCTGGCACAAGTCACTATCACTCCTAATACCAGTAATTACTGATCGGTGTACTATGGTAACACTGCCTGGCACAAGTCATTATCACACCTAATACCAGTAATTACTGATCGGTGTACTATGATAACACTGCCTGGCACAAGTCATTATCACTCCTAATACCAGTAATTACTGATCGGTGTACTATGGTAACACTGCCTGGCACAAGTCATTATCACTCCTAATACCAGTAATTACTGATCGGTGTACTATGGTAACACTGCCTGGCACAAGTCATTATCACACCTAATACCAGTAATTACTGATCGGTGTACTATGATAACACTGCCTGGCACAAGTCATTATCACTCCTAATACCAGTAATTACTGATCGGTGTACTATGATAACACTGCCTGGCACAAGTCACTATCACACCTAATACCAGTAATTACTGATCGGTGTACTATGATAACACTGCCTGGCACAAGTCATTATTACACCCAATACCAGTAATTACTGATCGGTGTACTATGATAACACTGCCTGGCACAAGTCATTATTACACCTAATACCAGTAATTACTGATCGGTGTACTATGGTAACACTGCCTGGCACAAGTCATTATCACATCCAATACCAGTAATTACTGATCGGTGTACTATGATAACACTGCCTGGCACAAGTCATTATTACACCTAATACCAGTAATTACTGATCGGTGTACTATGGTAACACTGCCTGGCACAAGTCACTATCACACCCAATACCAGTAATTACTGATCGGTGTACTATGATAACACTGCCTGGCACAAGTCATTCTCACTCCTAATACCAGTAATTACTGATCGGTGTACTATGATAACACTGCCTGGCACAAGTCATTATCACTCCTAATACCAGTAATTACTGATCGGTGTACTATGGTAACACTGCCTGGCACAAGTCATTATTACACCTAATACCAGTAATTACTGATCGGTGTACTATGGTAACACTGCCTGGCACAAGTCACTATCACACCTAATACCAGTAATTACTGATCGGTGTACTATGGTAACACTGCCTGGCACAAGTCATTATTACACCTAATACCAGTAATTACTGATCGGTGTACTATGGTAACACTGCCTGGCACAAGTCATTATCACACCCAATACCAGTAATTACTGATCGGTGTACTATGATAACACTGCCTGGCACAAGTCATTATTACACCTAATACTAGTAATTACTGATCGGTGTACTATGGTAACACTGCCTGGCACAAGTCACTATCACACCCAATACCAGTAATTACTGATCGGTGTACTATGATAACACTGCCTGGCACAAGTCATTCTCACTCCTAATACCAGTAATTACTGATCGGTGTACTATGATAACACTGCCTGGCACAAGTCATTATCACTCCTAATACCAGTAATTACTGATCGGTGTACTATGGTAACACTGCCTGGCACAAGTCATTATTACACCTAATACCAGTAATTACTGATCGGTGTACTATGATAACACTGCCTGGCACAAGTCATTATCACACCTAATACCAGTAATTACTGATCGGTGTACTATGGTAACACTGCCTGGCACAAGTCATTATTACACCTAATACCAGTAATTACTGATCGGTGTACTATGGTAACACTGCCTGGCACAAGTCATTATTACACCTAATACCAGTAATTACTGATCGGTGTACTATGATAACACTGCCTGGCACAAGTCACTATCACACCTAATACCAGTAGTTACTGATCGGTGTACTATGGTAACACTGCCTGGCACAAGTCATTATCACACCTAATACCAGTAATTACTGATCGGTGTTCTATGGTAACACTGCCTGGCACAAGTCATTATCACTCCTAATACCAGTAATTACTGATCGGTGTACTATGATAACACTGCCTGGCACAAGTCACTATCACACCTAATACCAGTAATTACTGATCGGTGTACTATGATAACACTGCCTGGCACAAGTCATTATTACACCCAATACCAGTAATTACTGATCGGTGTACTATGATAACACTGCCTGGCACAAGTCATTATTACACCTAATACCAGTAATTACTGATCGGTGTACTATGGTAACACTGCCTGGCACAAGTCATTATCACACCCAATACCAGTAATTACTGATCGGTGTACTATGATAACACTGCCTGGCACAAGTCATTATTACACCTAATACTAGTAATTACTGATCGGTGTACTATGGTAACACTGCCTGGCACAAGTCACTATCACACCCAATACCAGTAATTACTGATCGGTGTACTATGATAACACTGCCTGGCACAAGTCATTCTCACTCCTAATACCAGTAATTACTGATCGGTGTACTATGATAACACTGCCTGGCACAAGTCATTATCACTCCTAATACCAGTAATTACTGATCGGTGTACTATGGTAACACTGCCTGGCACAAGTCATTATTACACCTAATACCAGTAATTACTGATCGGTGTACTATGATAACACTGCCTGGCACAAGTCATTATCACACCTAATACCAGTAATTACTGATCGGTGTACTATGGTAACACTGCCTGGCACAAGTCATTATTACACCTAATACCAGTAATTACTGATCGGTGTACTATGGTAACACTGCCTGGCACAAGTCATTATTACACCTAATACCAGTAATTACTGATCGGTGTACTATGATAACACTGCCTGGCACAAGTCACTATCACACCTAATACCAGTAGTTACTGATCGGTGTACTATGGTAACACTGCCTGGCACAAGTCATTATCACACCTAATACCAGTAATTACTGATCGGTGTTCTATGGTAACACTGCCTGGCACAAGTCATTATCACTCCTAATACCAGTAATTACTGATCGGTGTACTATGATAACACTGCCTGGCACAAGTCACTATCACACCTAATACCAGTAATTACTGATCGGTGTACTATGATAACACTGCCTGGCACAAGTCATTATTACACCCAATACCAGTAATTACTGATCGGTGTACTATGATAACACTGCCTGGCACAAGTCATTATTACACCTAATACCAGTAATTACTGATCGGTGTACTATGATAACACTGCCTGGCACAAGTCATTCTCACTCCTAATACCAGTAATTACTGATCGGTGTACTATGGTAACACTGCCTGGCACAAGTCATTATTACACCTAATACCAGTAATTACTGATCGGTGTACTATGGTAACACTGCCTGGCACAAGTCATTATCACACCTAATACCAGTAATTACTGATCGGTGTACTATGATAACACTGCCTGGCACAGTCATTATCACACCTAATACCAGTAATTACTGATCGGTGTACTATGGTAACACTGCCTGGCACAAGTCATTATTACACCTAATACCAGTAATTACTGATCGGTGTACTATGGTAACACTGCCTGGCACAAGTCATTATCACTCCTAATACCAGTAATTACTGATCGGTTTACTATGGTAACACTGCCTGGCACAAGTCATTATCACTCCTAATACCAGTAATTACTGATCGGTGTACTATGATAACACTGCCTGGCACAAGTCATTATCACTCCTAATACCAGTAATTACTGATCGGTGTACTATGATAACACTGCCTGGCACAAGTCATTATTACAACTAATACCAGTAATTACTGATCGGTGTACTATGGTAACACTGCCTGGCACAAGTCATTATTACACCTAATACCAGTAATTACTGATCGGTGTACTATGATAACACTGCCTGGCACAAGTCATTATTACACCTAATACCAGTAATTACTGATCGGTGTACTATGGTAACACTGCCTGGCACAAGTCATTATTACACCTAATACCAGTAATTACTGATCGGTGTACTATGGTAATACTGCCTGGCACAAGTCATTATCACTCCTAATACCAGTAATTACTGATCGGTGTACTATGATAACATTGCCTGGCACAAGTCATTATCACTCCTAATACCAGTAATTACTGATCGGTGTACTATGATAACACTGCCTGGCACAAGTCATTATTACAACTAATAACAGTAATTACTGATCGGTGTACTATGGTAACACTGCCTGGCACAAGTCATTATTACACCTAATACCAGTAATTACTGATCGGTGTACTATGGTAACACTGCCTGGCACAAGTCACTATCACACCTAATACCAGTAATTACTGATCGGTGTACTATGATAACACTGCCTGGCACAAGTCATTATCACACCTAATACCAGTAATTACTGATCGGTGTACTATGGTAACACTGCCTGGCACAAGTCATTATCACACCTAATACCAGTAATTACTGATCGGTGTACTATGGTAACACTGCCTGGCACAAGTCACTATCACTCCTAATACCAGTAATTACTGATCGGTGTACTATGATAACACTGCCTGGCACAAATCACTATCACACCTAATACCAGTAATTACTGATCGGTGTACTATGATAACACTGCCTGGCACAAGTCATTATCACTCCTAATACCAGTAATTACTGATCGGCGTACTATGATAACACTGCCTGGCACAAGTCATTATCACTCCTAATACCAGTAATTACTGATCGGTGTACTATGATAACACTGCCTGGCACAAGTCATTATCACTCCTAATACCAGTAATTACTGATCGGTGTACTATGATAACACTGCCTGGCACAAGTCATTATCACTCCTAATACCAGTAATTACTGATCGGTGTACTATGATAACACTGCCTGGCACAAGTCATTATCACACCTAATACCAGTAATTACTGATCGGTGTACTATGGTAACACTGCCTGGCACAAGTCATTATCACACCTAATACCAGTAATTACTGATCGGTGTACTATGGTAACACTGCCTGGCACAAGTCACTATCACTCCTAATACCAGTAATTACTGATCGGTGTACTATGATAACACTGCCTGGCACAAATCACTATCACACCTAATACCAGTAATTACTGATCGGTGTACTATGATAACACTGCCTGGCACAAGTCATTATCACTCCTAATACCAGTAATTACTGATCGGTGTACTATGATAACACTGCCTGGCACAAGTCATTATCACTCCTAATACCAGTAATTACTGATCGGTGTACTATGATAACACTGCCTGGCACAAGTCATTATCACTCCTAATACCAGTAATTACTGATCGGTGTACTATGATAACACTGCCTGGCACAAGTCGTTATTACACCTAATACCAGTAATTACTGATCGCTGCACTATGGTAACACTGCCTGGCACAAGTCATTATTACACCTAATACCAGTAATTACTGATCGGTGTACTATGATAACACTGCCTGGCACAAGTCATTATTACACCTAATACCAGTAATTACTGATCGGTGTACTATGATAACACTGCCTGGCACAAGTCACTATCACACCTAATACCAGTAATTACTGATCGGTGTACTATGATAACACTGCCTGGCACAAGTCATTATCACTCCTAATACCAGTAATTACTGATCGGTGTACTATGGTAACACTGCCTGGCACAAGTCATTATCACACCTAATACCAGTAATTACTGATCGGTGTACTATGGTAACACTGCCTGGCACAAGTCATTATCACTCCTAATACCAGTAACTACTGATCGGTGTACTATGGTAACACTGCCTGGCACAAGTCATTATCACACCTAATACCAGTAATTACTGATCGGTGTACTATGGTAACACTGCCTGGCACAAGTCACTATCACACCTAATACCAGTAATTACTGATCGGTGTACTATGATAACACTGCCTGGCACAAGTCATTATCACTCCTAATACCAGTAATTACTGATCGGTGTACTATGGTAACACTGCCTGGCACAAGTCATTATCACACCTAATACCAGTAATTACTGATCGGTGTTCTATGGTAACACTGCCTGGCACAAGTCACTATCACTCCTAATACCAGTAATTACTGATCGGTGTTCTATGGTAACACTGCCTGGCACAAGTCACTATCACACCTAATACCAGTAATTACTGATCGGTGTTCTATGGTAACACTGCCTGGCACAAGTCACTATCACACCTAATACCAGTAATTACTGATCGGTGTACTATGATAACACTGCCTGGCACAAGTCACTATCACACCTAATACCAGTAATTACTGATCGGTGTACTATGGTAACACTGCCTGGCACAAGTCATTATCACTCCTAATACCAGTAATTACTGATCGGTGTACTATGGTAACACTGCCTGGCACAAGTCATTATCACACCTAATACCAGTAATTACTGATCGGTGTACTATGGTAACACTGCCTGGCACAAGTCATTATCACTCCTAATACCAGTAATTACTGATCGGTGTACTATGATAACACTGCCTGGCACAAGTCACTATCACACCTAATACCAGTAATTACTGATCGGTGTACTATGATAACACTGCCTGGCACAAGTCATTATCACTCCTAATACCAGTAATTACTGATCGGTGTACTATGGTAACACTGCCTGGCACAAGTCATTATCACACCTAATACCAGTAATTACTGATCGGTGTTCTATGGTAACACTGCCTGGCACAAGTCACTATCACTCCTAATACCAGTAATTACTGATCGGTGTTCTATGGTAACACTGCCTGGCACAAGTCACTATCACACCTAATACCAGTAATTACTGATCGGTGTTCTATGGTAACACTGCCTGGCACAAGTCACTATCACACCTAATACCAGTAATTACTGATCGGTGTTCTATGGTAACACTGCCTGGCACAAGTCACTATCACACCTAATACCAGTAATTACTGATCGGTGTACTATGATAACACTGCCTGGCACAAGTCATTATTACACCCAATACCAGTAATTACTGATCGGTGTACTATGATAACACTGCCTGGCACAAGTCATTATTACACCTAATACCAGTAATTACTGATCGGTGTACTATGATAACACTGCCTGGCACAAGTCATTATCACTCCTAATACCAGTAATTACTGATCGGTGTACTATGATAACACTGCCTGGCACAAGTCATTATTACACCCAATACCAGTAATTACTGATCGGTGTACTATGATAACACTGCCTGGCACAAGTCATTATCACTCCTAATACCAGTAATTACTGATCGGTGTACTATGGTAACACTGCCTGGCACAAGTCATTATTACACCTAATACCAGTAATTACTGATCGGTGTACTATGATAACACTGCCTGGCACAAGTCATTATCACTCCTAATACCAGTAATTACTGATCGGTGTACTATGGTAACACTGCCTGGCACAAGTCACTATCACACCTAATACCAGTAATTACTGATCGGTGTACTATGATAACACTGCCTGGCACAAGTCATTATTACACCCAATACCAGTAATTACTGATCGGTGTACTATGATAACACTGCCTGGCACAAGTCATTATTACACCTAATACCAGTAATTACTGATCGGTGTACTATGGTAACACTGCCTGGCACAAGTCACTATCACACCCAATACCAGTAATTACTGATCGGTGTACTATCATAACACTGCCTGGCACAAGTCATTCTCACTCCTAATACCAGTAATTACTGATCGGTGTACTATGGTAACACTGCCTGGCACAAGTCATTATTACACCTAATACCAGTAATTACTGATCGGTGTACTATGGTAACACTGCCTGGCACAAGTCATTATCACACCTAATACCAGTAATTACTGATCGGTGTACTATGATAACACTGCCTGGCACAGTCATTATCACACCTAATACCAGTAATTACTGATCGGTGTACTATGGTAACACTGCCTGGCACAAGTCATTATCACTCCTAATACCAGTAATTACTGATCGGTGTACTATGGTAACACTGCCTGGCACAGTCATTATCACACCTAATACCAGTAATTACTGATCGGTGTACTATGGTAACACTGCCTGGCACAAGTCATTATTACACCTAATACCAGTAATTACTGATCGGTGTACTATGGTAACACTGCCTGGCACAAGTCATTATCACTCCTAATACCAGTAATTACTGATCGGTTTACTATGGTAACACTGCCTGGCACAAGTTATTATCACTCCTAATACCAGTAATTACTGATCGGTGTACTATGATAACACTGCCTGGCACAAGTCATTATCACTCCTAATACCAGTAATTACTGATCGGTGTACTATGATAACACTGCCTGGCACAAGTCATTATTACAACTAATACCAGTAATTACTGATCGGTGTACTATGGTAACACTGCCTGGCACAAGTCATTATTACACCTAATACCAGTAATTACTGATCGGTGTACTATGATAACACTGCCTGGCACAAGTCATTATTACACCTAATACCAGTAATTACTGATCGGTGTACTATGGTAACACTGCCTGGCACAAGTCATTATTACACCTAATACCAGTAATTACTGATCGGTGTACTATGGTAACACTGCCTGGCACAAGTCATTATCACTCCTAATACCAGTAATTACTGATCGGTGTACTATGATAACATTGCCTGGCACAAGTCATTATCACTCCTAATACCAGTAATTACTGATCGGTGTACTATGATAACACTGCCTGGCACAAGTCATTATTACAACTAATAACAGTAATTACTGATCGGTGTACTATGGTAACACTGCCTGGCACAAGTCATTATTACACCTAATACCAGTAATTACTGATCGGTGTACTATGGTAACACTGCCTGGCACAAGTCACTATCACACCTAATACCAGTAATTACTGATCGGTGTACTATGATAACACTGCCTGGCACAAGTCATTATCACACCTAATACCAGTAATTACTGATCGGTGTACTATGGTAACACTGCCTGGCACAAGTCATTATCACTCCTAATACCAGTAATTACTGATCGGTGTACTATGATAACACTGCCTGGCACAAATCACTATCACACCTAATACCAGTAATTACTGATCGGTGTACTATGATAACACTGCCTGGCACAAGTCATTATCACTCCTAATACCAGTAATTACTGATCGGTGTACTATGATAACACTGCCTGGCACAAGTCATTATCACACCTAATACCAGTAATTACTGATCGGTGTACTATGATAACACTGCCTGGCACAAGTCATTATCACTCCTAATACCAGTAATTACTGATCGGTGTACTATGATAACACTGCCTGGCACAAGTCATTATCACTCCTAATACCAGTAATTACTGATCGGTGTACTATGATAACACTGCCTGGCACAAGTCGTTATTACACCTAATACCAGTAATTACTAATCGCTGCACTATGGTAACACTGCCTGGCACAAGTCATTATTACACCTAATACCAGTAATTACTGATCGGTGTACTATGATAACACTGCCTGGCACAAGTCATTATTACACCTAATACCAGTAATTACTGATCGGTGTACTATGATAACACTGCCTGGCACAAGTCACTATCACACCTAATACCAGTAATTACTGATCGGTGTACTATGATAACACTGCCTGGCACAAGTCATTATCACTCCTAATACCAGTAATTACTGATCGGTGTACTATGGTAACACTGCCTGGCACAAGTCATTATCACACCTAATACCAGTAATTACTGATCGGTGTACTATGGTAACACTGCCTGGCACAAGTCATTATCACTCCTAATACCAGTAACTACTGATCGGTGTACTATGGTAACACTGCCTGGCACAAGTCATTATCACACCTAATACCAGTAATTACTGATCGGTGTACTATGGTAACACTGCCTGGCACAAGTCATTATCACACCCAATACCAGTAATTACTGATCGGTGTACTATGATAACACTGCCTGGCACAAGTCATTATTACACCTAATACCAGTAATTACTGATCGGTGTACTATGGTAACACTGCCTGGCACAAGTCACTATCACACCCAATACCAGTAATTACTGATCGGTGTACTATCATAACACTGCCTGGCACAAGTCATTCTCACTCCTAATACCAGTAATTACTGATCGGTGTACTATGGTAACACTGCCTGGCACAAGTCATTATTACACCTAATACCAGTAATTACTGATCGGTGTACTATGGTAACACTGCCTGGCACAAGTCATTATCACACCTAATACCAGTAATTACTGATCGGTGTACTATGATAACACTGCCTGGCACAGTCATTATCACACCTAATACCAGTAATTACTGATCGGTGTACTATGGTAACACTGCCTGGCACAAGTCATTATTACACCTAATACCAGTAATTACTGATCGGTGTACTATGGTAACACTGCCTGGCACAAGTCATTATCACTCCTAATACCAGTAATTACTGATCGGTTTACTATGGTAACACTGCCTGGCACAAGTTATTATCACTCCTAATACCAGTAATTACTGATCGGTGTACTATGATAACACTGCCTGGCACAAGTCATTATCACTCCTAATACCAGTAATTACTGATCGGTGTACTATGATAACACTGCCTGGCACAAGTCATTATTACAACTAATACCAGTAATTACTGATCGGTGTACTATGGTAACACTGCCTGGCACAAGTCATTATTACACCTAATACCAGTAATTACTGATCGGTGTACTATGATAACACTGCCTGGCACAAGTCATTATTACACCTAATACCAGTAATTACTGATCGGTGTACTATGGTAACACTGCCTGGCACAAGTCATTATTACACCTAATACCAGTAATTACTGATCGGTGTACTATGGTAACACTGCCTGGCACAAGTCATTATCACTCCTAATACCAGTAATTACTGATCGGTGTACTATGATAACATTGCCTGGCACAAGTCATTATCACTCCTAATACCAGTAATTACTGATCGGTGTACTATGATAACACTGCCTGGCACAAGTCATTATTACAACTAATAACAGTAATTACTGATCGGTGTACTATGGTAACACTGCCTGGCACAAGTCATTATTACACCTAATACCAGTAATTACTGATCGGTGTACTATGGTAACACTGCCTGGCACAAGTCACTATCACACCTAATACCAGTAATTACTGATCGGTGTACTATGATAACACTGCCTGGCACAAGTCATTATCACACCTAATACCAGTAATTACTGATCGGTGTACTATGGTAACACTGCCTGGCACAAGTCATTATCACTCCTAATACCAGTAATTACTGATCGGTGTACTATGATAACACTGCCTGGCACAAATCACTATCACACCTAATACCAGTAATTACTGATCGGTGTACTATGATAACACTGCCTGGCACAAGTCATTATCACTCCTAATACCAGTAATTACTGATCGGTGTACTATGATAACACTGCCTGGCACAAGTCATTATCACACCTAATACCAGTAATTACTGATCGGTGTACTATGATAACACTGCCTGGCACAAGTCATTATCACTCCTAATACCAGTAATTACTGATCGGTGTACTATGATAACACTGCCTGGCACAAGTCATTATCACTCCTAATACCAGTAATTACTGATCGGTGTACTATGATAACACTGCCTGGCACAAGTCGTTATTACACCTAATACCAGTAATTACTAATCGCTGCACTATGGTAACACTGCCTGGCACAAGTCATTATTACACCTAATACCAGTAATTACTGATCGGTGTACTATGATAACACTGCCTGGCACAAGTCATTATTACACCTAATACCAGTAATTACTGATCGGTGTACTATGATAACACTGCCTGGCACAAGTCACTATCACACCTAATACCAGTAATTACTGATCGGTGTACTATGATAACACTGCCTGGCACAAGTCATTATCACTCCTAATACCAGTAATTACTGATCGGTGTACTATGGTAACACTGCCTGGCACAAGTCATTATCACACCTAATACCAGTAATTACTGATCGGTGTACTATGGTAACACTGCCTGGCACAAGTCATTATCACTCCTAATACCAGTAACTACTGATCGGTGTACTATGGTAACACTGCCTGGCACAAGTCATTATCACACCTAATACCAGTAATTACTGATCGGTGTACTATGGTAACACTGCCTGGCACAAGTCATTATCACTCCTAATACCAGTAATTACTGATCGGTGTACTATGGTAACACTGCCTGGCACAAGTCATTATCACTCCTAATACCAGTAATTACTGATCGGTGTACTATGGTAACACTGCCTGGCACAAGTCATTATCACACCTAATACCAGTAATTACTGATCGGTGTACTATGGTAACACTGCCTGGCACAAGTCACTATCACACCTAATACCAGTAATTACTGATCGGTGTACTATGGTAACACTGCCTGGCACAAGTCACTATCACACCTAATACCAGTAATTACTGATCGGTGTACTATGGTAACACTGCCTGGCACAAGTCATTATCACACCTAATACCAGTAATTACTGATCGGTGTACTATGGTAACACTGCCTGGCACAAGTCATTATCACACCTAATACCAGTAATTACTGATCGGTGTACTATGGTAACACTGCCTGGCACAAGTCACTATCACACCTAATACCAGTAATTACTGATCGGTGTACTATGGTAACACTGCCTGGCACAAGTCATTATCACACCTAATACCAGTAATTACTGATCGGTGTACTATGGTAACACTGCCTGGCACAAGTCATTATCACTCCTAATACCAGTAACTACTGATCGGTGTACTATGGTAACACTGCCTGGCACAAGTCATTATCACACCTAATACCAGTAATTACTGATCGGTGTACTATGGTAACACTGCCTGGCACAAGTCACTATCACACCTAATACCAGTAATTACTGATCGGTGTACTATGGTAACACTGCCTGGCACAAGTCATTATCACTCCTAATACCAGTAATTACTGATCGGTGTACTATGGTAACACTGCCTGGCACAAGTCATTATCACACCTAATACCATTAATTACTGATCGGTGTACTATGATAACACTGCCTGGCACAAGTCATTATCACACCTAATACCAGTAATTACTGATCGGTGTACTATGGTAACACTGCCTGGCACAAGTCATTATCACACCTAATACCAGTAATTACTGATCGGTGTACTATGGTAACACTGCCTGGCACAAGTCATTATCACTCCTAATACCAGTAATTACTGATCGGTGTACTATGGTAACACTGCCTGGCACAAGTCACTATCACTACTAATACCAGTAATTACTGATCGGTGTACTATGGTAACACTGCCTGGCACAAGTCATTATCACTCCTAATACCAGTAATTACTGATCGGTGTACTATGGTAACACTGCCTGGCACAAGTCATTATCACACCTAATACCAGTAATTACTGATCGGTGTACTATGATAACACTGCCTGGCACAAGTCATTATCACACCTAATACCAGTAATTACTGATCGGTGTACTATGGTAACACTGCCTGGCACAAGTCATTATCACACCTAATACCAGTAATTACTGATCGGTGTACTATGGTAACACTGCCTGGCACAAGTCATTATCACTCCTAATACCAGTAATTACTGATCGGTGTACTATGGTAACACTGCCTGGCACAAGTCATTATCACACCTAATACCAGTAATTACTGATCGGTGTACTATGATAACACTGCCTGGCACAAGTCACTATCACACCTAATACCAGTAATTACTGATCGGTGTACTATGATAACACTGCCTGGCACAAGTCATTATCACACCTAATATCAGTAATTACTGATCGGTCTACTATGATAATACTGCCTGGCACAAGTCATTATCACACCTAATATCAGTAATTACTGATCGGTCTACTATGATAACACTGCCTGGCACAAGTCATTATCACACCTAATACCAGTAATTACTGATCGGTGTACTATGGTAACACTGCCTGGCACAAGTCATTATTACACCCAATACCAGTAATTACTGATCGGTGTACTATGATAACACTGCCTGGCACAAGTCATTCTCACTCCTAATACCAGTAATTACTGATCGGTGTACTATGGTAACACTGCCTGGCACAAGTCATTATCACACCTAATACCAGTAATTACTGATAGGTGTACTATGATAACACTGCCTGGCACAAGTCACTATCACTCCTAATACCAGTAATTACTGATCGGTGTACTATGATAACACTGCCTGGCACAAGTCATTATCACACCTAATACCAGTAATTACTGATCGGTGTACTATGATAATACTGCCTGGCACAAGTCATTATCACACCTAATACCAGTAATTACTGATCGGTGTACTATGGTAACACTGCCTGGCACAAGTCATTATTACACCCAATACCAGTAATTACTGATCGGTGTACTATGGTAACACTGCCTGGCACAAGTCATTATTACACCCAATACCAGTAATTACTGATCGGTGTACTATGATAACACTGCCTGGCACAAGTCATTATTACACCTAATACCAGTAATTATTGATCGGTGTACTATGATAACACTGCCTGGCACAAGTCACTATCACACCTAATACCAGTAGTTACTGATCGGTGTACTATGATAACACTGCCTGGCACAAGTCACTATCACACCTAATACCAGTAATTACTGATCGGTGTACTATGGTAACACTGCCTGGCACAAGTCATTATTACACCTAATACCAGTAATTACTGATCGGTGTACTATGGTAACACTGCCTGGCACAAGTCATTATTACACCTAATACCAGTAATTACTGATCGGTGTACTATGATAACACTGCCTGGCACAAGTCACTATCACACCTAATACCAGTAATTACTGATCGGTGTACTATGGTAACACTGCCTGGCACAAGTCATTATCACACCTAATTCCAGTAATTACTGATCGGTGTACTATGGTAACACTGCCTGGCACAAGTCATTATCACACCTAATACCAGTAATTACTGATCGGTGTACTATGGTAACACTGCCTGGCACAAGTCATTATTACACCTAATACCAGTAATTACTGATCGGTGTACTATGGTAACACTGCCTGGCACAAGTCATTATTACACCTAATACCAGTAATTACTGATCGGTGTACTATGGTAACACTGCCTGGCACAAGTCACTATCACACCTAATACCAGTAATTACTGATCGGTGTACTATGGTAACACTGCCTGGCACAAGTCATTATTACACCTAATACCAGTAATTACTGATCGGTGTACTATGGTAACACTGCCTGTCACAAGTCATTATTACACCTAATACCAGTAATTACTGATCGGTGTACTATGATAACACTGCCTGGCACAAGTCACTATCACACCTAATACCAGTAATTACTGATCAGTGTACTATGGTAACACTGCCTGGCACAAGTCATTATCACTCCTAATACCAGTAATTACTGATCGGTGTACTATGGTAACACTGCCTGGCACAAGTCATTATCACACCTAATACCAGTAATTACTGATCGGTGTACTATGGTAACACTGCCTGGCACAAGTCACTATCACACCTAATGCCAGTAATTACTGATCGGTGTACTATGGTAACACTGCCTGGCACAAGTCATTATCACACCTAATACCAGTAATTACTGATCGGTGTACTATGGTAACACTGCCTGGCACAAGTCACTATCACACCTAATACCAGTAGTTACTGATCGGTGTACTATGATAACACTGCCTGGCACAAGTCACTATCACACCTAATGCCAGTAATTACTGATCGGTGTACTATGGTAACACTGCCTGGCACAAGTCATTATCACTCCTAATACCAGTAATTACTGATCGGTGTACTATGGTAACACTGCCTGGCACAAGTCATTATCACTCCTAATACCAGTAATTACTGATCGGTGTACTATGATAACACTGCCTGGCACAAGTCATTATTACACCTAATACCAGTAATTACTGATCGGTGTACTATGATAACACTGCCTGGCACAAGTCATTATTACACCTAATACCAGTAATTACTGATCGGTGTACTATGGTAACACTGCCTGGTACAAGTCATTATCACACCTAATACCAGTAGTTACTGATCGGTGTACTATGATAACACTGCCTGGCACAAGTCATTATTACACCTAATACCAGTAATTACTGATCGGTGTACTATGATAACACTGCCTGGCACAAGTCATTATTACACCTAATACCAGTAATTACTGATCGGTGTACTATGGTAACACTGCCTGGCACAAGTCATTATTACACCTAATACCAGTAATTACTGATCGGTGTACTATGGTAACACTGCCTGGCACCAGTCATTATTACACCTAATACCAGTAATTACTGATCGGTGTACTATGGTAACACTGCCTGGCACAAGTCACTATCACACCTAATACCAGTAATTACTGATCGGTGTACTATGATAACACTGCCTGGCACAAGTCACTATCACACCTAATACCAGTAATTACTGATCGGTGTACTATGGTAACACTTCCTGGCACAAGTCATTATTACACCTAATACCAGTAATTACTGATCGGTGTACAATGGTAACACTGCCTGGCTCAAGTCATTATCACACCTAATACCAGTAGTTACTGATCGGTGTACTATGATAACACTGCCTGGCACAAGTCATTATCACTCCTAATACCAGTAATTACTGATCGGTGTACTATGATAACACTGCCTGGCACAAGTCATTCTCACTCCTAATACCAGTAATTACTGATCGGTGTACTATGATAACACTGCCTGGCACAAGTCATTATCACTCCTAATACCAGTAATTACTGATCGGTGTACTATGATAACACTGCCTGGCACAAGTCATTATCACACCTAATGCCAGTAATTACTGATCGGTCTACTATGATAATACTGCCTGGCACAAGTCATTATCACACCTAATACCAGTAATTACTGATAGGTGTACTATGATAACACTGCCTGGCACAAGTCATTATCACACCTAATACCAGTAATTACTGATCGGTGTACTATGATAACACTGCCTGGCACAAGTCATTATCACACCTAATACCAGTAATTACTGATCGGAGTACTATGGTAACACTGCCTGGCACAAGTCATTATCACACCTAATACCAGTAATTACTGATCGGTGTACTATGGTAACACTGCCTGGCACAAGTCATTATTACACCTAATACCAGTAGTTACTGATCGGTGTACTATGATAACACTGCCTGGCACAAGTCATTATTACACCTAATACCAGTAATTACTGATCGGTGTACTATGGTAACACTGCCTGGCACAAGTCACTATCACACCTAATACCAGTAGTTACTGATCGGTGTACTATGATAACACTGCCTGGCACAAGTCATTATCACTCCTAATACCAGTAATTACTGATCGGTGTACTATGGTAACACTGCCTGGCACAAGTCATTATTACACCTAATACCAGTAATTACTGATCGGTGTACTTTGGTAACACTGCCTGGCACAAGTCATTATTACACCTAATACCAGTAATTACTGATCAGTGTACTATGATAACACTGCCTGGCACAAGTCACTATCACACCTAATACCAGTAGTTACTGATCGGTGTACTATGATAACACTGCCTTGCACAAGTCACTATCACACCTAATACCAGTAATTACTGATCGGTGTACTATGGTAACACTGCCTGGCACAAGTCACTATCACACCTAATACCAGTAGTTACTGATCAGTGTACTATGATAACACTGCCTGGCACAAGTCACTATCACACCTAATACCAGTAATTACTGATCGGTGTACTATGGTAACACTGCCTGGCACAAGTCATTATTACACCTAATACCAGTAATTACTGATCGGTGTACTATGATAACACTGCCTGGCACAAGTCACTATCACACCTAATACCAGTAATTACTGATCGGTGTACTATGGTAACACTGCCTGGCACAAGTCATTATCACACCTAATACCAGTAATTACTGATCGGTGTACTATGGTAACACTGCCTGGCACAAGTCACTATCACTCCTAATACCAGTAATTACTGATCGGTGTACTATGGTAACACTGCCTGGCACAAGTCATTATCACACCTAATACCAGTAATTACTGATCGGTGTACTATGATAACGCTGCCTGGCACAAGTCATTATCACACCTAATACCAGTAATTACTGATCGGTGTACTATGGTAACACTGCCTGGCACAAGTCATTATTACACCTAATACCAGTAATTACTGATCGGTGTACTTTGGTAACACTGCCTGGCACAAGTCACTATCACACCTAATACCAGTAATTACTGATCGGTGTACTATGATAACACTGCCTGGCACAAGTCACTATCACACCTAATACCAGTAATTACTGATCGGTGTACTATGGTAACACTGCCTGGCACAAGTCATTATTACACCTAATACCAGTAATTACTGATCGGTGTACTATGATAACACTGCCTGGCACAAGTCACTATCACACCTAATACCAGTAATTACTGATCGGTGTACTATGGTAACACTCCCTGGCACTAGTCATTATCAAACCTAATACCAGTAATTACTGATCGGTGTACTATGGTAACACTGCCTGGCACAAGTCATTATTACACCTAATACCAGTAATTACTGATCGGTGTACTTTGGTAACACTGCCTGGCACAAGTCACTATCACACCTAATACCAGTAATTACTGATCGGTGCACTATGATAACACTGCCTGGCACAAGTCATTATCACACCTAATACCAGTAATTACTGATCGGTGTACTATGGTAACACTGCCTGGCACAAGTCATTATCACACCTAATACCAGTAATTACTGATCGGTGTACTATGGTAACACTGCCTGGCACAAGTCATTATCACTCCTAATACCAGTAATTACTGATCGGTGTACTATGGTAACACTGCCTGGCACAAGTCACTATCACACCTAATACCAGTAATTACTGATCGGTGTACTATGGTAACACTGCCTGGCACAAGTCATTATCACTCCTAATACCAGTAATTACTGATCGGTGTACTATGGTAACACTGCCTGGCACAGTCATTATCACTCCTAATATTAGTAATTACTGATCGGTGTACTATGGTAACACTGCCTGGCACAAGTCATTATTACACCTAATACCAGTAATTACTGATCGGTGTACTATGGTAACACTGCCTGGCACAAGTCATTATCACACCTAATACCAGTAATTACTGATCGTTGTACTATGATAACACTGCCTGGCACAAGTCACTATCACACCTAATACCAGTAATTACTGATCGGTGTACTATGGTAACACTGCCTGGCACAAGTCATTATCACACCTAATACCAGTAATTACTGATCGGTGTACTATTATAACACTGCCTGGCACAAGTCATTATCACACCTAATACCAGTAGTTACTGATCGGTGTACTATGATAACACTGCCTGGCACAAGTCATTATCACACCTAATACCAGTAATTACTGATCGGTGTACTATTATAACACTGCCTGGCACAAGTCATTATCACACCTAATACCAGTAGTTACTGATCGGTGTACTATGATAACACTGCCTGGCACAGTCATTATCACTCCTAATATTAGTAATTACTGATCGGTGTACTATGATAACACTGCCTGGCACAGTCATTATCACTCCTAATATTAGTAATTACTGATCGGTGTACTATGATAACACTGCCTGGCACAAGTCATTATCACACCTAATACCAGTAATTACTGATCGGTGTACTATGGTAACACTGCCTGGCACAAGTCATTATCACACCTAATACCAGTAATTACTGATCGGTGTACTATGGTAACACTGCCTGGCACAAGTCATTATCACACCTAATACCAGTAATTACTGATCGGTGTACTATGGTAACACTGCCTGGCACAAGTCACTATCACACCTAATACCAGTAATTACTGATCGGTGTACTATGGTAACACTGCCTGGCACAAGTCACTATCACACCTAATACCAGTAATTACTGATCGGTGTACTATGGTAACACTGCCTGGCACAAGTCACTATCACACCTAATACCAGTAATTACTGATCGGTGTACTATGATAACACTGCCTGGCACAAGTCACTATCACACCTAATACCAGTAATTACTGATCGGTGTACTATGGTAACACTGCCTGGCACAAGTCACTATCACTACTAATACCAGTAATTACTGATCGGTGTACTATGATAACACTGCCTGGCACAAGTCATTATCACATCTAATACCAGTAATTACTGATCGGTGTACTATGTTAACACTGTCTGGCACAAGTCATTATCACTACTAATACCAGTAATTACTGATCGGTGTACTATGATAACACTGCCTGGCACAAGTCACTATCACTACTAATACCAGTAATTACTGATCGGTGTACTATGATAACACTGCCTGGCACAAGTCATTATCACATCTAATACCAGTAGTTACTGATCGGTGTACTATGATAACACTGTCTGGCACAAGTCATTATCACTACTAATACCAGTAATTACTGATCGGTGTACTATGGTAACACTGCCTGGCACAAGTCACTATCACACCTAATACAAGTAATTACTGATCGGTGTACTATGTTAACACTGTCTGGCACAAGTCACTATCAGACCTAATACCAGTAATTACTGATCGGTGTACTATGGTAACACTGCCTGGCACAAGTCACTATCACACCTAATACAAGTAATTACTGATCGGTGTACTATGATAACACTGCCTGGCACAAGTCACTATCACACCTAATACAAGTAATTACTGATCGGTGTACTATGTTAACACTGTCTGGCACAAGTCACTATCAGACCTAATACCAGAAATTACTGATCAGGATACTATGATAACACTGCCTGGCACAAGTCATTATTACACCTAATACCAGTAATTACTGATCGGTGTACTATGATAACACTGCCTGGCACAAGTCATTATCACATCTAATACCAGTAATTACTGATCGGTGTACTATGATAACACTGCCTGGCACAAGTCACTATCACACCTAATACAAGTAATTACTGATCGGTGTACTATGTTAACACTGTCTGGCACAGTCATTATCACACCTAATACCAGTAATTACTGATCGGTGTACTATGATAACACTGCCTGGCACAAGTCATTATCACACCTAATACCAGTAATTACTGATCGGTGTACTATGGTAACACTGCCTGGCACAGTCATTATCACTCCTAATATTAGTAATTACTGATCGGTGTACTATGGTAACACTGCCTGGCACAAGTCATTATCACACCTAATACCAGTAATTACTGATCGTTGTACTATGATAACACTGCCTGGTACAAGTCACTATCACACCTAATACCAGTAATTACTGATCGGTGTACTATGATAACACTGCCTGGCACAGTCATTATCACTCCTAATATTAGTAATTACTGATCGTTGTACTATGAAAACACTGCCTGGCACAAGTCATTATTACACCTAATACCAGTAATTACTGATCGGTGTACTATGGTAACACGGCCTGGCACAAGTCATTTTCACACCTAATACCAGTAATTACTGATCGGTGTACTATGGTAACACTGCCTGGCACAAGTCATTATCACACCTAATACCAGTAATTACTGATCGGTGTACTATGATAACACTGCCTGGCACAAGTCATTATCACACCTAATACCAGTAATTACTGATCGGTGTACTATGGTAACACTGCCTGGCACAAGTCATTATCACACCTAATACCAGTAATTACTGATCGGTGTACTATGATAACACTGCCTGGCACAAGTCATTATTACACCTAATACCAGTAATTACTGATCGGTGTACTATGGTAACACTGCCTGGCACAAGTCATTATTACACCTAATACCAGTAATTACTGATCGGTGTACTATGGTAACACTGCCTGGTACAAGTCACTATCACACCTAATACCAGTAATTACTGATCGGTGTACTATGGTAACACTGCCTGGCACAAGTCATTATCACTCCTAATACCAGTAATTACTGATCGGTGTACTATGATAACACTGCCTGGCACAAGTCATTATCACACCTAATACCAGTAATTACTGATCGGTGTACTATGGTAACACTGCCTGGCACAAGTCATTATCACACCTAATACCAGTAATTACTGATCGGTGTACTATGGTAACACTGCCTGGCACAAGTCATTATCACTCCTAATACCAGTAATTACTGATCGGTGTACTATGATAACACTGCCTGGCACAAGTCATTATCACACCTAATACCAGTAATTACTGATCGGTGTACTATGATAACACTGCCTGGCACAAGTCATTATCACTCCTAATACCAGTAATTACTGATCGGTGTACTATGGTAACACTGCCTGGCACAAGTCATTATCACTCCTAATACCAGTAATTACTGATCGGTGTACTATGATAACACTGCCTGGCACAAGTCATTATCACACCTAATACCAGTAATTACTGATCGGTGTACTATGATAACACTGCCTGGCACAGTCATTATCACTCCTAATACCAGTAATTACTGATCGGTGTACTATGATAACACTGCCTGGCACAGTCATTATCACACCTAATACCAGTAATTACTGATCGGTGTACTATGATAACACTGCCTGGCACAAGTCATTATCACTCCTAATACCAGTAATTACTGATCGGTGTACTATGATAACACTGCCTGGCACAGTCATTATCACTCCTAATATTAGTAATTACTGATCGGTGTACTATGATAACACTGCCTGGCACAGTCATTATCACTCCTAATATTAGTAATTACTGATCGGTGTGCTATGGTAACACTGCCTGGCACAAGTCATTATTACACCTAATACCAGTAATTACTGATCAGTGTACTATGGTAACACTGCCTGGCACAAGTCATTATTACTCCTAACACCAGTAATTACTGATCGGTGTACTATGGTAACACTGCCTGGCACAAGTCATTATCACACCTAATACCAGTAATTACTGATCAGTGTACTATGGTAACACTGCCTGGCACAAGTCATTATTACTCCTAACACCAGTAATTACTGATCGGTGTACTATGGTAACACTGCCTGGCACAAGTCATTATTACACCTAATACCAGTAATTACTGATCAGTGTACTATGGTAACACTGCCTGGCACAAGTCATTATTACTCCTAACACCAGTAATTACTGATCGGTGTACTATGATAACACTGCCTGGCACAAGTCACTATCACTCCTAATACCAGTAATTACTGATCGGTGTACTATGATAACACTGCCTGGCACAGTCATTATCACTCCTAATATTAGTAATTACTGATCGGTGTACTATGATAACACTGCCTGGCACAGTCATTATCACTCCTAATATTAGTAATTACTGATCGGTGTACTATGATAACGCTGCCTGGCACAGTCATTATCACACCTAATACCAGTAATTACTGATCGGTGTACTATGATAACACTGCCTGGCACAAGTCATTATCACTCCTAATACCAGTAATTACTGATCGGTGTACTATGATAACACTGCCTGGCACAGTCATTATCACTCCTAATATTAGTAATTACTGATCGGTGTACTATGATAACACTGCCTGGCACAGTCATTATCACTCCTAATATTAGTAATTACTGATCGGTGTGCTATGGTAACACTGCCTGGCACAAGTCATTATTACACCTAATACCAGTAATTACTGATCAGTGTACTATGGTAACACTGCCTGGCACAAGTCATTATCACTCCTAATACCAGTAATTACTGATCGGTGTACTATGGTAACACTGCCTGGCACAAGTCATTATCACACCTAATACCAGTAATTACTGATCGGTGTACTATGATAACACTGCCTGGCACAGTCATTATCACTCCTAATACCAGTAATTACTGATCGGTGTACTATGATAACACTGCCTGGCACAGTCATTATCACACCTAATACCAGTAATTACTGATCGGTGTACTATGATAACACTGCCTGGCACAAGTCATTATCACTCCTAATACCAGTAATTACTGATCGGTGTACTATGATAACACTGCCTGGCACAGTCATTATCACACCTAATACCAGTAATTACTGATCGGTGTACTATGATAACACTGCCTGGCACAGTCATTATCACTCCTAATATTAGTAATTACTGATCGGTGTACTATGATAACACTGCCTGGCACAGTCATTATCACTCCTAATATTAGTAATTACTGATCGGTGTGCTATGGTAACACTGCGTGGCACAAGTCATTATTACACCTAATACCAGTAATTACTGATCAGTGTACTATGGTAACACTGCCTGGCACAAGTCATTATCACACCTAATACCAGTAATTACTGATCGTTGTACTATGGTAACACTGCCTGGCACAAGTCATTATCACTCCTAATACCAGTAATTACTGATCGGTGTACTATGGTAACACTGCCTGGCACAAGTCATTATCACTCCTAATACCAATAATTACTGATCGGTGTACTATGATAACACTGCCTGGCACAAGTCATTATCACACCTAATACCAGTAATTACTGATCGGTGTACTATGATAACACTGCCTGGCACAGTCATTATCACTCCTAATACCAGTAATTACTGATCGGTGTACTATGATAACACTGCCTGGCACAGTCATTATCACTCCTAATATTAGTAATTACTGATCGGTGTACTATGGTAACACTGCCTGGCACAAGTCATTATTACACCTAATACCAGTAATTACTGATCAGTGTACTATGGTAACACTGCCTGGCACAAGTCATTATCACTCCTAATACCAGTAATTACTGATCGGTGTACTATGGTAACACTGCCTGGCACAAGTCATTATTACTCCTAACACCAGTAATTACTGATCGGTGTACTATGGTAACACTGCCTGGCACAAGTCACTATCACACCTAATACCAGTAATTACTGATCGGTGTACTATGGTAACACTGCCTGGCACAAGTCATTATCACACCTAATACCAGTAATTACTGATCGGTGTACTATGGTAACACTGCCTGGCACAAGTCATTATCACACCTAATGCCAGTAATTACTGATCGGTGTACTATGGTAACACTGCCTGGCACAAGTCATTATCACACCTAATACCAGTAATTACTGATCGGTGTACTATGGTAACACTGCCTGGCACAAGTCATTATCACACCTAATACCAGTAATTACTGATCGGTGTACTATGGTAACACTGCCTGGCACAAGTCATTATCACACCTAATACCAGTAATTACTGATCGGTGTACTATGATAACACTGCCTGGCACAAGTCACTATCACACCTAATACCAGTAATTACTGATCGGTGTACTATGGTAACACTGCCTGGCACAAGTCATTATCACACCTAATACCAGTAATTACTGATCGGTGTACTATGATAACACTGCCTGGCACAAGTCACTATCACACCTAATACCAGTAATTACTGATCGGTGTACTATGATAACACTGCCTGGCACAAGTCATTATCACACCTAATACCAGTAATTACTGATCGGTGTACTATGATAACACTGCCTGGCACAAATCACTATCACTCCTAATACCAGTAATTACTGATCGGTGTACTATGATAACACTGCCTGGCACAAATCACTATCACTCCTAATACCAGTAATTACTGATCGGTGTACTATGATAACACTGCCTGGCACAAGTCACTATCACACCTAATACCAGTAATTACTGATCGGTGTACTATGATAACACTGCCTGGCACAAATCACTATCACTCCTAATACCAGTAATTACTGATCGGTGTACTATGATAACACTGCCTGGCACAAGTCACTATCACACCTAATACAAGTAATTACTGATCGGTGTACTATGTTAACACTGTCTGGCACAAGTCACTATCAGACCTAATACCAGTAATTACTGATCGGTGTACTATGATAACACTGCCTGGCACAAGTCATTATTACACCTAATACCAGTAATTACTGATCGGTGTACTATGATAACACTGCCTGGCACAAGTCATTATCACACCTAATACCAGTAATTACTGATCGGTGTACTATGGTAACACTGCCTGGCACAGTCATTATCACTCCTAATATTAGTAATTACTGATCGGTGTACTATGGTAACACTGCCTGGCACAAGTCATTATCACACCTAATACCAGTAATTACTGATCGTTGTACTATGATAACACTGCCTGGCACAAGTCATTATTACACCTAATACCAGTAATTACTGATCGGTGTACTATGATAACACTGCCTGGCACAAGTCATTATCACACCTAATACCAGTAATTACTGATCGGTGTACTATGATAACACTGCCTGGCACAAGTCATTATTACACCTAATACCAGTAATTACTGATCGGTGTACTATGATAACACTGCCTGGCACAAGTCATTATCACACCTAATACCAGTAATTACTGATCGGTGTACTATGGTAACACTGCCTGGCACAGTCATTATCACTCCTAATATTAGTAATTACTGATCGGTGTACTATGGTAACACTGCCTGGCACAAGTCATTATCACACCTAATACCAGTAATTACTGATCGTTGTACTATGATAACACTGCCTGGTACAAGTCACTATCACACCTAATACCAGTAATTACTGATCGGTGTACTATGATAACACTGCCTGGCACAGTCATTATCACTCCTAATATTAGTAATTACTGATCGGTGTACTATGGTAACACTGCCTGGCACAGTCATTATCACTCCTAATACCAGTAATTACTGATCGGTGTACTATGATAACACTGCCTGGCACAGTCATTATCACACCTAATACCAGTAATTACTGATCGGTGTACTATGGTAACACTGCCTGGCACAAGTCATTATCACACCTAATACCAGTAATTACTGATCGGTGTACTATGGTAACACTGCCTGGCACAAGTCATTATCACACCTAATGCCAGTAATTACTGATCGGTGTACTATGGTAACACTGCCTGGCACAAGTCATTATCACACCTAATACCAGTAATTACTGATCGGTGTACTATGGTAACACTGCCTGGCACAAGTCATTATCACACCTAATACCAGTAATTACTGATCGGTGTACTATGGTAACACTGCCTGGCACAAGTCATTATCACACCTAATACCAGTAATTACTGATCGGTGTACTATGATAACACTGCCTGGCACAAGTCATTATTACACCTAATACCAGTAATTACTGATCGGTGTACTATGATAACACTGCCTGGCACAAGTCACTATCACACCTAATACCAGTAATTACTGATCGGTGTACTATGATAACACTGCCTCGCACAAGTCATTATCACACCTAATACCAGTAATTACTGATCGGTGTACTATGGTAACACTGCCTGGCACAAGTCATTATCACACCTAATACCAGTAATTACTGATCGGTGTACTATGGTAACACTGCCTGGCACAAGTCACTATCACACCTAATACCAGTAATTACTGATCGGTGTACTATGATAACACTGCCTGGCACAAGTCACTATCACACCTAATACCAGTAATTACTGATCGGTGTACTATGGTAACACTGCCTGGCACAAGTCACTATCACTCCTAATACCAGTAATTACTGATCGGTGTACTATGATAACACTGCCTGGCACAAGTCACTATCACACCTAATACCAGTAATTACTGATCGGTGTACTATGATAACACTGCCTGGCACAAGTCATTATCACACCTAATACCAGTAATTACTGATCGGTGTACTATGATAACACTGCCTGGCACAAATCACTATCACTCCTAATACCAGTAATTACTGATCGGTGTACTATGATAACACTGCCTGGCACAAATCACTATCACTCCTAATACCAGTAATTACTGATCGGTGTACTATGATAACACTGCCTGGCACAAATCACTATCACTCCTAATACCAGTAATTACTGATCGGTGTACTATGATAACACTGCCTGGCACAAGTCACTATCACACCTAATACCAGTAATTACTGATCGGTGTACTATGATAACACTGCCTGGCACAAATCACTATCACTCCTAATACCAGTAATTACTGATCGGTGTACTATGATAACACTGCCTGGCACAAATCACTATCACTCCTAATACCAGTAATTACTGATCGGTGTACTATGGTAACACTGCCTGGCACAAGTCATTATCACACCTAATACCAGTAATTACTGATCGGTGTACTATGATAACACTGCCTGGCACAAATCACTATCACTCCTAATACCAGTAATTACTGATCGGTGTACTATGATAACACTGCCTGGCACAAGTCATTATCACACCTAATACCAGTAATTACTGATAGGTGTACTATGATAACACTGCCTGGCACAAGTCATTATCACACCTAATACCAGTAATTACTGATAGGTGTACTATGATAACACTGCCTGGCACAAGTCACTATCACACCTAATACCAGTAATTACTGATCGGTGTACTATGGTAACACTGCCTGGCACAAGTCATTATCACACCTAATACCAGTAATTACTGATCGGTGTACTATGGTAACACTGCCTGGCACAAGTCACTATCACACCTAATACCAGTAATTACTGATCGGTGTACTATGATAACACTGCCTGGCACAAGTCATTATCACACCTAATACCAGTAATTACTGATCGGTGTACTATGGTAACACTGCCTGGCACAAGTCATTATCACACCTAATACCAGTAATTACTGATCGGTGTACTATGGTAACACTGCCTGGCACAAGTCATTATTACACCTAATACCAGTAATTACTGATCGGTGTACTATGGTAACACTGCCTGGCACAAGTCACTATCACACCTAATCCCAGTAATTACTGATCGGTGTACTATGGTAACACTGCCTGGCACAAGTCATTATTACACCTAATACCAGTAATTACTGATCGGTGTACTATGGTAACACTGCCTGGCACAAGTCACTATCACACCTAATACCAGTAATTACTGATCGGTGTACTATGGTAACACTGCCTGGCACAAGTCATTATCACTCCTAATACCAGTAATTACTGATCGGTGTACTATGATATCACTGCCTGGCACAAGTCATTATCACTCCTAATACCAGTAATTACTGATCGGTGTACTATGATATCACTGCCTGGTACAAGTCATTATCACTCCTAATACCAGTAATTACTGATCGGTGTACTATGGTAACACTGCCTGGCACAAGTCATTATCACTCCTAATACCAGTAATTACTGATCGGTGTACTATGATATCACTGCCTGGTACAAGTCATTATCACACCTAATACCAGTAATTACTGATCGGTGTACTATGATATCACTGCCTGGCACAAGTCATTATCACTCCTAATACCAGTAATTACTGATCGGTGTACTATGATATCACTGCCTGGCACAAGTCATTATCACTCCTAATACCAGTAATTACTGATCGGTGTACTATGATATCACTGCCTGGTACAAGTCATTATCACACCTAATACCAGTAATTACTGATCGGTGTACTATGGTAACACTGCCTGGCACAAGTCATTATCACTCCTAATACCAGTAATTACTGATCGGTGTACTATGATATCACTGCCTGGCACAAGTCATTATCACTCCTAATACCAGTAATTACTGATCGGTGTACTATGATATCACTGCCTGGTACAAGTCATTATCACTCCTAATACCAGTAATTACTGATCGGTGTACTATGGTAACACTGCCTGGCACAAGTCATTATCACTCCTAATACCAGTAATTACTGATCGGTGTACTATGATATCACTGCCTGGCACAAGTCATTATCACTCCTAATACCAGTAATTACTGATCGGTGTACTATGATATCACTGCCTGGTACAAGTCATTATCACTCCTAATACCAGTAATTACTGATCGGTGTACTATGGTAACACTGCCTGGCACAAGTCACTATCACTCCTAATACCAGTAATTACTGATCGGTGTACTATGATATCACTGCCTGGCACAAGTCATTATCACTCCTAATACCAGTAATTACTGATCGGTGTACTATGATATCACTGCCTGGTACAAGTCATTATCACTCCTAATACCAGTAATTACTGATCGGTGTACTATGGTAACACTGCCTGGCACAAGTCATTATCACTCCTAATACCAGTAATTACTGATCGGTGTACTATGGTAACACTGCGTGGCACAAGTCATTATCACACCTAATACCAGTAATTACTGATCGGTGTACTATGATAACACTGCCTGGCACAGTCATTATCACTCCTAATACCAGTAATTACTGATCGGTGTACTATGATAACACTGCCTGGCACAAGTCATTATCACACCTAATACCAGTAATTACTGATCGGTGTACTATGATAACACTGCCTGGCACAGTCATTATCACTCCTAATACCAGTAATTACTGATCGGTGTACTATGATAACACTGCCTGGCACAAGTCATTATCACTCCTAATACCAGTAATTACTGATCGGTGTACTATGGTAACACTGCCTGGCACAAGTCGTTATCACACCTAATACCAGTAATTACTGATCGGTGTACTATGGTAACACTGCCTGGCACAAGTCATTATCACACCTAATACCAGTAATTACTGATCGGTGTACTATGGTAACACTGCCTGGCACAGTCATTATCACACCTAATACCAGTAATTACTGATCGGTGTACTATGGTAACACTGCCTGGCACAAGTCATTATCACACCTAATACCAGTAATTACTGATCGGTGTACTATGGTAACACTGCCTGGTACAAGTCATTATCACACCTAATACCAGTAATTACTGATCGGTGTACTATGATAACACTGCCTGGCACAAGTCATTATCACACCTAATACCAGTAATTACTGATCGGTGTACTATGGTAACACTGCCTGGCACAAGTCATTATCACTCCTAATACCAGTAATTACTGATCGGTGTACTATGATATCACTGCCTGGTACAAGTCATTATCACACCTAATACCAGTAATTACTGATCGGTGTACTATGATATCACTGCCTGGCACAAGTCATTATCACTCCTAATACCAGTAATTACTGATCGGTGTACTATGATATCACTGCCTGGCACAAGTCATTATCACTCCTAATACCAGTAATTACTGATCGGTGTACTATGATATCACTGCCTGGTACAAGTCATTATCACACCTAATACCAGTAATTACTGATCGGTGTACTATGGTAACACTGCCTGGCACAAGTCATTATCACTCCTAATACCAGTAATTACTGATCGGTGTACTATGATATCACTGCCTGGCACAAGTCATTATCACTCCTAATACCAGTAATTACTGATCGGTGTACTATGATATCACTGCCTGGTACAAGTCATTATCACTCCTAATACCAGTAATTACTGATCGGTGTACTATGGTAACACTGCCTGGCACAAGTCATTATCACTCCTAATACCAGTAATTACTGATCGGTGTACTATGATATCACTGCCTGGCACAAGTCATTATCACTCCTAATACCAGTAATTACTGATCGGTGTACTATGATATCACTGCCTGGTACAAGTCATTATCACTCCTAATACCAGTAATTACTGATCGGTGTACTATGGTAACACTGCCTGGCACAAGTCACTATCACTCCTAATACCAGTAATTACTGATCGGTGTACTATGATATCACTGCCTGGCACAAGTCATTATCACTCCTAATACCAGTAATTACTGATCGGTGTACTATGATATCACTGCCTGGTACAAGTCATTATCACTCCTAATACCAGTAATTACTGATCGGTGTACTATGGTAACACTGCCTGGCACAAGTCATTATCACTCCTAATACCAGTAATTACTGATCGGTGTACTATGGTAACACTGCGTGGCACAAGTCATTATCACACCTAATACCAGTAATTACTGATCGGTGTACTATGATAACACTGCCTGGCACAGTCATTATCACTCCTAATACCAGTAATTACTGATCGGTGTACTATGATAACACTGCCTGGCACAAGTCATTATCACACCTAATACCAGTAATTACTGATCGGTGTACTATGATAACACTGCCTGGCACAGTCATTATCACTCCTAATACCAGTAATTACTGATCGGTGTACTATGATAACACTGCCTGGCACAAGTCATTATCACTCCTAATACCAGTAATTACTGATCGGTGTACTATGGTAACACTGCCTGGCACAAGTCGTTATCACACCTAATACCAGTAATTACTGATCGGTGTACTATGGTAACACTGCCTGGCACAAGTCATTATCACACCTAATACCAGTAATTACTGATCGGTGTACTATGGTAACACTGCCTGGCACAGTCATTATCACACCTAATACCAGTAATTACTGATCGGTGTACTATGGTAACACTGCCTGGCACAAGTCATTATCACACCTAATACCAGTAATTACTGATCGGTGTACTATGGTAACACTGCCTGGTACAAGTCATTATCACACCTAATACCAGTAATTACTGATCGGTGTACTATGATAACACTGCCTGGCACAAGTCATTATCACACCTAATACCAGTAATTACTGATCGGTGTACTATGGTAACACTGCCTGGCACAAGTCATTATTACACCTAATACCAGTAATTACTGATCGGTGTACTATGATAACACTGCCTGGCACAAGTCATTATTACACCTAATACCAGTAATTACTGATCGGTGTACTATGATAACACTGCCTGGCACAAGTCATTATCACTCCTAATACCAGTAATTACTGATCGGTGTACTATGATAACACTGCCTGGCACAAGTCATTATCACACCTAATACCAGTAATTACTGATCGGTGTACTATGGTAACACTGCCTGGCACAAGTCATTATCACACCTAATACCAGTAATTACTGATCGGTGTACTATGATAACACTGCCTGGCACAAGTCAGTATCACACCTAATACCAGTAATTACTGATCGGTGTACTATGATAACACTGCCTGGCACAAGTCACTATCACACCTAATACCAGTAATTACTGATCGGTGTACTATGATAACACTGCCTGGCACAAGTCAGTATCACACCTAATACCAGTAATTACTGATCGGTGTACTATGGTAACACTGCCTGGCACAGTCATTATCACACCTAATACCAGTAATTACTGATCGGTGTACTATGATAACACTGCCTGGCACAAGTCATTATCACACCTAATACCAGTAATTACTGATCGGTGTACTATGGTAACACTGCCTGGCACAGTCATTATCACACCTAATACCAGTAATTACTGATCGGTGTACTATGATAACACTGCCTGGCACAAGTCATTATCACACCTAATACCAGTAATTACTGATCGGTGTACTATGATAACACTGCGTGGCACAAGTCACTATCACACCTAATACCAGTAATTACTGATCGGTGTACTATGATAACACTGCCTGGCACAAGTCACTATCACACCTAATACCAGTAATTACTGATCGGTGTACTATGATAACACTGCCTGGCACAAGTCAGTATCACACCTAATACCAGTAATTACTGATCGGTGTACTATGGTAACACTGCCTGGCACAGTCATTATCACACCTAATACCAGTAATTACTGATCGGTGTACTATGATAACACTGCCTGGCACAAGTCATTATCACACCTAATACCAGTAATTACTGATCGGTGTACTATGGTAACACTGCCTGGCACAGTCATTATCACACCTAATACCAGTAATTACTGATCGGTGTACTATGATAACACTGCCTGGCACAAGTCATTATCACACCTAATACCAGTAATTACTGATCGGTGTACTATGATAACACTGCCTGGCACAAGTCATTATTACACCTAATACCAGTAATTACTGATCGGTGTACTATGGTAACACTGCCTGGCACAAGTCACTATCACTCCTAATACCAGTAATTACTGATCGGTGTACTATGGTAACACTGCCTGGCACAAGTGATTATCACACCTAATACCAGTAATTACTGATCGGTGTACTATGGTAACACTGCCTGGCACAAGTCATTATCACACCTAATACCAGTAATTACTGATCGGTGTACTATGATAACACTGCCTGGCACAAGTCATTATTACACCTAATACCAGTAATTACTGATCGGTGTACTATGATAACACTGCCTGGCACAAGTCACTATCACACCTAATACCAGTAATTACTGATCGGTGTACTATGATAACACTGCCTGGCACAAGTGATTATCACACCTAATACAAGTAATTACTGATCGGTGTACTATGATAACACTGCCTGGCACAAGTCACTATCACACCTAATACCAGTAATTACTGATCGGTGTACTATGGTAACACTGCCTGGCACAAGTCACTATCACACCTAATACCAGTAATTACTGATCGGTGTACTATGATCACACTGCCTGGCACAGTCATTATTACTCCTAATACCAGTAATTACTGATCGGTGTACTATGATAACACTGCCTGGTACAAGTCATTATCACAACTAATACCAGTAATTACTGATCGGTGTACTATGATAACACTGCCTGGCACAAGTCATTATCACTCCTAATACCAGTAATTACTGATCGGTGTACTATGGTAACACTGCCTGGCACAAGTCACTATCACACCTAATACCAGTAATTACTGATCGGTGTACTATGATCACACTGCCTGGCACAGTCATTATTACTCCTAATACCAGTAATTACTGATCGGTGTACTATGATAACACTGCCTGGTACAAGTCATTATCACAACTAATACCAGTAATTACTGATCGGTGTACTATGATCACACTGCCTGGCACAGTCATTATCACTCCTAATACCAGTAATTACTGATCGGTGTACTATGATAACACTGCCTGGCACAAGTCATTATCACTCCTAATACCAGTAATTACTGATCGGTGTACTATGATAACACTGCCTGGCACAGTCATTATCACTCCTAATATTAGTAATTACTGATCGGTGTACTATGGTAACACTGCCTGGCACAAGTCATTATCACTCCTAATATTAGTAATTACTGATCGGTGTACTATGGTAACACTGCCTGGCACAGTCATTATCACTCCTAATATTAGTAATTACTGATCGGTGTACTATGGTAACACTGCCTGGCACAAGTCACTATCACACCTAATACCAGTAATTACTGATCGGTGTACTATGATAACACTACCTGGCACAAGTCATTATTACACCTAATACCAGTAATTACTGATCAGTGTACTATGGTAACACTGCCTGGCACAAGTCATTATCACACCTAATACCAGTAATTACTGATCGGTGTACTATGGTAACACTGCCTGGCACAAGTCATTATCACTCCTAATACCAGTAATTACTGATCGGTGTACTATGGTAACACTGCCTGGCACAAGTCATTATTACACCTAATACCAGTAATTACTGATCGGTGTACTATGGTAACACTGCCTGGCACAAGTCACTATCACACCTAATACCAGTAATTACTGATCGGTGTACTATGGTAACACTGCCTGGCACAAGTCACTATCACTCCTAATACCAGTAATTACTGATCGGTGTACTATGATAACACTGCCTGGCACAAGTCACTATCACTCCTAATACCAGTAATTACTGATCGGTGTACTATGATAACACTGCCTGGCACAAGTCACTATCACTCCTAATACCAGTAATTACTGATCGGTGTACTATGGTAACACTGCCTGGCACAAGTCACTATCACACCTAATACCAGTAATTACTGATCGGTGTACTATGATAACACTGCCTGGCACAAGTCACTATCACACCTAATACAAGTAATTACTGATCGGTGTACTATGATAACACTGCCTGGCACAAGTCATTATCACACCTAATACCAGTAATTACTGATCGGTGTACTATGGTAACACTGCCTGGCACAAGTCACTATCACACCTAATACCAGTAATTACTGATCGGTGTACTATGGTAACACTGCCTGGCACAAGTCACTATCACACCTAATACCAGTAATTACTGATCGGTGTACTATGGTAACACTGCCTGGCACAAGTCAGTATCACACCTAATACCAGTAATTACTGATCGGTGTACTATGATAACACTGCCTGGCACAAGTCATTATCACACCTAATACCAGTAATTACTGATCGGTGTACTATGATAACACTGCCTGGCACAAGTCATTATCACTCCTAATACCAGTAATTACTGATCGGTGTACTATGGTAACACTGCCTGGCACAAGTCATTATCACTCCTAATACCAGTAATTACTGATCGGTGTACTATGGTAACACTGCCTGGCACAAGTCACTATCACACCTAATACCAGTAATTACTGATCGGTGTACTATGGTAACACTGACTGGCACAAGTCATTATCACTCCTAATACCAGTAATTACTGATCGGTGTACTATGGTAACACTGCCTGGCACAGTCATTATCACACCTAATACCAGTAATTACTGATCGGTGTACTATGATAACACTGCCTGGCACAAGTCACTATCACACCTAATACCAGTAATTACTGATCGGTGTACTATGGTAACACTGCTTGGCACAAGTCATTATCACTCCTAATACCAGTAATTACTGATCGGTGTACTATGGTAACACTGCCTGGCACAGTCATTATCACTCCTAATACCAGTAATTACTGATCGGTGTACTATGGTAACACTGCCTGGCACAAGTCATTATCACTCCTAATACCAGTAATTACTGATCGGTGTACTATGGTAACACTGCCTGGCACAAGTCATTATCACTCCTAATACCAGTAATTACTGATCGGTGTACTATGGTAACACTGCCTGGCACAAGTCATTATCACTCCTAATACCAGTAATTACTGATCGGTGTACTATGGTAACACTGCCTGGCACAAGTCACTATCACACCTAATACCAGTAATTACTGATCGGTGTACTATGATAACACTGCCTGGCACAAGTCATTATCACTCCTAATACCAGTAATTACTGATCGGTGTACTATGGTAACACTGCCTGGCACAAGTCATTATCACTCCTAATACCAGTAATTACTGATCGGTGTACTATGATAACACTGCCTGGCACAAGTCACTATCACACCTAATACCAGTAATTACTGATCGGTGTACTATGGTAACACTGCCTGGCACAAGTCATTATCACTCCTAATACCAGTAATTACTGATCGGTGTACTATGATAACACTGCCTGGCACAAGTCACTATCACACCTAATACCAGTAATTACTGATCGGTGTACTATGATAACACTGCCTGGCACAAGTCATTATCACACCTAATACCAGTAATTACTGATCGGTGTACTATGATAACACTGCCTGGCACAAGTCATTATCACTCCTAATACCAGTAATTACTGATCGGTGTACTATGATAACATTGCCTGGCACAAGTCACTATCACACCTAATACCAGTAATTACTGATCGGTGTACTATGGTAACACTGCCTGGCACAAGTCATTATCACACCTAATACCAGTAATTACCGATCGGTGTACTATGGTAACACTGCCTGGCACAAGTCATTATTACACCTAATACCAGTAATTACTGATCGCTGCACTATGGTAACACTGCCTGGCACAAGTCACTATCACACCTAATACCAGTAATTACTGATCGGTGTACTATGATAACACTGCCTGGCACAAGTCATTATCACTCCTAATACCAGTAATTACTGATCGGTGTACTATGGTAACACTGCCTGGCACAAGTCACTATCACACCTAATACCAGTAATTACCGATCGGTGTACTATGGTAACACTGCCTGGCACAAGTCATTATCACTCCTAATACCAGTAATTACTGATCGGTGTACTATGGTAACACTGCCTGGCACAAGTCATTATCACTCCTAATACCAGTAATTACTGATCGGTGTACTATGATAACACTGCCTGGCACAAGTCACTATCACACCTAATACCAGTAATTACTGATCGGTGTACTATGGTAACACTGCCTGGCACAAGTCATTATCACACCTAATACCAGTAATTACCGATCGGTGTACTATGGTAACACTGCCTGGCACAAGTCATTATTACACCTAATACCAGTAATTACTGATCGCTGCACTATGGTAACACTGACTGGCACAAGTCATTATCACTCCTAATACCAGTAATTACTGATCGGTGTACTATGATAACACTGCCTGGCACAAGTCATTATTACACCTAATACCACTAATTACTGATCGGTGTACTATGGTAACACTGACTGGCACAAGTCATTATCACTCCTAATACCAGTAATTACTGATCGGTGTACTATGATAACACTGCCTGGCACAAGTCACTATCACACCTAATACCAGTAATTACCGATCGGTGTACTATGGTAACACTGCCTGGCACAAGTCATTATTACACCTAATACCAGTAATTACTGATCGGTGTACTATGGTAACACTGCCTGGCACAAGTCACTATCACACCTAATACCAGTAATTACCGATCGGTGTACTATGGTAACACTGCCTGGCACAAGTCATTATTACACCTAATACCAGTAATTACTGATCGGTGTACTATGGTAACACTGACTGGCACAAGTCACTATCACACCTAATACCAGTAATTACCGATCGGTGTATTATGGTAACACTGCCTGGCACAAGTCATTATTACACCTAATAACCTAATACCAGTAATTACTGATCGGTGTACTATGGTAACACTGCCTGGCACAAGTCATTATCACACCTAATACCAGTAATTACCGATCGGTGTACTATGGTAACACTGCCTGGCACAAGTCATTATCACACCTAATACCAGTAATTACTGATCGCTGCACTATGGTAACACTGCCTGGTACAAGTCACTATCACACCTAATACCAGTAATTACTGATCGGTGTACTATGATAACACTGACTGGCACAAGTCATTATCACTCCTAATACCAGTAATTACTGATCGGTGTACTATGATAACACTGCCTGGCACAAGTCATTATTACACCTAATACCAGTAATTACTGATCGGTGTACTATGATAACACTGCCTGGCACAAGTCATTATCACTCCTAATACCAGTAATTACTGATCGGTGTACTATGGTAACACTGCCTGGCACAAGTCATTATCACTCCTAATACCAGTAATTACTGATCGGTGTACTATGGTAACACTGCCTGGCACAAGTCATTATCACTCCTAATACCAGTAATTACTGATCGGTGTACTATGGTAACACTGCCTGGCACAGTCATTATCACACCTAATACCAGTAATTACTGATCGGTGTACTATGATAACACTGCCTGGCACAAGTCACTATCACACCTAATACCAGTAATTACTGATCGGTGTACTATGATAACACTGCCTGGCACAAGTCACTATCACACCTAATACCAGTAATTACTGATCGGTGTACTATGATAACACTGCCTGGCACAAGTCATTATCACTCCTAATACCAGTAATTACTGATCGGTGTACTATGATAACACTGCCTGGCACAAGTCACTATCACACCTAATACCAGTAATTACTGATCGGTGTACTATGGTAACACTGCTTGGCACAAGTCATTATCACTCCTAATACCAGTAATTACTGATCGGTGTACTATGGTAACACTGCCTGGCACAAGTCATTATCACTCCTAATACCAGTAATTACTGATCGGTGTACTATGGTAACACTGCCTGGCACAAGTCACTATCACACCTAATACCAGTAATTACTGATCGGTGTACTATGATAACACTGCCTGGCACAAGTCATTATCACTCCTAATACCAGTAATTACTGATCGGTGTACTATGATAACACTGCCTGGCACAAGTCACTATCACACCTAATACCAGTAATTACTGATCGGTGTACTATGGTAACACTGCCTGGCACAAGTCATTATCACTCCTAATACCAGTAATTACTGATCGGTGTACTATGGTGACACTGCCTGGCACAAGTCATTATCACACCTAATACCAGTAATTACTGATCGGTGTACTATGATAACACTGCCTGGCACAAGTCACTATCACACCTAATACCAGTAATTACTGATCGGTGTACTATGATAACACTGCCTGGCACAAGTCATTATCACTCCTAATACCAGTAATTACTGATCGGTGTACTATGATAACACTGCCTGGCACAAGTCACTATCACACCTAATACCAGTAATTACTGATCGGTGTACTATGGTAACACTGCCTGGCACAAGTCATTATCACACCTAATACCAGTAATTACCGATCGGTGTACTATGGTAACACTGCCTGGCACAAGTCATTATTACACCTAATACCAGTAATTACTGATCGCTGCACTATGATATCACTGTCTGGCACAAGTCATTATTACACCTAATACCAGTAATTACTGATCGGTGTACTATGATAACACTGCCTGGCACAAGTCATTATTACACCTAATACCAGTAATTACTGATCGGTGTACTATGGTAACACTGCCTGGCACAAGTCATTATCACTCCTAATACCAGTAATTACTGATCGGTGTACTATGGTAACACTGCCTGGCACAAGTCATTATTACACCTAATACCAGTAATTACTGATCGGTGTACTATGATAACACTGCCTGGCACAAGTCACTATCACACCTAATACCAGTAATTACTGATCGGTGTACTATGATAACACTGCCTGGCACAAGTAATTATCACACCTAATACCAGTAATTACTGATCGGTGTACTATGGTAACACTGCCTGGCACAAGTCATTATCACTCCTAATACCAGTAATTACTGATCGGTGTACTATGATAACACTGCCTGGCACAAGTCATTATCACACCTAATACAAGTAATTACTGATCGGTGTACTATGCTAACACTGCCTGGCACAAGTCACTATCACACCTAATACCAGTAATTACTGATCGGTGTACTATGATAACACTGCCTGGCACAAGTCATTATCACACCTAATACAAGTAATTACTGATCGGTGTACTATGGTAACACTGCCTGGCACAAGTCACTATCACACCTAATACCAGTAATTACTGATCGGTGTACTATGGTATCACTGCCTGGCACAAGTCACTATCACACCTAATACCAGTAATTACTGATCGGTGTACTATGATAACACTGCCTGGCACAAGTCATTATCACACCTAATACAAGTAATTACTGATCGGTGTACTATGATAACACTGCCTGGCACAAGTCATTATCACACCTCATACCAGTAATTACTGATCGGTGTACTATGGTAACACTGCTTGGCACAAGTCACTATCACACCTAATACCAGTAATTACTGATCGGTGTACTATGATAACACTGCCTGGCACAAGTCATTATCACACCTAATACCAGTAATTACTGATTGGTGTACTATGATAACACTGCCTGGCACAAGTCAGTATCACACCTAATACCAGTAATTACTGATCGGTGTACTATGATAACACTGCCTGGCACAAGTCAGTATCACACCTAATACCAGTAATTACTGATTGGTGTACTATGATAACACTGCCTGGCACAAGTCATTATCACTCCTAATACCAGTAATTACTGATCGGTGTACTATGATAACACTGCCTGGCACAAGTCATTATCACTCCTAATACCAGTAATTACTGATCGGTGTACTATGGTAACACTGCCTGGCACAAGTCATTATCACTCCTAATACCAGTAATTACTGATCGGTGTACTATGGTAACACTGCCTGGCACAAGTCACTGTCACACCTAATACCAGTAATTACTGATCGGTGTACTATGGTAACACTGACTGGCACAAGTCATTATCACTCCTAATACCAGTAATTATTGATCGGTGTACTATGGTAACACTGACTGGCACAAGTCATTATCACTCCTAATACCAGTAATTACTGATCGGTGTACTATGATAACACTGCCTGGCACAAGTCACTATCACTCCTAATACCAGTAATTACTGATCGGTGTACTATGGTAACACTGCCTGGCACAAGTCATTATCACTCCTAATACCAGTAATTACTGATCGGTGTACTATGGTAACACTGCCTGGCACAAGTCATTATCACTCCTAATACCAGTAATTACTGATCGGTGTACTATGATAACACTGCCTGGCACAAGTCATTATCACACCTAATACCAGTAATTACCGATCGGTGTACTATGGTAACACTGCCTGGCACAAGTCATTATCACTCCTAATACCAGTAATTACTGATCGGTGTACTATGGTAACACTGCCTGGCACAAGTCATTATCACACCTAATACCAGTAATTACTGATCGGTGTACTATGGTAACACTGCCTGGCACAAGTTATTATCACTCCTAATACCAGTAATTACTGATCGGTGTACTATGATAACACTGCCTGGCACAAGTCATTATTACACCTAATACCAGTAATTACTGATCGGTGTACTATGGTAACACTGCCTGGCACAAGTCATTATTACACCTAATACCAGTAATTACTGATCGCTGCACTATGGTAACACTGCCTGGCACAAGTCATTATTACACCTAATACCAGTAATTACTGATCGGTGTACTACGATAACACTGCCTGGTACAAGTCATTATTACACCTAATACCAGTAATTACTGATCGGTGTACTATGATAACACTGCCTGGCACAAGTCATTATCACACCTAATACCAGTAATTACTGATCGGTGTACTATGGTAACACTGCCTGGTACAAGTCACTATCACTCCTAATACCAGTAATTTCTGATCGGTGTACTATGATAACACTGCCTGGCACAAGTCATTATCACACCTAATACCAGTAATTACTGATCGGTGTACTATGATAACACTGCCTGGCACAAGTCACTATCACACCTAATACCAGTAATTACTGATCGGTGTAGTATCATAACACTGCCTGGCACAAGTCATTATCACTCCTAATACCAGTAATTACTGATCGGTGTACTATGGTAACACTGCCTGGCACAAGTCACTATCACACCTAATACCAGTAATTACTGATCGGTGTACTATGGTAACACTGCCTGGCACAAGTCATTATCACTCCTAATACCAGTAATTATTGATCGGTGTACTATGGTAACACTGCCTGGCACAAGTCATTATCACTCCTAATACCAGTAATTACTGATCGGTGTACTATGGTAACACTGCCTGGCACAAGTCACTATCACTACTAATACCAGTAATTATTGATCGGTGTACTATGGTAACACTGCCTGGCACAAGTCACTATCACTACTAATACCAGTAATTACTGATCGGTGTACTATGGTAACACTGCCTGGCACAAGTCACTATCACTACTAATACCAGTAATTATTGATCGGTGTACTATGGTAACACTGCCTGGCACAAGTCACTATCACTACTAATACCAGTAATTACTGATCGGTGTACTATGGTAACACTGCCTGGCACAAGTCATTATAACACCTAATACCAGTAATTACTGATCAGTGTACTATGATAACACTACCTGGCACAAGTCATTATTACACCTAATACCAGTAATTACTGATCGGTGTACTATGGTAACACTGCCTGGCACAAGTCACTATCACACCTAATACCAGTAATTACTGATCGGTGTACTATGGTAACACTGCCTGGCACAAGTCATTATCACTCCTAATACCAGTAGTTACTGATCGGTGTACTATGATAACACTGCCTAGCACAAGTCATTATAACACCTAATACCAGTAATTACTGATCGGTGTACTATGGTAACACTGCCTGGCACAAGTCACTATCACACCTAATACCAGTAATTACTGATCGGTGTACTATGGTAACACTGCCTGGCACAAGTCACTATCACACCTAATACCAGTAATTACTGATCGGTGTACTATGGTAACACTGCCTGGCACAAGTCACTATCACTGCTAATACCAGTAATTACTGATCGGTGTACTATGGTAACACTGCCTGGCACAAGTCATTATTACACCTAATACCAGTAATTACTGATCGGTGTACTATGGCAACACTTCCTGGCACAAGTCATTATCACTCCTAATACCAGTAATTACTGATCGGTGTACTATGATAACACTGCCTGGCACAAGTCATTATCACTCCTAATACCAGTAATTACTGATCGGTGTACTATGATAACACTGCCTGGCACAAGTCACTATCACACCTAATACCAGTAATTACTGATCGGTGTACTATGATAACACTGCCTGGCACAAGTCATTATCACACCTAATACCAGTAATTACCGATCGGTGTACTATGGTAACACTGCCTGGCACAAGTCATTATCACTCCTAATACCAGTAATTACTGATCGGTGTACTATGGTAACACTGCCTGGCACAAGTCATTATCACTCCTAATACCAGTAATTACTGATCGGTGTACTATGATAACATTGCCTGGCACAAGTCATTATTACACCTAATACCAGTAATTACTGATCGGTGTACTATGGTAACACTGCCTGGCACAAGTCATTATTACACCTAATACCAGTAATTACTGATCGGTGTACTATGATAACACTGCCTGGCACAAGTCATTAACACCTAATACCAGTAATTACTGATCGGTGTACTATGATAACACTGCCTGGCACAAGTCATTATCACTCCTAATACCAGTAATTACTGATCGGTGTACTATGGTAACACTGCCTGGCACAAGTCATTATCACTCCTAATACCAGTAATTACTGATCGGTGTACTATGATAACACTGCCTGGCACAAGTCATTATTACACCTAATACCAGTAATTACTGATCGGTATACTATGATAACACTGCCTGGCACAAGTCATTATTACACCTAATACCAGTAATTACTGATCGGTGTACTATGATAACACTGCCTGGCACAAGTCATTAACACCTAATACCAGTAATTACTGATCGGTGTACTATGATAACACTGCCTGGCACAAGTCACTATCACACCTAATACCAGTAATTACTGATCGGTGTACTATGATAACACTGCCTGGCACAAGTCATTATCACACCTAATACCAGTAATTACCGATCGGTGTACTATGGTAACACTGCCTGGCACAAGTCATTATCACACCTAATACCAGTAATTACTGATCGGTGTACTATGGTAACACTGCCTGGCACAAGTCATTATCACTCCTAATACCAGTAATTACTGATCGGTGTACTATGATAACACTGCCTGGCACAAGTCATTATTACACCTAATACCAGTAATTACTGATCGGTGTACTATGGTAACACTGCCTGGCACAAGTCATTATTACACCTAATACCAGTAATTACTGATCGGTGTACTATGATAACACTGCCTGGCACAAGTCATTATTACACCTAATACCAGTAATTACTGATCGGTGTACTATGATAACACTGCCTGGCACAAGTCACTATCACACCTAATACCAGTAATTACTGATCGGTGTACTATGATAACACTACCTGGCACAAGTCACTATCACACCTAATACCAGTAATTACTGATCGGTGTACTATGGTAACACTGCCTGGCACAAGTCACTATCACAACTAATACCAGTAATTACTGATCGGTGTAGTATGATAACACTGCCTGGCACAAGTCATTATCACTCCTAATACCAGTAATTACTGATCGGTGTACTATGGTAACACTGCCTGGCACAAGTCATTATCACACCTAATACCAGTAATTACTGATCGGTGTACTATGGTAACACTGCCTGGCACAAGTCATTATCACTCCTAATACCAGTAATTACTGATCGGTGTACTATGGTAACACTGCCTGGCACAAGTCATTATCACTCCTAATACCAGTAATTACTGATCGGTGTACTATGATAACACTGCCTGGCACAAGTCATTATTACACCTAATACCAGTAATTACTGATCGGTGTACTATGGTAACACTGCCTGGCACAAGTCATTATTACACCTAATACCAGTAATTACTGATCGGTGTACTATGATAACACTGCCTGGCACAAGTCATTATTACACCTAATACCAGTAATTACTGATCGGTGTACTATGATAACACTGCCTGGCACAAGTCATTATTACACCTAATACCAGTAATTACTGATCGGTGTACTATGGTAACACTGCCTGGCACAAGTCATTATTACACCTAATACCAGTAATTACTGATCGGTGTACTATGATAACACTGCCTGGCACAAGTCATTATTACACCTAATACCAGTAATTACTGATCGGTGTACTATGATAACACTGCCTGGCACAAGTCATTATTACACCTAATACCAGTAATTACTGATCGGTGTACTATGGTAACACTGCCTGGCACAAGTCATTATTACACCTAATACCAGTAATTACTGATCGGTGTACTATGATAACACTGCCTGGCACAAGTCATTATTACACCTAATACCAGTAATTACTGATCGGTGTACTATGATAACACTGCCTGGCACAAGTCACTATCACACCTAATACCAGTAATTACTGATCGGTGTACTATGATAACACTACCTGGCACAAGTCACTATCACACCTAATACCAGTAATTACTGATCGGTGTACTATGGTAACACTGCCTGGCACAAGTCATTATCACACCTAATACCAGTAATTACTGATCGGTGTAGTATGATAACACTGCCTGGCACAAGTCACTATCACACCTAATACCAGTAATTACTGATCGGTGTAGTATGATAACACTGCCTGGCACAAGTCATTATCACTCCTAATACCAGTAATTACTGATCGGTGTACTATGGTAACACTGCCTGGCACAAGTCATTATCACACCTAATACCAGTAGTTACTGATCGGTGTACTATGGTAACACTACCTGGCACAAGTCACTATCACACCTAATACCAGTAGTTACTGATCGGTGTACTATGGTAACACTGCCTGGCACAAGTCACTATCACACCTAATACCAGTAATTACTGATCGGTGTAGTATGATAACACTGCCTGGCACAAGTCATTATCACTCCTAATACCAGTAATTACTGATCGGTGTACTATGGTAACACTGCCTGGCACAAGTCATTATCACACCTAATACCAGTAATTACTGATCGGTGTACTATGGTAACACTGCCTGGCACAAGTCATTATCACTCCTAATACCAGTAATTACTGATCGGTGTACTATGGTAACACTGCCTGGCACAAGTCATTATCACTCCTAATACCAGTAATTACTGATCGGTGTACTATGATAACACTGCCTGGCACAAGTCATTATTACACCTAATACCAGTAATTACTGATCGGTGTACTATGGTAACACTGCCTGGCACAAGTCATTATTACACCTAATACCAGTAATTACTGATCGGTGTACTATGATAACACTGCCTGGCACAAGTCATTATTACACCTAATACCAGTAATTACTGATCGGTGTACTATGATAACACTGCCTGGCACAAGTCATTATTACACCTAATACCAGTAATTACTGATCGGTGTACTATGATAACACTGCCTGGCACAAGTCATTATCACTCCTAATACCAGTAATTACTGATCGGTGTACTATGATAACACTGCCTGGCACAAGTCACTATCACACCTAATACCAGTAATTACTGATCGGTGTACTATGATAACACTGCCTGGCACAAGTCATTATCACACCTAATACCAGTAATTACCGATCGGTGTACTATGGTAACACTGCCTGGCACAAGTCATTATCACACCTAATACCAGTAATTACTGATCGGTGTACTATGGTAACACTGCCTGGCACAAGTCATTATCACTCCTAATACCAGTAATTACTGATCGGTGTACTATGGTAACACTGCCTGGCACAAGTCATTATTACACCTAATACCAGTAATTACTGATCGGTGTACTATGGTAACACTGCCTGGCACAAGTCATTATTACACCTAATACCAGTAATTACTGATCGGTGTACTATGATAACACTGCCTGGCACAAGTCATTATTACACCTAATACCAGTAATTACTGATCGGTGTACTATGATAACACTGCCTGGCACAAGTCACTATCACACCTAATACCAGTAATTACTGATCGGTGTACTATGATAACACTACCTGGCACAAGTCACTATCACACCTAATACCAGTAATTACTGATCGGTGTACTATGGTAACACTGCCTGGCACAAGTCACTATCACACCTAATACCAGTAATTACTGATCGGTGTAGTATGATAACACTGCCTGGCACAAGTCATTATCACTCCTAATACCAGTAATTACTGATCGGTGTACTATGATAACACTGCCTGGCACAAGTCATTATCACTCCTAATACCAGTAATTACTGATCGGTGTAGTATGATAACACTGCCTGGCACAAGTCATTATCACTCCTAATACCAGTAATTACTGATCGGTGTAGTATGATAACACTGCCTGGCACAAGTCATTATCACACCTAATACCAGTAATTACTGATCGGTGTACTATGGTAACACTGCCTGGCACAAGTCATTATCACTCCTAATACCAGTAATTACTGATCGGTGTACTATGGTAACACTGCCTGGCACAAGTCACTATCACTACTAATACCAGTAATTACTGATCGGTGTACTATGATAACACTGCCTGGCACAAGTCATTATCACACCTAATAGCAGTAGTTACTGATCGGTGTACTATGGTAACACTGCCTGGCACAAGTCACTATCACACCTAATACCAGTAATTACTGATCGGTGTACTATGGTAACACTGCCTGGCACAAGTCACTATCACACCTAATACCAGTAATTACTGATCGATGTACTATGATAATACTGCCTGGCACAAGTCATTATCACTCCTAATACCAGTAATTACTGATCGGTGTACTATGGTAACACTGCCTGGCACAAGTCACTATCACTACTAATACCAGTAATTACTGATCGGTGTACTATGGTAACACTACCTGGCACAAGTCATTATAACACCTAATACCAGTAATTACTGATCAGTGTACTATGATAACACTGCCTGGCACAAGTCACTATCACTACTAATACCAGTAATTACTGATCGGTGTACTATGGTAACACTACCTGGCACAAGTCATTATAACACCTAATACCAGTAATTACTGATCAGTGTACTATGATAACACTACCTGGCACAAGTCATTATTACACCTAATACCAGTAATTACTGATCGGTGTACTATGGTAACACTGCCTGGCACAAGTCACTATCACACCTAATACCAGTAGTTACTGATCGGTGTACTATGATAACACTGCCTGGCACAAGTCATTATAACACCTAATACCAGTAATTACTGATCGGTGTACTATGATAACACTGCCTGGCACAAGTCATTATAACACCTAATACCAGTAATTACTGATCGGTGTACTATGATAACACTACCTGGCACAAGTCATTATTACACCTAATACCAGTAATTACTGATCGGTTTACTATGGTAACAATGCCTGGCACAAGTCACTATCACACCTAATACCAGTAATTACTGATCGGTGTACTATGGTAACACTGCCTGGCACAAGTCACTATCACACCTAATTCCAGTAATTACTGATCGGTGTACTATGGTAACACTGCCTGGCACAAGTCACTATCACACCTAATACCAGTAGTTACTGATCGGTGTACTATGGTAACACTGCCTGGCACAAGTCATTATCACTCCTAATACCAGTAGTTACTGATCGGTGTACTATGATAACACTGCCTGGCACAAGTCATTATCACACCTAATACCAGTAATTACTGATCGGTGTACTATGGTAACACTGCCTGGCACAAGTCATTATAACACCTAATACCAGTAATTACTGATCGGTGTACTATGGTAACACTGCCTGGCACAAGTCACTATCACACCTAATACCAGTAATTACTGATCGGTGTACTATGGTAACACTGCCTGGCACAAGTCACTATCACACCTAATACCAGTAATTACTGATCGGTGTACTATGGTAACACTGCCTGGCACAAGTCATTATTACACCTAATACCAGTAATTACTGATCGGTGTACTATGGCAACACTTCCTGGCACAAGTCATTATTACACCTAATACCAGTAATTACTGATCGGTGTACTATGATAACACTGCCTGGCACAAGTCATTATCACTCCTAATGCCAGTAATTACTGATCGGTGTACTATGATAACACTGCCTGGCACAAGTCACTATCACACCTAATACCAGTAATTACTGATCGGTGTACTATGATAACACTGCCTGGCACAAGTCATTATCACACCTAATACCAGTAATTACCGATCGGTGTACTATGGTAACACTGCCTGGCACAAGTCATTATCACACCTAATACCAGTAATTACTGATCGGTGTACTATGGTAACACTGCCTGGCACAAGTCATTATCACTCCTAATACCAGTAATTACTGATCGGTGTACTATGGTAACACTGCCTGGCACAAGTCATTATTACACCTAATACCAGTAATTACTGATCGGTGTACTATGATAACACTGCCTGGCACAAGTCATTATTACACCTAATACCAGTAATTACTGATCGGTGTACTATGATAACACTGCCTGGCACAAGTCATTATTACACCTAATACCAGTAATTACTGATCGGTGTACTATGATAACACTGCCTGGCACAAGTCATTATCACTCCTGATACCAGTAATTACTGATCGGTGTACTATGCTAACACTGCCTGGCACAAGTCATTATCACACCTAATACCAGTAATTACTGATCGGTGTACTATGGTAACACTGCCTGGCACAAGTCATTATCACTCCTAATACCAGTAATTACTGATCGGTGTACTATGGTAACACTGCCTGGCACAAGTCATTATCACTCCTAATACCAGTAATTACTGATCGGTGTACTATGCTAACACTGCCTGGCACAAGTCATTATCACACCTAATATTAGTAATTACTGATCGGTGTACTATGGTAACACTGCCTGGCACAAGTCACTATCACACCTAATACCAGTAATTACTGATCGGTGTACTATGGTAACACTGCCTGGCACAAGTCATTATCACTCCTAATACCAGTAATTACTGATCGGTGTACTATGATAACACTGCCTGGCACAAGTCATTATTACACCTAATACCAGTAATTACTGATCGGTGTACTATGATAACACTGCCTGGCACAAGTCATTATCACTCCTAATACCAGTAATTACTGATCGGTGTACTATGGTAACACTTCCTGGCACAAGTCATTATCACACCTAATACCAGTAATTACTGATCGGTGTACTATGATAACACTGCCTGGCACAAGTCATTATCACACCTAATACCAGTAATTACTGATCGGTGTACTATGATAACACTGCCTGGCACAAGTCACTATCACTCCTAATACCAGTAATTACTGATCGGTGTACTATGGTAACACTGCCTGGCACAAGTCATTATCACACCTAATACCAGTAATTACTGATCGGTGTACTATGGTAACACTGCCTGGCACAAGTCACTATCACTCCTAATACCAGTAGTTACTGATCGGTGTACTATGGTAACACTGCCTGGCACAAGTCACTATCACACCTAATACCAGTAATTACTGATCGGTGTACTATGATAACACTGCCTGGCACAAGTCATTATCACTCCTAATACCAGTAATTACTGATCGGTGTACTATGGTAACACTGCCTGGCACAAGTCATTATCACTCCTAATACCAGTAATTACTGATCGGTGTACTATGGTAACACTGCCTGGCACAAGTCACTATCACACCTAATATTAGTAATTACTGATCGGTGTACTATGGTAACACTGCCTGGCACAAGTCATTATCACATCTAATACCAGTAATTACTGATCGGTGTACTATGATAACACTGCCTGGCACAAGTCACTATCACACCTAATACCAGTAATTACTGATCGGTGTACTATGATAACACTGCCTGGCACAAGTCATTATCACACCTAATACCAGTAATTACTGATCGGTGTACTATGATAACACTGCCTGGCACAAGTCATTATCACACCTAATACCAGTAATTACTGATCGGTGTACTATGATAACACTGCCTGGCACAAGTCACTATCACTACTAATACCAGTAATTACTGATCGGTGTACTATGGTAACACTGCCTGGCACAAGTCATTATCACACCTAATACCAGTAATTACTGATCGGTGTACTATGGTAACACTGCCTGGCACAAGTCATTATCACACCTAATACCAGTAATTACTGATCGGTGTACTATGGTAACACTGCCTGGCACAAGTCATTATCACACCTAATACCAGTAATTACTGATCGGTGTACTATGGTAACACTGCCTGGCACAAGTCACTATCACTACTAATACCAGTAATTACTGATCGGTGTACTATGATAACACTGCCTGGCACAAGTCATTATCACACCTAATACCAGTAATTACTGATCGGTGTACTATGGTAACACTGCCTGGCACAAGTCACTATCACTACTAATACCAGTAATTACTGATCGGTGTACTATGGTAACACTGCCTGGCACAAGTCATTATCACACCTAATACCAGTAATTACTGATCGGTGTACTATGATAACACTGCCTGGCACAAGTCATTATCACACCTAATACCAGTAATTACTGATCGGTGTACTATGATAACACTGCCTGGCACAAGTCACTATCACTACTAATACCAGTAATTACTGATCGGTGTACTATGGTAACACTGCCTGGCACAAGTCATTATCACACCTAATACCAGTAATTACTGATCGGTGTACTATGGTAACACTGCCTGGCACAAGTCATTATCACACCTAATACCAGTAATTACTGATCGGTGTACTATGGTAACACTGCCTGGCACAAGTCATTATCACACCTAATACCAGTAATTACTGATCGGTGTACTATGGTAACACTGCCTGGCACAAGTCATTATCACTCCTAATACCAGTAATTACTGATCGGTGTACTATGATAACACTGCCTGGCACAAGTCATTATCACTCCTAATACCAGTAATTACTGATCGGTGTACTATGGTAACACTGCCTGGCACAAGTCACTATCACACCTAATATTAGTAATTACTGATCGGTGTACTATGGTAACACTGCCTGGCACAAGTCATTATCACATCTAATACCAGTAATTACTGATCGGTGTACTATGATAACACTGCCTGGCACAAGTCACTATCACACCTAATACCAGTAATTACTGATCGGTGTACTATGATAACACTGCCTGGCACAAGTCATTATCACACCTAATACCAGTAATTACTGATCGGTGTACTATGATAACACTGCCTGGCACAAGTCATTATCACACCTAATACCAGTAATTACTGATCGGTGTACTATGATAACACTGCCTGGCACAAGTCACTATCACTACTAATACCAGTAATTACTGATCGGTGTACTATGGTAACACTGCCTGGCACAAGTCATTATCACACCTAATACCAGTAATTACTGATCGGTGTACTATGGTAACACTGCCTGGCACAAGTCATTATCACACCTAATACCAGTAATTACTGATCGGTGTACTATGGTAACACTGCCTGGCACAAGTCATTATCACACCTAATACCAGTAATTACTGATCGGTGTACTATGGTAACACTGCCTGGCACAAGTCACTATCACTACTAATACCAGTAATTACTGATCGGTGTACTATGATAACACTGCCTGGCACAAGTCACTATCACTACTAATACAAGTAATTACTGATCGGTGTACTATGGTAACACTGCCTGGCACAAGTCATTATCACACCTAATACCAGTAATTACTGATCGGTGTACTATGGTAACACTGCCTGGCACAAGTCATTATTACACCTAATACCAGTAATTACTGATCGGTGTACTATGATAACACTGCCTGGCACAAGTCACTATCACTACTAATACCAGTAATTACTGATCGGTGTACTATGGTAACACTGCCTGGCACAAGTCATTATCACACCTAATACCAGTAATTACTGATCGGTGTACTATGGTAACACTGCCTGGCACAAGTCATTATCACACCTAATACCAGTAATTACTGATCGGTGTACTATGGTAACACTGCCTGGCACAAGTCATTATCACACCTAATACCAGTAATTACTGATCGGTGTACTATGGTAACACTGCCTGGCACAAGTCACTATCACACCTAATACCAGTAATTACTGATCGGTGTACTATGATAACACTGCCTGGCACAAGTCACTATCACTACTAATACCAGTAATTACTGATCGGTGTACTATGATAACACTGCCTGGCACAGTCATTATCACTCCTAATATTAGTAATTACTGATCGGTGTACTATGGTAACACTGCCTGGCACAAGTCATTATCACACCTAATACCAGTAATTACTGATCGGTGTACTATGATAACACTGCCTGGCACAAGTCATTATCACACCTAATACCAGTAATTACTGATCGGTGTACTATGATAACACTGCCTGGCACAGTCATTATCACTCCTAATATTAGTAATTACTGATCGGTGTACTATGGTAACACTGCCTGGCACAAGTCATTATCACACCTAATACCAGTAATTACTGATCGGTGTACTATGGTAACACTGCCTGGCACAAGTCATTATCACATCTAATACCAGTAATTACTGATCGGTGTACTATGGTAACACTGCCTGGCACAAGTCATTATCACATCTAATACCAGTAATTACTGATCGCTGTACTATGATAACACTGCCTGGCACAAGTCACTATCACACCTAATACCAGTAATTACTGATCGGTGTACTATGATAACACTGCCTGGCACAAGTCACTATCACTACTAATACCAGTAATTACTGATCGGTGTACTATGATAACACTGCCTGGCACAAGTCATTATCACACCTAATACCAGTAATTACTGATCGGTGTACTATGATAACACTGCCTGGCACAAGTCATTATCACACCTAATACCAGTAATTACTGATCGGTGTACTATGGTAACACTGCCTGGCACAAGTCATTATCACTCCTAATACCAGTAATTACTGATCGGTGTACTATGGTAACACTGCCTGGCACAGTCATTATCACTCCTAATATTAGTAATTACTGATCGGTGTACTATGGTAACACTGCCTGGCACAAGTCATTATTACACCTAATACCAGTAATTACTGATCGGTGTACTATGATAACACTGCCTGGCACAGACATTATCACTCCTAATATTAGTAATTACTGATCGGTGTACTATGATAACACTGCCTGGCACAAGTCATTATCACACCTAATACCAGTAATTACTGATCGTTGTACTATGATAACACTGCCTGGCACAAGTCATTATCACACCTAATACCAGTAATTACTGATCGGTGTACTATGGTAACACTGCCTGGCACAAGTCACTATCACACCTAATACCAGTAATTACTGATCGGTGTATTATGATAACACTGCCTGGCACAAGTCACTATCACTACTAATACCAGTAATTACTGATCGGTGTACTATGATAACACTGCCTGGCACAGACATTATCACTCCTAATATTAGTAATTACTGATCGGTGTACTATGATAACACTGCCTGGCACAAGTCATTATCACACCTAATACCAGTAATTACTGATCGGTGTACTATGGTAACACTGCCTGGCACAAGTCATTATCACACCTAATACCAGTAATTACTGATCGGTGTACTATGGTAACACTGCCTGGCACAAGTCACTATCACACCTAATACCAGTAATTACTGATCGGTGTATTATGATAACACTGCCTGGCACAAGTCACTATCACTACTAATACCAGTAATTACTGATCGGTGTACTATGATAACACTGCCTGGCACAGTCATTATCACTCCTAATATTAGTAATTACTGATCGGTGTACTATGGTAACACTGCCTGGCACAAGTCATTATCACACCTAATACCAGTAATTACTGATCGGTGTACTATGATAACACTGCCTGGCACAAGTCATTATCACACCTAATACCAGTAATTACTGATCGGTGTACTATGATAACACTGCCTGGCACAGTCATTATCACTCCTAATATTAGTAATTACTGATCGGTGTACTATGGTAACACTGCCTGGCACAAGTCATTATCACACCTAATACCAGTAATTACTGATCGGTGTACTATGGTAACACTGCCTGGCACAAGTCATTATCACACCTAATACCAGTAATTACTGATCGGTGTACTATGATAACACTGCCTGGCACAAGTCACTATCACTACTAATACCAGTAATTACTGATCGGTGTACTATGATAACACTGCCTGGCACAAGTCATTATCACACCTAATACCAGTAATTACTGATCGGTGTACTATGGTAACACTGCCTGGCACAGTCATTATCACTTCTAATATTAGTAATTACTGATCGGTGTACTATGGTAACACTGCCTGGCACAAGTCATTATTACACCTAATACCAGTAATTACTGATCGGTGTACTATGATAACACTGCCTGGCACAGACATTATCACTCCTAATATTAGTAATTACTGATCGGTGTACTATGATAACACTGCCTGGCACAAGTCATTATCACACCTAATACCAGTAATTACTGATCGTTGTACTATGATAACACTGCCTGGCACAAGTCATTATCACACCTAATACCAGTAATTACTGATCGGTGTACTATGATAACACTGCCTGGCACAAGTCATTATCACACCTAATACCAGTAATTACTGATCGGTGTACTATGGTAACACTGCCTGGCACAAGTCATTATCACACCTAATACCAGTAATTACTGATCGGTGTACTATGATAACACTGCCTGGCACAGTCATTATCACTCCTAATATTAGTAATTACTGATCGGTGTACTATGATAACACTGCCTGGCACAGTCATTATCACTCCTAATATTAGTAATTACTGATCGGTGTACTATGATAACACTGCCTGGCACAAGTCATTATCACATCTAATACCAGTAATTACTGATCGGTGTACTATGGTAACACTGCCTGGCACAAGTCAGTATCACACCTAATACCAGTAATTACTGATCGGTGTACTATGATAACACTGCCTGGCACAAGTCATTATCACTCCTAATACCAGTAATTACTGATCGGTGTACTATGATAACACTGCCTGGCACAAGTCACTATCACACCTAATACCAGTAATTACTGATCGGTGTACTATGGTAACACTGCCTGGCACAAGTCATTATCACACCTAATACCAGTAATTACTGATCGGTGTACTATGGTAACACTGCCTGGCACAAGTCACTATCACACCTAATACCAGTAATTACTGATCGGTGTACTATGGTAACACTGCCTGGCACAAGTCATTATCACACCTAATACCAGTAATTACTGATCGGTGTACTATGATAACACTGCCTGGCACAAGTCATTATCACTCCTAATACCAGTAATTACTGATCGGTGTACTATGGTAACACTGCCTGGCACAAGTCATTATCACTCCTAATACCAGTAATTACTGATCGGTGTACTATGATAACACTGCCTGGCACAAGTCATTATCACTCCTAATACCAGTAATTACTGATCGGTGTACTATGGTAACACTGCCTGGCACAAGTCATTATCACACCTAATACCAGTAATTACTGATCGGTGTACTATGGTAACACTGCCTGGCACAAGTCATTATCACACCTAATACCAGTAATTACTGATCGGTGTACTATGATAACACTACCTGGCACAGTCATTATCACACCTAATACCAGTAATTACTAATCAGTGTACTATGGTAACACTGCCTGGCACAAGTCATTATTACACCTAATACCAGTAATTACTAATCAGTGTACTATGGTAACACTGCCTGGCACAAGTCATTATCACACCTAATACCAGTAATTACTGATCGGTGTACTATGGTAACACTGCCTGGCACAAGTCACTATCACACCTAATACCAGTAATTACTGATCGGTGTACTATGGTAACACTGCCGGGCACAAGTCATTATCACACCTAATACCAGTAATTACTGATCGGTGTACTATGGTAACACTGCCTGGCATAAGTCATTCTCACACCTAATACCAGTAATTACTGATCGGTGTACTATGGTAACACTGCCTGGCACAAGTCATTATCACTCCTAATACCAGTAATTACTGATCGGTGTACTATGATAACACTGCCTGGCACAAGTCATTATCACACCTAATACCAGTAATTACTGATCGGTGTACTATGATAACACTGCCTGGCACAAGTCATTATCACACCTAATACCAGTAATTACTGATCGGTGTACTATGATAACACTGCCTGGCACAAGTCATTATCACTCCTAATACCAGTAATTACTGATCGGTGTACTATGATAACACTGCCTGGCACAAGTCATTATCACTCCTAATACCAGTAATTACTGATCGGTGTACTATGATAACACTGCCTGGCACAAGTCACTATCACACCTAATACCAGTAATTACTGATCGGTGTACTATGATAACACTACCTGGCACGGTCATTATCACTCCTAATATTAGTAATTACTGATCGGTGTACTATGGTAACACTGCCTGGCACAAGTCATTATTACACCTAATACCAGTAATTACTGATCGGTGTACTATGGTAACACTGCCTGGCACAAGTCATTATTACACCTAATACCAGTAATTACTAATCAGTGTACTATGGTAACACTGCCTGGCACAAGTCATTATCACACCTAATACCAGTAATTACTGATCGGTGTACTATGGTAACACTGCCTGGTACAAGTCATTATCACACCTAATACCAGTAATTACTGATCGGTGTACTTTGATAACACTGCCTGGCACAAGTCATTATCACTCCTAATACCAGTAATTACTGATCGGTGTACTTTGATAACACTGCCTGGCACAAGTCATTATCACTCCTAATACCAGTAATTACTGATCGGTGTACTATGATAACACTGCCTGGCACAGTCATTATCACTCCTAATATTAGTAATTACTGATCGGTGTACTATGGTAACACTGCCTGGCACAAGTCATTATCACACCTAATACCAGTAATTACTGATCGGTGTACTATGATAACACTGCCTGGCACAAGTCATTATCACTCCTAATACCAGTAATTACTGATCGGTGTACTATGATAACACTGCCTGGCACAAGTCATTATCACACCTAATACCAGTAATTACTGATCGGTGTACTATGATAACACTGCCTGGCACAAGTCATTATCACTCCTAATACCAGTAATTACTGATCGGTGTACTATGGTAACACTGCCTGGCACAAGTCATTATCACTCCTAATACCAGTAATTACTGATCGGTGTACTAAGATAACACTGCCTGGCACAAGTCATTATCACTCCTAATACCAGTAATTACTGATCGGTGTACTATGATAACACTGCCTGGCACAGTCATTATCACTCCTAATATTAGTAATTACTGATCGGTGTACTATGGTAACACTGCCTGGCACAAGTCATTATCACACCTAATACCAGTAATTACTGATCGGTGTACTATGGTAACACTGCCTGGCACAAGTCAGTATCACACCTAATACCAGTAATTACTGATCGGTGTACTATGATAACACTGCCTGGCACAAGTCATTATCACACCTAATACCAGTAATTACTGATCGGTGTACTAAGATAACACTGCCTGGCACAAGTCATTATCACACCTAATACCAGTAATTACTGATCGGTGTACTATGGTAACACTGCCTGGCACAAGTCATTATCACACCTAATACCAGTAATTACTGATCGGTGTACTATGGTAACACTGCCTGGCACAAGTCACTATCACAACTAATACCAGTAATTACTGATCGGTGTACTATGGTAACACTGCCTGGCACAAGTCATTATTACACCTAATACCAGTAATTACTGATCGGTGTACTATGGTAATACTGCCTGGCACAAGTCATTATCACACCTAATACCAGTAATTACTGATCGGTGTACTATGGTAACACTGCCTGGCACAAGTCAGTATCACACCTAATACCAGTAATTACTGATCGTTGTAATATGATAACACTGCCTGGCACAAGTCAGTATCACACCTAATACCAGTAATTACTGATAGGTGTACTATGATAACACTGCCTGGCACAAGTCATTATCACATCTAATACCAGTAATTACTGATCGGTGTACTAAGATAACACTGCCTGGCACAAGTCATTATCACACCTAATACCAGTAATTACTGATCGGTGTACTATGATAACACTGCCTGGCACAAGTCATTATCACTCCTAATATTAGTAATTACTGATCGGTTTACTATGGTAACACTGCCTGGCACAAGTCATTATCACACCTAATACCAGTAATTACTGATCGGTGTACTATGGTGACACTGCCTGGCACAAGTCACTATCACTCCTAATACCAGTAATTACTGATCGGTGTACTATGATAACACTGCCTGGCACAAGTCAGTATCACACCTAATACCAGTAATTACTGATCGGTGTACTATGATAACACTGCCTGGCACAAGTCATTATCACACCTAATACCAGTAATTACTGATCGGTGTACTATGATAACACTGCCTGGCACAAGTCACTATCACACCTAATACCAGTAATTACTGATCGGTGTACTATGATAACACTGCCTGGCACAAGTCATTATCACACCTAATACCAGTAATTACTGATCGGTGTACTATGATAACACTGCCTGGCACAAGTCAGTATCACACCTAATACCAGTAATTACTGATCGGTGTACTATGGTAACACTGCCTGGCACAAGTCATTATCACACCTAATACCAGTAATTACTGATCGGTGTACTATGGTAACACTGCCTGGCACAAGTCACTATCACTACTAATACCAGTAATTACTGATCGGTGTACTATGATAACACTGCCTGGCACAAGTCACTATCACTACTAATACCAGTAATTACTGATCAGTGTACTATGATAACACTGCCTGGCACAAGTCACTATCACTACTAATACCAGTAATTACTGATCGGTGTACTATGATAACACTGCCTGGCACAAGTCACTATCACACCTAATACCAGTAATTACTGATCGGTGTACTATGGTAACACTGCCTGGCACAAGTCACTATCACTACTAATACCAGTAATTACTGATCGGTGTACTATGGTAACACTGCCTGGCACAAGTCACTATCACTACTAATACCAGTAATTACTGATCGGTGTACTATGATAACACTGCCTGGCACAAGTCACTATCACTACTAATACCAGTAATTACTGATCGGTGTACTATGATAACACTGCCTGGCACAAGTCACTATCACACCTAATACCAGTAATTACTGATCGGTGTACTATGGTAACACTGCCTGGCACAAGTCATTATCACACCTAATACCAGTAATTACTGATCGGTGTACTATGGTAACACTGCCTGGCACAAGTCATTATCACACCTAATACCAGTAATTACTGATCGGTGTACTATGGTAACACTGCCTGGCACAAGTCACTATCACACCTAATACCAGTAATTACTGATCGGTGTACTATGATAACACTGCCTGGCACAAGTCACTATCACTACTAATACCAGTAATTACTGATCGGTGTACTATGATAACACTGCCTGGCACAGTCATTATCACTCCTAATATTAGTAATTACTGATCGGTGTACTATGGTAACACTGCCTGGCACAAGTCATTATCACACCTAATACCAGTAATTACTGATCGGTGTACTATGATAACACTGCCTGGCACAAGTCATTATCACTCCTAATATTAGTAATTACTGATCGGTGTACTATGGTAACACTGCCTGGCACAAGTCATTATCACACCTAATACCAGTAATTACTGATCGGTGTACTATGATAACACTGCCTGGCACAGTCATTATCACTCCTAATATTAGTAATTACTGATCGGTGTACTATGGTAACACTGCCTGGCACAAGTCATTATCACACCTAATACCAGTAATTACTGATCGGTGTACTATGATAACACTGCCTGGCACAAGTCATTATTACACCTAATACCAGTAATTACTGATCGGTGTACTATGGTAACACTGCCTGGCACAAGTCACTATCACACCTAATACCAGTAATTACTGATCGGTGTACTATGATAACACTGCCTGGCACAAGTCACTATCACTACTAATACCAGTAATTACTGATCGGTGTACTATGATAACACTGCCTGGCACAAGTCATTATCACACCTAATACCAGTAATTACTGATCGGTGTACTATGGTAACACTGCCTGGCACAAGTCATTATCACTCCTAATACCAGTAATTACTGATCGGTGTACTATGATAACACTGCCTGGCACAAGTCACTATCACTACTAATACCAGTAATTACTGATCGGTGTACTATGGTAACACTGCCTGGCACAGTCATTATCACTCCTAATATTAGTAATTACTGATCGGTGTACTATGGTAACACTGCCTGGCACAAGTCATTATTACACCTAATACCAGTAATTACTGATCGGTGTACTATGGTAACACTGCCTGGCACAGTCATTATCACTCCTAATATTAGTAACTACTGATCGGTGTACTATGGTAACACTGCCTGGCACAAGTCATTATCACACCTAATACCAGTAATTACTGATCGTTGTACTATGATAACACTGCCTGGCACAAGTCATTATCACACCTAATACCAGTAATTACTGATCGGTGTACTAAGATAACACTGCCTGGCACAAGTCATTATCACACCTAATACCAGTAATTACTGATCGGTGTACTATGATAACACTGCCTGGCACAGTCATTATCACTCCTAATATTAGTAATTACTGATCGGTGTACTATGGTAACACTGCCTGGCACAAGTCCTTATCACACCTAATACCAGTAATTACTGATCGGTGTACTATGGTAACACTGTCTGGCACAAGTCACTATCACACCTAATACCAGTAATTACTGATCGGTGTACTATGATAACACTGCCTGGCACAATTCATTATCACACCTAATACCAGTAATTACTGATCGGTGTACTATGGTAACACTGCCTGGCATAAGTCATTCTCACACCTAATACCAGTAATTACTGATCGGTGTACTTTGATAACACTGCCTGGCACAAGTCATTATTACACCTAATACCAGTAATTACTGATCGGTGTACTATGATAACACTGCCTGGCACAAGTCATTATCACACCTAATACCAGTAATTACTGATCGCTGCACTATGGTAACACTGCCTGGCACAAGTCATTATCACACCTAATACCAGTAATTACTGATCGGTGTACTATGATAACACTGCCTGGCACAAGTCACTATCACACCTAATACCAGTAATTACTGATCGGTGTACTATGGTAACACTGCCTGGCACAAGTCATTATCACTCCTAATACCAGTAATTACTGATCGGTGTACTATGGTAACACTGCCTGGCACAAGTCATTATCACTCCTAATACCAGTAATTACTGATCGGTGTACTATGGTAACACTGCCTGGCACAAGTCATTATCACTCCTAATACCAGTAATTACTGATCGGTGTACTATGGTAACACTGCCTGGCACAAGTCATTATCACACCTAATACCAGTAATTACTGATCGGTGTACTATGGTAACACTGCCTGGCACAAGTCATTATCACTCCTAATACCAGTAATTACTGATCGGTGTACTTTGATAACACTGCCTGGCACAAGTCATTATTACACCTAATACCAGTAATTACTGATCGGTGTACTATGATAACACTGCCTGGCACAAGTCATTATCACACCTAATACCAGTAATTACTGATCGCTGCACTATGGTAACACTGCCTGGCACAAGTCATTATCACTCCTAATACCAGTAATTACTGATCGGTGTACTATGGTAACACTGCCTGGCACAAGTCATTATCACTCCTAATACCAGTAATTACTGATCGGTGTACTATGATAACACTGCCTGGCACAAGTCATTATCACTCCTAATACCAGTAATTACTGATCGGTGTACTATGATAACACTGCCTGGCACAGTCATTATCACTCCTAATATTAGTAATTACTGATCGGTGTACTATGGTAACACTGCCTGGCACAAGTCATTATCACTCCTACTACCAGTAATTACTGATCGGTGTACTATGGTAACACTGCCTGGCACAAGTCACTATCACACCTAATACCAGTAATTACTGATCGGTGTACTATGATAACACTGCCTGGCACAAGTCATTATCACACCTAATACCAGTAATTACTGATCGGTGTACTATGATAACACTGCCTGGCATAAGTCATTATCACTCCTAATACCAGTAATTACTGATCGGTGTACTATGGTAACACTGCCTGGCACAAGTCATTATCACTCCTAATACCAGTAATTACTGATCGGTGTACTATGATAACACTGCCTGGCACAAATCACTATCACACCTAATACCAGTAATTACTGATCGGTGTACTGTGATAACACTGCCTGGCACAAGTCATTATCACTCCTAATACCAGTAATTACTGATCGGTGTACTATGATAACACTGCCTGGCACAAATCACTATCACACCTAATACCAGTAATTACTGATCGGTGTACTTTGATAACACTGCCTGGCACAAGTCATTATTACACCTAATACCAGTAATTACTGATCGGTGTACTATGGTAACACTGCCTGGCACAAGTCATTATCACTCCTAATACCAGTAATTACTGATCGGTGTACTTTGATAACACTGCCTGGCACAAGTCATTATCACTCCTAATACCAGTAATTACTGATCGGTGTACTATGATAACACTGCCTGGCACAGTCATTATCACTCCTAATATTAGTAATTACTGATCGGTGTACTATGGTAACACTGCCTGGCACAAGTCATTATCACTCCTACTACCAGTAATTACTGATCGGTGTACTATGGTAACACTGCCTGGCACAAGTCATTATCACTCCTAATACCAGTAATTACTGATCGGTGTACTATGATAACACTGCCTGGCACAAATCACTATCACACCTAATACCAGTAATTACTGATCGGTGTACTATGATAACACTGCCTGGCACAAGTCATTATCACACCTAATACCAGTAATTACTGATCGGTGTACTATGGTAACACTGCCTGGCATAAGTCATTCTCACACCTAATACCAGTAATTACTGATCGGTGTACTTTGATAACACTGCCTGGCACAAGTCATTATCACTCCTAATACCAGTAATTACTGATCGGTGTACTATGATAACACTGCCTGGCACAGTCATTATCACTCCTAATATTAGTAATTACTGATCGGTGTACTATGGTAACACTGCCTGGCACAAGTCATTATCACACCTAATACCAGTAATTACTGATCGGTGTACTATGATAACACTGCCTGGCACAAGTCATTATCACTCCTAATACCAGTAATTACTGATCGGTGTACTATGATAACACTGCCTGGCACAAGTCACTATCACTCCTAATACCAGTAATTACTGATCGGTGTACTATGGTAACACTGCCTGGCACAAGTCATTATCACACCTAATACCAGTAATTACTGATCGTTGTACTATGATAACACTGCCTGGCACAAGTCATTATCACACCTAATACCAGTAATTACTGATCGGTGTACTATGATAACACTGCCTGGCACAGTCATTATCACTCCTAATACCAGTAATTACTGATCGGTGTACTATGATAACACTGCCTGGCACAGTCATTATCACTCCTAATATTAGTAATTACTGATCGGTGTACTATGATAACACTGCCTGGCACAGTCATTATCACTCCTAATATTAGTAATTACTGATCGGTGTACTATGATAACACTGCCTGGCACAGTCATTATCACTCCTAATATTAGTAATTACTGATCGGTGTACTAAGATAACACTGCCTGGCACAAGTCATTATCACTCCTAATACCAGTAATTACTGATCGGTGTACTATGGTAACACTGCCTGGCACAAGTCAGTATCACACCTAATACCAGTAATTACTGATCGGTGTACTATGATAACACTGCCTGGCACAAGTCATTATCACTCCTAATACCAGTAATTACTGATCGGTGTACTATGGTAACACTGCCTGGCACAAGTCATTATCACACCTAATACCAGTAATTACTGATCGGTGTACTATGATAACACTGCCTGGCACAAGTCATTATCACTCCTAATACCAGTAATTACTGATCGGTGTACTTTGATAACACTGCCTGGCACAAGTCATTATTACACCTAATACCAGTAATTACTGATCGGTGTACTATGATAACACTGCCTGGCACAAGTCATTATCACACCTAATACCAGTAATTACTGATCGCTGCACTATGGTAACACTGCCTGGCACAAGTCATTATCACACCTAATACCAGTAATTACTGATCGGTGTACTATGATAACACTGCCTGGCACAAGTCATTATTACACCTAATACCAGTAATTACTGATCGGTGTACTATGGTAACACTGCCTGGCACAAGTCATTATCACACCTAATACCAGTAATTACTGATCGGTGTACTATGATAACACTGCCTGGCACAAGTCATTATCACTCCTAATACCAGTAATTACTGATCGGTGTACTTTGATAACACTGCCTGGCACAAGTCATTATTACACCTAATACCAGTAATTACTGATCGGTGTACTATGATAACACTGCCTGGCACAAGTCATTATCACACCTAATATCAGTAATTACTGATCGGTCTACTATGATAACACTGCCTGGCACAAGTCACTATCACACCTAATACCAGTAATTACTGATCGGTGTACTATGGTAACACTGCCTGGCACAAGTCATTATCACTCCTAATACCAGTAATTACTGATCGGTGTACTATGATAACACTGCCTGGCACAGTCATTATCACTCCTAATACCAGTAATTACTGATCGGTGTACTATGATAACACTGCCTGGCACAAGTCATTATCACTCCTAATACCAGTAATTACTGATCGGTGTACTATGATAACACTGCCTGGCACAAGTCATTATCACTCCTAATACCAGTAATTACTGATCGGTGTACTATGGTAACACTGCCTGGCACAAGTCATTATCACTCCTAATACCAGTAATTACTGATCGGTGTACTATGGTAACACTGCCTGGCACAAGTCATTATCACTCCTAATACCAGTAATTACTGATCGGTGTACTGTGGTAACACTGCCTGGCACAAGTCATTATCACTCCTAATACCAGTAATTACTGATCGGTGTACTATGGTAACACTGCCTGGCACAAGTCATTATCACTCCTAATACCAGTAATTACTGATCGGTGTACTTTGATAACACTGCCTGGCACAAGTCATTATCACTCCTAATACCAGTAATTACTGATCGGTGTACTATGATAACATTGCCTGGCACAAGTCACTATCACACCTAATACCAGTAATTACTGATCGGTGTACTATGATAACACTGCCTGACACAAGTCATTATTACACCTAATACCAGTAATTACTGATCGGTGTACTATGATAACACTGCCTGGCACAAGTCATTATCACACCTAATACCAGTAATTACTGATCGCTGCACTATGGTAACACTGCCTGGCACAAGTCACTATCACACCTAATACCAGTAATTACTGATCGGTGTACTATGGTAACACTGCCTGGCACAAGTCATTATCACTCCTAATACCAGTAATTACTGATCGGTGTACTATGGTAACACTGCCTGGCACAAGTCATTATCACACCTAATACCAGTAATTACTGATCGCTGCACTATGGTAACACTGCCTGGCACAAGTCATTATCACTCCTAATACCAGTAATTACTGATCGGTGAACTGTGGTAACACTGCCTGGCACAAGTCATTATCACTCCTAATACCAGTAATTACTGATCGGTGTACTATGATAACACTGCCTGGCACAAGTCACTATCACACCTAATACCAGTAATTACTGATCGGTGTACTATGATAACACTGCCTGGCACAAGTCATTATCACACCTAATACCAGTAATTACTGATCGGTGTACTTTGATAACACTGCCTGGCACAAGTCGTTATTACACCTAATACCAGTAATTACTGATCGGTGTACTATGATAACACTGCCTGGCACAAGTCATTATCACACCTAATACCAGTAATTACTGATCGGTGTACTATGATAACACTGCCTGGCACAAGTCGTTATTACACCTAATACCAGTAATTACTGATCGGTGTACAATGGTAACACTGCCTGGCACAAGTCATTATCACTCCTAATACCAGTAATTACTGATCGGTGTACTTTGATAACAATGCCTGGCACAAGTCATTATCACTCCTAATACCAGTAATTACTGATCGGTGTACTATGGTAACACTGCCTGGCACAAGTCATTATCACTCCTAATACCAGTAATTACTGATCGGTGTACTATGGTAACACTGCCTGGCACAAGTCATTATCACTCCTAATACCAGTAATTACTGATCGGTGTACTATGATAACACTGCCTGGCACAGTCATTATCACTCCTAATATTAGTAATTACTGATCGGTGTACTATGGTAACACTGCCTGGCACAAGTCATTATCACTCCTACTACCAGTAATTACTGATCGGTGTACTATGGTAACACTGCCTGGCACAAGTCATTATCACTCCTAATACCAGTAATTACTGATCGGTGTACTATGATAACACTGCCTGGCACAAATCACTATCACACCTAATACCAGTAATTACTGATCGGTGTACTATGATAACACTGCCTGGCACAAGTCATTATCACACCTAATACCAGTAATTACTGATCGGTGTACTATGATAACACTGCCTGGCACAAGTCGTTATTACACCTAATACCAGTAATTACTGATCGGTGTACAATGGTAACACTGCCTGGCACAAGTCATTATCACTCCTAATACCAGTAATTACTGATCGGTGTACTTTGATAACAATGCCTGGCACAAGTCATTATCACTCCTAATACCAGTAATTACTGATCGGTGTACTATGGTAACACTGCCTGGCACAAGTCATTATCACTCCTAATACCAGTAATTACTGATCGGTGTACTATGGTAACACTGCCTGGCACAAGTCATTATCACTCCTAATACCAGTAATTACTGATCGGTGTACTATGATAACACTGCCTGGCACAGTCATTATCACTCCTAATATTAGTAATTACTGATCGGTGTACTATGGTAACACTGCCTGGCACAAGTCATTATCACTCCTACTACCAGTAATTACTGATCGGTGTACTATGGTAACACTGCCTGGCACAAGTCATTATCACTCCTAATACCAGTAATTACTGATCGGTGTACTATGATAACACTGCCTGGCACAAATCACTATCACACCTAATACCAGTAATTACTGATCGGTGTACTATGATAACACTGCCTGGCACAAGTCATTATCACACCTAATACCAGTAATTACTGATCGGTGTACTTTGATAACACTGCCTGGCACAAGTCGTTATTACACCTAATACCAGTAATTACTGATCGGTGTACTATGATAACACTGCCTGGCACAAGTCATTATCACACCTAATACCAGTAATTACTGATCGGTGTACTATGATAACACTGCCTGGCACAAGTCGTTATTACACCTAATACCAGTAATTACTGATCGGTGTACAATGGTAACACTGCCTGGCACAAGTCATTATCACTCCTAATACCAGTAATTACTGATCGGTGTACTTTGATAACACTGCCTGGCACAAGTCATTATCACTCCTAATACCAGTAATTACTGATCGGTGTACTATGGTAACACTGCCTGGCACAAGTCATTATCACTCCTAATACCAGTAATTACTGATCGGTGTACTATGGTAACACTGCCTGGCACAAGTCATTATCACTCCTAATACCAGTAATTACTGATCGGTGTACTATGATAACACTGCCTGGCACAGTCATTATCACTCCTAATATTAGTAATTACTGATCGGTGTACTATGGTAACACTGCCTGGCACAAGTCATTATCACTCCTACTACCAGTAATTACTGATCGGTGTACTATGGTAACACTGCCTGGCACAAGTCATTATCACACCTAATACCAGTAATTACTGATCGGTGTACTATGATAACACTGCCTGGCACAAGTCATTATCACACCTAATACCAGTAATTACTGATCGGTGTACTATGATAACACTGCCTGGCATAAGTCATTATCACTCCTAATACCAGTAATTACTGATCGGTGTACTGTGGTAACACTGCCTGGCACAAGTCATTATCACTCCTAATACCAGTAATTACTGATCGGTGTACTATGATAACACTGCCTGGCACAAATCACTATCACACCTAATACCAGTAATTACTGATCGGTGTACTATGATAACACTGCCTGGCACAAGTCATTATCACACCTAATACCAGTAATTACTGATCGGTGTACTATGGTAACACTGCCTGGCACAAGTCATTATCACTCCTAATACCAGTAATTACTGATCGGTGTACTATGATAACACTGCCTGGCACAAATCACTATCACACCTAATACCAGTAATTACTGATCGGTGTACTATGATAACACTGCCTGGCACAAGTCATTATCACACCTAATACCAGTAATTACTGATCGGTGTACTATGGTAACACTTCCTGGCACAAGTCATTATCACACCTAATACCAGTAATTACTGATCGGTGTACTATGGTAACACTGCCTGGCACAAGTCACTATCACTCCTAATACCAGTAATTACTGATCGGTGTACTATGGTAACACTGCCTGGCACAAGTCATTATCACTCCTAATACCAGTAATTACTGATCGGTGTACTATGATAACACTGCCTGGCACAAATCACTATCACACCTAATACCAGTAATTACTGATCGGTGTACTATGATAACACTGCCTGGCACAAGTCATTATTACACCTAATACCAGTAATTACTGATCGGTGTACTATGGTAACACTGCCTGGCACAAGTCATTATCACTCCTAATACCAGTAATTACTGATCGGTGTACTTTGATAACACTGCCTGGCACAAGTCATTATCACTCCTAATACCAGTAATTACTGATCGGTGTACTATGGTAACACTGCCTGGCACAAGTCATTATCACTCCTAATACCAGTAATTACTGATCGGTGTACTATGATAACACTGCCTGGCACAAATCACTATCACACCTAATACCAGTAATTACTGATCGGTGTACTTTGATAACACTGCCTGGCACAAGTCATTATTACACCTAATACCAGTAATTACTGATCGGTGTACTATGGTAACACTGCCTGGCACAAGTCATTATCACTCCTAATACCAGTAATTACTGATCGGTGTACTATGATAACACTGCCTGGCACAAGTCATTATCACTCCTAATATTAGTAATTACTGATCGGTGTACTATGGTAACACTGCCTGGCACAAGTCATTATCACTCCTACTACCAGTAATTACTGATCGGTGTACTATGGTAACACTGCCTGGCACAAGTCATTATCACTCCTACTACCAGTAATTACTGATCGGTGTACTATGGTAACACTGCCTGGCACAAGTCATTATCACTCCTAATACCAGTAATTACTGATCGGTGTACTATGATAACACTGCCTGGCACAAATCACTATCACACCTAATACCAGTAATTACTGATCGGTGTACTATGATAACACTGCCTGGCACAAGTCATTATCACACCTAATACCAGTAATTACTGATCGGTGTACTATGGTAACACTGCCTGGCATAAGTCATTCTCACACCTAATACCAGTAATTACTGATCGGTGTACTTTGATAACACTGCCTGGCACAAGTCATTATCACTCCTAATACCAGTAATTACTGATCGGTGTACTATGATAACACTGCCTGGCACAGTCATTATCACTCCTAATATTAGTAATTACTGATCGGTGTACTATGGTAACACTGCCTGGCACAAGTCATTATCACACCTAATACCAGTAATTACTGATCGGTGTACTATGATAACACTGCCTGGCACAAGTCATTATCACTCCTAATACCAGTAATTACTGATCGGTGTACTATGATAACACTGCCTGGCACAAGTCACTATCACTCCTAATACCAGTAATTACTGATCGGTGTACTATGGTAACACTGCCTGGCACAAGTCATTATCACACCTAATACCAGTAATTACTGATCGTTGTACTATGATAACACTGCCTGGCACAAGTCATTATCACACCTAATACCAGTAATTACTGATCGGTGTACTATGATAACACTGCCTGGCACAGTCATTATCACTCCTAATACCAGTAATTACTGATCGGTGTACTATGATAACACTGCCTGGCACAGTCATTATCACTCCTAATATTAGTAATTACTGATCGGTGTACTATGATAACACTGCCTGGCACAGTCATTATCACTCCTAATATTAGTAATTACTGATCGGTGTACTATGATAACACTGCCTGGCACAGTCATTATCACTCCTAATATTAGTAATTACTGATCGGTGTACTAAGATAACACTGCCTGGCACAAGTCATTATCACTCCTAATACCAGTAATTACTGATCGGTGTACTATGATAACACTGCCTGGCACAGTCATTATGACTCCTAATATTAGTAATTACTGATCGGTGTACTATGGTAACACTGCCTGGCACAAGTCATTATCACACCTAATACCAGTAATTACTGATCGGTGTACTATGGTAACACTGCCTGGCACAAGTCAGTATCACACCTAATACCAGTAATTACTGATCGGTGTACTATGATAACACTGCCTGGCACAAGTCATTATCACTCCTAATACCAGTAATTACTGATCGGTGTACTATGGTAACACTGCCTGGCACAAGTCATTATCACACCTAATACCAGTAATTACTGATCGGTGTACTATGATAACACTGCCTGGCACAAGTCATTATCACTCCTAATACCAGTAATTACTGATCGGTGTACTTTGATAACACTGCCTGGCACAAGTCATTATTACACCTAATACCAGTAATTACTGATCGGTGTACTATGATAACACTGCCTGGCACAAGTCATTATCACACCTAATACCAGTAATTACTGATCGCTGCACTATGGTAACACTGCCTGGCACAAGTCATTATCACACCTAATATCAGTAATTACTGATCGGTCTACTATGATAACACTGCCTGGCACAAGTCACTATCACACCTAATACCAGTAATTACTGATCGGTGTACTATGGTAACACTGCCTGGCACAAGTCATTATCACTCCTAATACCAGTAATTACTGATCGGTGTACTATGATAACACTGCCTGGCACAGTCATTATCACTCCTAATACCAGTAATTACTGATCGGTGTACTATGATAACACTGCCTGGCACAAGTCATTATCACTCCTAATACCAGTAATTACTGATCGGTGTACTATGATAACACTGCCTGGCACAAGTCATTATCACTCCTAATACCAGTAATTACTGATCGGTGTACTATGGTAACACTGCCTGGCACAAGTCATTATCACTCCTAATACCAGTAATTACTGATCGGTGTACTATGGTAACACTGCCTGGCACAAGTCATTATCACTCCTAATACCAGTAATTACTGATCGGTGTACTGTGGTAACACTGCCTGGCACAAGTCATTATCACTCCTAATACCAGTAATTACTGATCGGTGTACTATGGTAACACTGCCTGGCACAAGTCATTATTACACCTAATACCAGTAATTACTGATCGGTGTACTATGGTAACACTGCCTGGCACAAGTCATTATCACTCCTAATACCAGTAATTACTGATCGGTGTACTTTGATAACACTGCCTGGCACAAGTCACTATCACACCTAATACCAGTAATTACTGATCGGTGTACTATGATAACACTGCCTGACACAAGTCATTATTACACCTAATACCAGTAATTACTGATCGGTGTACTATGATAACACTGCCTGGCACAAGTCATTATCACACCTAATACCAGTAATTACTGATCGCTGCACTATGGTAACACTGCCTGGCACAAGTCACTATCACACCTAATACCAGTAATTACTGATCGGTGTACTATGGTAACACTGCCTGGCACAAGTCATTATCACTCCTAATACCAGTAATTACTGATCGGTGTACTATGGTAACACTGCCTGGCACAAGTCATTATCACACCTAATACCAGTAATTACTGATCGCTGCACTATGGTAACACTGCCTGGCACAAGTCATTATCACTCCTAATACCAGTAATTACTGATCGGTGAACTGTGGTAACACTGCCTGGCACAAGTCATTATCACTCCTAATACCAGTAATTACTGATCGGTGTACTATGATAACACTGCCTGGCACAAGTCACTATCACACCTAATACCAGTAATTACTGATCGGTGTACTATGATAACACTGCCTGGCACAAGTCATTATCACACCTAATACCAGTAATTACTGATCGGTGTACTTTGATAACACTGCCTGGCACAAGTCGTTATTACACCTAATACCAGTAATTACTGATCGGTGTACTATGATAACACTGCCTGGCACAAGTCATTATCACACCTAATACCAGTAATTACTGATCGGTGTACTATGATAACACTGCCTGGCACAAGTCGTTATTACACCTAATACCAGTAATTACTGATCGGTGTACAATGGTAACACTGCCTGGCACAAGTCATTATCACTCCTAATACCAGTAATTACTGATCGGTGTACTTTGATAACACTGCCTGGCACAAGTCATTATCACTCCTAATACCAGTAATTACTGATCGGTGTACTATGGTAACACTGCCTGGCACAAGTCATTATCACTCCTAATACCAGTAATTACTGATCGGTGTACTATGGTAACACTGCCTGGCACAAGTCATTATCACTCCTAATACCAGTAATTACTGATCGGTGTACTATGATAACACTGCCTGGCACAGTCATTATCACTCCTAATATTAGTAATTACTGATCGGTGTACTATGGTAACACTGCCTGGCACAAGTCATTATCACTCCTACTACCAGTAATTACTGATCGGTGTACTATGGTAACACTGCCTGGCACAAGTCATTATCACTCCTAATACCAGTAATTACTGATCGGTGTACTATGATAACACTGCCTGGCACAAATCACTATCACACCTAATACCAGTAATTACTGATCGGTGTACTATGATAACACTGCCTGGCACAAGTCATTATCACACCTAATACCAGTAATTACTGATCGGTGTACTTTGATAACACTGCCTGGCACAAGTCGTTATTACACCTAATACCAGTAATTACTGATCGGTGTACTATGATAACACTGCCTGGCACAAGTCATTATCACACCTAATACCAGTAATTACTGATCGGTGTACTATGATAACACTGCCTGGCACAAGTCGTTATTACACCTAATACCAGTAATTACTGATCGGTGTACAATGGTAACACTGCCTGGCACAAGTCATTATCACTCCTAATACCAGTAATTACTGATCGGTGTACTTTGATAACACTGCCTGGCACAAGTCATTATCACTCCTAATACCAGTAATTACTGATCGGTGTACTATGGTAACACTGCCTGGCACAAGTCATTATCACTCCTAATACCAGTAATTACTGATCGGTGTACTATGGTAACACTGCCTGGCACAAGTCATTATCACTCCTAATACCAGTAATTACTGATCGGTGTACTATGATAACACTGCCTGGCACAGTCATTATCACTCCTAATATTAGTAATTACTGATCGGTGTACTATGGTAACACTGCCTGGCACAAGTCATTATCACTCCTACTACCAGTAATTACTGATCGGTGTACTATGGTAACACTGCCTGGCACAAGTCATTATCACTCCTAATACCAGTAATTACTGATCGGTGTACTATGATAACACTGCCTGGCACAAATCACTATCACACCTAATACCAGTAATTACTGATCGGTGTACTATGATAACACTGCCTGGCACAAGTCATTATCACACCTAATACCAGTAATTACTGATCGGTGTACTATGATAACACTGCCTGGCATAAGTCATTATCACTCCTAATACCAGTAATTACTGATCGGTGTACTGTGGTAACACTGCCTGGCACAAGTCATTATCACTCCTAATACCAGTAATTACTGATCGGTGTACTATGATAACACTGCCTGGCACAAATCACTATCACACCTAATACCAGTAATTACTGATCGGTGTACTATGATAACACTGCCTGGCACAAGTCATTATCACACCTAATACCAGTAATTACTGATCGGTGTACTATGGTAACACTGCCTGGCACAAGTCATTATCACTCCTAATACCAGTAATTACTGATCGGTGTACTATGATAACACTGCCTGGCACAAATCACTATCACACCTAATACCAGTAATTACTGATCGGTGTACTATGATAACACTGCCTGGCACAAGTCATTATCACACCTAATACCAGTAATTACTGATCGGTGTACTATGGTAACACTGCCTGGCACAAGTCATTATCACACCTAATACCAGTAATTACTGATCGGTGTACTATGGTAACACTGCCTGGCACAAGTCACTATCACTCCTAATACCAGTAATTACTGATCGGTGTACTATGGTAACACTGCCTGGCACAAGTCATTATCACTCCTAATACCAGTAATTACTGATCGGTGTACTATGATAACACTGCCTGGCACAAATCACTATCACACCTAATACCAGTAATTACTGATCGGTGTACTATGATAACACTGCCTGGCACAAGTCATTATTACACCTAATACCAGTAATTACTGATCGGTGTACTATGGTAACACTGCCTGGCACAAGTCATTATCACTCCTAATACCAGTAATTACTGATCGGTGTACTTTGATAACACTGCCTGGCACAAGTCATTATCACTCCTAATACCAGTAATTACTGATCGGTGTACTATGGTAACACTGCCTGGCACAAGTCATTATCACTCCTAATACCAGTAATTACTGATCGGTGTACTATGATAACACTGCCTGGCACAAATCACTATCACACCTAATACCAGTAATTACTGATCGGTGTACTTTGATAACACTGCCTGGCACAAGTCATTATTACACCTAATACCAGTAATTACTGATCGGTGTACTATGGTAACACTGCCTGGCACAAGTCATTATCACTCCTAATACCAGTAATTACTGATCGGTGTACTATGATAACACTGCCTGGCACAAGTCATTATCACTCCTAATATTAGTAATTACTGATCGGTGTACTATGGTAACACTGCCTGGCACAAGTCATTATCACTCCTACTACCAGTAATTACTGATCGGTGTACTATGGTAACACTGCCTGGCACAAGTCATTATCACTCCTACTACCAGTAATTACTGATCGGTGTACTATGGTAACACTGCCTGGCACAAGTCATTATCACTCCTAATACCAGTAATTACTGATCGGTGTACTATGATAACACTGCCTGGCACAAATCACTATCACACCTAATACCAGTAATTACTGATCGGTGTACTATGATAACACTGCCTGGCACAAGTCATTATCACACCTAATACCAGTAATTACTGATCGGTGTACTATGGTAACACTGCCTGGCATAAGTCATTCTCACACCTAATACCAGTAATTACTGATCGGTGTACTTTGATAACACTGCCTGGCACAAGTCATTATCACTCCTAATACCAGTAATTACTGATCGGTGTACTTTGATAACACTGCCTGGCACAGTCATTATCACTCCTAATATTAGTAATTACTGATCGGTGTACTATGGTAACACTGCCTGGCACAAGTCATTATCACACCTAATACCAGTAATTACTGATCGGTGTACTATGGTAACACTGCCTGGCACAAGTCACTATCACTCCTAATACCAGTAATTACTGATCGGTGTACTATGATAACACTGCCTGGCACAAGTCATTATCACACCTAATACCAGTAATTACTGATCGTTGTACTATGATAACACTGCCTGGCACAAGTCATTATCACACCTAATACCAGTAATTACTGATCGGTGTACTAAGATAACACTGCCTGGCACAAGTCATTATCACTCCTAATACCAGTAATTACTGATCGGTGTACTATGATAACACTGCCTGGCACAGTCATTATCACTCCTAATATTAGTAATTACTGATCGGTGTACTATGGTAACACTGCCTGGCACAAGTCATTATCACACCTAATACCAGTAATTACTGATCGGTGTACTATGGTAACACTGCCTGGCACAAGTCAGTATCACACCTAATACCAGTAATTACTGATCGGTGTACTATGGTAACACTGCCTGGCACAAGTCAGTATCACACCTAATACCAGTAATTACTGATCGGTGTACTATGGTAACACTGCCTGGCACAAGTCATTATCACACCTAATACCAGTAATTACTGATCGGTGTACTATGGTAACACTGCCTGGCACAAGTCAGTATCACACCTAATACCAGTAATTACTGATCGGTGTACTATGATAACACTGCCTGGCACAAGTCATTATCACACCTAATACCAGTAATTACTGATCGGTGTACTATGATAACACTGCCTGGCACAAGTCATTATCACACCTAATACCAGTAATTACTGATCGGTGTACTAAGATAACACTGCCTGGCACAAGTCATTATCACACCTAATACCAGTAATTACTGATCGTTGTAATATGATAACACTGCCTGGCACAAGTCATTATCACACCTAATACCAGTAATTACTGATCGGTGTACTAAGATAACACTGCCTGGCACAAGTCATTATCACACCTAATACCAGTAATTACTGATCGGTGTACTATGATAACACTGCCTGGCACAGTCATTATCACTCCTAATATTAGTAATTACTGATCGGTGTACTATGGTAACACTGCCTGGCACAAGTCACTATCACACCTAATACCAGTAATTACTGATCGGTGTACTATGGTAACACTGCCTGGCACAAGTCATTATCACACCTAATACCAGTAATTACTGATCGGTGTACTATGATAACACTGCCTGGCACAAGTCACTATCACACCTAATACCAGTAATTACTGATCGGTGTACTATGATAACACTGCCTGGCACAAGTCACTATCACTACTAATACCAGTAATTACTGATCGGTGTACTATGGTAACACTGCCTGGCACAAGTCATTATCACACCTAATACCAGTAATTACTGATCGGTGTACTATGGTAACACTGCCTGGCACAAGTCATTATCACTCCTAATACCAGTAATTACTGATCGGTGTACTATGGTAACACTGCCTGGCACAGTCATTATCACTCCTAATATTAGTAATTACTGATCGGTGTACTATGGTAACACTGCCTGGCACAAGTCATTATCACTCCTAATACCAGTAATTACTGATCGGTGTACTATGATAACACTGCCTGGCACAGACATTATCACTCCTAATATTAGTAATTACTGATCGGTGTACTATGATAACACTGCCTGGCACAAGTCATTATCACACCTAATACCAGTAATTACTGATCGTTGTACTATGATAACACTGCCTGGCACAAGTCATTATCACACCTAATACCAGTAATTACTGATCGGTGTACTATGGTAACACTGCCTGGCACAAGTCATTATCACACCTAATACCAGTAATTACTGATCGGTGTACTATGGTAACACTGCCTGGCACAAGTCACTATCACACCTAATACCTGTAATTACTGATCGGTGTACTATGATAACACTGCCTGGCACAAGTCACTATCACTACTAATACCAGTAATTACTGATCGGTGTACTATGATAACACTGCCTGGCACAGTCATTATCACTCCTAATATTAGTAATTACTGATCGGTGTACTATGGTAACACTGCCTGGCACAAGTCATTATCACACCTAATACCAGTAATTACTGATCGGTGTACTATGATAACACTGCCTGGCACAAGTCATTATCACACCTAATACCAGTAATTACTGATCGGTGTAATATGATAACATTGCCTGGCACAGTCATTATCACTCCTAATATTAGTAATTACTGATCGGTGTACTATGGTAACACTGCCTGGCACAGTCATTATCACTCCTAATACCAGTAATTACTGATCGGTGTACTATGGTAACACTGCCTGGCACAAGTCACTATCACTCCTAATACCAGTAATTACTGATCGGTGTACTATGGTAACACTGCCTGGCACAAGTCATTATCACTCCTAATACCAGTAATTACTGATCGGTGTACTATGGTAACACTGCCTGGCACAAGTCACTATCACTCCTAATACCAGTAATTACTGATCGGTGTACTATGGTAACACTGCCTGGCACAAGTCATTATCACACCTAATACCAGTAATTACTGATCGGTGTACTATGATAACACTGCCTGGCACAAGTCATTATCACACCTAATACCAGTAATTACTGATCGGTGTACTATGGTAACACTGCCTGGCACAAGTCATTATCACTCCTAATACCAGTAATTACTGATCGGTGTACTATGGTAACACTGCCTGGCACAGTCATTATCACTCCTAATATTAGTAATTACTGATCGGTGTACTATGGTAACACTGCCTGGCACAAGTCATTATCACACCTAATACCAGTAATTACTGATCGGTGTACTATGATAACACTGCCTGGCACAGTCATTATCACTCCTAATATTAGTAATTACTGATCGGTGTACTATGATAACACTGCCTGGCACAGTCATTATCACTCCTAATATTAGTAATTACTGATCGGTGTACTATGATAACACTGCCTGGCACAAGTCATTATCACACCTAATACCAGTAATTACTGATCGTTGTACTATGGTAACACTGCCTGGCACAAGTCATTATCACACCTAATACCAGTAATTACTGATCGGTGTACTATGATAACACTGCCTGGCACAGTCATTATCACTCCTAATATTAGTAATTACTGATCGGTGTACTATGATAACACTGCCTGGCACAAGTCATTATCACACCTAATACCAGTAATTACTGATCGGTGTACTATGGTAACACTGCCTGGCACAAGTCAGTATCACACCTAATACCAGTAATTACTGATCGGTGTACTATGATAACACTGCCTGGCACAAGTCATTATCACACCTAATACCAGTAATTACTGATCGGTGTACTATGGTAACACTGCCTGGCACAAGTCATTATCACACCTAATACCAGTAATTACTGATCGGTGTACTATGATAACACTGCCTGGCACAAGTCATTATCACTCCTAATACCAGTAATTACTGATCGGTGTACTATGGTAACACTGCCTGGCACAAGTCATTATCACTCCTAATACCAGTAATTACTGATCGGTGTACTATGATAACACTGCCTGGCACAAGTCATTATCACTCCTAATACCAGTAATTACTGATCGGTGTACTATGGTAACACTGCCTGGCACAAGTCATTATCACACCTAATACCAGTAATTACTGATCGGTGTACTATGGTAACACTGCCTGGCACAAGTCATTATCACACCTAATACCAGTAATTACTGATCGGTGTACTATGATAACACTACCTGGCACAGTCATTATCACTCCTAATACCAGTAATTACTCATCGGTGTACTATGATAACACTGCCTGGCACAAGTCATTATCACTCCTAATACCAGTAATTACTGATCGGTGTACTATGGTAACACTGCCTGGCACAAGTCATTATCACACCTAATACCAGTAATTACTGATCGGTGTACTATGGTAACACTGCCTGGCACAAGTCACTATCACACCTAATACCAGTAATTACTGATCGTTGTACTATGGTAACACTGCCTGGCACAAGTCATTATCACACCTAATACCAGTAATTACTGATCGGTGTACTATGATAACACTGCCTGGCACAGTCATTATCACTCCTAATATTAGTAATTACTGATCGGTGTACTATGATAACACTGCCTGGCACAAGTCATTATCACACCTAATACCAGTAATTACTGATCGGTGTACTATGGTAACACTGCCTGGCACAAGTCAGTATCACACCTAATACCAGTAATTACTGATCGGTGTACTATGATAACACTGCCTGGCACAAGTCATTATCACACCTAATACCAGTAATTACTGATCGGTGTACTATGGTAACACTGCCTGGCACAAGTCATTATCACACCTAATACCAGTAATTACTGATCGGTGTACTATGATAACACTGCCTGGCACAAGTCATTATCACTCCTAATACCAGTAATTACTGATCGGTGTACTATGGTAACACTGCCTGGCACAAGTCATTATCACTCCTAATACCAGTAATTACTGATCGGTGTACTATGATAACACTGCCTGGCACAAGTCATTATCACTCCTAATACCAGTAATTACTGATCGGTGTACTATGGTAACACTGCCTGGCACAAGTCATTATCACACCTAATACCAGTAATTACTGATCGGTGTACTATGGTAACACTGCCTGGCACAAGTCATTATCACACCTAATACCAGTAATTACTGATCGGTGTACTATGATAACACTACCTGGCACAGTCATTATCACTCCTAATACCAGTAATTACTCATCGGTGTACTATGATAACACTGCCTGGCACAAGTCATTATCACTCCTAATACCAGTAATTACTGATCGGTGTACTATGGTAACACTGCCTGGCACAAGTCATTATCACACCTAATACCAGTAATTACTGATCGGTGTACTATGGTAACACTGCCTGGCACAAGTCATTATCACTCCTAATACCAGTAATTACTGATCGGTGTACTATGGTAACACTGCCTGGCACAAGTCACTATCACACCTAATACCAGTAATTACTGATCGGTGTACTATGGTAACACTGCCGGGCACAAGTCATTATCACACCTAATACCAGTAATTACTGATCGGTGTACTATGGTAACACTGCCTGGCATAAGTCATTCTCACACCTAATACCAGTAATTACTGATCGGTGTACTATGGTAACACTGCCTGGCACAAGTCATTATCACTCCTAATACCAGTAATTACTGATCGGTGTACTATGATAACACTGCCTGGCACAAGTCATTATCACACCTAATACCAGTAATTACTGATCGGTGTACTATGATAACACTACCTGGCACAGTCATTATCACTCCTAATATTAGTAATTACTGATCGGTGTACTATGGTAACACTGCCTGGCACAAGTCATTATTACACCTAATACCAGTAATTACTAATCAGTGTACTATGGTAACACTGCCTGGCACAAGTCATTATCACACCTAATACCAGTAATTACTGATCGGTGTACTATGGTAACACTGCCTGGCATAAGTCATTCTCACACCTAATACCAGTAATTACTGATCGGTGTACTTTGATAACACTGCCTGGCACAAGTCATTATCACTCCTAATACCAGTAATTACTGATCGGTGTACTATGATAACACTGCCTGGCACAGTCATTATCACTCCTAATATTAGTAATTACTGATCGGTGTACTATGGTAACACTGCCTGGCACAAGTCATTATCACACCTAATACCAGTAATTACTGATCGGTGTACTATGATAACACTGCCTGGCACAAGTCATTATCACTCCTAATACCAGTAATTACTGATCGGTGTACTATGATAACACTGCCTGGCACAAGTCATTATCACACCTAATACCAGTAATTACTGATCGTTGTACTATGATAACACTGCCTGGCACAAGTCATTATCACACCTAATACCAGTAATTACTGATCGGTGTACTATGGTAACACTGCCTGGCACAAGTCATTATCACTCCTAATACCAGTAATTACTGATCGGTGTACTATGGTAACACTGCCTGGCACAAGTCATTATCACACCTAATACCAGTAATTACTGATCGGTGTACTATGGTAACACTGCCTGGCACAAGTCATTATCACACCTAATACCAGTAATTACTGATCGGTGTACTATGGTAACACTGCCTGGCACAAGTCATTATCACACCTAATACCAGTAATTACTGATCGGTGTACTAAGATAACACTGCCTGGCACAAGTCATTATCACACCTAATACCAGTAATTACTGATCGGTGTACTATGGTAACACTGCCTGGCACAAGTCATTATCACACCTAATACCAGTAATTACTGATCGGTGTACTATGATAACACTGCCTGGCACAGTCATTATCACTCCTAATATTAGTAATTACTGATCGGTGTACTATGGTAACACTGCCTGGCACAAGTCAGTATCACACCTAATACCAGGAATTACTGATCGGTGTACTATGATAACACTGCCTGGCACAAGTCATTATCACACCTAATACCAGTAATTACTGATCGGTGTACTAAGATAACACTGCCTGGCACAAGTCATTATCACACCTAATACCAGTAATTACTGATCGGTGTACTATGGTAACACTGCCTGGCACAAGTCATTATCACACCTAATACCAGTAATTACTGATCGGTGTACTATGATAACACTGCCTGGCACAAGTCATTATCACTCCTAATACCAGTAATTACTGATCGGTGTACTATGGTAACACTGCCTGGCACAAGTCACTATCACAACTAATACCAGTAATTACTGATCGGTGTACTATGGTAACACTGCCTGGCACAAGTCATTATTACACCTAATACCAGTAATTACTAATCGGTGTACTATGGTAATACTGCCTGGCACAAGTCATTATCACACCTAATACCAGTAATTACTGATCGGTGTACTATGGTAACACTGCCTGGTACAAGTCACTATCACACCTAATACCAGTAATTACTGATCGGTGTACTATGATATCACTGCCTGGCACAAGTCAGTATCACACCTAATACCAGTAATTACTGATCGGTGTACTATGATAACACTGCCTGGCACAAGTCATTATCACACCTAATACCAGTAATTACTGATCGGTGTACTATGGTAACACTGCCTGGCACAAGTCATTATTACACCTAATACCAGTAATTACTAATCGGTGTACTATGGTAATACTGCCTGGCACAAGTCATTATCACACCTAATACCAGTAATTACTGATCGGTGTACTATGGTAACACTGCCTGGTACAAGTCACTATCACACCTAATACCAGTAATTACTGATCGGTGTACTATGATATCACTGCCTGGCACAAGTCAGTATCACACCTAATACCAGTAATTACTGATCGGTGTACTATGATAACACTGCCTGGCACAAGTCATTATCACACCTAATACCAGTAATTACTGATCGGTGTACTATGATAACAAGGCCTGGCACAGTCATTATCACTCCTAATATTAGTAATTACTGATCGGTTTACTATGGTAACACTGCCTGGCACAAGTCATTATCACACCTAATACCAGTAATTACTGATCGGTGTACTATGGTGACACTGCCTGGCACAAGTCACTATCACACCTAATACCAGTAATTACTGATCGGTGTACTATGATAACACTGCCTGGCACAAGTCAGTATCACACCTAATACCAGTAATTACTGATCGGTGTACTATGATAACACTGCCTGGCACAAGTCATTATCACACCTAATACCAGTAATTACTGATCGGTGTACTATGATAACACTGCCTGGCACAAGTCACTATCACACCTAATACCAGTAATTACTGATCGGTGTACTATGGTAACACTGCCTGGCACAAGTCATTATCACACCTAATACCAGTAATTACTGATCGGTGTACTATGGTAACACTGCCTGGCACAAGTCATTATCACACCTAATACCAGTAATTACTGATCGGTGTACTATGATAACACTGCCTGGCACAAGTCAGTATCACACCTAATACCAGTAATTACTGATCGGTGTACTATGGTAACACTGCCTGGCACAAGTCACTATCACACCTAATACCAGTAATTACTGATCGGTGTACTATGATAACACTGCCTGGCACAAATCACTATCACACCTAATACCAGTAATTACTGATCGGTGTACTATGATAACACTGCCTGGCACAAGTCATTATCACACCTAATACCAGTAATTACTGATCGGTGTACTATGATAACACTGCCTGGCACAAGTCATTATCACACCTAATACCAGTAATTACTGATCGGTGTACTTTGATAACACTGCCTGGCACAAGTCGTTATTACACCTAATACCAGTAATTACTGATCGGTGTACTATGATAACACTGCCTGGCACAAGTCATTATCACACCTAATACCAGTAATTACTGATCGGTGTACTATGATAACACTGCCTGGCACAAGTCGTTATTACACCTAATACCAGTAATTACTGATCGGTGTACAATGGTAACACTGCCTGGCACAAGTCATTATCACTCCTAATACCAGTAATTACTTATCGGTGTACTTTGATAACACTGCCTGGCACAAGTCATTATCACTCCTAATACCAGTAATTACTGATCGGTGTACTATGATAACACTGCCTTGCACAAGTCATTATCACACCTAATACCAGTAATTACTGATCGGTGTACTATGGTAACACTGCCTGGCACAAGTCATTATCACTCCTAATACCAGTAATTACTGATCGGTGTACTATGATAACACTGCCTGGCACAGTCATTATCACTCCTAATATTAGTAATTACTGATCGGTGTACTATGGTAACACTGCCTGGCACAAGTCATTATCACTCCTACTACCAGTAATTACTGATCGGTGTACTATGGTAACACTGCCTGGCACAAGTCATTATCACTCCTAATACCAGTAATTACTGATCGGTGTACTATGATAACACTGCCTGGCACAAATCACTATCACACCTAATACCAGTAATTACTGATCGGTGTACTATGATAACACTGCCTGGCACAAGTCATTATCACACCTAATACCAGTAATTACTGATCGGTGTACTTTGATAACACTGCCTGGCACAAGTCATTATCACACCTAATACCAGTAATTACTGATCGGTGTACTATGATAACACTGCCTGGCACAAGTCATTATCACACCTAATACCAGTAATTACTGATCGGTGTACTATGATAACACTGCCTGGCACAAGTCATTATCACACCTAATACCAGTAATTACTGATCGGTGTACTATGATAACACTGCCTGGCACAAGTCATTATCACTCCTAATACCAGTAATTACTGATCGGTGTACTATGATAACACTGCCTGGCACAGTCATTATCACTCCTAATATTAGTAATTACTGATCGGTGTACTATGGTAACACTGCCTGGCACAAGTCATTATCACTCCTACTACCAGTAATTACTGATCGGTGTACTATGGTAACACTGCCTGGCACAAGTCATTATCACTCCTAATACCAGTAATTACTGATCGGTGTACTATGATAACACTGCCTGGCACAAATCACTATCACACCTAATACCAGTAATTACTGATCGGTGTACTATGATAACACTGCCTGGCACAAGTCATTATCACACCTAATACCAGTAATTACTGATCGGTGTACTTTGATAACACTGCCTGGCACAAGTCATTATTACACCTAATACCAGTAATTACTGATCGGTGTACTATGGTAACACTGCCTGGCACAAGTCATTATCACACCTAATACCAGTAATTACTGATCGGTGTACTTTGATAACACTGCCTGGCACAAGTCATTATCACTCCTAATACCAGTAATTACTGATCGGTGTACTATGGTAACACTGCCTGGCACAAGTCATTATCACACCTAATACCAGTAATTACTGATCGGTGTACTATGGTAACACTGCCTGGCACAAGTCAGTATCACACCTAATACCAGTAATTACTGATCGGTGTACTATGATAACACTGCCTGGCACAAGTCATTATCACACCTAATACCAGTAATTACTGATCGGTGTACTATGGTAACACTGCCTGGCACAAGTCATTATCACACCTAATACCAGTAATTACTGATCGGTGTACTATGATAACACTGCCTGGCACAAGTCATTATCACTCCTAATACCAGTAATTACTGATCGGTGTACTATGGTAACACTGCCTGGCACAAGTCATTATCACTCCTAATACCAGTAATTACTGATCGGTGTACTATGATAACACTGCCTGGCACAAGTCATTATCACTCCTAATACCAGTAATTACTGATCGGTGTACTATGGTAACACTGCCTGGCACAAGTCATTATCACACCTAATACCAGTAATTACTGATCGGTGTACTATGGTAACACTGCCTGGCACAAGTCATTATCACACCTAATACCAGTAATTACTGATCGGTGTACTATGATAACACTACCTGGCACAGTCATTATCACTCCTAATACCAGTAATTACTCATCGGTGTACTATGATAACACTGCCTGGCACAAGTCATTATCACTCCTAATACCAGTAATTACTGATCGGTGTACTATGGTAACACTGCCTGGCACAAGTCATTATCACACCTAATACCAGTAATTACTGATCGGTGTACTATGGTAACACTGCCTGGCACAAGTCATTATCACTCCTAATACCAGTAATTACTGATCGGTGTACTATGGTAACACTGCCTGGCACAAGTCACTATCACACCTAATACCAGTAATTACTGATCGGTGTACTATGGTAACACTGCCGGGCACAAGTCATTATCACACCTAATACCAGTAATTACTGATCGGTGTACTATGGTAACACTGCCTGGCATAAGTCATTCTCACACCTAATACCAGTAATTACTGATCGGTGTACTATGGTAACACTGCCTGGCACAAGTCATTATCACTCCTAATACCAGTAATTACTGATCGGTGTACTATGATAACACTACCTGGCACAGTCATTATCACTCCTAATATTAGTAATTACTGATCGGTGTACTATGGTAACACTGCCTGGCACAAGTCATTATTACACCTAATACCAGTAATTACTAATCAGTGTACTATGGTAACACTGCCTGGCACAAGTCATTATCACACCTAATACCAGTAATTACTGATCGGTGTACTATGGTAACACTGCCTGGCATAAGTCATTCTCACACCTAATACCAGTAATTACTGATCGGTGTACTTTGATAACACTGCCTGGCACAAGTCATTATCACTCCTAATACCAGTAATTACTGATCGGTGTACTATGATAACACTGCCTGGCACAGTCATTATCACTCCTAATATTAGTAATTACTGATCGGTGTACTATGGTAACACTGCCTGGCACAAGTCATTATCACACCTAATACCAGTAATTACTGATCGGTGTACTATGATAACACTGCCTGGCACAAGTCATTATCACTCCTAATACCAGTAATTACTGATCGGTGTACTATGATAACACTGCCTGGCACAAGTCATTATCACACCTAATACCAGTAATTACTGATCGTTGTACTATGATAACACTGCCTGGCACAAGTCATTATCACACCTAATACCAGTAATTACTGATCGGTGTACTATGGTAACACTGCCTGGCACAAGTCATTATCACTCCTAATACCAGTAATTACTGATCGGTGTACTATGGTAACACTGCCTGGCACAAGTCATTATCACACCTAATACCAGTAATTACTGATCGGTGTACTATGGTAACACTGCCTGGCACAAGTCATTATCACACCTAATACCAGTAATTACTGATCGGTGTACTATGGTAACACTGCCTGGCACAAGTCATTATCACACCTAATACCAGTAATTACTGATCGGTGTACTAAGATAACACTGCCTGGCACAAGTCATTATCACACCTAATACCAGTAATTACTGATCGGTGTACTATGGTAACACTGCCTGGCACAAGTCATTATCACACCTAATACCAGTAATTACTGATCGGTGTACTATGATAACACTGCCTGGCACAGTCATTATCACTCCTAATATTAGTAATTACTGATCGGTGTACTATGGTAACACTGCCTGGCACAAGTCAGTATCACACCTAATACCAGGAATTACTGATCGGTGTACTATGATAACACTGCCTGGCACAAGTCATTATCACACCTAATACCAGTAATTACTGATCGGTGTACTAAGATAACACTGCCTGGCACAAGTCATTATCACACCTAATACCAGTAATTACTGATCGGTGTACTATGGTAACACTGCCTGGCACAAGTCATTATCACACCTAATACCAGTAATTACTGATCGGTGTACTATGATAACACTGCCTGGCACAAGTCATTATCACTCCTAATACCAGTAATTACTGATCGGTGTACTATGGTAACACTGCCTGGCACAAGTCACTATCACAACTAATACCAGTAATTACTGATCGGTGTACTATGGTAACACTGCCTGGCACAAGTCATTATTACACCTAATACCAGTAATTACTAATCGGTGTACTATGGTAATACTGCCTGGCACAAGTCATTATCACACCTAATACCAGTAATTACTGATCGGTGTACTATGGTAACACTGCCTGGCACAAGTCAGTATCACACCTAATACCAGTAATTACTGATCGTTGTAATATGATAACACTGCCTGGCACAAGTCATTATCACACCTAATACCAGTAATTACTGATCGGTGTACTAAGATAACACTGCCTGGCACAAGTCATTATCACACCTAATACCAGTAATTACTGATCGGTGTACTATGATAACAAGGCCTGGCACAGTCATTATCACTCCTAATATTAGTAATTACTGATCGGTTTACTATGGTAACACTGCCTGGCACAAGTCATTATCACACCTAATACCAGTAATTACTGATCGGTGTACTATGGTGACACTGCCTGGCACAAGTCACTATCACACCTAATACCAGTAATTACTGATCGGTGTACTATGATAACACTGCCTGGCACAAGTCAGTATCACACCTAATACCAGTAATTACTGATCGGTGTACTATGATAACACTGCCTGGCACAAGTCATTATCACACCTAATACCAGTAATTACTGATCGGTGTACTATGGTAACACTGCCTGGCACAAGTCATTATCACACCTAATAACAGTAATTACTGATCGGTGTACTATGATAACACTGCCTGGCACAAGTCAGTATCACACCTAATACCAGTAATTACTGATCGGTGTACTATGGTAACACTGCCTGGCACAAGTCACTATCACACCTAATACCAGTAATTACTGATCGGTGTACTATGATAACACTGCCTGGCACAAATCACTATCACACCTAATACCAGTAATTACTGATCGGTGTACTATGATAACACTGCCTGGCACAAGTCATTATCACACCTAATACCAGTAATTACTGATCGGTGTACTTTGATAACACTGCCTGGCACAAGTCGTTATTACACCTAATACCAGTAATTACTGATCGGTGTACTATGATAACACTGCCTGGCACAAGTCATTATCACACCTAATACCAGTAATTACTGATCGGTGTACTATGATAACACTGCCTGGCACAAGTCGTTATTACACCTAATACCAGTAATTACTGATCGGTGTACAATGGTAACACTGCCTGGCACAAGTCATTATCACTCCTAATACCAGTAATTACTTATCGGTGTACTTTGATAACACTGCCTGGCACAAGTCATTATCACTCCTAATACCAGTAATTACTGATCGGTGTACTATGATAACACTGCCTTGCACAAGTCATTATCACACCTAATACCAGTAATTACTGATCGGTGTACTATGGTAACACTGCCTGGCACAAGTCATTATCACTCCTAATACCAGTAATTACTGATCGGTGTACTATGATAACACTGCCTGGCACAGTCATTATCACTCCTAATATTAGTAATTACTGATCGGTGTACTATGGTAACACTGCCTGGCACAAGTCATTATCACTCCTACTACCAGTAATTACTGATCGGTGTACTATGGTAACACTGCCTGGCACAAGTCATTATCACTCCTAATACCAGTAATTACTGATCGGTGTACTATGATAACACTGCCTGGCACAAATCACTATCACACCTAATACCAGTAATTACTGATCGGTGTACTATGATAACACTGCCTGGCACAAGTCATTATCACACCTAATACCAGTAATTACTGATCGGTGTACTTTGATAACACTGCCTGGCACAAGTCATTATCACACCTAATACCAGTAATTACTGATCGGTGTACTATGATAACACTGCCTGGCACAAGTCATTATCACACCTAATACCAGTAATTACTGATCGGTGTACTATGATAACACTGCCTGGCACAAGTCATTATCACACCTAATACCAGTAATTACTGATCGGTGTACTATGATAACACTGCCTGGCACAAGTCATTATCACTCCTAATACCAGTAATTACTGATCGGTGTACTATGATAACACTGCCTGGCACAGTCATTATCACTCCTAATATTAGTAATTACTGATCGGTGTACTATGGTAACACTGCCTGGCACAAGTCATTATCACTCCTACTACCAGTAATTACTGATCGGTGTACTATGGTAACACTGCCTGGCACAAGTCATTATCACTCCTAATACCAGTAATTACTGATCGGTGTACTATGATAACACTGCCTGGCACAAATCACTATCACACCTAATACCAGTAATTACTGATCGGTGTACTATGATAACACTGCCTGGCACAAGTCATTATCACACCTAATACCAGTAATTACTGATCGGTGTACTTTGATAACACTGCCTGGCACAAGTCATTATTACACCTAATACCAGTAATTACTGATCGGTGTACTATGGTAACACTGCCTGGCACAAGTCATTATCACACCTAATACCAGTAATTACTGATCGGTGTACTTTGATAACACTGCCTGGCACAAGTCATTATCACTCCTAATACCAGTAATTACTGATCGGTGTACTATGGTAACACTGCCTGGCACAAGTCATTATCACTCCTAATACCAGTAATTACTGATCGGTGTACTATGATAACACTGCCTGGCACAAATCACTATCACACCTAATACCAGTAATTACTGATCGGTGTACTATGATAACACTGCCTGGCACAAGTCATTATTACACCTAATACCAGTAATTACTGATCGGTGTACTATGGTAACACTGCCTGGCACAAGTCATTATCACACCTAATACCAGTAATTACTGATCGGTGTACTTTGATAACACTGCCTGGCACAAGTCATTATCACTCCTAATACCAGTAATTACTGATCGGTGTACTATGGTAACACTGCCTGGCACAAGTCATTATCACTCCTAATACCAGTAATTACTGATCGGTGTACTATGGTAACACTGCCTGGCACAAGTCATTATCACTCCTAATACCAGTAATTACTGATCGGTGTACTATGATAACACTGCCTGGCACAAATCACTATCACACCTAATACCAGTAATTACTGATCGGTGTACTTTGATAACACTGCCTGGCACAAGTCATTATCACTCCTAATACCAGTAATTACTGATCGGTGTACTATGGTAACACTGCCTGGCACAAGTCATTATCACTCCTAATACCAGTAATTACTGATCGGTGTACTATGATAACACTGCCTGGCACAAATCACTATCACACCTAATACCAGTAATTACTGATCGGTGTACTATGATAACACTGCCTGGCACAGTCATTATCACTCCTAATATTAGTAATTACTGATCGGTGTACTATGGTAACACTGCCTGGCACAAGTCATTATCACACCTAATACCAGTAATTACTGATCGGTGTACTAAGATAACACTGCCTGGCACAAGTCATTATCACACCTAATACCAGTAATTACTGATCGGTGTACTATGGTAACACTGCCTGGCACAAGTCATTATCACACCTAATACCAGTAATTACTGATCGGTGTACTATGATAACACTGCCTGGCACAGTCATTATCACTCCTAATATTAGTAATTACTGATCGGTGTACTATGGTAACACTGCCTGGCACAAGTCAGTATCACACCTAATACCAGTAATTACTGATCGGTGTACTATGATAACACTGCCTGGCACAAGTCATTATCACACCTAATACCAGTAATTACTGATCGGTGTACTAAGATAACACTGCCTGGCACAAGTCATTATCACACCTAATACCAGTAATTACTGATCGGTGTACTATGGTAACACTGCCTGGCACAAGTCATTATCACACCTAATACCAGTAATTACTGATCGGTGTACTATGATAACACTGCCTGGCACAAGTCATTATCACTCCTAATACCAGTAATTACTGATCGGTGTACTATGGTAACACTGCCTGGCACAAGTCACTATCACAACTAATACCAGTAATTACTGATCGGTGTACTATGGTAACACTGCCTGGCACAAGTCATTATTACACCTAATACCAGTAATTACTAATCGGTGTACTATGGTAATACTGCCTGGCACAAGTCATTATCACACCTAATACCAGTAATTACTGATCGGTGTACTATGGTAACACTGCCTGGCACAAGTCAGTATCACACCTAATACCAGTAATTACTGATCGTTGTAATATGATAACACTGCCTGGCACAAGTCATTATCACACCTAATACCAGTAATTACTGATCGGTGTACTAAGATAACACTGCCTGGCACAAGTCATTATCACACCTAATACCAGTAATTACTGATCGGTGTACTATGATAACACTGCCTGGCACAAGTCATTATCACTCCTAATATTAGTAATTACTGATCGGTTTACTATGGTAACACTGCCTGGCACAAGTCATTATCACACCTAATACCAGTAATTACTGATCGGTGTACTATGGTGACACTGCCTGGCACAAGTCACTATCACACCTAATACCAGTAATTACTGATCGGTGTACTATGATAACACTGCCTGGCACAAGTCAGTATCACACCTAATACCAGTAATTACTGATCGGTGTACTATGATAACACTGCCTGGCACAAGTCATTATCACACCTAATACCAGTAATTACTGATCGGTGTACTATGATAACACTGCCTGGCACAAGTCACTATCACACCTAATACCAGTAATTACTGATCGGTGTACTATGGTAACACTGCCTGGCACAAGTCATTATCACACCTAATACCAGTAATTACTGATCGGTGTACTATGGTAACACTGCCTGGCACAAGTCATTATCACACCTAATACCAGTAATTACTGATCGGTGTACTATGATAACACTGCCTGGCACAAGTCAGTATCACACCTAATACCAGTAATTACTGATCGGTGTACTATGGTAACACTGCCTGGCACAAGTCACTATCACACCTAATACCAGTAATTACTGATCGGTGTACTATGATAACACTGCCTGGCACAAATCACTATCACACCTAATACCAGTAATTACTGATCGGTGTACTATGATAACACTGCCTGGCACAAGTCATTATCACACCTAATACCAGTAATTACTGATCGGTGTACTTTGATAACACTGCCTGGCACAAGTCGTTATTACACCTAATACCAGTAATTACTGATCGGTGTACTATGATAACACTGCCTGGCACAAGTCATTATCACACCTAATACCAGTAATTACTGATCGGTGTACTATGATAACACTGCCTGGCACAAGTCGTTATTACACCTAATACCAGTAATTACTGATCGGTGTACAATGGTAACACTGCCTGGCACAAGTCATTATCACTCCTAATACCAGTAATTACTTATCGGTGTACTTTGATAACACTGCCTGGCACAAGTCATTATCACTCCTAATACCAGTAATTACTGATCGGTGTACTATGATAACACTGCCTTGCACAAGTCATTATCACACCTAATACCAGTAATTACTGATCGGTGTACTATGGTAACACTGCCTGGCACAAGTCATTATCACTCCTAATACCAGTAATTACTGATCGGTGTACTATGATAACACTGCCTGGCACAGTCATTATCACTCCTAATATTAGTAATTACTGATCGGTGTACTATGGTAACACTGCCTGGCACAAGTCATTATCACTCCTACTACCAGTAATTACTGATCGGTGTACTATGGTAACACTGCCTGGCACAAGTCATTATCACTCCTAATACCAGTAATTACTGATCGGTGTACTATGATAACACTGCCTGGCACAAATCACTATCACACCTAATACCAGTAATTACTGATCGGTGTACTATGGTAACACTGCCTGGCACAAGTCATTATCACTCCTACTACCAGTAATTACTGATCGGTGTACTATGGTAACACTGCCTGGCACAAGTCATTATCACTCCTAATACCAGTAATTACTGATCGGTGTACTATGATAACACTGCCTGGCACAAATCACTATCACACCTAATACCAGTAATTACTGATCGGTGTACTTTGATAACACTGCCTGGCACAAGTCATTATCACACCTAATACCAGTAATTACTGATCGGTGTACTATGATAACACTGCCTGGCACAAGTCATTATCACACCTAATACCAGTAATTACTGATCGGTGTACTATGATAACACTGCCTGGCACAAGTCATTATCACACCTAATACCAGTAATTACTGATCGGTGTACTATGATAACACTGCCTGGCACAAGTCATTATCACTCCTAATACCAGTAATTACTGATCGGTGTACTATGATAACACTGCCTGGCACAGTCATTATCACTCCTAATATTAGTAATTACTGATCGGTGTACTATGGTAACACTGCCTGGCACAAGTCATTATCACTCCTACTACCAGTAATTACTGATCGGTGTACTATGGTAACACTGCCTGGCACAAGTCATTATCACTCCTAATACCAGTAATTACTGATCGGTGTACTATGATAACACTGCCTGGCACAAATCACTATCACACCTAATACCAGTAATTACTGATCGGTGTACTATGATAACACTGCCTGGCACAAGTCATTATCACACCTAATACCAGTAATTACTGATCGGTGTACTTTGATAACACTGCCTGGCACAAGTCATTATTACACCTAATACCAGTAATTACTGATCGGTGTACTATGGTAACACTGCCTGGCACAAGTCATTATCACACCTAATACCAGTAATTACTGATCGGTGTACTTTGATAACACTGCCTGGCACAAGTCATTATCACTCCTAATACCAGTAATTACTGATCGGTGTACTATGGTAACACTGCCTGGCACAAGTCATTATCACTCCTAATACCAGTAATTACTGATCGGTGTACTATGATAACACTGCCTGGCACAAATCACTATCACACCTAATACCAGTAATTACTGATCGGTGTACTATGATAACACTGCCTGGCACAAGTCATTATTACACCTAATACCAGTAATTACTGATCGGTGTACTATGGTAACACTGCCTGGCACAAGTCATTATCACACCTAATACCAGTAATTACTGATCGGTGTACTTTGATAACACTGCCTGGCACAAGTCATTATCACTCCTAATACCAGTAATTACTGATCGGTGTACTATGGTAACACTGCCTGGCACAAGTCATTATCACTCCTAATACCAGTAATTACTGATCGGTGTACTATGGTAACACTGCCTGGCACAAGTCATTATCACTCCTAATACCAGTAATTACTGATCGGTGTACTATGATAACACTGCCTGGCACAAATCACTATCACACCTAATACCAGTAATTACTGATCGGTGTACTTTGATAACACTGCCTGGCACAAGTCATTATCACTCCTAATACCAGTAATTACTGATCGGTGTACTATGGTAACACTGCCTGGCACAAGTCATTATCACTCCTAATACCAGTAATTACTGATCGGTGTACTATGATAACACTGCCTGGCACAAATCACTATCACACCTAATACCAGTAATTACTGATCGGTGTACTATGATAACACTGCCTGGCACAGTCATTATCACTCCTAATATTAGTAATTACTGATCGGTGTACTATGGTAACACTGCCTGGCACAAGTCATTATCACTCCTACTACCAGTAATTACTGATCGGTGTACTATGGTAACACTGCCTGGCACAAGTCATTATCACTCCTAATACCAGTAATTACTGATCGGTGTACTATGATAACACTGCCTGGCACAAATCACTATCACACCTAATACCAGTAATTACTGATCGGTGTACTATGATAACACTGCCTGGCACAAGTCATTATCACACCTAATACCAGTAATTACTGATCGGTGTACTTTGATAACACTGCCTGGCACAAGTCATTATCACACCTAATACCAGTAATTACTGATCGGTGTACTATGATAACACTGCCTGGCACAAGTCATTATCACACCTAATACCAGTAATTACTGATCGGTGTACTATGATAACACTGCCTGGCACAAGTCATTATCACACCTAATACCAGTAATTACTGATCGGTGTACTATGATAACACTGCCTGGCACAAGTCATTATCACTCCTAATACCAGTAATTACTGATCGGTGTACTATGATAACACTGCCTGGCACAGTCATTATCACTCCTAATATTAGTAATTACTGATCGGTGTACTATGGTAACACTGCCTGGCACAAGTCATTATCACTCCTACTACCAGTAATTACTGATCGGTGTACTATGGTAACACTGCCTGGCACAAGTCATTATCACTCCTAATACCAGTAATTACTGATCGGTGTACTATGATAACACTGCCTGGCACAAATCACTATCACACCTAATACCAGTAATTACTGATCGGTGTACTATGATAACACTGCCTGGCACAAGTCATTATCACACCTAATACCAGTAATTACTGATCGGTGTACTTTGATAACACTGCCTGGCACAAGTCATTATTACACCTAATACCAGTAATTACTGATCGGTGTACTATGGTAACACTGCCTGGCACAAGTCATTATCACACCTAATACCAGTAATTACTGATCGGTGTACTTTGATAACACTGCCTGGCACAAGTCATTATCACTCCTAATACCAGTAATTACTGATCGGTGTACTATGGTAACACTGCCTGGCACAAGTCATTATCACTCCTAATACCAGTAATTACTGATCGGTGTACTATGATAACACTGCCTGGCACAAATCACTATCACACCTAATACCAGTAATTACTGATCGGTGTACTATGATAACACTGCCTGGCACAAGTCATTATTACACCTAATACCAGTAATTACTGATCGGTGTACTATGGTAACACTGCCTGGCACAAGTCATTATCACACCTAATACCAGTAATTACTGATCGGTGTACTTTGATAACACTGCCTGGCACAAGTCATTATCACTCCTAATACCAGTAATTACTGATCGGTGTACTATGGTAACACTGCCTGGCACAAGTCATTATCACTCCTAATACCAGTAATTACTGATCGGTGTACTATGGTAACACTGCCTGGCACAAGTCATTATCACTCCTAATACCAGTAATTACTGATCGGTGTACTATGATAACACTGCCTGGCACAAATCACTATCACACCTAATACCAGTAATTACTGATCGGTGTACTTTGATAACACTGCCTGGCACAAGTCATTATCACTCCTAATACCAGTAATTACTGATCGGTGTACTATGGTAACACTGCCTGGCACAAGTCATTATCACTCCTAATACCAGTAATTACTGATCGGTGTACTATGATAACACTGCCTGGCACAAATCACTATCACACCTAATACCAGTAATTACTGATCGGTGTACTTTGATAACACTGCCTGGCACAAGTCATTATTACACCTAATACCAGTAATTACTGATCGGTGTACTATGGTAACACTGCCTGGCACAAGTCATTATCACTCCTAATACCAGTAATTACTGATCGGTGTACTATGATAACACTGCCTGGCACAGTCATTATCACTCCTAATATTAGTAATTACTGATCGGTGTACTATGGTAACACTGCCTGGCACAAGTCATTATCACTCCTACTACCAGTAATTACTGATCGGTGTACTATGGTAACACTGCCTGGCACAAGTCATTATCACTCCTAATACCAGTAATTACTGATCGGTGTACTATGATAACACTGCCTGGCACAAATCACTATCACACCTAATACCAGTAATTACTGATCGGTGTACTATGATAACACTGCCTGGCACAAGTCATTATCACACCTAATACCAGTAATTACTGATCGGTGTACTATGGTAACACTGCCTGGCATAAGTCATTCTCACACCTAATACCAGTAATTACTGATCGGTGTACTTTGATAACACTGCCTGGCACAAGTCATTATCACTCCTAATACCAGTAATTACTGATCGGTGTACTATGATAACACTGCCTGGCACAGTCATTATCACTCCTAATATTAGTAATTACTGATCGGTGTACTATGGTAACACTGCCTGGCACAAGTCATTATCACACCTAATACCAGTAATTACTGATCGGTGTACTATGATAACACTGCCTGGCACAAGTCATTATCACTCCTAATACCAGTAATTACTGATCGGTGTACTATGATAACACTGCCTGGCACAAGTCATTATCACACCTAATACCAGTAATTACTGATCGTTGTACTATGATAACACTGCCTGGCACAAGTCATTATCACACCTAATACCAGTAATTACTGATCGGTGTACTAAGATAACACTGCCTGGCACAAGTCATTATCACTCCTAATACCAGTAATTACTGATCGGTGTACTATGATAACACTGCCTGGCACAGTCATTATCACTCCTAATATTAGTAATTACTGATCGGTGTACTATGGTAACACTGCCTGGCACAAGTCATTATCACACCTAATACCAGTAATTACTGATCGGTGTACTATGGTAACACTGCCTGGCACAAGTCAGTATCACACCTAATACCAGTAATTACTGATCGGTGTACTATGATAACACTGCCTGGCACAAGTCATTATCACACCTAATACCAGTAATTACTGATCGGTGTACTAAGATAACACTGCCTGGCACAAGTCATTATCACACCTAATACCAGTAATTACTGATCGTTGTAATATGATAACACTGCCTGGCACAAGTCATTATCACACCTAATACCAGTAATTACTGATCGGTGTACTAAGATAACACTGCCTGGCACAAGTCATTATCACACCTAATACCAGTAATTACTGATCGGTGTACTATGATAACACTGCCTGGCACAGTCATTATCACTCCTAATATTAGTAATTACTGATCGGTGTACTATGGTAACACTGCCTGGCACAAGTCACTATCACACCTAATACCAGTAATTACTGATCGGTGTACTATGGTAACACTGCCTGGCACAAGTCATTATCACACCTAATACCAGTAATTACTGATCGGTGTACTATGATAACACTGCCTGGCACAAGTCACTATCACACCTAATACCAGTAATTACTGATCGGTGTACTATGATAACACTGCCTGGCACAAGTCACTATCACTACTAATACCAGTAATTACTGATCGGTGTACTATGATAACACTGCCTGGCACAAGTCATTATCACACCTAATACCAGTAATTACTGATCGGTGTACTATGGTAACACTGCCTGGCACAAGTCATTATCACTCCTAATACCAGTAATTACTGATCGGTGTACTATGGTAACACTGCCTGGCACAGTCATTATCACTCCTAATATTAGTAATTACTGATCGGTGTACTATGGTAACACTGCCTGGCACAAGTCATTATTACACCTAATACCAGTAATTACTGATCGGTGTACTATGATAACACTGCCTGGCACAGACATTATCACTCCTAATATTAGTAATTACTGATCGGTGTACTATGATAACACTGCCTGGCACAAGTCATTATCACACCTAATACCAGTAATTACTGATCGGTGTACTATGGTAACACTGCCTGGCACAAGTCATTATCACACCTAATACCAGTAATTACTGATCGGTGTACTATGGTAACACTGCCTGGCACAAGTCACTATCACACCTAATACCAGTAATTACTGATCGGTGTACTATGATAACACTGCCTGGCACAAGTCACTATCACTACTAATACCAGTAATTACTGATCGGTGTACTATGATAACACTGCCTGGCACAGTCATTATCACTCCTAATATTAGTAATTACTGATCGGTGTACTATGGTAACACTGCCTGGCACAAGTCATTATCACACCTAATACCAGTAATTACTGATCGGTGTACTATGATAACACTGCCTGGCACAAGTCATTATCACACCTAATACCAGTAATTACTGATCGGTGTAATATGATAACACTGCCTGGCACAGTCATTATCACTCCTAATATTAGTAATTACTGATCGGTGTACTATGGTAACACTGCCTGGCACAAGTCATTATCACACCTAATACCAGTAATTACTGATCGGTGTACTATGGTAACACTGCCTGGCACAAGTCATTATCACTCCTAATACCAGTAATTACTGATCGGTGTACTATGGTAACACTGCCTGGGACAAGTCACTATCACACCTAATACCAGTAATTACTGATCGGTGTACTATGGTAACACTGCCTGGCACAAGTCACTATCACTCCTAATACCAGTAATTACTGATCGGTGTACTATGGTAACACTGCCTGGCACAAGTCATTATCACACCTAATACCAGTAATTACTGATCGGTGTACTATGATAACACTGCCTGGCACAAGTCACTATCACTACTAATACCAGTAATTACTGATCGGTGTACTATGATAACACTGCCTGGCACAAGTCATTATCACACCTAATACCAGTAATTACTGATCGGTGTACTATGGTAACACTGCCTGGCACAAGTCATTATCACTACTAATACCAGTAATTACTGATCGGTGTACTATGGTAACACTGCCTGGCACAGTCATTATCACTCCTAATATTAGTAATTACTGATCGGTGTACTATGGTAACACTGCCTGGCACAAGTCATTATCACACCTAATACCAGTAATTACTGATCGGTGTACTATGATAACACTGCCTGGCACAGTCATTATCACTCCTAATATTAGTAATTACTGATCGGTGTACTATGATAACACTGCCTGGCACAGTCATTATCACTCCTAATATTAGTAATTACTGATCGGTGTACTATGATAACACTGCCTGGCACAAGTCATTATCACACCTAATACCAGTAATTACTGATCGGTGTACTATGGTAACACTGCCTGGCACAGTCATTATCACTCCTAATATTAGTAATTACTGATCGGTGTACTATGATAACACTGCCTGGCACAAGTCATTATCACACCTAATACCAGTAATTACTGATCGGTGTACTATGATAACACTGCCTGGCACAAGTCATTATCACACCTAATACCAGTAATTACTGATCGGTGTACTAAGATAACACTGCCTGGCACAAGTCATTATCACACCTAATACCAGTAATTACTGATCGGTGTACTATGATAACACTGCCTGGCACAGTCATTATCACTCCTAATATTAGTAATTACTGATCGGTGTACTATGGTAACACTGCCTGGCACAAGTCATTATCACACCTAATACCAGTAATTACTGATCGGTGTACTATGATAACACTGCCTGGCACAGTCATTATCACTCCTAATATTAGTAATTACTGATCGGTGTACTATGATAACACTGCCTGGCACAGTCATTATCACTCCTAATATTAGTAATTACTGATCGGTGTACTATGATAACACTGCCTGGCACAAGTCATTATCACACCTAATACCAGTAATTACTGATCGGTGTACTATGGTAACACTGCCTGGCACAAGTCAGTATCACACCTAATACCAGTAATTACTGATCGGTGTACTATGATAACACTGCCTGGCACAAGTCATTATCACACCTAATACCAGTAATTACTGATCGGTGTACTATGGTAACACTGCCTGGCACAAGTCATTATCACACCTAATACCAGTAATTACTGATCGGTGTACTATGATAACACTGCCTGGCACAAGTCATTATCACTCCTAATACCAGTAATTACTGATCGGTGTACTATGGTAACACTGCCTGGCACAAGTCATTATCACTCCTAATACCAGTAATTACTGATCGGTGTACTATGATAACACTGCCTGGCACAAGTCATTATCACTCCTAATACCAGTAATTACTGATCGGTGTACTATGGTAACACTGCCTGGCACAAGTCATTATCACACCTAATACCAGTAATTACTGATCGGTGTACTATGATAACACTACCTGGCACAGTCATTATCACTCCTAATACCAGTAATTACTCATCGGTGTACTATGATAACACTGCCTGGCACAAGTCATTATCACTCCTAATACCAGTAATTACTGATCGGTGTACTATGGTAACACTGCCTGGCACAAGTCATTATCACACCTAATACCAGTAATTACTGATCGGTGTACTATGGTAACACTGCCTGGCACAAGTCACTATCACACCTAATACCAGTAATTACTGATCGGTGTACTATGGTAACACTGCCGGGCACAAGTCATTATCACACCTAATACCAGTAATTACTGATCGGTGTACTATGGTAACACTGCCTGGCACAAGTCACTATCACACCTAATACCAGTAATTACTGATCGGTGTACTATGGTAACACTGCCTGGCACAAGTCACTATCACACCTAATACCAGTAATTACTGATCGGTGTACTATGGTAACACTGCCGGGCACAAGTCATTATCACACCTAATACCAGTAATTACTGATCGGTGTACTATGGTAACACTGCCTGGCATAAGTCATTCTCACACCTAATACCAGTAATTACTGATCGGTGTACTATGGTAACACTGCCTGGCACAAGTCATTATCACTCCTAATACCAGTAATTACTGATCGGTGTACTATGATAACACTGCCTGGCACAAGTCATTATCACACCTAATACCAGTAATTACTGATCGGTGTACTATGATAACACTGCCTGGCACAGTCATTATCACTCCTAATATTAGTAATTACTGATCGGTGTACTATGGTAACACTGCCTGGCACAAGTCATTATTACACCTAATACCAGTAATTACTAATCAGTGTACTATGGTAACACTGCCTGGCACAAGTCATTATCACACCTAATACCAGTAATTACTGATCGGTGTACTATGGTAACACTGCCTGGCATAAGTCATTCTCACACCTAATACCAGTAATTACTGATCGGTGTACTTTGATAACACTGCCTGGCACAAGTCATTATCACTCCTAATACCAGTAATTACTGATCGGTGTACTATGATAACACTGCCTGGCACAGTCATTATCACTCCTAATATTAGTAATTACTGATCGGTGTACTATGGTAACACTGCCTGGCACAAGTCATTATCACACCTAATACCAGTAATTACTGATCGCTGTACTATGATAACACTGCCTGGCACAAGTCATTATCACACCTAATACCAGTAATTACTGATCGTTGTACTATGATAACACTGCCTGGCACAAGTCATTATCACACCTAATACCAGTAATTACTGATCGGTGTACTAAGATAACACTGCCTGGCACAAGTCATTATCACTCCTAATACCAGTAATTACTGATCGGTGTACTATGATAACACTGCCTGGCACAGTCATTATCACTCCTAATATTAGTAATTACTGATCGGTGTACTATGGTAACACTGCCTGGCACAAGTCATTATCACACCTAATACCAGTAATTACTGATCGGTGTACTATGGTAACACTGCCTGGCACAAGTCATTATCACACCTAATACCAGTAATTACTGATCGGTGTACTAAGATAACACTGCCTGGCACAAGTCATTATCACACCTAATACCAGTAATTACTGATCGGTGTACTATGGTAACACTGCCTGGCACAAGTCATTATCACACCTAATACCAGTAATTACTGATCGGTGTACTATGATAACACTGCCTGGCACAGTCATTATCACTCCTAATATTAGTAATTACTGATCGGTGTACTATGGTAACACTGCCTGGCACAAGTCAGTATCACACCTAATACCAGTAATTACTGATCGGTGTACTATGATAACACTGCCTGGCACAAGTCATTATCACACCTAATACCAGTAATTACTGATCGGTGTACTAAGATAACACTGCCTGGCACAAGTCATTATCACACCTAATACCAGTAATTACTGATCGGTGTACTATGGTAACACTGCCTGGCACAAGTCATTATCACACCTAATACCAGTAATTACTGATCGGTGTACTATGGTAACACTGCCTGGCACAAGTCACTATCACAACTAATACCAGTAATTACTGATCGGTGTACTATGGTAACACTGCCTGGCACAAGTCATTATTACACCTAATACCAGTAATTACTGATCGGTGTACTATGATAACACTGCCTGGCACAAGTCATTATCACACCTAATACCAGTAATTACTGATCGGTGTACTATGGTAACACTGCCTGGCACAAGTCAGTATCACACCTAATACCAGTAATTACTGATCGTTGTAATATGATAACACTGCCTGGCACAAGTCATTATCACACCTAATACCAGTAATTACTGATCGGTGTACTAAGATAACACTGCCTGGCACAAGTCATTATCACACCTAATACCAGTAATTACTGATCGGTGTACTATGATAACACTGCCTGGCACAGTCATTATCACTCCTAATATTAGTAATTACTGATCGGTTTACTATGGTAACACTGCCTGGCACAAGTCATTATCACACCTAATACCAGTAATTACTGATCGGTGTACTATGGTGACACTGCCTGGCACAAGTCACTATCACACCTAATACCAGTAATTACTGATCGGTGTACTATGATAACACTGCCTGGCACAAGTCATTATCACACCTAATACCAGTAATTACTGATCGGTGTACTATGATAACACTGCCTGGCACAAGTCATTATCACACCTAATACCAGTAATTACTGATCGGTGTACTATGATAACACTGCCTGGCACAAGTCACTATCACACCTAATACCAGTAATTACTGATCGGTGTACTATGGTAACACTGCCTGGCACAAGTCATTATCACACCTAATACCAGTAATTACTGATCGGTGTACTATGGTAACACTGCCTGGCACAAGTCATTATCACACCTAATACCAGTAATTACTGATCGGTGTACTATGATAACACTGCCTGGCACAAGTCACTATCACACCTAATACCAGTAATTACTGATCGGTGTACTATGATAACACTGCCTGGCACAAGTCATTATCACACCTAATACCAGTAATTACTGATCGGTGTACTATGATAACACTGCCTGGCACAAGTCACTATCACACCTAATACCAGTAATTACTGATCGGTGTACTATGGTAACACTGCCTGGCACAAGTCATTATCACACCTAATACCAGTAATTACTGATCGGTGTACTATGGTAACACTGCCTGGCACAAGTCATTATCACACCTAATACCAGTAATTACTGATCGGTGTACTATGATAACACTGCCTGGCACAAGTCAGTATCACACCTAATACCAGTAATTACTGATCGGTGTACTATGGTAACACTGCCTGGCACAAGTCATTATCACACCTAATACCAGTAATTACTGATCGGTGTACTATGATAACACTGCCTGGCACAAGTCAGTATCACACCTAATACCAGTAATTACTGATCGGTGTACTATGATAACACTGCCTGGCACAAGTCATTATCACACCTAATACCAGTAATTACTGATCGGTGTACTATGATAACACTGCCTGGCACAAGTCACTATCACACCTAATACCAGTAATTACTGATCGGTGTACTATGGTAACACTGCCTGGCACAAGTCATTATCACACCTAATACCAGTAATTACTGATCGGTGTACTATGGTAACACTGCCTGGCACAAGTCACTATCACTACTAATACCAGTAATTACTGATCGGTGTACTATGATAACACTGCCTGGCACAAGTCACTATCACTACTAATACCAGTAATTACTGATCGGTGTACTATGATAACACTGCCTGGCACAAGTCACTATCACTACTAATACCAGTAATTACTGATCGGTGTACTATGATAACACTGCCTGGCACAAGTCACTATCACACCTAATACCAGTAATTACTGATCGGTGTACTATGGTAACACTGCCTGGCACAAGTCATTATCACACCTAATACCAGTAATTACTGATCGGTGTACTATGGTAACACTGCCTGGCACAAGTCACTATCACACCTAATACCAGTAATTACTGATCGGTGTACTATGATAACACTGCCTGGCACAAGTCACTATCACTACTAATACCAGTAATTACTGATCGGTGTACTATGATAACACTGCCTGGCACAGTCATTATCACTCCTAATATTAGTAATTACTGATCGGTGTACTATGGTAACACTGCCTGGCACAAGTCATTATCACACCTAATACCAGTAATTACTGATCGGTGTACTATGATAACACTGCCTGGCACAAGTCATTATCACACCTAATACCAGTAATTACTGATCGGTGTACTATGATAACACTGCCTGGCACAGTCATTATCACTCCTAATATTAGTAATTACTGATCGGTGTACTATGGTAACACTGCCTGGCACAAGTCATTATCACACCTAATACCAGTAATTACTGATCGGTGTACTATGGTAACACTGCCTGGCACAAGTCATTATCACACCTAATACCAGTAATTACTGATCGGTGTACTATGATAACACTGCCTGGCACAAGTCATTATTACACCTAATACCAGTAATTACTGATCGGTGTACTATGGTAACACTGCCTGGCACAAGTCACTATCACACCTAATACCAGTAATTACTGATCGGTGTACTATGATAACACTGCCTGGCACAAGTCACTATCACTACTAATACCAGTAATTACTGATCGGTGTACTATGATAACACTGCCTGGCACAAGTCATTATCACACCTAATACCAGTAATTACTGATCGGTGTACTATGGTAACACTGCCTGGCACAAGTCATTATCACTCCTAATACCAGTAATTACTGATCGGTGTACTATGGTAACACTGCCTGGCACAAGTCATTATCACACCTAATACCAGTAATTACTGATCGGTGTACTATGATAACACTACCTGGCACAGTCATTATCACTCCTAATATTAGTAATTACTGATCGGTGTACTATGATAACACTGCCTGGCATAAGTCATTCTCACACCTAATACCAGTAATTACTGATCGGTGTACTTTGATAACACTGCCTGGCACAAGTCATTATCACACCTAATACCAGTAATTACTGATCGGTGTACTATGATAACACTGCCTGGCACAGTCATTATCACTCCTAATATTAGTAATTACTGATCGGTGTACTATGGTAACACTGCCTGGCACAAGTCCTTATCACACCTAGTACCAGTAATTACTGATCGGTGTACTATGATAACACTGCCTGGCACAAGTCACTATCACACCTAATACCAGTAGTTACTGATCGGTGTACTATGGTAACACTGCCTGGCACAAGTCATTATCACACCTAATACCAGTAATTACTGATCGGTGTACTATGGTAACACTGTCTGGCACAAGTCAGTATCACACCTAATACCAGTAATTACTGATCGGTGTACTATGGTAACACTGTCTGGCACAAGTCATTATCACACCTAATACCAGTAATTACTGATCGGTGTACTATGATAACACTGCCTGGCACAAGTCATTATCACACCTAATACCAGTAATTACTGATCGGTGTACTATGATAACACTGCCTGGCACAAGTCATTATCACACCTAATACCAGTAATTACTGATCGGTGTACTATGGTAACACTGCCTGGCACAAGTCATTATCACACCTAATACCAGTAATTACTGATCGGTGTACTATGATAACACTGCCTGGCACAAGTCACTATCACACCTAATACCAGTAATTACTGATCGGTGTACTATGGTAACACTGCCTGGCACAAGTCATTATCACTCCTAATACCAGTAATTACTGATCGGTGTACTATGGTAACACTGCCTGGCACAAGTCATTATCACTCCTAATACCAGTAATTACTGATCGGTGTACTATGATAACACTGCCTGGCACAAGTCACTATCACACCTAATACCAGTAGTTACTGATCGGTGTACTATGGTAACACTGCCTGGCACAAGTCATTATCACACCTAATACCAGTAATTACTGATCGGTGTACTATGGTAACACTGCCTGGCACAAGTCATTATCACACCTAATACCAGTAATTACTGATCGGTGTACTATGATAACACTACCTGGCACAGTCATTATCACTCCTAATATTAGTAATTACTGATCGGTGTACTATGATAACACTGCCTGGCATAAGTCATTCTCACACCTAATACCAGTAATTACTGATCGGTGTACTTTGATAACACTGCCTGGCACAAGTCATTATCACACCTAATACCAGTAATTACTGATCGGTGTACTATGATAACAGTGCCTGGCACAAGTCATTATCACACCTAATACCAGTAATTACTGATCGGTGTACTATGATAACACTGCCTGGCACAAGTCACTATCACACCTAATACCAGTAATTACTGATCGGTGTACTATGGTAACACTGCCTGGCACAAGTCACTATCACACCTGATACCAGTAATTACTGATCGGTGTACTATGATAACACTGCCTGGCACAAGTCATTATCACACCTAATACCAGTAATTACTGATCGGTGTACTATGGTAACACTGCCTGGCACAGTCATTATCACACCTAATACCAGTAATTACTGATCGGTGTACTATGGTAACACTGCCTGGCACAAGTCATTATTACACCTAATACCAGTAATTACTGATCGGTGTACTATGGTAACACTGCCTGGCACAAGTCACTATCACACCTAATACCAGTAATTACTGATCGGTGTACTATGGTAACACTGCCTGGCACAAGTAATTATCACACCTAATACAAGTAATTACTGATCGGTGTACTATGGTAACACTGCCTGGCACAAGTCACTATCACACCTAATACCAGTAATTACTGATCGGTGTACTATGGTAACACTGCCTGGCACAAGTCAGTATCACACCTAATACCAGTAATTACTGATCGGTGTACTATGGTAACACTGCCTGGTACAAGTCAGTATCACACCTAATACCAGTAATTACTGATCGGTGTACTATGATAACACTGCCTGGCACAAGTCAGTATCACACCTAATACCAGTAATTACTGATCGGTGTACTATGGTAACACTGCCTGGCACAAGTCATTATCACTCCTAATACCAGTAATTACTGATCGGTGTACTATGGTAACACTGCCTGGTACAAGTCAGTATCACACCTAATACCAGTAATTACTGATCGGTGTACTATGGTAACACTGCCTGGCACAAGTCAGTATCACACCTAATACCAGTAATTACTGATCGGTGTACTATGGTAACACTGCCTGGTACAAGTCAGTATCACACCTAATACCAGTAATTACTGATCGGTGTACTATGGTAACACTGCCTGGCACAAGTCACTATCACACCTAATACCAGTAATTACTGATCGGTGTACTATGGTAACACTGCCTGGCACAAGTCACTATCACTCCTAATACCAGTAATTACTGATAGGTGTACTATGGTAACACTGCCTGGCACAAGTCACTATCACACCTAATACCAGTAATTACTGATCGGTGTACTATGATAACACTGCCTGGCACAAGTAATTATCACACCTAATACAAGTAATTACTGATCGGTGTACTATGATAACACTGCCTGGCACAAGTCACTATCACACCTAATACCAGTAATTACTGATCGGTGTACTATGATAACACTGCCTGGCACAAGTCATTATCACTCCTAATACCAGTAATTACTGATTGGTGTACTATGATAACACTGCCTGGCACAAGTCACTATCACTCCTAATACCAGTAATTACTGATCGGTGTACTATGATAACACTGCCTGGCACAAGTCAGTATCACACCTAATACCAGTAATTACTGATCGGTGTACTATGATAACACTGCCTGGCACAAGTCACTATCACACCTAATACCAGTAATTACTGATCGGTGTACTATGATAACACTGCCTGGCACAAGTCATTATCACACCTAATACCAGTAATTACTGATCGGTGTACTATGGTAACACTGCCTGGCACAAGTCATTATCACTCCTAATACCAGTAATTACTGATCGGTGTACTATGATAACACTGCCTGGCATAAATCATTCTCACACCTAATACCAGTAATTACTGATCGGTGTACTTTGATAACACTGCCTGGCACAGTCATTATTACACCTAATACCAGTAATTACTGATCGGTGTACTATGATAACACTGCCTGGCACAAGTCAGTATCACACCTAATACCAGTAATTACTGATCGGTGTACTATGATAACACTGCCTGGCACAAGTCATTATCACACCTAATACCAGTAATTACTGATCGGTGTACTATGATAACACTGCCTGGCACAAGTCACTATCACACCTAATACCAGTAATTACTGATCGGTGTACTATGGTAACACTGCCTGGCACAAGTCATTATCACACCTAATACCAGTAATTACTGATCGGTGTACTATGGTAACACTGCCTGGCACAAGTCATTATCACACCTAATACCAGTAATTACTGATCGGTGTACTATGGTAACACTGCCTGGCACAAGTCACTATCACACCTAATACCAGTAATTACTGATCGGTGTACTATGATAACACTGCCTGGCACAAGTCACTATCACTACTAATACCAGTAATTACTGATCGGTGTACTATGGTAACACTGCCTGGCACAAGTCATTATCACACCTAATACCAGTAATTACTGATCGGTGTACTATGGTAACACTGCCTGGCACAAGTCACTATCACTACTAATACCAGTAATTACTGATCGGTGTACTATGATAACACTGCCTGGCACAAGTCACTATCACTACTAATACCAGTAATTACTGATCGGTGTACTATGATAACACTGCCTGGCACAAGTCACTATCACTACTAATACCAGTAATTACTGATCGGTGTACTATGATAACACTGCCTGGCACAAGTCACTATCACACCTAATACCAGTAATTACTGATCGGTGTACTATGGTAACACTGCCTGGCACAAGTCACTATCACTACTAATACCAGTAATTACTGATCGGTGTACTATGGTAACACTGCCTGGCACAAGTCACTATCACTACTAATACCAGTAATTACTGATCGGTGTACTATGATAACACTGCCTGGCACAAGTCACTATCACTACTAATACCAGTAATTACTGATCGGTGTACTATGATAACACTGCCTGGCACAAGTCACTATCACACCTAATACCAGTAATTACTGATCGGTGTACTATGGTACCACTGCCTGGCACAAGTCATTATCACACCTAATACCAGTAATTACTGATCGGTGTACTATGGTAACACTGCCTGGCACAAGTCATTATCACACCTAATACCAGTAATTACTGATCGGTGTACTATGGTAACACTGCCTGGCACAAGTCACTATCACACCTAATACCAGTAATTACTGATCGGTGTACTATGATAACACTGCCTGGCACAAGTCACTATCACTACTAATACCAGTAATTACTGATCGGTGTACTATGATAACACTGCCTGGCACAAGTCATTATCACACCTAATACCAGTAATTACTGATCGGTGTACTATGATAACACTGCCTGGCACAAGTCACTATCACTACTAATACCAGTAATTACTGATCGGTATACTATGATAACACTGCCTGGCACAGTCATTATCACTCCTAATATTAGTAATTACTGATCGGTGTACTATGGTAACACTGCCTGGCACAAGTCATTATCACACCTAATACCAGTAATTACTGATCGGTGTACTATGATAACACTGCCTGGCACAAGTCATTATCACACCTAATACCAGTAATTACTGATCGGTGTACTATGATAACACTGCCTGGCACAGTCATTATCACTCCTAATATTAGTAATTACTGATCGGTGTACTATGGTAACACTGCCTGGCACAAGTCATTATCACACCTAATACCAGTAATTACTGATCGGTGTACTATGGTAACACTGCCTGGCACAAGTCATTATCACACCTAATACCAGTAATTACTGATCGGTGTACTATGATAACACTGCCTGGCACAAGTCATTATTACACCTAATACCAGTAATTACTGATCGGTGTACTATGGTAACACTGCCTGGCACAAGTCACTATCACACCTAATACCAGTAATTACTGATCGGTGTACTATGGTAACACTGCCTGGCACAAGTCATTATCACACCTAATACCAGTAATTACTGATCGGTGTACTATGGTAACACTGCCTGGCACAAGTCACTATCACACCTAATACCAGTAATTACTGATCGGTGTACTATGGTAACACTGCCTGGCACAAGTCATTATCACACCTAATACCAGTAATTACTGATCGGTGTACTATGGTAACACTGCCTGGCACAAGTCATTATCACTCCTAATACCAGTAATTACTGATCGGTGTACTATGATAACACTGCCTGGCACAGTCATTATCACTCCTAATATTAGTAATTACTGATCGGTGTACTATGGTAACACTGCCTGGCACAAGTCATTATCACTCCTAATACCAGTAATTACTGATCGGTGTACTATGGTAACACTGCCTGGCACAAGTCACTATCACTACTAATACCAGTAATTACTGACCGGTGTACTATGGTAACACTGCCTGGCACAGTCATTATCACTCCTAATATTAGTAATTACTGATCGGTGTACTATGGTAACACTGCCTGGCACAAGTCATTATTACACCTAATACCAGTAATTACTGATCGGTGTACTATGGTAACACTGCCTGGCACAAGTCACTATCACACCTAATACCAGTAATTACTGATCGGTGTACTATGATAACACTGCCTGGCACAGTCATTATCACTCCTAATATTAGTAATTACTGATCGGTGTACTATGGTAACACTGCCTGGCACAAGTCATTATCACACCTAATACCAGTAATTACTGATCGGTGTACTATGATAACACTGCCTGGCACAAGTCATTATCACACCTAATACCAGTAATTACTGATCGGTGTACTAAGATAACACTGCCTGGCACAAGTCATTATCACACCTAATACCAGTAATTACTGATCGGTGTACTATGATAACACTGCCTGGCACAGTCATTATCACACCTAATACCAGTAATTACTAATCGGTGTACTATGGTAACACTGTCTGGCACAAGTCAGTATCACACCTAATACCAGTAATTACTGATCGGTGTACTATGATAACACTGCCTGGCACAAGTCATTATCACACCTAATACCAGTAATTACTGATCGGTGTACTATGATAACACTGCCTGGCACAAGTCACTAACACACCTAATACCAGTAATTACTGATCGGTGTACTATGGTAACACTGCCTGGCACAAGTCACTATCACACCTAATACCAGTAGTTACTGATCGGTGTACTATGGTAACACTGCCTGGCACAAGTCATTATCACACCTAATACCAGTAATTACTGATCGGTGTACTATGGTAACACTGCCTGGCACAAGTCATTATCACTCCTAATACCAGTAATTACTGATCGGTGTACTATGGTAACACTGCCTGGCACAAGTCATTATCACTCCTAATACCAGTAATTACTGATCGGTGTACTATGATAACACTGCCTGGCACAAGTCATTATCACACCTAATACCAGTAATTACTGATCGGTGTACTATGGTAACACTGCCTGGCACAAGTCATTATCACACCTAATACCAGTAATTACTGATCGGTGTACTATGGTAACACTGCCTGGCACAAGTCATTATCACACCTAATACCAGTAATTACTGATCGGTGTACTATGGTAACACTGCCTGGCACAAGTCATTATCACTCCTAATACCAGTAATTACTGATCGGTGTACTATGATAACACTGCCTGGCATAAGTCATTCTCACACCTAATACCAGTAATTACTGATCGGTGTACTTTGATAACACTGCCTGGCACAACTCATTATCACACCTAATACCAGTAATTACTGATCGGTGTACTATGATAACAGTGCCTGGCACAAGTCATTATCACACCTAATACCAGTAATTACTGATCGGTGTACTATGATAACACTGCCTGGCACAAGTCACTATCACACCTAATACCAGTAATTACTGATCGGTGTACTATGGTAACACTGCCTGGCACAAGTCACTATCACACCTGATACCAGTAATTACTGATCGGTGTACTATGATAACACTGCCTGGCACAAGTCATTATCACACCTAATACCAGTAATTACTGATCGGTGTACTATGGTAACACTGCCTGGCACAGTCATTATCACACCTAATACCAGTAATTACTGATCGGTGTACTATGGTAACACTGCCTGGCACAAGTCATTATTACACCTAATACCAGTAATTACTGATCGGTGTACTATGGTAACACTGCCTGGCACAAGTCACTATCACACCTAATACCAGTAATTACTGATCGGTGTACTATGATAACACTGCCTGGCACAAGTAATTATCACACCTAATACAAGTAATTACTGATCGGTGTACTATGATAACACTGCCTGGCACAAGTCACTATCACACCTAATACCAGTAATTACTGATCGGTGTACTATGGTAACACTGCCTGGTACAAGTCAGTATCACACCTAATACCAGTAATTACTGATCGGTGTACTATGGTAACACTGCCTGGTACAAGTCAGTATCACACCTAATACCAGTAATTACTGATCGGTGTACTATGGTAACACTGCCTGGCACAAGTCAGTATCACACCTAATACCAGTAATTACTGATCGGTGTACTATGGTAACACTGCCTGGTACAAGTCAGTATCACACCTAATACCAGTAATTACTGATCGGTGTACTATGATAACACTGCCTGGCACAAGTCATTATCACTCCTAATACCAGTAATTACTGATTGGTGTACTATGATAACACTGCCTGGCACAAGTCACTATCACTCCTAATACCAGTAATTACTGATCGGTGTACTATGATAACACTGCCTGGCACAAGTCACTATCACACCTAATACCAGTAATTACTGATCGGTGTACTATGATAACACTGCCTGGCACAAGTCATTATCACACCTAATACCAGTAATTACTGATCGGTGTACTATGGTAACACTGCCTGGCACAAGTCACTATCACACCTAATACCAGTAATTACTGATCGGTGTACTATGATAACACTGCCTGGCACAAGTCATTATCACACCTAATACCAGTAATTACTGATCGGTGTACTATGGTAACACTGCCTGGCATAAATCATTCTCACACCTAATACCAGTAATTACTGATCGGTGTACTTTGATAACACTGCCTGGCACAAGTCATTATCACACCTAATACCAGTAATTACTGATCGGTGTACTATGATAACACTGCCTGGCACAAGTCATTATCACACCTAATACCAGTAATTACTGATCGGTGTACTATGGTAACACTGCCTGGCACAAGTCATTATCACACCTAATACCAGTAATTACTGATCGGTGTACTATGATAACACTGCCTGGCACAAGTCACTATCACACCTAATACCAGTAATTACTGATCGGTGTACTATGATAACACTGCCTGGCATAAGTCATTCTCACACCTAATACCAGTAATTACTGATCGGTGTACTTTGATAACACTGCCTGGCACAAGTCATTATCACACCTAATACCAGTAATTACTGATCGGTGTACTATGGTAACACTGCCTGGCACAAGTCATTATCACACCTAATACCAGTAATTACTGATCGGTGTACTATGGTAACACTGCCTGGCACAAGTCATTATCACTCCTAATACCAGTAATTACTGATCGGTGTACTATGATAACACTGCCTGGCACAAGTCATTATCACACCTAATACCAGTAATTACTGATCGCTGCACTATGGTAACACTGCCTGGCACAAGTCACTATCACACCTAATACCAGTAATTACTGATCGGTGTACTATGGTAACACTGCCTGGCACAAGTCACTATCACACCTAATACCAGTAATTACTGATCGGTGTACTATGATAACACTGCATGGCACAAGTCATTATCACACCTAATACCAGTAATTACTGATCGGTGTACTATGGTAACACTGCCTGGCACAAGTCATTATCACTCCTAATACCAGTAATTACTGATCGGTGTACTATGATAACACTGCCTGGCACAAGTCATTATCACACCTAATACCAGTAATTACTGATCGCTGCACTATGGTAACACTGCCTGGCACAAGTCACTATCACACCTAATACCAGTAATTACTGATCGGTGTACTATGGTAACACTGCCTGGCACAAGTCACTATCACACCTAATACCAGTAATTACTGATCGGTGTACTATGGTAACACTGCCTGGCACAAGTCACTATCACACCTAATACCAGTAATTACTGATCGGTGTACTATGGTAACACTGCCTGGCACAAGTCACTATCACACCTAATACCAGTAATTACTGATCGGTGTACTATGGTAACACTGCCTGGCACAAGTCATTATCACACCTAATACCAGTAATTACTGATCGGTGTACTATGATAACACTGCCTGGCACAAGTCATTATCACTCCTAATACCAGTAATTACTGATCGGTGTACTATGATAACACTGCCTGGCACAGTCATTATCACTCCTAATATTAGTAATTACTGATCGGTGTACTATGGTAACACTGCCTGGCACAAGTCATTATCACTCCTAATACCAGTAATTACTGATCGGTGTACTATGGTAACACTGCCTGGCACAAGTCACTATCACACCTAATACCAGTAATTACTGATCGGTGTACTATGATAACACTGCCTGGCACAGTCATTATCACTCCTAATATTAGTAATTACTGATCGGTGTACTATGGTAACACTGCCTGGCACAAGTCATTATCACACCTAATACTAGTAATTACTGATCGGTGTACTAAGATAACACTGCCTGGCACAAGTCATTATCACACCTAATACCAGTAATTACTGATCGGTGTACTATGATAACACTGCCTGGCACAAGTCATTATCACTCCTAATACCAGTAATTACTGATCGGTGTACTATGATAACACTGCCTGGCACAAGTCACTATCACACCTAATACCAGTAATTACTGATCGGTGTACTAAGATAACACTGCCTGGCACAAGTCACTATCACACCTAATACCAGTAATTACTGATCGGTGTACTATGGTAACACTGCCTGGCACAAGTCACTATCACACCTAATACCAGTAATTACTGATCGGTGTACTATGGTAACACTGCCTGGCACAAGTCATTATCACTCCTAATACCAGTAATTACTGATCGGTGTACTATGATAACACTGCCTGGCACAAGTCATTATCACACCTAATACCAGTAATTACTGATCGCTGCACTATGGTAACACTGCCTGGCACAAGTCACTATCACACCTAATACCAGTAATTACTGATCGGTGTACTATGGTAACACTGCCTGGCACAAGTCACTATCACACCTAATACCAGTAATTACTGATCGGTGTACTATGGTAACACTGCCTGGCACAAGTCACTATCACACCTAATACCAGTAATTACTGATCGGTGTACTATGGTAACACTGCCTGGCACAAGTCATTATCACACCTAATACCAGTAATTACTGATCGGTGTACTATGATAACACTGCCTGGCACAAGTCATTATCACTCCTAATACCAGTAATTACTGATCGGTGTACTATGATAACACTGCCTGGCACAGTCATTATCACTCCTAATATTAGTAATTACTGATCGGTGTACTATGGTAACACTGCCTGGCACAAGTCATTATCACTCCTAATACCAGTAATTACTGATCGGTGTACTATGGTAACACTGCCTGGCACAAGTCACTATCACACCTAATACCAGTAATTACTGATCGGTGTACTATGATAACACTGCCTGGCACAGTCATTATCACTCCTAATATTAGTAATTACTGATCGGTGTACTATGGTAACACTGCCTGGCACAAGTCATTATCACACCTAATACTAGTAATTACTGATCGGTGTACTAAGATAACACTGCCTGGCACAAGTCATTATCACACCTAATACCAGTAATTACTGATCGGTGTACTATGATAACACTGCCTGGCACAGTCATTATCACACCTAATACCAGTAATTACTGATCGGTGTACTATGGTAACACTGTCTGGCACAAGTCAGTATCACAACTAATACCAGTAATTACTGATCGGTGTACTATGATAACACTGCCTGGCACAAGTCATTATCACACCTAATACCAGTAATTACTGATCGGTGTACTATGATAACACTGCCTGGCACAAGTCATTATCACACCTAATACCAGTAATTACTGATCGGTGTACTATGGTAACACTGCCTGGCACAAGTCATTATCACACCTAATACCAGTAATTACTGATCGGTGTACTATGATAACACTGCCTGGCACAGTCATTATCACACCTAATACCAGTAATTACTGATCGGTGTACTATGATAACACTGCCTGGCACAAGTCACTATCACACCTAATACCAGTAATTACTGATCGGTGTACTATGGTAACACTGCCTGGCACAAGTCACTATCACACCTAATACCAGTAATTACTGATCGGTGTACTATGGTAACACTGCCTGGCACAAGTCATTATCACACCTAATACCAGTAATTACTGATCGGTGTACTATGGTAACACTGCCTGGCACAAGTCATTATCACTCCTAATACCAGTAATTACTGATCGGTGTACTATGGTAACACTGCCTGGCACAAGTCATTATCACTCCTAATACCAGTAATTACTGATCGGTGTACTATGATAACACTGCCTGGCACAAGTCATTATCACACCTAATACCAGTAATTACTGATCGGTGTACTATGATAACACTACCTGGCACAGTCATTATCACTCCTAATATTAGTAATTACTGATCGGTGTACTATGGTAACACTGCCTGGCACAAGTCACTATCACACCTAATACCAGTAATTACTGATCGGTGTACTATGGTAACACTGCCTGGCACAAGTCATTATCACACCTAATACCAGTAATTACTCATCGGTGTACTATGGTAACACTGCCTGGCACAAGTCATTATCACTCCTAATACCAGTAATTACTGATCGGTGTACTATGATAACACTGCCTGGCATAAGTCATTCTCACACCTAATACCAGTAATTACTGATCGGTGTACTTTGATAACACTGCCTGGCACAACTCATTATCACACCTAATACCAGTAATTACTGATCGGTGTACTATGGTAACACTGCCTGGCACAAGTCATTATCACACCTAATACCAGTAATTACTGATCGGTGTACTATGATAACAGTGCCTGGCACAAGTCATTATCACACCTAATACCAGTAATTACTGATCGGTGTACTATGATAACACTGCCTGGCACAAGTCACTATCACACCTAATACCAGTAATTACTGATCGGTGTACTATGGTAACACTGCCTGGCACAAGTCACTATCACACCTGATACCAGTAATTACTGATCGGTGTACTATGATAACACTGCCTGGCACAAGTCATTATCACACCTAATACCAGTAATTACTGATCGGTGTACTATGGTAACACTGCCTGGCACAGTCATTATCACACCTAATACCAGTAATTACTGATCGGTGTACTATGGTAACACTGCCTGGCACAAGTCATTATTACACCTAATACCAGTAATTACTGATCGGTGTACTATGGTAACACTGCCTGGCACAAGTCACTATCACACCTAATACCAGTAATTACTGATCGGTGTACTATGATAACACTGCCTGGCACAAGTAATTATCACACCTAATACAAGTAATTACTGATCGGTGTACTATGATAACACTGCCTGGCACAAGTCACTATCACACCTAATACCAGTAATTACTGATCGGTGTACTATGGTAACACTGCCTGGTACAAGTCAGTATCACACTTAATACCAGTAATTACTGATCGGTGTACTATGGTAACACTGCCTGGCACAAGTCAGTATCACACCTAATACCAGTAATTACTGATCGGTGTACTATGGTAACACTGCCTGGTACAAGTCAGTATCACACCTAATACCAGTAATTACTGATCGGTGTACTATGGTAACACTGCCTGGTACAAGTCAGTATCACACCTAATACCAGTAATTACTGATCGGTGTACTATGGTAACACTGCCTGGCACAAGTCAGTATCACACCTAATACCAGTAATTACTGATCGGTGTACTATGGTAACACTGCCTGGCACAAGTCATTATCACTCCTAATACCAGTAATTACTGATTGGTGTACTATGATAACACTGCCTGGCACAAGTCACTATCACTCCTAATACCAGTAATTACTGATCGGTGTACTATGATAACACTGCCTGGCACAAGTCACTATCACACCTAATACCAGTAATTACTGATTGGTGTACTATGATAACACTGCCTGGCACAAGTCACTATCACTCCTAATACCAGTAATTACTGATCGGTGTACTATGGTAACACTGCCTGGCACAAGTCATTATCACTCCTAATACCAGTAATTACTGATCGGTGTACTATGATAACACTGCCTGGCACAAGTCATTATCACTCCTAATACCAGTAATTACTGATTGGTGTACTATGATAACACTGCCTGGCACAAGTCACTATCACTCCTAATACCAGTAATTACTGATCGGTGTACTATGATAACACTGCCTGGCACAAGTCACTATCACACCTAATACCAGTAATTACTGATTGGTGTACTATGATAACACTGCCTGGCACAAGTCACTATCACTCCTAATACCAGTAATTACTGATCGGTGTACTATGGTAACACTGCCTGGCACAAGTCATTATCACACCTAATACCAGTAATTACTGATCGGTGTACTATGGTAACACTGCCTGGCATAAATCATTCTCACACCTAATACCAGTAATTACTGATCGGTGTACTTTGATAACACTGCCTGGCACAAGTCATTATCACACCTAATACCAGTAATTACTGATCGGTGTACTATGATAACACTGCCTGGCACAAGTCATTATCACACCTAATACCAGTAATTACTGATCGGTGTACTATGGTAACACTGCCTGGCACAAGTCATTATCACACCTAATACCAGTAATTACTGATCGGTGTACTATGATAACACTGCCTGGCACAAGTCACTATCACACCTAATACCAGTAATTACTGATCGGTGTACTATGATAACACTGCCTGGCATAAGTCATTCTCACACCTAATACCAGTAATTACTGATCGGTGTACTATGGTAACACTGCCTGGCACAAGTCATTATCACACCTAATACCAGTAATTACTGATCGGTGTACTATGGTAACACTGCCTGGCACAAGTCATTATCACACCTAATACCAGTAATTACTGATCGGTGTACTATGGTAACACTGCCTGGCACAAGTCATTATCACTCCTAATACCAGTAATTACTGATCGGTGTACTATGATAACACTGCCTGGCACAAGTCATTATCACACCTAATACCAGTAATTACTGATCGCTGCACTATGGTAACACTGCCTGGCACAAGTCACTATCACACCTAATACCAGTAATTACTGATCGGTGTACTATGGTAACACTGCCTGGCACAAGTCACTATCACTCCTAATACCAGTAATCACTGATCGGTGTACTTTGATAACACTGCCTGGCATAAGTCATTCTCACACCTAATACCAGTAATTACTGATCGGTGTACTATGGTAACACTGCCTGGCACAAGTCACTATCACACCTAATACCAGTAATTACTGATCGGTGTACTATGATAACACTGCCTGGCACAAGTCATTATCACACCTAATACCAGTAATTACTGATCGGTGTACTATGGTAACACTGCCTGGCACAAGTCATTATCACTCCTAATACCAGTAATTACTGATCGGTGTACTATGATAACACTGCCTGGCACAAGTCATTATCACACCTAATACCAGTAATTACTGATCGCTGCACTATGGTAACACTGCCTGGCACAAGTCATTATCACACCTAATACCAGTAATTACTGATCGGTGTACTATGATAACACTGCCTGGCACAAGTCACTATCACACCTAATACCAGTAATTACTGATCGGTGTACTATGGTAACACTGCCTGGCACAAGTCATTATCACTCCTAATACCAGTAATTACTGATCGGTGTACTATGATAACACTGCCTAGCACAAGTCATTATCACTCCTAATACCAGTAATTACTGATCGGTGTACTATGATAACACTGCCTAGCACAAGTCATTATCACTCCTAATACCAGTAATTACTGATCGGTGTACTTTGATAACACTGCCTGGCACAAGTCATTATCACACCTAATACCAGTAATTACTGATCGGTGTACTATGATAACACTGCCTAGCACAAGTCATTATCACTCCTAATACCAGTAATTACTGATCGGTGTACTTTGATAACACTGCCTGGCACAAGTCATTATCACACCTAATACCAGTAATTACTGATCGGTGTACTTTGATAACACTGCCTGGCACAAGTCATTATCACACCTAATACCAGTAATTACTGATCGGTGTACTTTGATAACACTGCCTGGCACAAGTCATTATCACTCCTAATACCAGTAATTACTGATCGGTGTACTATGGTAACACTGCCTGGCACAAGTCATTATCACACCTAATACCAGTAATTACTGATCGGTGTACTATGATAACACTGCCTAGCACAAGTCATTATCACTCCTAATACCAGTAATTACTGATCGGTGTACTATGGTAACACTGCCTGGCACAAGTCATTATCACACCTAATACCAGTAATTACTGATCGGTGTACTATGATAACACTGCCTAGCACAAGTCATTATCACTCCTAATACCAGTAATTACTGATCGGTGTACTATGGTAACACTGCCTGGCACAAGTCATTATCACACCTAATACCAGTAATTACTGATCGGTGTACTATGATAACACTGCCTAGCACAAGTCATTATCACTCCTAATACCAGTAATTACTGATCGGTGTACTTTGATAACACTGCCTGGCACAAGTCATTATCACACCTAATACCAGTAATTACTGATCGGTGTACTTTGATAACACTGCCTGGCACAAGTCATTATCACACCTAATACCAGTAATTACTGATCGGTGTACTTTGATAACACTGCCTGGCACAAGTCATTATCACACCTAATACCAGTAATTACTGATCGGTGTACTATGATAACACTGCCTGGCACAAGTCACTATCACACCTAATACCAGTAATTACTGATCGGTGTACTATGGTAACACTGCCTGGCACAAGTCACTATCACACCTGATACCAGTAATTACTGATCGGTGTACTATGATAACACTGCCTGGCACAAGTCATTATCACACCTAATACCAGTAATTACTGATCGGTGTACTATGGTAACACTGCCTGGCACAGTCATTATCACACCTAATACCAGTAATTACTGATCGGTGTACTATGGTAACACTTCCTGGCACAAGTCATTATTATACCTAATACCAGTAATTACTGATCGGTGTACTATGGTAACACTGCCTGGCACAAGTCACTATCACACCTAATACCAGTAATTACTGATCGGTGTACTATGATAACACTGCCTGGCACAAGTAATTATCACACCTAATACAAGTAATTACTGATCGGTGTACTATGATAACACTGCCTGGCACAAGTCACTATCACACCTAATACCAGTAATTACTGATCGGTGTACTATGGTAACACTGCCTGGCACAAGTCAGTATCACACCTAATACCAGTAATTACTGATCGGTGTACTATGATAACACTGCCTGGCACAAGTCACTATCACTCCTAATACCAGTAATTACTGATCAGTGTACTATGATAACACTGCCTGGCACAAGTCAGTATCACACCTAATACCAGTAATTACTGATCGGTGTACTATGATAACACTGCCTGGCACAAGTCACTATCACACCTAATACCAGTAATTACTGATCGGTGTACTATGATAACACTGCCTGGCACAAGTCATTATTACACCTAATACCAGTAATTACTGATCGGTGTACTATGATAACACTGCCTGGCACAAGTCATTATCACACCTAATACCAGTAATTACTGATCGGTGTACTATGATAACACTGCCTGGCACAAGTCATTATCACACCTAATACCAGTAATTACTGATCGGTGTACTATGATAACACTGCCTGGCACAAGTCACTATCACACCTAATACCAGTAATTACTGATCGGTGTACTATGATAACACTGCCTGGCACAAGTCATTATCACACCTAATACCAGTAATTACTGATCGGTGTACTATGGTAACACTGCCTGGCATAAATCATTCTCACACCTAATACCAGTAATTACTGATCGGTGTACTTTGATAACACTGCCTGGCACAAGTCATTATCACACCTAATACCAGTAATTACTGATCGGTGTACTATGATAACACTGCCTGGCACAAGTCAGTATCACACCTAATACCAGTAATTACTGATCGGTGTACTATGATAACACTGCCTGGCACAAGTCATTATCACACCTAATACCAGTAATTACTGATCGGTGTACTATGATAACACTGCCTGGCACAAGTCACTATCACACCTAATACCAGTAATTACTGATCGGTGTACTATGGTAACACTGCCTGGCACAAGTCATTATCACACCTAATACCAGTAATTACTGATCGGTGTACTATGGTAACACTGCCTGGCACAAGTCATTATCACACCTAATACCAGTAATTACTGATCGGTGTACTATGGTAACACTGCCTGGCACAAGTCACTATCACACCTAATACCAGTAATTACTGATCGGTGTACTATGATAACACTGCCTGGCACAAGTCACTATCACTACTAATACCAGTAATTACTGATCGGTGTACTATGGTAACACTGCCTGGCACAAGTCACTATCACTACTAATACCAGTAATTACTGATCGGTGTACTATGATAACACTGCCTGGCACAAGTCACTATCACACCTAATACCAGTAATTACTGATCGGTGTACTATGGTAACACTGCCTGGCACAAGTCACTATCACTACTAATACCAGTAATTACTGATCGGTGTACTATGGTAACACTGCCTGGCACAAGTCACTATCACTACTAATACCAGTAATTACTGATCGGTGTACTATGATAACACTGCCTGGCACAAGTCACTATCACTACTAATACCAGTAATTACTGATCGGTGTACTATGATAACACTGCCTGGCACAAGTCACTATCACACCTAATACCAGTAATTACTGATCGGTGTACTATGGTAACACTGCCTGGCACAAGTCATTATCACACCTAATACCAGTAATTACTGATCGGTGTACTATGGTAACACTGCCTGGCACAAGTCATTATCACACCTAATACCAGTAATTACTGATCGGTGTACTATGGTAACACTGCCTGGCACAAGTCACTATCACACCTAATACCAGTAATTACTGATCGGTGTACTATGATAACACTGCCTGGCACAAGTAATTATCACACCTAATACAAGTAATTACTGATCGGTGTACTATGGTAACACTGCCTGGCACAAGTCACTATCACACCTAATACCAGTAATTACTGATCGGTGTACTATGATAACACTGCCTGGCACAAGTAATTATCACACCTAATACAAGTAATTACTGATCGGTGTACTATGATAACACTGCCTGGCACAAGTCACTATCACACCTAATACCAGTAATTACTGATCGGTGTACTATGGTAACACTGCCTGGCACAAGTCAGTATCACACCTAATACCAGTAATTACTGATCGGTGTACTATGATAACACTGCCTGGCACAAGTCACTATCACTCCTAATACCAGTAATTACTGATCAGTGTACTATGATAACACTGCCTGGCACAAGTCAGTATCACACCTAATACCAGTAATTACTGATCGGTGTACTATGATAACACTGCCTGGCACAAGTCACTATCACACCTAATACCAGTAATTACTGATCGGTGTACTATGATAACACTGCCTGGCACAAGTCATTATTACACCTAATACCAGTAATTACTGATCGGTGTACTATGATAACACTGCCTGGCACAAGTCATTATCACACCTAATACCAGTAATTACTGATCGGTGTACTATGATAACACTGCCTGGCACAAGTCATTATCACACCTAATACCAGTAATTACTGATCGGTGTACTATGATAACACTGCCTGGCACAAGTCACTATCACACCTAATACCAGTAATTACTGATCGGTGTACTATGATAACACTGCCTGGCACAAGTCATTATCACACCTAATACCAGTAATTACTGATCGGTGTACTATGGTAACACTGCCTGGCATAAATCATTCTCACACCTAATACCAGTAATTACTGATCGGTGTACTTTGATAACACTGCCTGGCACAAGTCATTATCACACCTAATACCAGTAATTACTGATCGGTGTACTATGATAACACTGCCTGGCACAAGTCAGTATCACACCTAATACCAGTAATTACTGATCGGTGTACTTTGATAACACTGCCTGGCACAAGTCATTATCACACCTAATACCAGTAATTACTGATCGGTGTACTATGATAACACTGCCTGGCACAAGTCAGTATCACACCTAATACCAGTAATTACTGATCGGTGTACTATGATAACACTGCCTGGCACAAGTCATTATCACACCTAATACCAGTAATTACTGATCGGTGTACTATGATAACACTGCCTGGCACAAGTCACTATCACACCTAATACCAGTAATTACTGATCGGTGTACTATGATAACACTGCCTGGCACAAGTCACTATCACACCTAATACCAGTAATTACTGATCGGTGTACTATGGTAACACTGCCTGGCACAAGTCATTATCACACCTAATACCAGTAATTACTGATCGGTGTACTATGGTAACACTGCCTGGCACAAGTCATTATCACACCTAATACCAGTAATTACTGATCGGTGTACTATGGTAACACTGCCTGGCACAAGTCACTATCACACCTAATACCAGTAATTACTGATCGGTGTACTATGATAACACTGCCTGGCACAAGTCACTATCACTACTAATACCAGTAATTACTGATCGGTGTACTATGGTAACACTGCCTGGCACAAGTCATTATCACACCTAATACCAGTAATTACTGATCGGTGTACTATGGTAACACTGCCTGGCACAAGTCACTATCACTACTAATACCAGTAATTACTGATCGGTGTACTATGATAACACTGCCTGGCACAAGTCACTATCACTACTAATACCAGTAATTACTGATCGGTGTACTATGATAACACTGCCTGGCACAAGTCACTATCACACCTAATACCAGTAATTACTGATCGGTGTACTATGGTAACACTGCCTGGCACAAGTCACTATCACTACTAATACCAGTAATTACTGATCGGTGTACTATGGTAACACTGCCTGGCACAAGTCACTATCACTACTAATACCAGTAATTACTGATCGGTGTACTATGATAACACTGCCTGGCACAAGTCACTATCACACCTAATACCAGTAATTACTGATCGGTGTACTATGGTAACACTGCCTGGCACAAGTCATTATCACACCTAATACCAGTAATTACTGATCGGTGTACTATGGTAACACTGCCTGGCACAAGTCATTATCACACCTAATACCAGTAATTACTGATCGGTGTACTATGGTAACACTGCCTGGCACAAGTCATTATCACACCTAATACCAGTAATTACTGATCGGTGTACTATGGTAACACTGCCTGGCACAAGTCACTATCACACCTAATACCAGTAATTACTGATCGGTGTACTATGATAACACTGCCTGGCACAAGTCACTATCACTACTAATACCAATAATTACTGATCGGTGGACTATGATAACACTGCCTGGCACAAGTAATTATCACACCTAATACCAGTAACTACTGATCGGTGTACTATGATAACACTGCCTGGCACAAGTAATTATCACACCTAATACCAGTAACTACTGATCGGTGTACTATGATAACACTGCCTGGCACAAGTCACTATCACACCTAATACCAGTAATTACTGATCGGTGTACTATGATAACACTGCCTGGCACAGTCATTATCACTCCTAATATTAGTAATTACTGATCGGTGTACTATGGTAACACTGCCTGGCACAAGTCATTATCACACCTAATACCAGTAATTACTGATCGGTGTACTATGATAACACTGCCTGGCACAAGTAATTATCACACCTAATACCAGTAACTACTGATCGGTGTACTATGATAACACTGCCTGGCACAGTCATTATCACTCCTAATATTAGTAATTACTGATCGGTGTACTATGATAACACTGCCTGGCACAAGTCATTATCACACCTAATACCAGTAATTACTGATCGGTGTACTATGATAACACTGCCTGGCACAAGTCATTATTACACCTAATACCAGTAATTACTGATCGGTGTACTATGATAACACTGCCTGGCACAAGTAATTATCACACCTAATACCAGTAACTACTGATCGGTGTACTATGATAACACTGCCTGGCACAAGTAATTATCACACCTAATACCAGTAACTACTGATCGGTGTACTATGATAACACTGCCTGGCACAAGTCACTATCACACCTAATACCAGTAATTACTGATCGGTGTACTATGATAACACTGCCTGGCACAGTCATTATCACTCCTAATATTAGTAATTACTGATCGGTGTACTATGGTAACACTGCCTGGCACAAGTCATTATCACACCTAATACCAGTAATTACTGATCGGTGTACTATGATAACACTGCCTGGCACAAGTAATTATCACACCTAATACCAGTAACTACTGATCGGTGTACTATGATAACACTGCCTGGCACAGTCATTATCACTCCTAATATTAGTAATTACTGATCGGTGTACTATGATAACACTGCCTGGCACAAGTCATTATCACACCTAATACCAGTAATTACTGATCGGTGTACTATGATAACACTGCCTGGCACAAGTCATTATTACACCTAATACCAGTAATTACTGATCGGTGTACTATGGTAACACTGCCTGGCACAAGTCACTATCACACCTAATACCAGTAATTACTGATCGGTGTACTATGATAACACTGCCTGGCACAAGTCACTATCACACCTAATACCAGTAATTACTGATCGGTGTACTATGGTAACACTGCCTGGCACAAGTCATTATCACACCTAATACCAGTAATTACTGATCGATGTACTATGATTACACTGCCTGGCACAAGTCACTATCACTACTAATACCAGTAATTACTGATCGGTGTACTATGGTAACACTGCCTGGCACAGTCATTATCACTCCTAATATTAGTAATTACTGATCGGTGTACTATGGTAACACTGCCTGGCACAAGTCATTATTACACCTAATACCAGTAATTACTGATCGGTGTACTATGGTAACACTGCCTGGCACAGTCATTATCACTCCTAATATTAGTAATTACTGATCGGTGTACTATGGTAACACTGCCTGGCACAAGTCATTATCACACCTAATACCAGTAATTACTGATCGTTGTACTATGATAACACTGCCTGGCACAAGTCATTATCACATCTAATACCAGTAATTACTGATCGGTGTACTATGATAACACTGCCTGGCACAAGTCATTATCACACCTAATACCAGTAATTACTGATCGGTGTACTAAGATAACACAGCCTGGCACAAGTCATTCTCACACCTAATACCAGTAATTACTGATCGGTGTACTTTGATAACACTGCCTGGCACAAGTCATTATCACACCTAATACCAGTAATTACTGATCGGTGTACTATGATAACAGTGCCTGGCACAAGTCATTATCACACCTAATACCAGTAATTACTGATCGGTGTACTATGATAACACTGCCTGGCACAAGTCACTATCACACCTAATACCAGTAATTACTGATCGGTGTACTATGGTAACACTGCCTGGCACAAGTCACTATCACACCTGATACCAGTAATTACTGATCGGTGTACTATGATAACACTGCCTGGCACAAGTCATTATCACACCTAATACCAGTAATTACTGATCGGTGTACTATGGTAACACTGCCTGGCACAGTCATTATCACACCTAATACCAGTAATTACTGATCGGTGTACTATGGTAACACTGCCTGGCACAAGTCATTATTACACCTAATACCAGTAATTACTGATCGGTGTACTATGGTAACACTGCCTGGCACAAGTCACTATCACACCTAATAAAAGTAATTACTGATCGGTGTACTATGGTAACACTGCCTGGCACAAGTCACTATCACACCTAATACCAGTAATTACTGATCGGTGTACTATGATAACACTGCCTGGCACAAGTAATTATCACACCTAATACAAGTAATTACTGATCGGTGTACTATGATAACACTGCCTGGCACAAGTCACTATCACACCTAATACCAGTAATTACTGATCGGTGTACTATGGTAACACTGCCTGGCACAAGTCAGTATCACACCTAATACCAGTAATTACTGATCGGTGTACTATGGTAACACTGCCTGGTACAAGTCAGTATCACACCTAATACCAGTAATTACTGATCGGTGTACTATGATAACACTGCCTGGCACAAGTCATTATCACTCCTAATACCAGTAATTACTGATTGGTGTACTATGATAACACTGCCTGGCACAAGTCACTATCACTCCTAATACCAGTAATTACTGATCGGTGTACTATGATAACACTGCCTGGCACAAGTCAGTATCACACCTAATACCAGTAATTACTGATCGGTGTACTATGATAACACTGCCTGGCACAAGTCACTATCACACCTAATACCAGTAATTACTGATCGGTGTACTATGATAACACTGCCTGGCACAAGTCATTATCACACCTAATACCAGTAATTACTGATCGGTGTACTATGGTAACACTGCCTGGCATAAATCATTCTCACACCTAATACCAGTAATTACTGATCGGTGTACTTTGATAACACTGCCTGGCACAAGTCATTATCACACCTAATACCAGTAATTACTGATCGGTGTACTATGATAACACTGCCTGGCACAAGTCATTATCACACCTAATACCAGTAATTACTGATCGGTGTACTATGGTAACACTGCCTGGCACAAGTCATTATCACTCCTAATACCAGTAATTACTGATCGGTGTACTATGATAACACTGCCTGGCACAAGTCATTATCACACCTAATACCAGTAATTACTGATCGCTGCACTATGGTAACACTGCCTGGCACAAGTCACTATCACACCTAATACCAGTAATTACTGATCGGTGTACTATGATAACACTGCCTGGCACAAGTCACTATCACACCTAATACCAGTAATTACTGATCGGTGTACTATGGTAACACTGCCTGGCACAAGTCACTATCACTCCTAATACCAGTAATTACTGATCGGTGTACTATGGTAACACTGCCTGGCACAAGTCATTATCACACTTAATACCAGTAATTACTGATCGGTGTACTATGGTAACACTGCCTGGCACAAGTCACTATCACACCTAATACCAGTAATTACTGATCGGTGTACTATGGTAACACTGCCTGGCACAAGTCATTATCACTCCTAATACCAGTAATTACTGATCGGTGTACTATGATAACACTGCCTGGCACAAGTCATTATCACACCTAATACCAGTAATTACTGATCGGTGTACTATGGTAACACTGCCTGGCACAAGTCATTATCACACCTAATACCAGTAATTACTGATCGGTGTACTATGATAACACTGCCTGGCACAGTCATTATCACTCCTAATATTAGTAATTACTGATCGGTGTACTATGGTAACACTGCCTGGCACAAGTCATTATCACACCTAATACCAGTAATTACTGATCGGTGTACTATGATAACACTGCCTGGCACAAGTCACTATCACACCTAATACCAGTAATTACTGATCGGTGTACTATGGTAACACTGCCTGGCACAAGTCATTATCACACCTAATACCAGTAATTACTGATCGGTGTACTATGGTAACACTGCCTGGCACAAGTCATTATTACACCTAATACAAGTAATTACTGATCGGTGTACTATGGTAACACTGCCTGGCACAAGTCATTATCACTCCTAATACCAGTAATTACTGATCGTTGTACTATGATAACACTGCCTGGCACAAGTCATTATCACACCTAATACCAGTAATTACTGATCGGTGTACTATGATAACACTGCCTGGCACAAGTCACTATCACACCTAATACCAGTAATTACTGATCGGTGTACTATGATAACACTGCCTGGCACAAGTCATTATCACACCTAATACCAGTAATTACTGATCGGTGTACTATGATAACACTGCCTGGCACAAGTCATTATCACACCTAATACCAGTAATTACTGATCGGTGTACTATGGTAACACTGCCTGGCACAAGTCATTATCACTCCTAATACCAGTAATTACTGATCGGTGTACTATGATAACACTGCCTGGCACAAGTCATTATCACACCTAATACCAGTAATTACTGATCGCTGCACTATGGTAACACTGCCTGGCACAAGTCACTATCACACCTAATACCAGTAATTACTGATCGGTGTACTATGGTAACACTGCCTGGCACAAGTCACTATCACTCCTAATACCAGTAATTACTGATCGGTGTACTACGGTAACACTGCCTGGCACAAGTCATTATCACACTTAATACCAGTAATTACTGATCGGTGTACTATGGTAACACTGCCTGGCACAAGTCACTATCACACCTAATACCAGTAATTACTGATCGGTGTACTATGGTAACACTGCCTGGCACAAGTCATTATCACTCCTAATACCAGTAATTACTGATCGGTGTACTATGATAACACTGCCTGGCACAAGTCATTATCACACCTAATACCAGTAATTACTGATCGGTGTACTATGGTAACACTGCCTGGCACAAGTCATTATCACACCTAATACCAGTAATTACTGATCGGTGTACTATGATAACACTGCCTGGCACAGTCATTATCACTCCTAATATTAGTAATTACTGATCGATGTACTATGGTAACACTGCCTGGCACAAGTCATTATCACACCTAATACCAGTAATTACTGATCGGTGTACTATGGTAACACTGCCTGGCACAAGTCACTATCACACCTAATACCAGTAATTACTGATCGGTGTACTATGGTAACACTGCCTGGCACAAGTCATTATCACACCTAATACCAGTAATTACTGATCGGTGTACTATGGTAACACTGCCTGGCACAAGTCATTATCACACCTACTACCAGTAATTACTGATCGGTGTACTATGGTAACACTGCCTGGCACAAGTCATTATTACACCTAATACAAGTAATTACTGATCGGTGTACTATGGTAACACTGCCTGGCACAAGTCATTATTACACCTAATACAAGTAATTACTGATCGGTGTACTATGGTAACACTGCCTGGCACAAGTCATTATCACACCTAATACCAGTAATTACTGATCGGTGTACTATGATAACACTGCCTGGCACAAGTCATTATCACTCCTAATACCAGTAATTACTGATTGGTGTACTATGATAACACTGCCTGGCACAAGTCATTATCACACCTAATACCAGTAATTACTGATCGGTGTACTATGATAACACTGCCTGGCACAAGTCATTATCACACCTAATACCAGTAATTACTGATCGGTGTACTATGGTAACACTGCCTGGCACAAGTCACTATCACACCTAATACCAGTAATTACTGATCGGTGTACTATGATAACACTGCCTGGCACAAGTCATTATCACACCTAATACCAGTAATTACTGATCGGTGTACTATGGTAACACTGCCTGGCACAAGTCATTATCACTCCTAATACCAGTAATTACTGATCGGTGTACTATGATAACACTGCCTGGCACAAGTCATTATCACACCTAATACCAGTAATTACTGATCGCTGCACTATGGTAACACTGCCTGGCACAAGTCACTATCACACCTAATACCAGTAATTACTGATCGGTGTACTATGATAACACTGCCTGGCACAAGTCACTATCACACCTAATACCAGTAATTACTGATCGGTGTACTATGGTAACACTGCCTGGCACAAGTCACTATCACTCCTAATACCAGTAATTACTGATCGGTGTACTATGGTAACACTGCCTGGCACAAGTCATTATCACACTTAATACCAGTAATTACTGATCGGTGTACTATGGTAACACTGCCTGGCACAAGTCACTATCACACCTAATACCAGTAATTACTGATCGGTGTACTATGGTAACACTGCCTGGCACAAGTCATTATCACTCCTAATACCAGTAATTACTGATCGGTGTACTATGATAACACTGCCTGGCACAAGTCATTATCACACCTAATACCAGTAATTACTGATCGGTGTACTATGGTAACACTGCCTGGCACAAGTCATTATCACACCTAATACCAGTAATTACTGATCGGTGTACTATGATAACACTGCCTGGCACAGTCATTATCACTCCTAATATTAGTAATTACTGATCGGTGTACTATGGTAACACTGCCTGGCACAAGTCATTATCACACCTAATACCAGTAATTACTGATCGGTGTACTATGATAACACTGCCTGGCACAAGTCACTATCACACCTAATACCAGTAATTACTGATCGGTGTACTATGGTAACACTGCCTGGCACAAGTCATTATCACACCTAATACCAGTAATTACTGATCGGTGTACTATGGTAACACTGCCTGGCACAAGTCATTATTACACCTAATACAAGTAATTACTGATCGGTGTACTATGGTAACACTGCCTGGCACAAGTCATTATCACTCCTAATACCAGTAATTACTGATCGTTGTACTATGATAACACTGCCTGGCACAAGTCATTATCACACCTAATACCAGTAATTACTGATCGGTGTACTATGATAACACTGCCTGGCACAAGTCACTATCACACCTAATACCAGTAATTACTGATCGGTGTACTATGATAACATTGCCTGGCACAAGTCATTATCACACCTAATACCAGTAATTACTGATCGGTGTACTATGATAACACTGCCTGGCACAAGTCATTATCACACCTAATACCAGTAATTACTGATCGGTGTACTATGATAACACTGCCTGGCACAAGTCATTATCACACCTAATACCAGTAATTACTGATCGGTGTACTATGGTAACACTGCCTGGCACAAGTCATTATCACTCCTAATACCAGTAATTACTGATCGGTGTACTATGATAACACTGCCTGGCACAAGTCATTATCACACCTAATACCAGTAATTACTGATCGCTGCACTATGGTAACACTGCCTGGCACAAGTCACTATCACACCTAATACCAGTAATTACTGATCGGTGTACTATGGTAACACTGCCTGGCACAAGTCACTATCACTCCTAATACCAGTAATTACTGATCGGTGTACTACGGTAACACTGCCTGGCACAAGTCATTATCACACTTAATACCAGTAATTACTGATCGGTGTACTATGGTAACACTGCCTGGCACAAGTCATTATCACACTTAATACCAGTAATTACTGATCGGTGTACTATGATAACACTGCCTGGCACAAGTCACTATCACACCTAATACCAGTAATTACTGATCGGTGTACTATGGTAACACTGCCTGGCACAAGTCATTATCACACCTAATACCAGTAATTACTGATTGGTGTACTATGGTAACACTGCCTGGCACAAGTCATTATCACTCCTAATACCAGTAATTACTGATCGGTGTACTATGATAACACTGCCTGGCACAAGTCATTATCACTCCTAATACCAGTAATTACTGATTGGTGTACTATGGTAACACTGCCTGGCACAAGTCATTATCACTCCTAATACCAGTAATTACTGATCGGTGTACTATGGTAACACTGCCTGGCACAAGTCATTATCACTCCTAATACCAGTAATTACTGATTGGTGTACTATGGTAACACTGCCTGGCACAAGTCATTATCACTCCTAATACCAGTAATTACTGATCGGTGTACTATGATAACACTGCCTGGCACAAGTCATTATCACTCCTAATACCAGTAATTACTGATCGGTGTACTATGGTAACACTGCCTGGCACAAGTCATTATCACACCTAATACCAGTAATTACTGATCGGTGTACTATGATAACACTGCCTGGCACAGTCATTATCACTCCTAATATTAGTAATTACTGATCGATGTACTATGGTAACACTGCCTGGCACAAGTCATTATCACACCTAATACCAGTAATTACTGATCGGTGTACTATGGTAACACTGCCTGGCACAAGTCACTATCACACCTAATACCAGTAATTACTGATCGGTGTACTATGGTAACACTGCCTGGCACAAGTCATTATCACACCTAATACCAGTAATTACTGATCGGTGTACTATGGTAACACTGCCTGGCACAAGTCATTATCACACCTACTACCAGTAATTACTGATCGGTGTACTATGGTAACACTGCCTGGCACAAGTCATTATTACACCTAATACAAGTAATTACTGATCGGTGTACTATGGTAACACTGCCTGGCACAAGTCATTATTACACCTAATACAAGTAATTACTGATCGGTGTACTATGGTAACACTGCCTGGCACAAGTCATTATCACACCTAATACCAGTAATTACTGATCGGTGTACTATGATAACACTGCCTGGCACAAGTCATTATCACTCCTAATACCAGTAATTACTGATTGGTGTACTATGATAACACTGCCTGGCACAAGTCATTATCACTCCTAATACCAGTAATTACTGATCGGTGTACTATGATAACACTGCCTGGCACAAGTCACTATCACACCTAATACCAGTAATTACTGATCGGTGTACTATGATAACACTGCCTGGCACAAGTCATTATCACACCTAATACCAGTAATTACTGATCGGTGTACTATGGTAACACTGCCTGGCATAAGTCATTCTCACACCTAATACCAGTAATTACTGATCGGTGTACTTTGATAACACTGCCTGGCACAAGTCATTATCACACCTAATACCAGTAATTACTGATCGGTGTACTATGATAACACTGCCTGGCACAAGTCATTATCACACCTAATACCAGTAATTACTGATCGGTGTACTATGGTATCACTGCCTGGTACAAGTCACTATCACACCTAATACAAGTAATTACTGATCGGTGTACTATGATAACACTGCCTGGCACAAGTCACTATCAGACCTAATACCAGAAATTACTGATCAGGATACTATGATAACACTGCCTGGCACAAGTCACTATCACAGCTATTACCAGTAATTACTGATCGGTGTACTATGGTAACACTGCCTGGCACAAGTCATTATCACTCCTAATACCAGTAATTACTGATCAGGATACTATGGTAACACTGCCTGGCACAAGTCACTATCACAGCTATTACCAGTAATTACTGATCGGTGTACTATGGTAACACTGCCTGGTACAAGTCACTATCACACCTAATACCAGTAATTACTGATCAGGATACTATGATAACACTGCCTGGCACAAGTCATTATCACACCTAATACCAGTAATTACTGATCGGTGTACTATGGTAACACTGCCTGGCATAAGTCATTCTCACACCTAATACCAGTAATTACTGATCGGTGTACTTTGATAACACTGCCTGGCACAAGTCATTATCACACCTAATACCAGTAATTACTGATCGGTGTACTATGGTAACACTGCCTGGCACAAGTCATTATCACTCCTAATACCAGTAATTACTGATCGGTGTACTATGGTAACACTGCCTGGTACAAGTCACTATCACACCTAATACAAGTAATTACTGATCGGTGTACTATGATAACACTGCCTGGCACAAGTCACTATCAGACCTAATACCAGAAATTACTGATCAGGATACTATGATAACACTGCCTGGCACAAGTCACTATCACAGCTATTACCAGTAATTACTGATCGGTGTACTATGGTAACACTGCCTGGCACAAGTCATTATCACTCCTAATACCAGTAATTACTGATCAGGATACTATGGTAACACTGCCTGGCACAAGTCACTATCACAGCTATTACCAGTAATTACTGATCGGTGTACTATGGTAACACTGCCTGGTACAAGTCACTATCACACCTAATACCAGTAATTACTGATCAGGATACTATGGTAACACTGCCTGGCACAAGTCACTATCACACCTAATACCAGTAATTACTGATCGGTGTACTATGGTAACACTGCCTGGCACAAGTCACTATCACTCCTAATACCAGTAATTACTGATCGGTGTACTATGATAACACTGCCTGGCACAAGTCATTATCACACCTATTACCAGTAATTACTGATCGGTGTACTAAGATAACACTGCCTGGCACAAGTCATTATCACACCTAATACCAGTAATTACTGATCGGTGTACTATGGTAACACTGCCTGGCACAAGTCACTATCACTCCTAATACCAGTAATTACTGATCGGTGTACTATGATAACACTGCCTGGCACAAGTCATTATCACACCTATTACCAGTAATTACTGATCGGTGTACTAAGATAACACTGCCTGGCACAAGTCATTATCACACCTAATACCAGTAATTACTGATCGGTGTACTATGATAACACTGCCTGGCACAAGTCATTATCACACCTATTACCAGTAATTACTGATCGGTGTACTATGATAACACTGCCTGGCACAAGTCACTATCAGACCTAATACCAGAAATTACTGATCAGGATACTATGATAACACTGCCTGGCACAAGTCACTATCACAGCTATTACCAGTAATTACTGATCGGTGTACTATGGTAACACTGCCTGGCACAAGTCATTATCACTCCTAATACCAGTAATTACTGATCAGGATACTATGGTAACACTGCCTGGCACAAGTCACTATCACAGCTATTACCAGTAATTACTGATCGGTGTACTATGGTAACACTGCCTGGTACAAGTCACTATCACACCTAATACCAGTAATTACTGATCAGGATACTATGGTAACACTGCCTGGCACAAGTCACTATCACACCTAATACCAGTAATTACTGATCGGTGTACTATGGTAACACTGCCTGGCACAAGTCACTATCACTCCTAATACCAGTAATTACTGATCGGTGTACTATGGAAACACTGCCTGGCACAAGTCACTATCACTCCTAATACCAGTAATTACTGATCGGTGTACTATGATAACACTGCCTGGCACAAGTCACTATCACACCTAATACCAGTAATTACTGATCGGTGTACTATGATAACACTGCCTGGCACAAGTCACTATCACACCTAATACCAGTAATTACTGATCGGTGTACTATGATAACACTGCCTGGCACAAGTCATTATCACACCTAATACCAGTAATTACTGATCGGTGTACTATGGTAACACTGCCTGGTACAAGTCACTATCACACCTAATACAAGTAATTACTGATCGGTGTACTATGGTAACACTGCCTGGCACAAGTCACTATCACACCTAATACCAGTAATTACTGATCGGTGTACTATGGTAACACTGCCTGGCACAAGTCATTATCACACCTAATACCAGTAATTACTGATCGGTGTACTATGGTAACACTGCCTGGTACAAGTCACTATCACACCTAATACAAGTAATTACTGATCGGTGTACTATGGTAACACTGCCTGGCACAAGTCACTATCAGACCTAATACCAGAAATTACTGATCAGGATACTATGAAAACACTGCCTGGCACAAGTCACTATCACAGCTATTACCAGTAATTACTGATCGGTGTACTATGGTAACACTGCCTGGCACAAGTCATTATCACTCCTAATACCAGTAATTACTGATCAGGATACTATGGTAACACTGCCTGGCACAAGTCACTATCACAGCTATTACCAGTAATTACTGATCGGTGTACTATGGTAACACTGCCTGGTACAAGTCACTATCACACCTAATACCAGTAATTACTGATCAGGATACTATGGTAACACTGCCTGGCACAAGTCACTATCACACCTAATACCAGTAATTACTGATCGGTGTACTATGGTAACACTGCCTGGCACAAGTCACTATCACTCCTAATACCAGTAATTACTGATCGGTGTACTATGATAACACTGCCTGGCACAAGTCATTATCACACCTATTACCAGTAATTACTGATCGGTGTACTATGATAACACTGCCTGGCACAAGTCATTATCACTCCTAATACCAGTAATTACTGATCAGGATACTATGGTAACACTGCCTGGCACAAGTCACTATCACAGCTATTACCAGTAATTACTGATCGGTGTACTATGGTAACACTGCCTGGCACAAGTCACTATCACACCTAATACCAGTAATTACTGATCGGTGTACTATGGTAACACTGCCTGGCACAAGTCACTATCACTCCTAATACCAGTAATTACTGATCGGTGTACTATGGAAACACTGCCTGGCACAAGTCACTATCACTCCTAATACCAGTAATTACTGATCGGTGTACTATGATAACACTGCCTGGCACAAGTCACTATCACACCTAATACCAGTAATTACTGATCGGTGTACTATGGTAACACTGCCTGGCACAAGTCATTATCACACCTAATACCAGTAATTACTGATCGGTGTACTATGGTAACACTGCCTGGCACAAGTCATTATCACTCCTAATACCAGTAATTACTGATCGGTGTACTATGATAACACTGCCTGGCACAAGTCATTATCACTCCTAATACCAGTAATTACTGATCGGTGTACTATGGTAACACTGCCTGGCACAAGTCATTATCACTCCTAATACCAGTAATTACTGATCGGTGTACTATGATAACACTGCCTGGCACAAGTCATTATTACACCTAATACCAGTAATTACTGATCGGTGTACTATGATAACACTGCCTGGCACAAGTCATTATCACACCTAATACCAGTAATTACTGATCGGTGTACTATGGTAACACTGCCTGGTACAAGTCACTATAACACCTAATACAAGTAATTACTGATCGGTGTACTATGATAACACTGCCTGGCACAAGTCACTATCACACCTAATACCAGTAATTACTGATCGGTGTACTATGGTAACACTGCCTGGCACAAGTCATTATCACACCTAATACCAGTAATTACTGATCGGTGTACTATGGTAACACTGCCTGGTACAAGTCACTATCACACCTAATACAAGTAATCACTGATCGATGTACTATGGTAACACTGCCTGGCACAAGTCACTATCACACCTAATACCAGTAATTACTGATCGGTGTACTATGGTAACACTGCCTGGCACAAGTCATTATCACACCTAATACCAGTAATTACTGATCGGTGTACTATGGTAACACTGCCTGGTACAAGTCACTATCACACCTAATACAAGTAATTACTGATCGGTGTACTATGATAACACTGCCTGGCACAAGTCACTATCACACCTAATACCAGTAATTACTGATCGGTGTACTATGGTAACACTGCCTGGCACAAGTCATTATCACTCCTAATAACAGTAATTACTGATCGGTGTACTATGGTAACACTGCCTGGCACAAGTCACTATCACACCTAATACCAGTAATTACTGATCGGTGTACTATGGTAACACTGCCTGGCACAAGTCATTATCACTTCTAATACCAGTAATTACTGATCGGTGTACTATGATAACACTGCCTGGCACAAGTCACTATCACTCCTAATACCAGTAATTACTGATCGGTGTACTATGATAACACTGCCTGGCACAAGTCATTATCACACCTAATACCAGTAATTACTGATCGGTGTACTATGATAACACTGCCTGGCACAAGTCATTATTACACCTAATACCAGTAATTACTGATCGGTGTACTATGGTAACACTGCCTGGCACAAGTCATTATCACTCCTAATACCAGTAATTACTGATCAGGATACTATGGTAACACTGCCTGGCACAAGTCATTATCACACCTAATACCAGTAATTACTGATCAGGATACTATGGTAACACTGCCTGGCACAAGTCATTATCACTCCTAATACCAGTAATTACTGATCAGGATACTATGGTAACACTGCCTGGCACAAGTCATTATCACTCCTAATACCAGTAATTACTGATCGGTGTACTATGGTAACACTGCCTGGTACAAGTCATTATCACTCCTAATACCAGTAATTACTGATCAGGATACTATGGTAACACTGCCTGGTACAAGTCACTATCACACCTAATACCAGTAATTACTGATCGGTGTACTATGATAACACTGCCTGGCACAAGTCACTATCAGACGTAATACCAGAAATTACTGATCAGGATACTATGATAACACTGCCTGGCACAAGTCATTATCACTCCTAATACCAGTAATTACTGATCGGTGTACTATGATAACACTGCCTGGCACAAGTCATTATCACACCTAATACCAGTAGTTACTGATCGGTGTACTATGATAACACTGCCTGGCACAAGTCACTATCACTCCTAATACCAGTAATTACTGATCGGTGTACTATGATAACACTGCCTGGCACAAGTCATTATCACACCTAATACCAGTAATTACTGATCGGTGTACTATGATAACACTGCCTGGCACAAATCAGTATCACACCTAATACCAGTAATTACTGATCGGTGCACTATGCTAGCACTGCCTGGCACAAGTCATTATTACACCTAATACCAGTAATTACTGATCGGTGTACTATGCTAACACTGCCTGGCACAAGTCATTATTACACCTAATACCAGTAATTACTGATCGGTGCACTATGCTAACACTGCCTGGCACAAGTCATTATTACACCTAATACCAGTAATTACTGATCGGTGCACTATGCTAACACTGCCTGGCACAAGTCATTATTACACCTAATACCAGTAATTACTGATCGGTGCACTATGCTAACACTGCCTGGCACAAGTCATTATTACACCTAATACCAGTAATTACTGATCAGTGTACTATGATAACACTGCCTGGCACAAGTCATTATTACACCTAATACCAGTAATTACTGATCGGTGTACTATGGTAACACTGCCTGGCACAAGTCATTATCACTCCTAATACCAGTAATTACTGATCAGGATACTATGGTAACACTGCCTGGCACAAGTCATTATCACACCTAATACCAGTAATTACTGATCAGGATACTATGGTAACACTGCCTGGCACAAGTCATTATCACTCCTAATACCAGTAATTACTGATCAGGATACTATGGTAACACTGCCTGGCACAAGTCATTATCACTCCTAATACCAGTAATTACTGATCGGTGTACTATGGTAACACTGCCTGGTACAAGTCATTATCACTCCTAATACCAGTAATTACTGATCAGGATACTATGGTAACACTGCCTGGTACAAGTCACTATCACACCTAATACCAGTAATTACTGATCGGTGTACTATGATAACACTGCCTGGCACAAGTCACTATCAGACGTAATACCAGAAATTACTGATCAGGATACTATGATAACACTGCCTGGCACAAGTCATTATCACACCTAATACCAGTAACTACTGATCGGTGTACTATGGTAACACTGCCTGGCACAAGTCATTATCACACCTAATACCAGTAGTTACTGATCGGTGTACTATGATAACACTGCCTGGCACAAGTCACTATCACTCCTAATACCAGTAATTACTGATCGGTGTACTATGATAACACTGCCTGGCACAAGTCATTATCACACCTAATACCAGTAATTACTGATCGGTGTACTATGATAACACTGCCTGGCACAAATCAGTATCACACCTAATACCAGTAATTACTGATCGGTGCACTATGCTAACACTGCCTGGCACAAGTCATTATCACACCTAATACCAGTAATTACTGATCGGTGTACTATGATAACACTGCCTGGCACAAGTCACTATCACTCCTAATACCAGTAATTACTGATCGGTGTACTATGATAAGACTGCCTGGCACAAGTCATTATCACACCTAATACCAGTAGTTACTGATCATGATACTATGGTAACACTGCCTGGCACAAGTCATTATCACACCTAATACCAGTAATTACTGTTCATGATACTATGGTAACACTGCCTGGCACAAGTCATTATCACACCTAATACCAGTAATTACTGATCGATGTACTATGATAACACTGCCTGGCACAAGTCATTGTCACTCCTAATACCAGTAATTACTGATCGGTGTACTATGATAACACTGCCTGGCACAAGTCATTATCACACCTAATACCAGTAATTACTGATCGGTGTACTATGATAACACTGCCTGGCACACGTCATTATCACTTCTAATACCAGTAATTACTGATCGGTGTACTATGGTAACACTGCCTGGCACAAGTCACTATCACTCCTAATACCAGTAATTACTGATTGCCCTACTATGGTAACACTGCCTGGCACAAGTCACTATCACTCGTAATACCAGTAATTACTGATCGGTGTACTATGGTAACACTGCCTGGCACAAGTCATTATCACTTCTAATACCATTAATTACTGATCGGTGTACTATGGTAACACTGCCTGGCACAAATCACTATCACACCTAATACCAGTAATTACTGATCGGTGTACTATGGTAACACTGCCTGGCACAAGTCACTATCACTCCTAATACCAGTAATTACTGATTGGCGTACTATGGTAACACTGCCTGGCACAAGTCACTATCACTCCTAATACCAGTAATTACTGATCGGTGTACTATGATAACACTGCCTGGCACAAGTCACTATCACTCCTAATACCAGTAATTACTGATTGGCGTACTATGGTAACACTGCCTGGCACAAGTCACTATCACTCCTAATACCAGTAATTACTGATCGGTGTACTATGGTAACACTGCCTGGCACAAGTCATTATCACACCTAATACCAGTAATTACTGATCGGTGTACTATGATAACAATGACTGGCACAAGTCATTATCACACCTAATACCAGTAATTACTGATCGGTGTACTATGATAACACTGCCTGGCACAAGTCAGTATCACACCTAATACCAGTAATTACTGATCGGTGTACTATGATAACACTGCCTGGCACAAGTCATTATCACACCTAATACCAGTAATTACTGTTCGATGTACTATGGTAACACTGCCTGGCACAAGTCATTATCACACCTAATACCAGTAATTACTGATCGGTGTACTATGGTAACACTGCCTGGCACAGTCATTATCACACCTAATACCAGTAATTACTGATCGGTGTACTATGATAACACTGCCTGGCACAAGTCATTATCACACCTAATACCAGTAATTACTGATCGGTGTACTATGATAACACTGCCTGGCACAAGTCATTATCACACCTAATACCAGTAATTACAGATCGGTGTACTATGGTAACACTGCCTGGCACAAGTCACTATCACACCTAATACCAGTAATTACTGATCGGTGTACTATGGTAACACTGCCTGGCACAAGTCATTATCACTCCTAACACCAGTAATTACTGATCGGTGTACTATGATAACACTGCCTGGTACAAGTCATTATCACTCCTAACACCAGTAATTACTGATCGGTGTACTATGATAACACTGCCTGGCACAAGTCATTATCACATCTAATACCAGTAATTACTGATTGGCGTACTATGGTAACACTGCCTGGCACAAGTCATTATCACATCTAATACCAGTAATTACTGATCGGTGTACTATGGTAACACTGCCTGGTACAAGTCATTATCACTCCTAACACCAGTAATTACTGATCGGTGTACTATGATAACACTGCCTGGCACAAGTCATTATCACATCTAATACCAGTAATTACTGATTGGCGTACTATGGTAACACTGCCTGGCACAAGTCATTATCACACCTAATACCAGTAATTACTGTTCATGATACTATGGTAACACTTCCTGGCACAAGTCATTATCACACCTAATACCAGTAGTTACTGATCATGATACTATGGTAACCCTGCCTGGCACAAGTCATTATCACACCTAATACCAGTAATTACTGATCGGTGTACTATGATAACACTGCCTGGCACAAGTCATTATCACACCTAATACCAGTAATTACTGATCGGTGTATTATGGTAACACTGCCTGGCACAAGTCATTATCACACCTAATACCAGTAATTACTGATCGGTGTACTATGATAACACTGCCTGGCACAAGTCATTATCACTCCTAATACCAGTAATTACTGATCGGTGTACTATGGTAACAGTGCCTGGCACAAGTCACTATCACACCTAATACCAGTAATTACTGATCGGTGTACTATGATAACACTGCCTGGCACAAGTCATTATCACACCTAATACCAGTAATTACTGATCGGTGTACTATGATAACACTGCCTGGTACAAGTCATTATCACACCTAACACCAGTAATTACTGATCGGTGTACTATGGTAACACTGCCTGGCACAAGTCATTATCACACCTAATACCAGTAATTACTGATCATAATACTATGGTAACACTGCCTGGCACAAGTCATTATCACACCTAATACCAGTAATTACTGATCGGTGTACTATGATAACACTGCCTGGCACAAGTCATTATCACTCCTAATACCAGTAATTACTGATCGGTGTACTATGGTAACACTGCCTGGCACAAGTCACTATCACACCTAATATCAGTAATTACTGATCGGTGTACTATGATAACACTGCCTGGCGCAAGTCATTATCACACCTAATACCAGTAGTTACTGATCAATGTACTATGGTAACACTGCCTGGCACAAGTCATTATCACACCTAATACCAGTAGTTACTGATCGGTGTACTATGGTAACACTGCCTGGCACAAGTCATTATCACTCCTACCACCAGTAATTACTGATCGGTGTACTATGATAACACTGCCTGGCACAAGTCATTATCACTCCTAATACCAGTAATTACTGATCGGTGTACTATGATAACACTGCCTGGCACAAGTCATTATCACTCCTACCACCAGTAATTACTGATCGGTGTACTATGGTAACACTGCCTGGCACAAGTCATTATCACTCCTACCACCAGTAATTACTGATCGGTGTACTATGATAACACTGCCTGGCACAAGTCACTATCACTCCTAACACCAGTAATTACTGATCGGTGTACTATGGTAACACTGCCTGGCACAAGTCATTATCACACCTAATACCAGTAATTACTGATCATAATACTATGGTAACACTGCCTGGCACAAGTCATTATCACACCTAATATCAGTAATTACTGATCGGTGTATTATGATAACACTGCCTGGCACAAGTCATTATCACACCTAATACCAGTAGTTACTGATCAATGTACTATGGTAACACTGCCTGGCACAAGTCATTATCACACCTAATACCAGTAATTACTGATCGGTGTACTATGGTAACACTGCCTGGCACAATTCATTATCACACCTAATACCAGTAATTACTGATCGGTGTACTATGGTAACACTGCCTGGCACAAGTCATTATCACACCTAATACCAGTAGTTACTGATCAATGTACTATGGTAACACTGCCTGGCACGTCATTATCACACCTAATACCAGTAATTACTGATCATGATACTATGGTAACACTGCCTGGCACAAGTCATTATCACTCCTAATATCAGTAATTACTGATCGGTGTACTATGATAACACTGCCTGGCACAAGTCATTATCACTCCTAACACCAGTAATTACTGATCGGTGTACTATAATAACACTGCCTGGCACAGTCATTATCACTCCTAATACCAGTAATTACTGATCAGTGTACTATGGTAACACTGCCTGGCACAAGTCATTATCACTCCTAATACCAGTAATTACTGATCGGTGTACTATGGTAACACTGCCTGGCACAAGTCATTATCACTCCTAATACCAGTAATTACTGATCGGTGTACTATGGTAACACTGCCTGGCACAAGTCATTATCACTCCTAATACCAGTAATTACTGATCGGTGTACTATGGTAACACTGCCTGGCACAAGTCATTATCACTCCTAATACCAGTAATTACTGATCGGTGTACTATGGTAACACTGCCTGGCACAAGTCATTATCACTCCTAATACCAGTAATTACTGATCGGTGTACTATGGTAACACTGCCTGGCACAAGTCATTATCACTCCTAATACCAGTAATTACTGATCGGTGTACTATGGTAACACTGCCTGGCACAAGTCATTATCACTCCTAATACCAGTAATTACTGATCGGTGTACTATGATAACACTGCCTGGCACAAGTCATTATCACTCCTAATACCAGTAATTACTGATCGGTGTTCTATGGTAACACTGCCTGGCACAAGTCACTATCACACCTAATACCAGTAATTACTGATCGGTGTACTATGGTAACACTGCCTGGCACAAGTCACTATCACTCCTAATACCAGTAATTACTGATCGGTGTACTATGGTAACACTGCCTGGCACAAGTCATTATCACACCTAATACCAGTAATTACTGATCGGTGTACTATGGTAACACTGCCTGGCACAAGTCATTATCACACCTATTACCAGTAATTACTGATCGGTGTACTATGATAACACTGCCTGGCACAAGTCACTATCACACCTAATACCAGTAATTACTGATCGGTGTACTATGGTAACACTGCCTGGCACAAGTCATTATCACTCCTAATACCAGTAATTACTGATCGGTGTACTATGGTAACACTGCCTGGCACAAGTCATTATCACACCTAATACCAGTAATTACTGATCGGTGTACTATGATAACACTGCCTGGCACAAGTCACTATCACTCCTAATACCAGTAATTACTGATCGGTGTACTATGGTAACACTGCCTGGCACAAGTCACTATCACACCTAATACCAGTAATTACTGATCGGTGTACTATGGTAACACTGCCTGGCACAAGTCACTATCACTCCTAATACCAGTAATTACTGATCGGTGTACTATGATAACACTGCCTGGCACAAGTCATTATCACACCTAATACCAGTAATTACTGATCGGTGTACTATGATAACACTGCCTGGCACAAGTCACTATCACACCTATTACCAGTAATTACTGATCGGTGTACTATGGTAACACTGCCTGGCACAAGTCATTATCACTCCTAATACCAGTAATTACTGATCGGTGTACTATGATAACACTGCCTGGCACAAGTCACTATCACTCCTAATACCAGTAAGTACTGATCGGTGTACTATGGTAACACTGCCTGGCACAAGTCATTTTCACACCTAATACCAGTAATTACTGATCGGTGTACTATGGTAACACTGCCTGGCACAAGTCACTATCACACCTAATACCAGTAATTACTGATCGGTGTACTATGGTAACACTGCCTGGTACAAGTCATTATCACTCCTAATACCAGTAACTACTGATCGGTGTACTATGGTAACACTGCCTGGCACAAGTCATTATCACACCTAATACCAGTAATTACTGATCGGTGTACTATGATAACACTGCCTGGCACAAATCAGTATCACACCTAATACCAGTAATTACTGATCGGTGCACTATGCTAACACTGCCTGACACAATTCATTATCACACCTAATACCAGTAGTTACTGATCGGTGTACTATGATAACACTGCCTGGCACAAGTCACTATCACTCCTAATACCAGTAATTACTGATCGGTGTACTATGGTAACACTGCCTGACACAATTCATTATCACACCTAATACCAGTAGTTACTGATCGGTGTACTATGATAACACTGCCTGGCACAAGTCACTATCACTCCTAATACCAGTAATTACTGATCGGTGTACTATGGTAACACTGCCTGACACAATTCATTATCACACCTAATACCAGTAGTTACTGATCGGTGTACTATGATAACACTGCCTGGCACAAGTCACTATCACTCCTAATACCAGTAATTACTGATCGGTGTACTATGGTAACACTGCCTGGCACAAGTCACTATCACACCTAATACCAGTAATTACTGATCGGTGTACTATGGTAACACTGCCTGGCACAAGTCACTATCACTCCTAATACCAGTAATTACTGATCGGTGTACTATGATAACACTGCCTGGCACAAGTCATTATCACACCTAATACCAGTAATTACTGATCGGTGTACTATGATAACACTGCCTGGCACAAGTCATTATCACTCCTAATACCAGTAATTACTGATCGGTGTACTATGGTAACACTGCCTGGCACAAGTCATTATCACTCCTAATACCAGTAATTACTGATCGGTGTACTATGATAACACTGCCTGGCACAAGTCACTATCACTCCTAATACCAGTAATTACTGATCGGTGTACTATGGTAACGCTGCCTGGCACAAGTCACTATCACACCTATTACCAGTAATTACTGATCGGTGTACTATGGTAACACTGCCTGGCACAAGTCATTATCACTCCTAATACCAGTAATTACTGATCGGTGTACTATGATAACACTGCCTGGCACAAGTCACTATCACTCCTAATACCAGTAATTACTGATCGGTGTACTATGGTAACGCTGCCTGGCACAAGTCATTTTCACACCTAATACCAGTAATTACTGATCGGTGTACTATGGTAACACTGCCTGGCACAAGTCACTATCACACCTAATACCAGTAATTACTGATCGGTGTACTATGGTAACACTGCCTGGTACAAGTCATTATCACTCCTAATACCAGTAACTACTGATCGGTGTACTATGGTAACACTGCCTGACACAATTCATTATCACACCTAATACCAGTAGTTACTGATCGGTGTACTATGATAACACTGCCTGGCACAAGTCATTATCACTCCTAATACCAGTAATTACTGATCGGTGTACTATGGTAACACTGCCTGGTACAAGTCATTATCACTCCTAATACCAGTAACTACTGATCGGTGTACTATGGTAACACTGCCTGGCACAAATCAGTATCACACCTAATACCAGTAATTACTGATCGGTGCACTATGATAACACTGCCTGGCACAAGTCATTATCACTCCTAATACCAGTAATTACTGATCGGTGTACTATGCTAACACTGCCTGGCACAAGTCATTATCACTCCTAATACCAGTAATTACTGATCGGTGCACTATGCTAACACTGCCTGGCACAAGTCATTATCACTCCTAATACCAGTAATTACTGATCGGTGTACTATGATAACACTGCCTGGCACAAGTCATTATCACACCTAATACCAGTAATTACTGTTCATGATACTATGGTAACACTGCCTGGCACAAGTCATTATCACTCCTAATACCAATAATTACTGATCGGTGTACTATGATAACACTGCCTGGCACAAGTCATTGTCACTCCTAATACCAGTAATTACTGATCGGTGTACTATGATAACACTGCCTGGCACAAGTCATTATCACACCTAATACCAGTAATTACTGATCGGTGTACTATGATAACACTGCCTGGCACAAGTCATTATCACACCTAATACCAGTAATTACTGATCGGTGTACTATGATAACACTGCCTGGCACAAGTCATTATCACACCTAATACCAGTAATTACTGATCGGTGTACTATGATAACACTGCCTGGCACAAGTCATTATCACACCTAATACCAGTAATTACTGATCGGTGTACTATGGTAACACTGCCTGGCACAAGTCACTATCACACCTAATACCAGTAATTACTGATCGGTGTACTATGATAACACTGCCTGGCACAAGTCACTATCACTCCTAATACCAGTAATTACTGATTGGTGTACTATGGTAACACTGCCTGGCACAAGTCACTATCACTCCTAATACCAGTAATTACTGATCGGTGTACTATGGTAACACTGCCTGGCACAAGTCACTATCACTCCTAATACCAGTAATTACTGATCGGTGTACTATGGTAACACTGCCTGGCACAAGTCATTATCACTCCTAATACCAGTAATTACTGATCGGTGTACTATGGTAACACTGCCTGGCACAAGTCACTATCACTCCTAATACCAGTAATTACTGATCGGTGTACTATGGTAACACTGCCTGGCACAAGTCATTATCACTTCTAATACCATTAATTACTGATCGGTGTACTATGGTAACACTGCCTGGCACAAATCATTATCACACCTAATACCAGTAATTACTGATCGGTGTACTATGGTAACACTGCTTGGCACAAGTCACTATCACTCCTAATACCAGTAATTACTGATCGGTGTACTATGATAACACTGCCTGGCACAAGTCATTCTCACACCTAATACCAGTAATTACTGATCGGTGTACTATGGTAACACTGCTTGGCACAAGTCACTATCACTCCTAATACCAGTAATTACTGATCGGTGTACTATGATAACACTGCCTGGCACAAGTCATTCTCACACCTAATACCAGTAATTACTGATCGGTGTACTATGATAACACTGCCTGGCACAAGTCATTATCACTCCTAATACCAGTAATTACTGATCGGTGTACTATGGTAACACTGCCTGGCACAAGTCATTATTACACCTAATACCAGTAATTACTGATCGGTGTACTATGGTAACACTGCCTGGCACAAGTCATTATTACACCTAATACCAGTAATTACTGATCGGTGTACTATGGTAACACTGCCTGGCACAAGTCAGTATCACACCTAATACCAGTAATTACTGATCGGTGTACTATGATAACACTGCCTGGCACAAGTCATTATCACACCTAATACCAGTAATTACTGATCGGTGTACTATGGTAACACTGCCTGGCACAAGTCAGTATCACACCTAATACCAGTAATTACTGATCGGTGTACTATGATAACACTGCCTGGCACAAGTCATTATCACACCTAATACCAGTAATTACTGATCGGTGTACTATGGTAACACTGCCTGGCACAAGTCACTATCACACCTAATACCAGTAATTACTGATCGGTGTACTATGGTAACACTGCCTGGCACAAGTCAGTATCACACCTAATACCAGTAATTACTGATCGGTGTACTATGATAACACTGCCTGGCACAAGTCACTATCACACCTAATACCAGTAATTACTGATCGGTGTACTATGGTAACACTGCCTGGCACAAGTCATTATCACACCTAATACCAGTAATTACAGTTCGATGTACTATGTAACACTGCCTGGCACAAGTCATTATCACACCTAATACCAGTAATTACTGATCGGTGTACTATGGTAACACTGCCTGGCACAAGTCATTATCACACCTAATACCAGTAATTACAGATCGGTGTACTATGGTAACACTGCCTGGCACAAGTCACTATCACACCTAATACCAGTAATTACTGATCGGTGTACTATGATAACACTGCCTGGCACAAGTCATTATCACACCTAATACCAGTAATTACAGATCGGTGTACTATCATAACACTGCCTGGCACAAGTCATTATCACACCTAATACCAGTAATTACAGATCGGTGTACTATGGTAACACTGCCTGGCACAAGTCATTATCACACCTAATACCAGTAATTACTGATCGGTGTACTATGGTAACACTGCCTGGCACAAGTCATTATCACACCTAACACCAGTAATTACTGATCGGTGTACTATGGTAACACTGCCTGGCACAAATCACTATCACACCTAATACCAGTAATTACTGATCGGTGTACTATGGTAACACTGCCTGGCACAAGTCATTATCACACCTAATACCAGTAATTACTGATCGGTGTACTATGGTAACACTGCCTGGCACAAGTCATTATCACACCTAATACCAGTAATTACTGATCGGTGTACTATGATAACACTGCCTGGCACAAGTCATTATCACACCTAATACCAGTAATTACTGATCGGTGTACTATGATAACACTGCCTGGCACAAGTCATTATCACACCTAATACCAGTAATTACAGATCGGTGTACTATGGTAACACTGCCTGGCACAAGTCATTATCACACCTAATACCAGTAATTACTGATCGGTGTACTATGGTAACACTGCCTGGCACAAGTCATTATCACACCTAACACCAGTAATTACTGATCGGTGTACTATGATAACACTGCCTGGCACAAGTCATTATCACACCTAATACCAGTAATTACAGATCGGTGTACTATGGTAACACTGCCTGGCACAAGTCATTATCACACCTAATACCAGTAATTACTGATCGGTGTACTATGGTAACACTGCCTGGCACAAGTCATTATCACACCTAATACCAGTAATTACTGATCGGTGTACTATGATAACACTGCCTGGCACAAGTCATTATCACACCTAATACCAGTAATTACAGATCGGTGTACTATGGTAACACTGCCTGGCACAAGTCATTATCACACCTAATACCAGTAATTACTGATCGGTGTACTATGGTAACACTGCCTGGCACAAGTCATTATCACACCTAACACCAGTAATTACTGATCGGTGTACTATGGTAACACTGCCTGGTACAAGTCATTATCACTCCTAACACCAGTAATTACTGATCGGTGTACTATGATAACACTGCCTGGCACAAGTCATTATCACACCTAATACCAGTAGTTACTGTTCATGATACTATGGTAACACTGCCTGGCACAAGTCATTATTACACCTAATACCAGTAGTTACTGATCATGATACTATGGTAACACTGCCTGGCACAAGTCATTATCACACCTAATACCAGTAATTACTGTTCATGATACTATGGTAACACTGCCTGGCACAAGTCATTATCACACCTAATACCAGTAGTTACTGATCATGATACTATGGTAACACTGCCTGGCACAAGTCATTATCACACCTAATACCAGTAATTACTGATCGGTGTACTATGATAACACTGCCTGGCACAAGTCATTATCACACCTAATACCAGTAATTACTGATCGGTGTACTATGATAACACTGCCTGGTACAAGTCATTATCACACCTAACACCAGTAATTACTGATGGGTGTACTATGATAACACTGCCTGGCACAAGTCACTATCACTTCTAATACCAGTAATTACTGATTGGCGTACTATGGTAACACTGCCTGGCACAAGTCATTATCACACCTAATACCAGTAATTACTGATCGGTGTACTATGGTAACACTGCCTGGCACAAGTTATTATCACACCTAATATCAGTAATTACTGATCGGTGTACTATGATAACACTGCCTGGCACAAGTCATTATCACACCTAATATCAGTAATTACTGATCGGTGTACTATGATAACACTGCCTGGCACAAGTTATTATCACACCTAATATCAGTAATTACTGATCGGTGTACTATGGTAACACTGCCTGGCACAAGTCATTATCACACCTAATACCAGTAGTTACTGATCAATGTACTATGGTAACACTGCCTGGCACAAGTCATTATCACACCTAATATCAGTAATTACTGATCGGTGTACTATGATAACACTGCCTGGCACAAGTCATTATCACACCTAATACCAGTAGTTACTGATCAATGTACTATGGTAACACTGCCTGGCACAAGTCATTATCACTCCTAATACCAGTAATTACTGATCATAATACTATGGTAACACTGCCTGGCACAATTCATTATCACACCTAATACCAGTAATTACTGATCGGTGTACTATGGTAACACTGCCTGGCACAAGTCATTATCACACCTAATACCAGTAGTTACTGATCAATGTACTATGGTAACACTGCCTGGCACAAGTCATTATCACACCTAATACCAGTAATTACTGATCATGATACTATGGTAACACTGCCTGGCACAAGTCATTATCACACCTAATAACAGTAATAACTGATCGGTGTACTATGGTAACACTGCCTGGCACAAGTCATTATCACTCCTAATATCAGTAATTACTGATCGGTGTACTATGATAACACTGCCTGGCACAAGTCATTATCACTCCTAACACCAGTAATTACTGATCGGTGTACTATGATAACACTGCCTGGCACAAGTCATTATCACTCCAAATACCAGTAATTACTGATCGTTGTACTATAATAACACTGCCTGGCACAAGTCATTATCACACCTAATACCAGTAATTACTGATCGGTGTACTATGGTAACACTGCCTGGCACAAGTCATTATCACTCCTAATATCAGTAATTACTGATCGGTGTACTATGATAACACTGCCTGGCACAGTCATTATCACTCCTAATACCAGTAATTACTGATCGGTGTACTATGGTAACACTGCCTGGCACAAGTCATTATCACTCCTAATACCAGTAATTACTGATCGGTGTACTATGATAACACTGCCTGGCACAAGTCACTATCACACCTAATACCAGTAATTACTGATCGGTGTACTATGGTAACACTGCCTGGCACAAGTCATTATCACTCCTAATACCAGTAATTACTGATCGGTGTACTATGATAACACTGCCTGGCACAAGTCACTATCACACCTAATACCAGTAATTACTGATCGGTGTACTATGGTAACACTGCCTGGCACAAGTCATTATCACTCCTAATACCAGTAATTACTGATCGGTGTACTATGGTAACACTGCCTGGCACAAGTCATTATCACACCTAATACCAGTAATTACTGATCGGTGTACTATGGTAACACTGCCTGGCACAAGTCACTATCACACCTAATACCAGTAATTACTGATCGGTGTACTATGGTAACACTGCCTGGCACAAGTCATTATCACACCCAATACCAGTAATTACTGATCGGTGTACTATGGTAACACTGCCTGGCACAAGTCATTATCACTCCTAATATCAGTAATTACTGATCGGTGTACTATGATAACACTGCCTGGCACAAGTCATTATCACTCCTAATACCAGTAATTACTGATCGGTGTACTATGATAACACTGCCTGGCACAAGTCATTATCACTCCTAACACCAGTAATTACTGATCGGTGTACTATGATAACACTGCCTGGCACAAGTCATTATCACTCCTAATACCAGTAATTACTGATCGGTGTACTATAATAACACTGCCTGGCACAAGTCATTATCACTCCTAATATCAGTAATTACTGATCGGTGTATTATGATAACACTGCCTGGCACAGTCATTATCACTCCTAATACCAGTAATTACTGATCGGTGTACTATGGTAACACTGCCTGGCACAAGTCATTATCACACCTAATACCAGTAATTACTGATCGGTGTACTATGATAACACTGCCTGGCACAGTCATTATCACTCCTAATACCAATAATTACTGATCGGTGTACTATGGTAACACTGCCTGGCACAAGTCATTATCACACCTAATACCAGTAATTACTGATCGGTGTACTATGATAACACTGCCTGGCACAGTCATTATCACTCCTAATACCAGTAATTACTGATCGGTGTACTATGGTAACACTGCCTGGCACAAGTCATTATCACACCTAATACCAGTAATTACTGATCGGTGTACTATGATAACACTGCCTGGCACAGTCATTATCACTCCTAATACCAATAATTACTGATCGGTGTACTATAATAACACTGCCTGGCACAAGTCATTATCACTCCTAATATCAGTAATTACTGATCGGTGTACTATGATAACACTGCCTGGCACAGTCATTATCACTCCTAATACCAATAATTACTGATCGGTGTACTATAATAACACTGCCTGGCACAAGTCATTATCACTCCTAATATCAGTAATTACTGATCGGTGTACTATGATAACACTGCCTGGCACAGTCATTATCACTCCTAATACCAGTAATTACTGATCTGTGTACTATGATAACACTGCCTGGCACAAGTCATTATCACTCCTAATACCAGTAATTACTGATCGGTGTACTATGGTAACACTGCCTGGCACAAGTCACTATCACTCCTAATACCAGTAATTACTGATCGGTGTACTATGGTAACACTGCCTGGCACAGTCATTATCACTCCTAATACCAGTAATTACTGATCGGTGTACTATGATAACACTGCCTGGCACAAGTCACTATCACTCCTAATACCAGTAATTACTGATCGGTGTACTATGATAACACTGCCTGGCACAAGTCACTATCACACCTATTACCAGTAATTACTGATCGGTGTACTATGGTAACACTGCCTGGCACAAGTCATTATCACTCCTAATACCAGTAATTACTGATCGGTGTACTATGGTAACGCTGCCTGGCACAAGTCATTTTCACACCCAATACCAGTAATTACTGATCGGTGTACTATGGTAACACTGCCTGGCACAAGTCACTATCACACCTAATACCAGTAATTACTGATCGGTGTACTATGGTAACACTGCCTGGCACAAGTCATTATCACTCCTAATATCAGTAATTACTGATCGGTGTACTATGGTAACACTGCCTGGCACAAGTCACTATCACACCTAATACCAGTAATTACTGATCGGTGTACTATGGTAACACTGCCTGGCACAAGTCATTATCACTCCTAATATCAGTAATTACTGATCGGTGTACTATGGTAACACTGCCTGGCACAAGTCACTATCACTGCTAATACCAGTAATTACTGATCGGTGTACTATGATAACACTGCCTGGCACAAGTCATTATCACACCTAATACCAGTAATTACTGATCGGTGTACTATGGTAACACTGCCTGGCACAATTCATTATCACACCTAATACCAGTAATTACTGATCGGTGTACTATGGTAACACTGCCTGGCACAAATCACTATCACACCTAATAGCAGTAATTACTGATCGGTGTACTATGGTAACACTGCCTGGCACAAGTCATTATCACTCCTAATACCAGTAATTACTGATCGGTGTACTATGGTAACACTGCCTGGCACAAGTCATTATCACACCTAATACCAGTAATTACTGATCGGTGTACTATGGTAACACTGCCTGGCACAAATCACTATCACTCCTAATACCAGTAATTACTGATCGGTGTACTATGATAACACTGCTTGGCACAAGTCACTATCACACCTAATACCAGTAATTACTGATCGGTGTACTATGGTAACACTGCCTGGCACAAATCACTATCACTCCTAATACCAGTAATTACTGATCGGTGTACTATGGTAACACTGCCTGGCACAAGTCATTATCACTCCTAATACCAGTAATTACTGATCGGTGTACTATGGTAACACTGCCTGGCACAAGTCACTATCACACCTAATACCAGTAATTACTGATCGGTGTACTATGGTAACACTGCCTGGCACAAGTCACTATCACTCCTAATACCAGTAATTACTGATCGGTGTACTATGGTAACACTGCCTGGCACAAGTCATTATCACACCTAATACCAGTAATTACTGATCGGTGTACTATGGTAACACTGCCTGGCACAAGTCATTATCACACCTAATACCAGTAATTACTGATCGGTGTACTATGGTAACACTGCCTGGCACAAGTCATTATCACACCTAATACCAGTAATTACTGATCGGTGTACTATGGTAACACTGCCTGGCACAAGTCACTATCACTCCTAATACCAGTAATTACTGATCGGTGTACTATGATAACACTGCCTGGCACAAGTCATTATCACACCTAATACCAGTAATTACTGATCGGTGTACTATGATAACACTGCCTGGCACAAGTCATTATCACTCCTAATACCAGTAATTACTGATCGGTGTACTATGGTAACACTGCCTGGCACAAGTCATTATCACTCCTAATACCAGTAATTACTGATCGATGTACTATGATAACACTGCCTGGCACAAGTCATTATCACTCCTAATACCAGTAATTACTGATCGGTGTACTATGATAACACTGCCTGGCACAAGTCACTATCACTCCTAATACCAGTAATTACTAATCGGTGTACTATGGTAACACTGCCTGGCACAAGTCACTATCACACCTAATACCAGTAATTACTGATCGGTGTACTATGGTAACACTGCCTGGCACAAGTCACTATCACTCCTAGTACCAGTAATTACTGATCGGTGTACTATGATAACACTGCCTGGCACAAGTCATTATCACTCCTAATACCAGTAATTACTGATCGGTGTACTATGGTAACACTGCCTGGCACAGTCATTATCACTCCTAATACCAGTAATTACTGATCGGTGTACTATGATAACACTGCCTGGCACAAGTCACTATCACTCCTAATACCAGTAATTACTGATCGGTGTACTATGATAACACTGCCTGGCACAAGTCACTATCACACCTAATACCAGTAATTACTGATCGGTGTACTATGGTAACACTGCCTGGCACAAGTCATTATCACTCCTAATATCAGTAATTACTGATCGGTGTACTATGATAACACTGCCTGGCACAAGTCATTATCACTCCTAATACCAGTAATTACTGATCGGTGTACTATGATAACACTGCCTGGCACAAGTCATTATCACTCCTAATACCAGTAATTACTGATCGGTGTACTATAATAACACTGCCTGGCACAAGTCATTATCACTCCTAATATCAGTAATTACTGATCGGTGTACTATGATAACACTGCCTGGCACAAGTCATTATCACTCCTAATACCAGTAATTACTGATCGGTGTACTATAATAACACTGCCTGGCACAAGTCATTATCACTCCTAACACCAGTAATTACTGATCGGTGTACTATGATAACACTGCCTGGCACAAGTCATTATCACTCCTAATACCAGTAATTACTGATCGGTGTACTATAATAACACTGCCTGGCACAAGTCATTATCACTCCTAATATCAGTAATTACTGATCGGTGTACTATGATAACACTGCCTGGCACAGTCATTATCACTCCTAATACCAGTAATTACTGATCGGTGTACTATGGTAACACTGCCTGGCACAAGTCATTATCACACCTAATACCAATAATTACTGATCGGTGTACTATAATAACACTGCCTGGCACAAGTCATTATCACTCCTAATATCAGTAATTACTGATCGGTGTACTATGATAACACTGCCTGGCACAGTCATTATCACTCCTAATACCAGTAATTACTGATCGGTGTACTATGGTAACACTGCCTGGCACAAGTCATTATCACACCTAATACCAGTAATTACTGATCTGTGTACTATGATAACACTGCCTGGCACAAGTCATTATCACTCCTAATACCAGTAATTACTGATCGGTGTACTATGGTAACACTGCCTGGCACAAGTCACTATCACTCCTAATACCAGTAATTACTGATCGGTGTACTATGATAACACTGCCTGGCACAAGTCACTATCACTCCTAATACCAGTAATTACTGATCGGTGTACTATGATAACACTGCCTGGCACAAGTCATTATCACTCCTAATACCAGTAATTACTGATCGGTGTACTATGGTAACACTGCCTGGCACAAGTCATTATCACTCCTAATACCAGTAATTACTGTTCGGTGTACTATGGTAACACTGCGTGGCACAAGTCACTATCACTCCTAATACCAGTAATTACTGATCGGTGTACTATGATAACACTGCCTGGCACAAGTCATTATCACTCCTAATACCAGTAATTACTGATCGGTGTACTATGATAACACTGCCTGGCACAGTCATTATCACTCCTAATACCAGTAATTACTGATCGGTGTACTATGATAACACTGCCTGGCACAAGTCACTATCACTCCTAATACCAGTAATTACTGATCGGTGTACTATGATAACACTGCCTGGCACAAGTCACTATCACACCTATTACCAGTAATTACTGATCGGTGTACTATGGTAACACTGCCTGGCACAAGTCATTATCACTCCTAATACCAGTAATTACTGATCGGTGTACTATGATATCACTGCCTGGCACAAGTCACTATCACTCCTAATACCAGTAATTACTGATCGGTGTACTATGGTAACGCTGCCTGGCACAAGTCATTTTCACACCTAATACCAGTAATTACTGATCGGTGTACTATGGTAACACTGCCTGGCACAAGTCACTATCACACCTAATACCAGTAATTACTGATCGGTGTACTATGATAACACTGCCTGGCACAAGTCATTATCACTCCTAATATCAGTAATTACTGATCGGTGTACTATGATAACACTGCCTGGCACAAGTCATTATCACTCCTAATACCAGTAATTACTGATCGGTGTACTATGATAACACTGCCTGGCACAAGTCATTATCACTCCTAACACCAGTAATTACTGATCGGTGTACTATGATAACACTGCCTGGCACAAGTCATTATCACTCCTAATACCAGTAATTACTGATCGGTGTACTATAATAACACTGCCTGGCACAAGTCATTATCACTCCTAATATCAGTAATTACTGATCGGTGTACTATGATAACACTGCCTGGCACAGTCATTATCACTCCTAATGCCAGTAATTACTGATCGGTGTACTATGGTAACACTGCCTGGCACAAGTCATTATCACACCTAATACCAATAATTACTGATCGGTGTACTATAATAACACTGCCTGGCACAAGTCATTATCACTCCTAATATCAGTAATTACTGATCGGTGTACTATGATAACACTGCCTGGCACAGTCATTATCACTCCTAATACCAGTAATTACTGATCGGTGTACTATGATAACACTGCCTGGCACAAGTCATTATCACTCCTAATACCAGTAATTACTGATCGGTGTACTATGATAACACTGCCTGGCACAAGTCACTATCACTCCTAATACCAGTAATTACTGATCGGTGTACTATGATAACACTGCCTGGCACAAGTCACTATCACACCTATTACCAGTAATTACTGATCGGTGTACTATGGTAACACTGCCTGGCACAAGTCATTATCACTCCTAATACCAGTAATTACTGATCGGTGTACTATGATAACACTGCCTGGCACAAGTCACTATCACACCTATTACCAGTAATTACTGATCGGTGTACTATGATAACACTGCCTGGCACAAGTCACTATCACTCCTAATACCAGTAATTACTGATCGGTGTACTATGATAACACTGCCTGGCACAAGTCACTATCACACCTATTACCAGTAATTACTGATCGGTGTACTATGGTAACACTGCCTGGCACAAGTCATTATCACTCCTAATACCAGTAATTACTGATCGGTGTACTATGGTAACACTGCCTGGCACAAGTCATTATCACTCCTAATATCAGTAATTACTGATCGGTGTACTATGGTAACACTGCCTGGCACAAGTCATTATCACTCCTAATACCAGTAATTACTGATCGATGTACTATGATAACACTGCCTGGCACAAGTCATTATCACTCCTAATACCAGTAATTACTGATCGGTGTACTATGATAACACTGCCTGGCACAAGTCACTATCACTCCTAATACCAGTAATTACTGATCGGTGTACTATGGTAACACTGCCTGGCACAAGTCACTATCACACCTAATACCAGTAATTACTGATCGGTGTACTATGGTAACACTGCCTGGCACAAGTCACTATCACTCCTAGTACCAGTAATTACTGATCGGTGTACTATGATAACACTGCCTGGCACAAGTCATTATCACTCCTAATACCAGTAATTACTGATCGGTGTACTATGGTAACACTGCCTGGCACAGTCATTATCACTCCTAATACCAGTAATTACTGATCGGTGTACTATGATAACACTGCCTGGCACAAGTCACTATCACTCCTAATACCAGTAATTACTGATCGGTGTACTATGATAACACTGCCTGGCACAAGTCACTATCACACCTAATACCAGTAATTACTGATCGGTGTACTATGGTAACACTGCCTGGCACAAGTCATTATCACTCCTAATATCAGTAATTACTGATCGGTGTACTATGATAACACTGCCTGGCACAAGTCATTATCACTCCTAATACCAGTAATTACTGATCGGTGTACTATGATAACACTGCCTGGCACAAGTCATTATCACTCCTAATACCAGTAATTACTGATCGGTGTACTATAATAACACTGCCTGGCACAAGTCATTATCACTCCTAATATCAGTAATTACTGATCGGTGTACTATGATAACACTGCCTGGCACAAGTCATTATCACTCCTAATACCAGTAATTACTGATCGGTGTACTATAATAACACTGCCTGGCACAAGTCATTATCACTCCTAACACCAGTAATTACTGATCGGTGTACTATGATAACACTGCCTGGCACAAGTCATTATCACTCCTAATACCAGTAATTACTGATCGGTGTACTATAATAACACTGCCTGGCACAAGTCATTATCACTCCTAATATCAGTAATTACTGATCGGTGTACTATGATAACACTGCCTGGCACAGTCATTATCACTCCTAATACCAGTAATTACTGATCGGTGTACTATGGTAACACTGCCTGGCACAAGTCATTATCACACCTAATACCAATAATTACTGATCGGTGTACTATAATAACACTGCCTGGCACAAGTCATTATCACTCCTAATATCAGTAATTACTGATCGGTGTACTATGATAACACTGCCTGGCACAGTCATTATCACTCCTAATACCAGTAATTACTGATCGGTGTACTATGGTAACACTGCCTGGCACAAGTCATTATCACACCTAATACCAGTAATTACTGATCTGTGTACTATGATAACACTGCCTGGCACAAGTCATTATCACTCCTAATACCAGTAATTACTGATCGGTGTACTATGGTAACACTGCCTGGCACAAGTCACTATCACTCCTAATACCAGTAATTACTGATCGGTGTACTATGATAACACTGCCTGGCACAAGTCACTATCACTCCTAATACCAGTAATTACTGATCGGTGTACTATGATAACACTGCCTGGCACAAGTCATTATCACTCCTAATACCAGTAATTACTGATCGGTGTACTATGGTAACACTGCCTGGCACAAGTCATTATCACTCCTAATACCAGTAATTACTGTTCGGTGTACTATGGTAACACTGCGTGGCACAAGTCACTATCACTCCTAATACCAGTAATTACTGATCGGTGTACTATGATAACACTGCCTGGCACAAGTCATTATCACTCCTAATACCAGTAATTACTGATCGGTGTACTATGATAACACTGCCTGGCACAGTCATTATCACTCCTAATACCAGTAATTACTGATCGGTGTACTATGATAACACTGCCTGGCACAAGTCACTATCACTCCTAATACCAGTAATTACTGATCGGTGTACTATGATAACACTGCCTGGCACAAGTCACTATCACACCTATTACCAGTAATTACTGATCGGTGTACTATGGTAACACTGCCTGGCACAAGTCATTATCACTCCTAATACCAGTAATTACTGATCGGTGTACTATGATATCACTGCCTGGCACAAGTCACTATCACTCCTAATACCAGTAATTACTGATCGGTGTACTATGGTAACGCTGCCTGGCACAAGTCATTTTCACACCTAATACCAGTAATTACTGATCGGTGTACTATGGTAACACTGCCTGGCACAAGTCACTATCACACCTAATACCAGTAATTACTGATCGGTGTACTATGATAACACTGCCTGGCACAAGTCATTATCACTCCTAATATCAGTAATTACTGATCGGTGTACTATGATAACACTGCCTGGCACAAGTCATTATCACTCCTAATACCAGTAATTACTGATCGGTGTACTATGATAACACTGCCTGGCACAAGTCATTATCACTCCTAACACCAGTAATTACTGATCGGTGTACTATGATAACACTGCCTGGCACAAGTCATTATCACTCCTAATACCAGTAATTACTGATCGGTGTACTATAATAACACTGCCTGGCACAAGTCATTATCACTCCTAATATCAGTAATTACTGATCGGTGTACTATGATAACACTGCCTGGCACAGTCATTATCACTCCTAATGCCAGTAATTACTGATCGGTGTACTATGGTAACACTGCCTGGCACAAGTCATTATCACACCTAATACCAATAATTACTGATCGGTGTACTATAATAACACTGCCTGGCACAAGTCATTATCACTCCTAATATCAGTAATTACTGATCGGTGTACTATGATAACACTGCCTGGCACAGTCATTATCACTCCTAATACCAGTAATTACTGATCGGTGTACTATGATAACACTGCCTGGCACAAGTCATTATCACTCCTAATACCAGTAATTACTGATCGGTGTACTATGATAACACTGCCTGGCACAAGTCACTATCACTCCTAATACCAGTAATTACTGATCGGTGTACTATGATAACACTGCCTGGCACAAGTCACTATCACACCTATTACCAGTAATTACTGATCGGTGTACTATGGTAACACTGCCTGGCACAAGTCATTATCACTCCTAATACCAGTAATTACTGATCGGTGTACTATGATAACACTGCCTGGCACAAGTCACTATCACACCTATTACCAGTAATTACTGATCGGTGTACTATGATAACACTGCCTGGCACAAGTCACTATCACTCCTAATACCAGTAATTACTGATCGGTGTACTATGATAACACTGCCTGGCACAAGTCACTATCACACCTATTACCAGTAATTACTGATCGGTGTACTATGGTAACACTGCCTGGCACAAGTCATTATCACTCCTAATACCAGTAATTACTGATCGGTGTACTATGGTAACACTGCCTGGCACAAGTCATTATCACTCCTAATATCAGTAATTACTGATCGGTGTACTATGGTAACACTGCCTGGTACAAATCACTATCACACCTAATAGCAATAATTACTGATCGGTGTACTATGGTAACACTGCCTGGCACAAGTCATTATCACTCCTAATACCAGTAATTACTGATCGGTGTACTATGATAACACTGCCTGGCACAAGTCACTATCACTCCTAATACCAGTAATTACTGATCGGTGTACTATGGTAACGCTGCCTGGCACAAGTCATTTTCACACCTAATACCAGTAATTACTGATCGGTGTACTATGGTAACACTGCCTGGCACAAGTCATTATCACTCCTAATATCAGTAATTACTGATCGGTGTACTATGGTAACACTGCCTGGCACAAGTCATTATCACTCCTAATACCAGTAATTACTGATCGGTGTACTATGATAACACTGCCTGGCACAAGTCACTATCACTCCTAATACCAGTAATTACTGATCGGTGTACTATGATAACACTGCCTGGCACAAGTCATTATCACTCCTAATACCAGTAATTACTGATCGGTGTACTATGATAACACTGCCTGGCACAAGTCACTATCACTCCTAATACCAGTAATTACTGATCGGTGTACTATGATAACACTGCCTGGCACAAGTCATTATCACTCCTAATACCAGTAATTACTGATCGGTGTACTATGATAACACTGCCTGGCACAAGTCATTATCACTCCTAATACCAGTAATTACTGATCGGTGTACTATGATAACACTGCCTGGCACAAGTCATTATCACTCCTAATACCAGTAATTACTGATCGGTGTACTATGATAACACTGCCTGGCACAAGTCATTATCACACCTAATACCAGTAATTACTGATCGGTGTACTATGATAACACTGCCTGACACAAGTCACTATCACTCCTAATACCAGTAATTACTGATCCGTGTACTATGATAACACTGCCTGGCACAAGTCACTATCACTCCTAATACCAGTAATTACTGATCGGTGTACTATGGTAACACTGCCTGGCACAAGTCATTATCACACCTAATACCAGTAATTACTGATCGGTGTACTATGATAACACTGCCTGGCACAAGTCATTATCACACCTAATACCAGTAATTACTGATTGGTGTACTATGATAACACTGCCTGGCACAAGTCACTATCACTCCTAATACCAGTAATTACTGATCGGTGTACTATGATAACACTGCCTGGCACAAGTCACTATCACTCCTAATACCAGTAATTACTGATCGGTGTACTATGATAACACTGCCTGGCACAAGTCATTATCACTCCTAATACCAGTAATTACTGATCGGTGTACTATGATAACACTGCCTGGCACAAGTCATTATCACTCCTAATACCAGTAATTACTGATCGGTGTACTATGATAACACTGCCTGGCACAAGTCATTATCACACCTAATACCAGTAATTACTGATCGGTGTACTATGATAACACTGCCTGACACAAGTCACTATCACTACTAATACCAGTAATTACTGATCGGTGTACTATGATAATACTGCCTGACACAAGTCACTATCACTCCTAATACCAGTAATTACTGATCGGTGTACTATGGTAACACTGCCTGGCACAAGTCATTATCACACCTAATACCAGTAATTACTGATCGGTGTACTATGATAACACTGCCTGACACAAGTCATTATCACTCCTAATACCAGTAATTACTGATCGGTGTACTATGATAACACTGCCTGGCACAAGTCATTATCACTCCTAATACCAGTAATTACTGATCGGTGTACTATGGTAACACTGCCTGGCACAAGTCATTATCACACCTAATACCAGTAATTACTGATCGGTGTACTATGGTAACACTGCCTGGCACAAGTCACTATCACACCTAATACCAGTAATTACTGATCGGTGTACTATGGTAACACTGCCTGGCACAAGTCATTATCACTCCTAATATCAGTAATTACTGATCGGTGTACTATGATAACACTGCCTGGCACAAGTCATTATCACTCCTAATACCAGTAATTACTGATCGGTGTACTATGGTAACACTGCCTGGCACAATTCATTATCACACCTAATACCAGTAATTACTGATCGGTGTACTATGGTAACACTGCCTGGCACAAGTCACTATCACACCTAATACCAGTAATTACTGATCGGTGTACTATGGTAACACTGCCTGGCACAAGTCATTATCACTCCTAATATCAGTAATTACTGATCGGTGTACTATGGTAACACTGCCTGGTACAAATCACTATCACACCTAATAGCAATAATTACTGATCGGTGTACTATGGTAACACTGCCTGGCACAAGTCACTATCACTCCTAATACCAGTAATTACTGATCGGTGTACTATGGTAACACTGCCTGGCACAATTCATTATCACACCTAATACCAGTAATTACTGATCGGTGTACTATGGTAACACTGCCTGGCACAAGTCACTATCACACCTAATACCAGTAATTACTGATCGGTGTACTATGGTAACACTGCCTGGCACAAGTCACTATCACTCCTAGTACCAGTAATTACTGATCGGTGTACTATGATAACACTGCCTGGCACAAGTCATTATCACTCCTAATACCAGTAATTACTGATCGGTGTACTATGGTAACACTGCCTGGCACAGTCATTATCACTCCTAATACCAGTAATTACTGATCGGTGTACTATGATAACACTGCCTGGCACAAGTCACTATCACTCCTAATACCAGTAATTACTGATCGGTGTACTATGATAACACTGCCTGGCACAAGTCACTATCACACCTAATACCAGTAATTACTGATCGGTGTACTATGGTAACACTGCCTGGCACAAGTCATTATCACTCCTAATATCAGTAATTACTGATCGGTGTACTATGATAACACTGCCTGGCACAAGTCATTATCACTCCTAATACCAGTAATTACTGATCGGTGTACTATGATAACACTGCCTGGCACAAGTCATTATCACTCCTAACACCAGTAATTACTGATCGGTGTACTATGATAACACTGCCTGGCACAAGTCATTATCACTCCTAATACCAGTAATTACTGATCGGTGTACTATAATAACACTGCCTGGCACAGTCATTATCACTCCTAATACCAGTAATTACTGATCGGTGTACTATGATAACACTGCCTGGCACAAGTCATTATCACTCCTAATATCAGTAATTACTGATCGGTGTACTATGATAACACTGCCTGGCACAGTCATTATCACTCCTAATACCAGTAATTACTGATCGGTGTACTATGGTAACACTGCCTGGCACAAGTCATTATCACACCTAATACCAGTAATTACTGATCGGTGTACTATAATAACACTGCCTGGCACAAGTCATTATCACTCCTAATATCAGTAATTACTGATCGGTGTACTATAATAACACTGCCTGGCACAAGTCATTATCACTCCTAATATCAGTAACTACTGATCGGTGTACTATGATAACACTGCCTGGCACAGTCATTATCACTCCTAATACCAGTAATTACTGATCTGTGTACTATGATAACACTGCCTGGCACAAGTCATTATCACTCCTAATACCAGTAATTACTGATCGGTGTACTATGGTAACACTGCCTGGCACAAGTCATTATCACTCCTAATACCAGTAATTACTGATCGGTGTACTATGATAACACTGCCTGGCACAAGTCACTATCACTCCTAATACCAGTAATTACTGATCGGTGTACTATGATAACACTGCCTGGCACAAGTCATTATCACTCCTAATACCAGTAATTACTGATCGGTGTACTATGGTAACACTGCCTGGCACAAGTCATTATCACTCCTAATACCAGTAATTACTGTTCGGTGTACTATGGTAACACTGCGTGGCACAAGTCACTATCACTCCTAATACCAGTAATTACTGATCGGTGTACTATGATAACACTGCCTGGCACAAGTCATTATCACACCTAATACCAATAATTACTGATCGGTGTACTATAATAACACTGCCTGGCACAAGTCATTATCACTCCTAATATCAGTAATTACTGATCGGTGTACTATGATAACACTGCCTGGCACAGTCATTATCACTCCTAATACCAGTAATTACTGATCTGTGTACTATGATAACACTGCCTGGCACAAGTCATTATCACTCCTAATACCAGTAATTACTGATCGGTGTACTATGGTAACACTGCCTGGCACAAGTCATTATCACTCCTAATACCAGTAATTACTGATCGGTGTACTATGATAACACTGCCTGGCACAAGTCACTATCACTCCTAATACCAGTAATTACTGATCGGTGTACTATGATAACACTGCCTGGCACAAGTCACTATCACTCCTAATACCAGTAATTACTGATCGGTGTACTATGATAACACTGCCTGGCACAAGTCATTATCACTCCTAATACCAGTAATTACTGATCGGTGTACTATGGTAACACTGCCTGGCACAAATCACTATCACACCTAATACCAGTAATTACTGATCGGTGTACTATGGTAACACTGCCTGGCACAAGTCATTATCACTCCTAATACCAGTAATTACTGTTCGGTGTACTATGGTAACACTGCGTGGCACAAGTCACTATCACTCCTAATACCAGTAATTACTGATCGGTGTACTATGATAACACTGCCTGGCACAAGTCATTATCACTCCTAATACCAGTAATTACTGATCGGTGTACTATGGTAACACTGCCTGGCACAGTCATTATCACTCCTAATACCAGTAATTACTGATCGGTGTACTATGATAACACTGCCTGGCACAAGTCACTATCACTCCTAATACCAGTAATTACTGATCGGTGTACTATGGTAACACTGCCTGGCACAAGTCACTATCACACCTATTACCAGTAATTACTGATCGGTGTACTATGGTAACACTGCCTGGCACAAGTCATTATCACTCCTAATACCAGTAATTACTGATCGGTGTACTATGATAACACTGCCTGGCACAAGTCACTATCACTAATAATACCAGTAATTACTGATCGGTGTACTATGGTAACGCTGCCTGGCACAAGTCATTTTCACACCTAATACCAGTAATTACTGATCGGTGTACTATGGTAACACTGCCTGGCACAAGTCACTATCACACCTAATACCAGTAATTACTGATCGGTGTACTATGATAACACTGCCTGGCACAAGTCATTATCACTCCTAATATCAGTAATTACTGATCGGTGTACTATGATAACACTGCCTGGCACAAGTCATTATCACTCCTAATACCAGTAATTACTGATCGGTGTACTATGATAACACTGCCTGGCACAAGTCATTATCACTCCTAACACCAGTAATTACTGATCGGTGTACTATGATAACACTGCCTGGCACAAGTCATTATCACTCCTAATACCAGTAATTACTGATCGGTGTACTATGATAACACTGCCTGGCACAAGTCATTATCACTCCTAATACCAGTAATTACTGATCGGTGTACTATGATAACACTGCCTGGCACAAGTCATTATCACTCCTAACACCAGTAATTACTGATCGGTGTACTATGATAACACTGCCTGGCACAAGTCATTATCACTCCTAATACCAGTAATTACTGATCGGTGTACTATGATAACACTGCCTGGCACAAGTCACTATCACTCCTAATATCAGTAATTACTGATCGGTGTACTATGATAACACTGCCTGGCACAGTCATTATCACTCCTAATACCAGTAATTACTGATAGGTGTACTATGATAACACTGCCTGGCACAAGTCATTATCACTCCTAATACCAGTAATTACTGATCGGTGTACTATGATAACACTGCCTGGCACAAGTCATTATCACTCCTAACACCAGTAATTACTGATCGGTGTACTATGATAACACTGCCTGGCACAAGTCATTATCACTCCTAATACCAGTAATTACTGATAGGTGTACTATGATAACACTGCCTGGCACAAGTCATTATCACTCCTAATATCAGTAATTACTGATCGGTGTACTATGATAACATTGCCTGGCACAGTCATTATCACTCCTAATACCAGTAATTACTGATCGGTGTACTATGGTAACACTGCCTGGCACAAGTCATTATCACACCTAATACCAATAATTACTGATCGGTGTACTATAATAACACTGCCTGGCACAAGTCATTATCACTCCTAATATCAGTAATTACTGATCGGTGTACTATGATAACACTGCCTGGCACAGTCATTATCACTCCTAATACCAGTAATTACTGATCGGTGTACTATGATAACACTGCCTGGCACAAGTCATTATCACTCCTAATACCAGTAATTACTGATCGGTGTACTATGGTAACACTGCCTGGCACAGTCATTATCACTCCTAATACCAGTAATTACTGATCGGTGTACTATGATAACACTGCCTGGCACAAGTCACTATCACTCCTAATACCAGTAATTACTGATCGGTGTACTATGATAACACTGCCTGGCACAAGTCACTATCACACCTATTACCAGTAATTACTGATCGGTGTACTATGGTAACACTGCCTGGCACAAGTCATTATCACTCCTAATACCAGTAATTACTGATCGGTGTACTATGATAACACTGCCTGGCACAAGTCACTATCACTCCTAATACCAGTAATTACTGATCGGTGTACTATGGTAACACTGCCTGGCACAAATCACTATCACACCTAATAGCAGTAATTACTGATCGGTGTACTATGGTAACGCTGCCTGGCACAAGTCATTTTCACACCTAATACCAGTAATTACTGATCGGTGTACTATGGTAACACTGCCTGGCACAAGTCACTATCACACCTAATACCAGTAATTACTGATCGGTGTACTATGGTAACACTGCCTGGCACAAATCACTATCACACCTAATAGCAGTAATTACTGATCGGTGTACTATGGTAACACTGCCTGGCACAAGTCATTATCACACCTAATACCAGTAATTACTGATCGGTGTACTATGGTAACACTGCCTGGCACAAATCACTATCACACCTAATACCAGTAATTACTGATCGGTGTACTATGGTAACACTGCCTGGCACAAGTCATTATCACACCTAATACCAGTAATTACTGATCGGTGTACTATGGTAACACTGCCTGGCACAAGTCATTATCACACCTAATACCAGTAATTACTGATCGGTGTACTATGGTAACACTGCCTGGCACAAGTCACTATCACACCTAATACCAGTAATTACTGATCGGTGTACTATGGTAACACTGCCTGGCACAAGTCACTATCACACCTAATACCAGTAATTACTGATCGGTGTACTATGGTAACACTGCCTGGCACAAGTCATTATCACACCTAATACCAGTAATAACTGATCGGTGTACTATGGTAACACTGCCTGGTACAAGTCACTATCACACCTAATAGCAGTAATTACTGATCGGTGTACTATGGTAACACTGCCTGGCACAAGTCACTATCACACCTAATACCAGTAATTACTGATCGGTGTACTATGGTAACACTGCCTGGCACAAGTCATTATCACACCTAATACCAGTAATTACTGATCGGTGTACTATGGTAACACTGCCTGGGACAAGTCACTATCACTCCTAATACCAGTAATTACTGATCGGTGTACTATGGTAACACTGCCTGGCACAAGTCATTATCACACCTAATACCAGTAATTACTGATCGGTGTACTATGGTAACACTGCCTGGGACAAGTCACTATCACTCCTAATACCAGTAATTACTGATCGGTGTACTATGATAACACTGCCTGGCACAAGTCATTATCACACCTAATACCAGTAATTACTGATCGGTGTACTATGGTAACACTGCCTGGCACAAGTCACTATCACTCCTAATACCAGTAATTACTGATCGGTGTACTATGGTAACACTGCCTGGCACAAGTCATTATCACACCTAATACCAGTAATTACTGATCGGTGTACTATGGTAACACTGCCTGGCACAAGTCATTATCACACCTAATACCAGTAATTACTGATCGGTGTACTATGGTAACACTGCCTGGCACAAGTCATTATCACACCTAATACCAGTAATTACTGATCGGTGTACTATGGTAACACTGCCTGGCACAAGTCATTATCACACCTAATACCAGTAATTACTGATCGGTGTACTATGGTAACACTGCCTGGCACAAGTCATTATCACACCTAATACCAGTAATTACTGATCGGTGTACTATGGTAACACTGCCTGGCACAAGTCATTATCACTCTTAATACCAGTAATTACTGATCGGTGTACTATGATAACACTGCCTGGCACAAGTCATTATCACTCCTAATACCAGTAATTACTGATCGGTGTACTATGATAACACTGCCTGGCACAAGTCACTATCACTCCTAATACCAGTAATTACTGATCGGTGTACTATGGTAACGCTGCCTGGCACAAGTCATTTTCACACCTAATACCAGTAATTACTGATCGGTGTACTATGGTAACACTGCCTGGCACAAGTCACTATCACACCTATTACCAGTAATTACTGATCGGTGTACTATGGTAACACTGCCTGGCACAAGTCATTATCACTCCTAATATCAGTAATTACTGATCGGTGTACTATGATAACACTGCCTGGCACAAGTCATTATCACTCCTAATACCAGTAATTACTGATCGGTGTACTATGATAACACTGCCTGGCACAAGTCACTATCACTCCTAATACCAGTAATTACTGATCGGTGTACTATGGTAACGCTGCCTGGCACAAGTCATTTTCACACCTAATACCAGTAATTACTGATCGGTGTACTATGGTAACACTGCCTGGCACAAGTCACTATCACACCTAATACCAGTAATTACTGATCGGTGTACTATGGTAACACTGCCTGGCACAAGTCATTATCACACCTAATACCAGTAATTACTGATCGATGTTCTATGGTAACACTGCCTGGCACAATTCACTATCACACCTAATACCAGTAATTACTGATCGGTGTACTATGATAACACTGCCTGGCACAAGTCATTATCACTCCTAATACCAGTAATTACTGATCGGTGTACTATGATAACACTGCCTGGCACAAGTCACTATCACTCCTAATACCAGTAATTACTGATCGGTGTACTATGATAACACTGCCTGGCACAAGTCATTATCACTCCTAATACCAGTAATTACTGATCGGTGTACTATGATAACACTGCCTGGCACAAGTCACTATCACTCCTAATACCAGTAATTACTGATCGGTGTACTATGGTAACGCTGCCTGGCACAAGTCATTTTCACACCTAATACCAGTAATTACTTATCGGTGTACTATGGTAACACTGCCTGGCACAAGTCACTATCACACCTATTACCAGTAATTACTGATCGGTGTACTATGGTAACACTGCCTGGCACAAGTCATTATCACTCCTAATATCAGTAATTACTGATCGGTGTACTATGATAACACTGCCTGGCACAAGTCATTATCACTCCTAATATCAGTAATTACTGATCGGTGTACTATGATAACACTGCCTGGCACAAGTCACTATCACTCCTAATACCAGTAATTACTGATCGGTGTACTATGGTAACGCTGCCTGGCACAAGTCATTTTCACACCTAATACCAGTAATTACTGATCGGTGTACTATGGTAACACTGCCTGGCACAAGTCACTATCACACCTAATACCAGTAATTACTGATCGGTGTACTATGGTAACACTGCCTGGCACAAGTCATTATCACACCTAATACCAGTAATTACTGATCGATGTTCTATGGTAACACTGCCTGGCACAATTCACTATCACACCTAATACCAGTAATTACTGATCGATGTACTATGGTAACACTGCCTGGCACAAGTCACTATCACACCTAATACCATTAATTACTGATCGGTGTACTATGGTAACACTGCCTGGCACAAGTCATTATCACTCCTAATATCAGTAATTACTGATCGGTGTACTATGATAACACTGCCTGGCACAAGTCATTATCACTCCTAATACCAGTAATTACTGATCGATGTTCTATGGTAACACTGCCTGGCACAAGTCACTATCACACCTAATACCATTAATTACTGATCGGTGTACTATGGTAACACTGCCTGGCACAATTCACTATCACACCTAATACCAGTAATTACTGATCGATGTACTATGGTAACACTGCCTGGCACAAGTCACTATCACACCTAATACCATTAATTACTGATCGGTGTACTATGGTAACACTGCCTGGCACAAGTCATTATCACTCCTAATATCAGTAATTACTGATCGGTGTACTATGATAACACTGCCTGGCACAAGTCATTATCACTCCTAATACCAGTAATTACTGATCGATGTACTATGGTAACACTGCCTGGCACAAGTCACTATCACACCTAATACCATTAATTACTGATCGGTGTACTATGGTAACACTGCCTGGCACAAGTCATTATCACTCCTAATACCAGTAATTACTGATCTGTGTACTATGATAACACTGCCTGGCACAAGTCATTATCACTCCTAATACCAGTAATTACTGATCGGTGTACTATGGTAACACTGCCTGGCACAAGTCATTATCACACCTAATACCAGTAATTACTGATCAGGATACTATGGTAACACTGCCTGGCACAAGTCACTATCACACCTAATACCATTAATTACTGATCGGTGTACTATGGTAACACTGCCTGGCACAAGTCATTATCACTCCTAATATCAGTAATTACTGATCGGTGTACTATGATAACACTGCCTGGCACAAGTCATTATCACTCCTAATACCAGTAATTACTGATCGATGTACTATGGTAACACTGCCTGGCACAAGTCACTATCACACCTAATACCATTAATTACTGATCGGTGTACTATGGTAACACTGCCTGGCACAAGTCATTATCACTCCTAATATCAGTAATTACTGATCGGTGTACTATGATAACACTGCCTGGCACAAGTCATTATCACTCCTAATACCAGTAATTACTGATCTGTGTACTATGATAACACTGCCTGGCACAAGTCATTATCACTCCTAATACCAGTAATTACTGATCGGTGTACTATGGTAACACTGCCTGGCACAAGTTATTATCACACCTAATACCAGTAATTACTGATCAGGATACTATGGTAACACTGCCTGGCACAAGTCACTATCACACCTAATACAAGTAATTACTGATCGGTGTACTATGATAACACTGCCTGGCACAAGTCATTATCACACCTAATACCAGTAATTACTGATCGGTGTACTATGTTAACACTGCCTGGCACAAGTCATTATCACACCTATTACCAGTAATTACTGATCGGTGTACTATGATAACACTGCCTGGCACAAGTCATTATCACACCTAATACCAGTAATTACTGATCGGTGTACTATGATAACACTGCCTGGCACAAGTCATTATCACACCTAATACAAGTAATTACTGATCGGTGTACTATGATAACACTGCCTGGCACAAGTCATTATCACACCTAATACCAGTAATTACTGATCGGTGTACTATGTTAACACTGCCTGGCACAAGTCATTATTACACCTAATACCAGTAATTACTGATCAGGATACTATGATAACACTGCCTGGCACAAGTCACTATTAGAGATGAGCGTTGTTCTACTCGAACTGTTCGCCAATCTCAAATTCGAGCTGTTTTGGGCGGTGTTCGAGCCGGTCGGCGAACACGAACAATTTGAGAAAAATTCGGCTGTTCGAGGTTATGTTCGATAACTGTTCGTGCACCAAAATCATAACTGGATTTTTTCTCAGTAATGATGAAAATTAATGTTAATACGCAGTTTGAGTGTACAGCGGGGCGGGGGGAGGGGCAGGGGATGGATCTCTGCAGGAACAATGAAGATCTCCATTTTTTTTTCTCTTTTCCGCATTTGCAGTGGGGAGGTGCAATCTGTCAGCCTATCAGCAGCGCACACACGGAGCGAAGTGCTTTTTTTCACACAAGCAAGGGCATGTGTGATTGGCAGTGTATGTCACATGTCCTTGCCCTATAAGACCAAGCCATTTTCCCCGTCGCCACCATTTTCTCACTGCTGCAGCTGCGTGTTAGACGGCACCGCTGTTGCTGTGTGCGCTATACCTTGTTAATTTCAAGCCAATTTTCGCACAAATATACAGATAGCTTGGGAGTAGGGAATAGTTGTGATTGCAGTCCTTTTAAGGACTAGGTTACAGCATTTCCTACGACTTTTATCAGGCAGGTCTGTGCTCTTAAATAGATAGGTTGTGGGAGTAAAGACTAATTGTAATTGGAGTCCTTTTCAGGACTAGGTTACATCAGTTCCTATCAGTTTTTGCCAGCCAGGTCTGTGCCAGTGCTGTGCAAGTTTTTTTCACAGCATTTGGCTGAATCTAGCAAAGCTAATCCTTTTTGGCCTATTGCAGAGTGTGTTAGTCAGTGGAGTAGCCTATCTGTGTTGCAAGATATACCACCTGTGTATAGAATACCAATTTTTTTACTGCACCTAGTGAAGTAAAATCTTTTGGGCATAGCATCATTCTATTAGTCCATCTATACTGACCTCCATCAGGTTGCAAACTGAATATAATTTTTTTCTGCATCTAGCTCTGAAAAAATAGTTGGGCTTCTAGCGGTGTGTGGGACTTGGTCTATTAGTCCATCTATACTGACCTCCATCAGGTTGCAAATTAAAAATATTTTTTTTCTGCATCTAGCTCTGAAAAAATATTTGGGCTTCTAGCAGTGTGTGGGACTTGGTCTATTAGTCCATCTATACTGACCTCCATCAGGTTGCAAATTAAAAATAATTTTTTTCTGCATCTAGCTCTGAAAAAATATTTGGGCTTCTAGCGGTGTGTGGGACTTGGTCTATTAGTCCATCTATACTGACCTCCATCAGGTTGCAAATTAAAAATAATTTTTTTCTGCATCTAGCTCTGAAAAAATATTTGGGCTTCTAGCGGTGTGTGGGACTTGGTCTATTAGTCCATCTATACTGACCTCCATCAGGTTGCAAATTAAAAATATTTTTTTTCTGCATCTAGCTCTGAAAAAATATTTGGGCTTCTAGCGGTGTGTGGGACTTGGTCTATTAGTCCATCTATACTGACCTCCATCAGGTTGCAAATTAAAAATAATTTTTTTCTTCATTTAGCTCTGAAAAAATATTTGGGCTTCTAGCAGTGTGTGGGACTTGTTCTATTAGTCCTTCTATACTGACCTCCAGCAGGTTGCAAATTGAATATAATTTTTTTCTGCATCTAGCTCTGAAAAAATAGTTGGGCTTCTAGCGGTGTGTGGGACTTGGTCTATTAGTCCATCTATACTGACCTCCATCAGGTTGCAAATTAAAAATAATTTTTTTCTGCATCTAGCTCTGAAAAAATATTTGGGCTTCTAGCGGTGTGTGGGACTTGGTCTATTAGTCCATCTATACTGACCTCCATCAGGTTGCAAATTAAAAATAATTTTTATCTGCATCTACAGTACCTCTGAAAAAATATTTGGGCTTCTAGCTGTGTGTGGGACTATTTGTATTAGTCCATCTATACTGACCTCCATCAGGTTGCAAACTGAATATATTTTTTTCTGCATCTACCTCTGAAAAAATATTTGGCCTTCTAGTAGTGTGTCGGACTTTCTCTATTAGTCCATCTATACTGACCTCCATCAGGTTGCAAATTAAAACTAATTTTTATCTGCATCTACAGTACCTCTGAAAAAATATTTGGGCTTCTAGCAGTGTGTGGGACTATTTGTATTAGTCCATCTATACTGACCTCCATCAGGTTGCAAATTCAAAATAATTTTTTTCTGCATCTAACCCAGCCAATAGTTTTGGCCTAATACCACAGTTTGGCCACTCAGCTCTGCTCGGTTACCATCCATTGTTTTTTTGTGCAAACAACTCCAGAGTTGTGAATTAGTTAACCACCAAAATGAGTGGAAAAAGGCCTGCTGCTGGTGGAAAGGGGAATAGGCGTGTTGGGAAGGGGAAAAAAGGTTGTGTCCGTGGGGTAGGTGTTAAAGCAACAGTAACATCTGCAGAAGAAAGACCATCTTCCAGCCAAACTAAAATGTCTACTTCTTTTAGCGGACAATGTGATAAGATCCCTTTCTTACGGCCACGCCAATCGCTACAAATTCCAGATGAGGCACAAAAACAGCAGGTGCTTCAACGGATATCAAGTGCTCCTTTAAGTGGGCTCTCCTCCACATCAACTTCAACATCACAAATACTCCAGTCCTCAAAGGTGTCACCCAAATCGCACTTGCTTCCTCACAGCTCCCAAATCTCCAGCTGCCCGTCTGAGTATGAGGTAGAACAGATGGTTGAGTCTGCAGAGCTGTTTACTCATACTATAGCCTGGGAATCAGAGGTCGACTCCAGCGCTTCTGTGAATCCAGACGAGGAAATGATCTGCACTGATGCCCAGAATCTTTATGAGTCGGATCCAGGACCAGACGCAGAAGGTTCTGACCATAATGTAGACCCTCATTCCCAAACTGTAACTCCTGTTGGTGGAGACAATGAGGAAGACGATGATAAGACTCAAATACCTGATTGGAGCGACAACTTTAGTTTTTTGTCAGGGCAGGAACAGGTTGGCTCTGAGGACGACGGGTGTGATAACGCACAGGGTGATGATGATGAGGTCGGAGATCCCACTTACTGTCAACCCACAGTCAGCCAAGAGATGAGGTCAGCAGAGGAGGTGGAGGAAGATGCTAGTGACGACGAGGTCAGGTTGCGCCTTCCTGGACAGAGACGTAGTACTGGAAGCACGTCAACAACTGCATCCTCAAACACAACTCTGCCTCTCACCACAAGTGTGGTGGCTCTTCAGGTCGCATGGGTGCTAAGCCTTGCATAGCCTGGGCATTTTTTCAGATCGATAAAGATGACCCAACTCGTGTTATCTGTAACATTTGTCAGCAAAAGCTAAGTAGAGGCCAAAAAATACATAGTTTGAGTACTTCATGCATGAACCGGCACATGGACATGAAGCATAAGTTGCAGTGGGAAGCTCAGTGTGCTACAATGCGGCCTAGCCGGCCGGGCCAATCACCGTCTGCCATATCTTGTGCATCCGCGGCCTCTTCATCCTCTGTGACTGGGGGGACAGCAGTCACACCTGTTTTGGGGCGCAGACCTGCCACCTCTTTACCCGCAACAGCCAGCGTGATTGGCAGGTCATCATTTTCTTTGGAGGTGGTAACACCAGCTGGTGTTGAGCGCTGTCCGACATCGATAGCACCACCTTTGGATCAAGGCAACCTAACATGTCCGCCTGCATCTTCCTCACAGACCGGCAGTTTGCCAGGGACACCCTTATCAACCCCGTCTAAGCACAATAGCCAGCCCTCGGTCCCTCAGATGTGGACAAGTAAAAGACCATTTCCTCCTAGCCATGAGAAAGCTAAGAGGTTGAATTTCACCATCTGCAAGCTCTTGGCTACAGAAATGCTGCCTTTCCGCCTGGTGGACACAGAGGATTTTCGAGACCTTATGTCCGTCGCAGTGCCCCAGTACCAGATGCCCAGTCGGCACTACTTCTCAAAGAAAGGTGTGCCTGCGCTCCACCAGCATGTCGCACACAACATCACCGCTTCTTTGAGAAACTCTGTGTGTGACAGGGTGCATTTCACCACAGACACTTGGACGAGTAGGCATGGACAGGGGCGTTACATGTCGCTGACTGGGCACTGGGTAACTATGGTGACAGCAGGACAAGGGGCTGCTGTCCAAGTCTTGCCGTCCCCACGAGTTGTGCGTCAATCCTCTTTATGTCAAAGTTCCTCCACTGCTTCTGCCTCCTCAACCTCCTCTCGGTCTTCCACCTGCACCCAAAGCCTGTCTGGTCATGCCACAAGCTTTCTAACTGCGCAGAAGGGATCCTGCACACCTCCTTACTATGCTGGCAGTAGGGCTCAACGTCATCAGGCGGTTTTTACATTGAAATGTCTGGGAAATGTGAGTCACACAGCTGAGGAGTTGTGGTCAGCTCTGGAGAACCAATTTCATGAATGGTTGTCTCCACTGGACCTGAAACCAGGGAAGGCCGTGTGCGACAATGCTGCAAACCTGGGTGCGGCCCTTCGCCGGGGCAATGTCACACACGTGCCTTGTATGGCTCACGTGTTGAACCTGGTTGTCCAGCAATTTTTAGCCCACTATCCCAGACTAGATGGCCTTCTGCAGAGGGCACGGTCGCTGTGTGCTCACTTCCGCCGTACGCATCCCGCAGCTCAACGACTTACATCTCTACAGAAGTCGTTGGGCCTGCCACTTCACCGGCTAAAATGCGATGTGCCTACCCGGTGGAATTCAACTCTGCACATGTTGCAGCGACTGTGGTAGCACCGACAAGCCCTGGTGCAATACGTTCTGACGTATAGCCTGGGCCAACGAGATTCAGAGGTGGGGCAAATCACGCTGGAGGAGTGGTCTCAGATCAGGGACCTATGCACCCTTCTGCACAGTTTTGAAATGGCGACGAAGATGTTTAGTGCTGACGATGCCATTATCAGCATGACTATTCCGGTGATTTACATGCTGGAGCACATGTTAAACAGAATTCGGAGTCAGGTGGTGGCACAAGAGGAGGTGGAGGAAGTAGAGGAGGAGGAGTTGTATGCGGAAGGGCTAACATCTGCAAGGTCCAGACGGTCGGCAGCACCAAGGCGGCAGGCATGTGAGGGTGGGGGAGATGGTTTTACCAGGGCGCATGGTAGCAGCCAAACTAGTGAGGAAGGTGCAGGAGCCCAGGAAGAAGTGGAGGACGAACTGATGGAAGACTCATCAGATGAGGGAGACCTTGATCACATTTCTGTTGTGCGAGGTTGGGGGGAGAGGACAGGGGAAGGAAGCATGATTGTTACCTCGCCACCAACACAACAGGGACTTGGTGCTCCTGGATGCGCAACACACATGAGTGTCTTCTTGCTGCACTACCTGCAACATGACCCTCGAATTGTGAGAATTAGAAATAATCCTGACTACTGGGTTGCCACACTGTTAGATCCCCGGTACAAAAGTAAATTTGCAGAAATTATTCCTGCCATAGAAAGGGATGCACGCATGCAGGAGTATCAGCAGAGACTGTTGCAGAATCTTACATGTGCTTTTCCACAAAATACCAGTGGTGCACGTAGTGAATCTCACAGTTCCAACTTGCCAACCGTGGGACCGTCAAGTGTTCAGCACTCAAACCGTAACAGAACCACAGTATCTGCTGGTAACATCAATTTTGCGGAATCATTTCACCACTTTTTTAGCCCATCCTTTGCAAGGCCACAGGAGACAAGAAGTCTGACACATAGTCAACGCCTAGAGACGATGGTACAGGAGTATCTCCAAGTAAACATTGAAGCCACGACTGTGTCACTGGACCCTTGCTCTTTTTGGGCTTCCAATCTGGATAAATGGCCGGAGCTAGCCACTTACGCCTTGGAGATCTTGTCATGCCCCGCAGCCAGCGTTCTGTCTGAACGTGTGTTCAGCGCTGCTGGTGGTGTGCTGACAGATAAGCGCACGCGGCTCTCCACTGATAATGTAGACAGACTCACGTTCATAAAGATGAACAAATCATGGATCCGAAACGACTTTTCTACCCCTGTGTCATCCTGGGGAGAGTAAAAGCTTGATGATTGGTTAAAATCACCCTACCAACCGTTTTAAGCTTTCAAATTACTAATCATGTTTATCTGTATCTTGACTGGAAAATAATTTGGGCTTTGTAGCAGTGTGCAGCACTGATCCTATTAGGCCATCTATACTAAAGCTTCACCAGATTTAAAATTAAAAATAATTTTTAGCTGCATCTAGCCCGGAAAATAATTTTGGGGCTCCGAGATGCGCAAGACACATAAGTGCCTTCTTGCTGCACTACCTGCAGCATGACCCTCATATTGTCAGAATTCGAAGTAATCATGACTACTGGGTTGCCACACTCTTAGATCCCCCAAACTTTTCGATCAACCTTTTCATTTTAATAAAGACCAAAAAAATGGTCATTTTTGAAATTATAAGCATTAGCAGGTTGTTAGAAACTGAAATCAAACAGTTTTCAACTCAAAACTTTATTCTAGGTGATGTTACATTTTCACATAGGACCCCTTGTTCGAAAGGAGCTTCTGAACTCTCTCGTCCATTGAATTTGTCAGGTTTTGGATGGTTTCTGCTTCAATTGTTTTGCATGAGGACAGAATACCCTCCCAGAGCTGTTGCTTAGATGTGACCTGCCTCCCGCCATCATAGACACTCCTTTTAATGATGCTCCAAAGGTTCTGAATGGGGTAGAGGCCTGGGGAGCATGGGGGTCACACCATAAGTTTGTCCCCTTTTATGCCCATATCAGCCAGAGATGCAGATGTTTTATGTGCAGCATGAGATGGTGCATTATCATGCAAAAAATGATCTTGCTGTGAAATACGCGGTTCTTTTTCTTGAACCATGGCAGGAAGTGCTGTTTGAGAAAATCCACATACATTATGGAGTTCATCTTTAGCGCCTTCAGGGATCCTAAAGGGGCCGACAATCTCTCTCCCCATGATTCCAGCCCAAAACATTACTCCACCTCCTCCTTGTTGGCGCTGTAGCCGTGTTTGCGTGGGGTGTCCATCAACCAGCCATCCTCCACTCCATCCATCTGGACCATCGAGCGCTGCACGGCACTCATCCGTGAACAAAACTGTTTTGAAATCAGTCTTCATGTAATGTTTGGCCCACTGGAGCCGTTTCTGCTTGTGTGAAGTGGATAGAGGAGGTCGACAGGATGGCGTATGCACAGCTGCAAACCTCTGAAGGACCCTGCATCTTGTTGTTCGGGGGACGTTGGAGGCACAAGCAGCTTCAAAAACTTGTCTGCTGCTATGACAAGGCTTTTTTGCCGCTGCTCTTTCAACCTGACGTAATTGCCTGTAGGAAAGAGTCCTCAATTTGCCCTTATCAGCACGCACACGTGTGTACTGTGAATCAGCTACATACTTCTTGATTGCCAAGACACTTCATCCTGATCATCGCACAATGTTGATTGTAGTCATGCCTTGACCTAAACACTCCACAATTTGTTGCTTCTCAGCAGCCGACACATCCTTTTTCTTTCCCATTTTGGCAGAAAATGTAGGCTGCTTAATAATGTGAGAGAGCCTTCTTAAGTAGTCTTGCCTTTCATTGGACACACCTGCCAAACTAATTAGCACAGGTGTCTGCAATTGCTTACAGTGATATAAAGAGCCCTGACACACATCACCATCAATGAGTTTAACTGACAAACAAACAAATTCTTCCCTTATCACTCCTAAACACTTTTTGTATAATAATTTGGAACGCAGTGTACATGTGCTTTTCCACAAAACACCAGTGGTTCACGTAGTGAATCTTACAGTTCTAACTTGCCAACCGTGGTCTGTATGGAGTTGTTCAATAAAGGGCCCAAAATTAAGATAACATAGATGGGAGAGGTCTCTATGAATAGGAATTCCTAAGTATTTGATACCCTGTGAGGGCCAGGCAAAGGGAAAGTTGGACTGGATGGAATCCTATATGGATTTAGGGAGGGAGACATCGAGGGCCTCAGACTTCGCTGCATTGATTTTAAAATTTTACCATGTAACAAAGTGATCTATTTCAGCCATAACAGCATGGATGGATATATGTGATTGAGTGATATATACTAGGACATCATCAGCAAATAGAGAGCACTTGTACTCGGTGCCTCCCACCTCAATCCACCTAATATTGGGGTTATGGCGAATTGATGAGAGCAGGTGCTCCGTCACTAGGATGTATAAGAGAGGGGACAGAGGACATCACTGCCTTGTCCCATTGGTGATTGTGAAAGGTGATGAAAATGTTCTGACGCACCCCCTGGGCCTTGGGACACCCGGAGCCGGACCCTTTTTGGTGGATGCTGGTGGTTGTAGTCTTCGTGGCGGCGACCCGGTTCCGTGGCTCAGGGACGGTCAAACCAGTGGCGGAACTATTTATGTGGTTTTGATGTTTAAATGTCCGACTACGCCACCCTTGGATTGCGGTCAGAGTGAACCGCCGCTACAGGGCAGACCGCTGAGGCTGGTGTTGTGGGTGCAGCAGAGCGTAGCATAACTCCCCACGGGAGGAGTATAGCCTCAGGGCAGTGTATGCGGAGGATGGGGGTGATGGTGCAGGGCAGCAGCAGTAACGACACGGAGTCAGTGATGCAGTTCAGGGCCTTTACTCACAGTTCTTATTATCCAGACCACGTCTGCAGGTAACGGCTGCCCACGTCGTACTGTGCTCACCAGGTGAGGGGCTCAGACAACTCCCAGATAACTTTGGAGCACTTCACAGGACCCCCTTTGTGTGTCCTTTGTCTGGCCTCTCTTACCAACACTTCTGTCCGGCTGCCTCGGGCCTCCTCTTGGTAAACTTGGCGCCAGTTTCCCTGACCCTATGTGGTGCCTTCCTAGCGGGTGTAGCGAGGGGCTGCGCCACATAAAATGTCAGAGCCTCCGGTTTCTAGCTGAGGGTCGTTTCCTGCCTCCACTAGTTCGGGGACCGGTCTCCCCCTTTGGCCTGACCCCTCCACGCAGGTGGATTCGGGCGTGCGGTAGCGACTCGCCCGTCCGCACCCCTGGGATCCCTTCATTCCTCGTTCCTGGAGCCTTCTCCGCTCCTCTTCCTTCCTTCTCCCTCTTCCAGGCCTGGGCCTCTGTTACTAGGCCCGCCTCCGGAGCAGAGCTCATGCAGAGCCCCTGCTCCCTGCCACTTCTGCTCAGACTTCTCTGCACTGAACTAAGATGGTGCCCACCTTTTATACTCCCTTCTCAATGCACCCAGGAACTGCTTCCTCCCTGCTCCTGCACTACAGGGTTCCCCTTCCTCAGTGTTCCCTCCCCCCACTCCAGCCAGGGACAGGGACTGTCGTGCCCATCTCAGAGGCATATTGGTCGCCCTGCCCCACGGCAATGTGGTGTAATGCATGCAGGTGTCGGGTCCTGATCCACACTCCATCCTTACCTGAGAGTGAGATATCACACCTCTGGGTGAGGTGCAATACCTCTGTAGCAACCGAGCCCTCAGGGTGCTACAGTTCCATTTATCTTCAGCCTAGGTGACGTATTGTGATACAGGGCCGTGATTTTGGCTATAAAAGGGTCCCCTAGACCCCTACCCCAAGCTTTTTAAGAGAATCATATATGGCGTGCCAGGAGACTCTATGGAATGCTTTCTCAGCATCCAACGAGAGTTTCTAATTACAAATTTTTAACTGCATCTAGCCCAGGAAATACTTTGTGCCTAGTAGCAGTGTCTGCTAGTCAGCGGATTATCCCGGCTGTTAAGCAAGCTTAACCACCTGTAGTTTGGACACTTAATTTTTTCAAAGAAAATGCTTCGGGACCACGGGATACTCAGTGAAGAGCATCAGGAGGCACCCCAAGGCATAGGGGCTGGGACTGGCAGTAGGATGCCTTGCGGTGGACAGCCGAGCTCGATCCTTATAAAAGCTTTTTAACTGCAGCAGCTTACTGGAGCTGGAATTACGCGGCTGCTGGCATGAGACTTGCCCTCCAATAGATCCTTGTAAATGGATTTAAAGTGTATTCATTCAAATTAGAGAGACAATTTAAATTAAAAAGCTTAGAGCTGCCTCCACCTCAGGGGGGCTCGCTCGACCCACCAGCGGACAGGCACCAATATTGGGAGAGGGGGGCTGGCCGTCAGGGTTCACCGCGGCTCTGGCACAAACCCGGCGACACGGAGGTGGCACGGGCAGGAGCAGACTGAACGTGTCGGCTTCTCACTTTTTGGATTTTAGAAGGGCATGACATGCCTATATCTGTGTCTCCCCCTCCTTTTACTCCTCCACCTCTTTTCTTTTCGCATGACTATATGTATTTGTCACTTTTCCATGTGTTAGTTGTGTCTTCTGAGCAGTTTGTCAGCTTTTGGACACCTTTTGAAGGTGTTTTCTATGTGTTTCTATGTGTTTTTGTTTGCCTGCCATTGGTTTTAACGGTGTTCGAAGGTGTTCGACGAACCGAACCGAACTCGAACACTACGGGGGTGGCTCAACACTAGTAGCTATGCCTGCTTGGCTTCTGAAACAGTCCTAAGCAAAGTAACATCAATGTCTATATGAAGCACCGTCTTTTACCTTTGTCAGGTCTAGCTGCTTCCATCAGCTCTGTTCTGCCAAAACTGTGGTTTAAGTCTCACCAGATGTGGCCTCCAGGCCTCGTGCCTTTCAGGTCTAATGGTGTCCCGGGCACAGAGATCAGGTCTCTTGACTCACTGCATTTCAAAAGCCCCCCGAATATATATCCCTCAGTGCGCACAGGACCTGTGATGATGTCACAGTCATGTGATCAGTCACCTGAAGGCGATGTACGTGGTGAGCCAGAACACACCCCCTCAGACATTTTGGCAATGCAGTAAGCCGCTGCTTTACATCCTTCATTGGAGTCCAGCTGTGTTTAATTTAACTGATAGAACTTAATTTGGAAAGGCACACACCTCTCTATATAAGACCTCACAGCTCACAGCGCATGTGTAACATCCCTGGCGGCGTGCTGACATGGCTTACCATCTCCCACCATGCAAGACCGCCAACTTACCTACCAGTCCAGGCTGCACACTATGCTCCTCTACCTGCTGTGTGCATGTCTCTTGTCTGCTGGCTTAGTGCGGCGGTGCTGGCACTTCCTGATTCTTAACCCTCAACTGGTGATGTGGGGTTTCCTATAACCCAGTGTTTAGAAATCTCTTATTTTTACAGAAAATTCAAAGATCACGTTTGTTTTAATCGTTTTCTTATTGGCGATTGATTACACATGAGTATAACAAATTTTTGACACCCACAAATGGATGGAAGCTAATGAGACACGTATCCTCATATCAGCATTTTTCAATGAATGGCAGCCGAACAAAAATTCCCTGGGTTGTGGCAAACCCCACCTCACCAGTTGAGGGTTAAAGTTACAGTGTGCACAGTCCTAATGTGTCCCCAGCCTATTGCTGTGAGTCACTGGATACTTAAACCTCCTCCACCCAGTGGGAGGTGCCTGAGCAACACTTTCTTTCAGTGTGTTCTGTGCAACTGAGTAGCTAGGTCCTGTCCTGCATCTGTGACTTCTATTTTTTTCCACCACTCTGGGGGCTGTATTCCCAGGCTTGTTCCTGTATCTCTTTCCAGTATCAGTTCCTGTCTGAACTGTGTCCTAGCCCGTTACCTGTTTGTCTCTATGTCCGATCCTTCCCTTTTCCCGCTGTGTCTGAACCAGTACCTAACTCCGACTCATTGTCTCTGTACTTCTGTTTGTGAGTCTTGTGTCCACTCGCTACTTCATTGCAGGTACCTTGTGTGTATCTGGTTCTGCTTGTCCAGTTTCCCTGCCTTTGTGTCTTCCGCCTGTGTTCTAGCTATCTTCCCATGTTTCCCAGTCTGTTCCATGTGAACAGAGCCCTGTCCTGTCTGCCAGCACCTGCGGCTCTGCTCCTCTCTGCTCTGCTTGTCCTCCGCACCTGCTTCTGTGCTCTGCTCTGCTCCGTTTGTCCTCTGCACCTGCGTCTCTGCTCCGCTTGTCCTCCGCACCTGCGGCTCTGCTCTGCTTGTCCTTGGCACCTGCGGCACTGCTCTGCTCTGCTCCGCTTGTCCTCCGCTCTCGCGGCTCTTCTCCTGTATCCCAGTCTGTACTGGTCCCTAACCAGCCTGATTACCTATCTGTCAGTACCCGCCTGTCTTTATACCAGCCGTGCTTGCCAGTACCCGCCTGTCTGCATACCAGCCAAACCTGCCCGCTCCTGCATTCGCTGGTGTGGGCCAACAGCTGTGTGACCGAGGTCTGACCTGGAGTAGCACCTGGGCCACCTCCCTCATCCCTCCTCAAACCACGGAGTCGATTAAGCCGCTATGTGTCCGTGGTTGGATCTGGCAAGGCACATAGTCACGCCCCTCCAGGCACTCCTCGGTTCGTGGCCCAGTGGGACCACTAACCACGCTCACACCATACAGTCCAGGCGTGAGTGTAACAGCATGTCAGACCAAATGAGAATCATGAGCTCAAAGGAACTGCCCAAGGAGCTCAGAGACAGAATTGTGACAGGCACAGATCTGGTCAAAGTTACAAAAGAATTTCGGCATTACTCAAGGTTCCTAAGGGCACAGTGGCCTCCATAATCCTTAAATGGAAGAAGTTTGGGACCACCAGAAGTCTTCCTAGACCTGGGCGTCGAGCTAAATTGAGCAATCGTGCGAGAAGAGCCTTGGTGAGAAAGGTAAAGAAGAACTCCAAGATCACTGTGGCTGAGCTCCAGAGATGCAGTAGTGAGGTGGGAGAAAGTTCAAAGTCAATTATCACTGCAGCCCTCAACCAGTCGGGCCTTTGTGACAGAGTGGCCCAATGGAAGCCTCTGATCGGTGCAAGACATATGAAAGCCCGCATAGAGTTTGCTCAGAAACACATGAAGGACTCCCAGAATATGAGAAATAAGATTCTCTGGTCTGATGAGACAAAGATAGAACTTTTTGGTGATAATTCTAAACGATACGTATGGAGAAAACCAGGCACTGCTCATCACCTGCCCAATAAAATCCCAACAGAGAAACATGGTGGTGGCAGCATCATGCTGTGGGGGTGTTTTTCAGCTGCAGGGACAGAACGACTGGTTGCAATTGAAGGAAACATGAATGCGGCCAAGTACAGAGATATCCTGGATGAAAACCTTTTCCAGAGTGCTCTGGACCTCAGATTTGGCCGAAGGTTCACCATCCAACAAGGCAATGACCCTAAGCACACAGCTAAAATAACAAAGAAGTGGCATCAGAACAACTCTGTGACCATTATTGACTGGCCCAGCCAGAGCCCTGACCTAAACCCAATTGGGCATCTCTGGAGAGACCTGAAAATGGCTGTCCACCAACGTTCACCATCAAACCTGACGGAACTGGAGAGGATCTGCAAGGAAGAATGGCAGAGGATCCCCCAATCCGGGTGTGAAAAACTTGTTGCATCATTCCCAAGAAGACTCATGGCTGTACTAGCTCAAAAGGGTGCTTCTACTCAATACTGAGCAAAGGGTCTGAATACTTATGACCATGTGATATTTCAGTTTTTCTTTTTTAATACATTTGCAAAAATTTCTACATTTCTGTTTTTTTCAGTCAAGATGAGGTGCAGAATGTACTATAATGAGAAAAAAAATTAACTTTTTAGAATTTACCAAATGGCTGCAATGAAACAAAGAGTGAAAAATTTAAAGGGGCCTGAATACTTTCTGTACTCACTGTAGGAGGTTACAACCCTTCTACCTTGTATCTCGAGTCTGGGGGGCAAGGACAAGGATGTGAGCCCTGGACACTGTTACCATGGGGCGGTGCCTTAGGCGTCGCTTCCGGAACCAGTGAGTTCCAGCGGCCATGTCCTGCGTTTCACAGACCGGAAGTGAGATCTTCGGACTGGAAATGCGTCACGCACTGTAGACGGAGCCACATCAGCGCAGTGTTGGTTTAAAATGGAGACAGTGAGGTGAGTGCCTCTACTGCAACATTGAGCACGTTATCCCACAAACGTGTCTGTAATGATATTACCGTCTACACGGTAGGAATAAGTTCCTCCCCTGATGAATCAATGTGTTTGAAGAAACGCGTCGGGAGAATGGAGGAAATGAATGAACTAGGGAACCGGCATGGTATATCCTCAACTTGGGTGAGATTATTCCCTTTTTTTTCCTACGGTTGGTGAATAATCACATGTGTGCACACAGTTACACCAATACCGCATTATTGTGCATACAGGGTGACAGTGGTATGTTGAGATCATAGCCCTATGTCGCTGCATGTATGTAGCTGCACCTGTAAGAGTGTTATCCCCTTTGCCCAAAGTGGACAGGTTTATAGATGATGTCTGACTGATATATGCTAATTATTATCATCCTACATAAATACCTGAGAAAAGGCATAATATGCTCCACAGTTGAAGAAAGGGACCGGGGTTCCACTAGTAACCACTTGAATGCTCAGCTAGTTTGAATGAGCATTGCCATTTCTGAACTAAGGTACATAGAAAACTGGTCAAAATTGTTGGTACCCCTCGTTTAATGAAAGAAAAACCCACAATGGTCACAGAAATAACTTGAATCTGACAAAAGTAATAATAAATTAAAAATGATTAAAATGAACAAATGAAAGTCAGACATTGCTTTTCAACCCTGCTTCCACAGAATTTTTAAAAAAATTAAGCTCATGAAGTAGGCCTGTACAGAAATGATGGTACTCTTAACTTAATATTTTGTTGAACAAACTTTTAAGGCAATCACTGATATCAAACGATTCCTGTAACTGTCAATGAGACTTCTGCACCTCTCGACAGGTGTTTTGGCCCACTCCTCATGAGCAAACTGCTCCAGTAGTCTCGTGTTTGAAGGTTGCCTTTTCCAGACGGCATGTTTCAGCTCTTTCTAAAGATGCTCAATAGGATTTAGGTCAGAGCTCATAGAAGGCCACTTCAGAATAGTCCAATGTTTTCCTCTTAGCCATTCTTGGGTGTATTTAGCTGTGTGTTTTGGGTCATTATCCTGTTGCACGAATCATGACCTGCGACTGAGACCAAGCTTTCTGACAGTGGGCAACACATTTCTCTCTAGAATCCCTTGGTCGACTTGAGATTTCATTGTACCCTGCACTGATTCAAGACAACCTGTGCCAGATGCAGCAAAGTAGCCCCAAACATAACAGAGCTTCCTCCATGTTTAACAGTAGGGACAGTGTTCTTCTATTGATATGATTCAAGGGGTTGTTCACTACTATGGAAAATAGCCCAATGTATTTTTATGATGAACAGAAGCTTCTTTGTAATTACCTTCCTCTGCTGTTTCTGACTGTGAGCAACGCTATCACTGGCCACTCACAGGCAGCACGTGACCCCCGCTGAGGTCATGTCAAGTGAGGCGTGACTCAACGCTGGGATCCCCGCGGTGGCTGCTGGGTTGTGGGCAGGGTTACCCCCGCGTCACACTCTGCATCCACCACTTGCTTTCCCAATGAATGGGGAGAGGGAGAGCACGCGGTGGATGCCGGGTGTGATGCGCGGGGTAACCCCGCCCACAACCCAGCAGCCACCATGGACCGCAGAAGAGGGACCCTCGGCTGCAGCCTGAACTTGTCAGCACCGACTGCAGCTGGGGGTGACGTGATGCCATTGAGCAGCCAGTGATAGCGCCGCTCACAGGCAGAAACAGCAGAGGAAGGTATTTACAAAGAAGCTTCTATTCATCATAATAATACATTGGACTATTTTCAATAGTAGTGGACAACCCCTTTTATTTTTCTGTCTGTGAACATAGACATCTGTCCATGGGACATTCTCCCAGTAGCTTTGTGGCTTGTCAACATGTAGTTTGGCAAATTCCAGTCTGGCTTTTTTATGACTTTTTTTTCAACAATGATGTTCTCCTTGGTCTTCACCCATGAAGTCCACTTTGGATCAAACAACGAAGAATGGTGCTATCTGACACTGATGTTCCTTAAGCTTGAAGTTCACCTTTAATCTCTTTAGAAGTTATCCTAGGCTCTTTTGTTACCATTCGTATTATCCGTCTCTTTCATTTATCATCAATTTTCCTCCTGCGGCCACGTCCAGGGAGGTTGGCTACAGTCCCATGGATCTTAAATTTCTGAATAATATTTGCAACTGTAGTCACAGGCATATCAAGCTGCTTGGAGATGGTCTCATAGCCTTTACCTTTAACATGCTTGTCTATAATTTTCTTTCTAATCTCCTGAGACAACTCTTACCTTTGCTTCCTTTGGTCCATGTTGAGTGTGCTACACACCATGTCACCAAATAGCACAGTGAGTATCTGTAACCCTATATACAGGCCCACTGGCTGATCATAAGATTGTAGACACCTGTGATGCTAATTAGTGGACACAACTTCATTTAACATGTCCCTTTTGTCACATTATTTTCAGGGGTACTATCATTTCTGTCCAAGCCTATTTCATGAGTTTATTTTTTTTTTTAATTCTGTGGAAGCAGGGTTGAAAAGCAATGACTGACTTTCATTTGTTCATTTTCATAGATGTTTAATTTATTATTACTTTTGTCAGATTAAAGTTATTTCTGTGACCATTGTGGGTTTTTCTTTCTTTAAACGAGGGGTACCAACAATTTTGACCACGTTTGTATATAAGGATATGAGCATTTATTGTACAGTTTGTGGCCACCCCTAGCTGGTCACTAAATTGTTATTTGTACCTGCTGTGTGTTTGGCTGCATGTCCAGTGACAATTGGTTTTGGAATACTGGCACTATTCTAAGCACCTACTGGTCACTGAGGTGACTACCTCATCTCTGTTGATATTTGTTATTGGCGTTTTTGGGTGATTTTTATTGAGTTTTTTTAATCAATTCTAATAAAAATATATTTTTAATTAGTCCAATTGCAGCTTTTCTTGACTTAAATCTGTTTGGGCATCTACCCCTTGCTTTTTTGACTATATTTTATGCATCATAGATACAGTCATTACATTAGTAGACACATAATTACCGTCCTTGTATTTCAGTTTGCCTTCATATTGTGGCAGCCGTGGATCATAAAAATGAGAACTGACATATACAACTACCTGAGTGCTATAAAATAAAGACACAAGGAGACAGAGCATTAATTTTAAACATTTTATTAAATAAAATGTTTACCCCTACCTAAAGCCAATGATCCAGAAGAAGGCAAAAAACCTGGACACGTTCAGCCAATGTGTGTCACAGGGAAAAAATTCCTTCTTGACCCCGAGAAAAGGCGATCAGTTCAAGAACCCTGGACCAAGGCCATACTACAACTAACTAACTGATATATAGAGCAATGACTCGTTTCCGGAGAGCAGATCTTCTTTGTCCTGGTAACACGCCTCACCTCTCCTTATCAGATCGGACTCTGATCTTATAGCTTGTCTACGTTGATCTCCCCTGTAACAATACAGAACACTACACCCCACAAACACTACCCCCCGACAAACACTACACCCCACAAACACTACACCCCACAAACACTACACCCCACAAACACTACACCCCACAAACACTACACCCCACAAACACTACCCCCCACAAACACAACACCCCACAAACACTACACCCCACAAACGCTAGCCCTTCGGATACAGACATAGGGCAGTTATATCATATTAGGTCCCTTGTACAATTAGGTTAGACAGCAGACACCTATGTAATATGATGTCATGATGCACTGATTCCAGAATTAGATCTATATAATCAGTATATAATGACCTCATAAGACAACAAATATTATCTACAGACATATTAAATGATTAACACTAAATAATCCCGTGGTTCTTGTTAGATTCTTCAGTCTTCTTTCCAGGATCCAGATATTCTTCCTGGTAAGAAAAAAATAATACAAGACGGATCAGGCAAAGACCCATAGAAAATCAGTCATATATATATATTGTACTTTATGCCCTCTTTTCTTTGCATTTTTAAATTTTGATGTAGATACTTAAAAATGGTGCAAGAAATGTAATGTATAAAAAATCGTGGAAACTATATATATATATATATATAGTTTCCACGATTTTTTATACATTACATTTCTTGCACCATTTTTAAGTATCTACATCAAAATTTAAAAAAAAAAAAATAAATATATATATATATATATATATATATATATATATATATATATATACAGTGTATAGATATATATCTATGTAAAATACAGTAAAATAAATTAATATGTGTCCCCCAATGTATCTACACCAACCTCTCTCCCATGTGGGGGACTAAGGGTAGATTTTTTTTTGCCTCAAAAATCTGAAATTAAAATGACCGAACCACCACCAGCAATCTGTGCCAGCCACAGATACCACTGGAACTGTCACTGACCGAAGTAGCCTATACAGTGTCTCCATCCGAGGTCCCATCTTGCTGCTGACCTCTGTGATAGCCCCAGGGATGTCCCCATGTTTGCTGCATAGAACTCTCAGTGTCCAACATTCCGCTGTGTGACCTCACAAAGAACCTTCATCACCCAAGTCTAGAGATTCTGCCAGCAAGGACTGGAGAAAGCTAGAACCTTACAGCCACAATCTGTAGACTTGGAGGATCGATGTCCATGTTGGCGCTAAGTTCACTAACAAATCCCTGTAAAGTTTCTCATTTACCTGTATCCTCAATCCAGGAACTTCCAATCTCCTCGTCTCATCTCCTGAAATGAGAATCTGTGTCCTCGATCCTGGATCCTCTGCTCTCCTCGTCTTCATCTCATGAAATGAGCATTTGCCCCCTGAACACCCGTTTATATAGACCCACAGTCATTGTGACATCATGCTGTGAGGTAACAATGGCCTCCTGGATTTGATGATGTCACATATGACCATGAGTGATATCTCCACAGGTATTAATTAATATTTATAACAAGTAGTAATAATATGGCAGATCGCATTGGTTAGCATCAAGGCTGGAGGAGCAGGACGAATAAGGAAAAGTTCCCAAAAGTAAACTGCATTTACTGTGACTGAAAAAAGTAAATGACTTTATATTACTTCAAATGTAATTAAATGCTAGGCTCTATGACAACACTACACAGTTACCATAGGAACAAAGACCTATAGCCCATAGCAACCAGTCCAATTCCAGCTTTAGTGTATTTAAGGCCTGAAATCAAGAACATTGAGTGTTTTGTTTGCTGGTGATACATCTAGCAATGGACAAATGACAGGTAAGAGCAGGAATCATTGTCTATGAGAGAAACCATTCCCATTGTTACACATTTTCGCACATTTTGTAGGTGCAGGAACTATGGACATTCCAGTTTTTGTGAAACAACAACTCCCAGCATTCACAGGATAAATATGAACAAAAGTTCAAGAATTGCTTTTTATTTTTCTCATGACATTCGCCGTGCGGTATAAGCAGGGCCGGCTCCAGGTTTTCGTGGGCACTGGGCGAAAGAGTCTCAGTGGGCCCCTTTTACACATACCACGATTCATGACGCACAGATGCCGCAGAAATATATATATAATACAATGAAGAAGATTTCACTTCTTACATTACATGACCGATATCTATTGTAAATTCTACAATAGCTCAGAAACCGGCGAATTGATCCATACAGAATACTGGCCCCCAAAAAATGCTCCATACAGGATACTGGCCCCCATATAACGCTCCATAAAGGATACTGGCCCCATTATAACGCTCCATATAGGATACTGGCCCCATATAACGCTCCATACAGAATACTGGCCCCCATATAACGCTCCATGCAGGCTGTGCCCCAACATAATGCTCCATGCAGGCTGTTTCCCCCACATAATGCCTCATGCAGGCTGTTCCCCCCATATAATGCCCCATGCAGGATGTCACCCCCTCTTATAATGCCCCATGCAGGATGTCACCCCCCCTTATAATGCCCCATGCATTATGTCACCCCCCCATATAATGCCCCATTCAGAATGTCCCCCCTTATAATGTCCCATGCATTATGTCACCTCCCTTATAATGCCCCATGCAGGAAATCACCCCCGCTTATAATGCCCCATGCATTATGTCAACCCCCACTTATAATGCCCCATGCAGGATGTCTTCCCCCCCATATAATGCCCCATGCAGGATGTCACTCCCCCCCTATATAATGCCCCATGCAGGATGCCACTTCCCCCATATAATGCCCCATACAGGATGCCACTTCCCCCTTGTTTAATGCCCCATGCCGGATGTCACCTCTCTCCCCCTTCCCTAATAATGCCCCATGCAGGATGTCACACCCCTCCTCCCTTTTAATGCCCCATGCAGGATGTCACTTCCCCCTCCTTATAATGCCCCATGCAGGATGTCACACCACCCCTTATAATGCCCCATGCAGGATGTCGCCCCCCCTTATAATGCCCCATGTAACGCTCCATTTAGGCTATGCCCCCACATAATGTTCCATGCAGGCTGTTCCCCCCACATAATGCCTTATGCAGGCTGTTCCCCCCACATAATGCCTTATGCAGGCTGATCCCCCCCATATAATGCCCCATGCAGGATGTCAGCCCCCCTTATAATGCCCCATGCATTATGTCACTCCCCCTTATAATGCCCCATGCATTATGTCACTCCCCCTTATAATGCCCCATGCATTATGTCACCCCCCTTATAATGCCCCATGCATTATGTCACCCCCCTTATAATGCCCCATGCATTATGTCACCCCCTTATAATGTCCCATGCAGGATGTCACGCACGCTTATAATGCCCCATGCATAATGTCACCACCCCTTATAATGCCCCATGCAGGATGTCACTTTCCCCCCATATAACGCCCCATGCAGGATGTCACCTCTCTCCCCCCTCCCTTATAATTCCCCATGCCTCCATACATTAAAAAAAAATAAAATAAAATACTCACCTAACTACTCACCTGCTGCCGATTCTCTGGACTCCAGCATCGCCGGCGTCTTCCCACTCTGCGCTGTGACAGCTCAGGAGAGAGCGCGGTGGAAAGACGTCACCGCACCCTCTGACCTGAGACGTCACAGTGCTGCAGCTGCGGAAGACATCGGACCTGCTGCGGAAGCCCAGGGAGAGGTAAGTATTGTGCCGACGGCTGACGGGGCCCTGAGCAAGCGGGGGGAGCGGGAGCTGACACCGCCCTCCTCCTCTCACAGGTCCCATAGCGCAGCGGGTGAGTGAGCCCACCCCGCCTGCTCAGGGCCCCGGCACTTGCCCGCGTGCTCCGGGTGCTGACGTCGGCCCTGGGTATAAGCGATACAATGGCTTTATTCTGTAGGTCAGTACGATTACAGCGATACCAGATTAATATAAGATTTTTAATGTTTTACTGCTTTTGCACACAAAACATTTTTTTTGGGTGCATAATATTTAATGAACCCTTTTTATTCAGCAGTATGCATAACATAGCGCCATACACTCGTCCTAATTTTCTGGATCAACATCGGACCAATTTTTTATACGCTAGTATGACTCCAGCCTTAAGTTTCCAAACTGATAGCTCTATAACAGATCACTTTATTGAGCTCTGTCCAGTTTGCCTTATATACTCCCTGCTGACATCAGCCGATAGACCTGTATGAGCGTGTTCGGAGAGGTCTGGGCATGTACGTTGGAATATTTCCAATATATAATGCATTAATATTATAAGTGAATAGGCTTTGCATGTATAACTTAAAATCTAAATGTGTCAGGAAAATTCAGAGTTCATGTTTGGAATCAGCGCATTCAATTTAGTGTAAATCACAATAAATCAAATGTTTTTCTCTCAGTAGCAAAATCATTGTTGGCATGTACTTACTTTTCTAATGTGGCCACTAACCATTAATACAGTAACCTTAGTAATCCAGATAATAGATTATCTGCTTGAAGATGGGGTGTAGAAACTCCAGAAGGAGATTAACTTGCCTTATAGAATCATAGAATCATAGAATGGTAGAGTTGGAAGGGACCTCCTGGGTCATCTGGTCCAACCCCCTGCTCAAAGCAGGATTCACTAGATCATCTCAGACAGATGTCTGTCCAGCCTCTGTTTGAAGACGTCCATTGAAGGGGAACTCGCCACCTCTCGTGGCCGCCTGTTCCACTCATTAATCACCCTAACTGTCAAAAAGTTTTTTCTAATATCTAATCTGTGTCTCCTCCCATTTAGTTTCATCCCATTGCTTCTAGTCTTTCCTTGTGCAAATGAGAATAAAGATGATCCTTCTACAATGTGACAGCCCTTGACATATTTGTAGACAGCTATTAAGTCTCCTCTCAGTCTTCTTTTTTGCAAGCTAAACATTCCCAAATCCTGCAACCGTTCCTCATAGGACATGGTTTGCAGACCAGTCACCATTCTGGTCGCTCTTCTCTGAACTTGCTCCAGTTTGTCTATGTCTTTTTTAAAATGTGGTGCCCAAAACTGTACACAGTATTCCAGATGAGGTCTGACCAAAGAGGAGTAAAGACCGATAATGACTTCACGTGATCTAGACTGTATGCTTCTGTTAATACATCCCAGAATTATATTTGCCTTTTTTGCTGCTGCATCACACTGTTGACTCATGTTCAGTCTATGATCTATTAGTATACCTAAGTCTTTTTCACATGTACTGTTGCTTAGCTCTATTCCTCCCATTCTGTATATGCTTTTTTCATTTTTATTGCCCAGATGTAGTACTTTGCATTTTTCCCTGTTAAAAACCATTCTGTTGGTTGCTGCCCACTGCTCCAGTTTATTTAGGTCTTTTTGAAGCCTCTCTCTCTCTTCTCTAGTATTAGCTATCCCTCCTAGCTATGTGTCATCAGCAAATTTAATAAGTTTACCCTCAATTCCTTCATCTAAATCATTGATAAAGATGTTGAACAATACAGGTCCCAGGACGGAGCCCTGTGGTACCCCACTTGAGACATTCATCCAACTGGATGTGAAGCCATTTACAACCACCCTTTGAGTCCGATCACTAAGCCAGTTATGAATCCACCTAACAGTTGCCTGGTCCATTACATAATTGGTCATTTTTTCAATAAGGATGGTGTGAGATACTTTGTCAAATGCTTTGCTGAAGTCAAGATATACTATATCTACAGCATTTCCCTGATCCACCCAGTCAGTGATTCTGTCATAGAAGGAAATTAAGTTAGTCTGACATGACTTGTTAGTTTCAAACCCATGCTGACTCTGGTTAATCACTTCATTCTTATCCAGGTACTTACATACATGTTGTTTAATAATTTGTTCAAAGATCTTTCCTGGTATAGAAGTCAGACTCACCGGCCTATAGTTCCCTGGGTCCACCTTCTTCCCCTTTTTGAAGATAGGAACAACATTTGCTCTTCTCCAGTCTTCTGGGACTTCTCCTGTTCTCCAAGAATTTTCAAAGATTATGGAGAGTGGTTCTAAAATTTCTTCTACGATCTCCTTCAGTACTCTGGGGTGTAATTCATCTTTACCTGGAGACTTGAACTCATTTATGTTAGCTAAATATTCCCTCACAATCTTTCTGTTTACAGATAACTTGGATTCTTCTATTCCTTTAAAAGGACAGTGAAGATCAGTTGATGTTACATTTTCTTTCTGAGAGAAAACAGATGCAAAATAGGAATTAAAAAGTTTGGCCTTCTCAACATCCTCTTCTACCATTTCTCCATTTTCATCCTGTAAAAATCCTATAACATCTTTTGACTTTTCTTTTACTTTTGACATACCCCCAAAATCCTTTTTTATTGCTTTTGACATCTCTTGCAAGCCTTAATTCATTGACAGCTTTAGCTAACCTGATACATGCCCTGCAGGATCTGCAGATTGCAGTATAATCTTCTTTAGATATGCCTCCCTCTTTCCATTTAATAAACATTTCTTTCTTTCTTTTTAGCATGTGTTTAAGTTCTGTGTTCATCCATCCTGGTTTCCTTAAATGCTTCCCATTCTTCCTACTTTTCGGGATTGTTAACGATTGTGCTTTGAGAATCTCATTTTTAAAAATTTCCCATCCTTCCTGGACATTTTTGTCCTTTAGGACATCCAGCCATTGGATCCCTCCTATTCTCTTTCTGAGTCTCCTAAAATCTGCCTTTCTAAAATCTAACCTTGAAGTTTGAGTCTTCACATGTCTTCCTCCTCTAGTTATCCAAAATTCTATAATAGCATGATCGCTGCCTCCTAGGGTCCCAGCCACCTTTACCACCTCAACCATTTCCTCCCTGTTTATAAGGATTAGATCCAAAGTAGCAGATCCCCTTGTTTTCTCCCCTACCGTTTGGAAGATAAAGTTGTCAGCAAGAGAGGATAAGAATTTTCTTGACCTGTTAGTTTTACTTGAGAGAGATTCCCAACAAATGTCTGGATAGTTGAAATCTCCCATGACCACTACGTCATATTTTTTGGAGAACTTGGTCATTTGATACATAAAGAGTTCATCCATATCTTCAGCTTGCCCAGGTGGCCTGTAGTAAATGCCTACAATGGTGTCCTTTCCGTTGTTCTCTCCTTGTATTCTTACCCATACAGTTTCCACAGAACTCCCAGTCTCTGAAGCTTCAATCTCTGTGCAGATATACACTTTTCTAACATACAATGCGACACCTCCTCCTCGTTTATCAAGTCTGTTTCTTGCAAATAAGTTGTATCCTTTTAGCCTTTTATTCCAATCATGTGTATCGTCCCACCAAGTTTCAGTGATTCCAATGACATCATATTCCTTTTTCTGCGTTAGTAGTTCTAATTCTCCTTGTTTGTTGCCCATGCTTTGTGCATTTGTATAAAAACATTTTAGTTTGTGATTGGTTTCTCTTCCTCCCATATTTTTATTATTTAAATTGTTTTGTCTTTGTTCTTCCTTTCCACTTCCAGTAGCAGAGATCTCAATAGTATTTGTCAGCTGTATGGCTTTTTCTGGCCTTTTGCTTCCCTTCCCACATTGTTCTAGTTTAAAGCTCTTCTGATGAGTGTAGCAAGGCGACTTCCAAATACATGTTTTCCAGTCTTCGTAAGGTGCACCCCATCTCTAGCAAGTAGTCCATCATATAGGTAATTCATTCCGTGATCCAGAAATCCAAATCCTTGTTGACGGCACCATCGACGTAGCCAGTTGTTCACCTGTAGAATCTTATTCCACCTCATTGTTCCATGGCCATCCACTGGGAGGATGGATGAGAAGACCACCTGCGCTCCCAATTCTTTCACTTTCTTGCCTAAGTCTTCAAAGTCACTGCAGATGGTTTCCAGGTCCTTTCTTGCGGTGTCATTTGTCCCCACATGTATTAGCAGGAATGGGTAGTGATCGGTAGGTCTGAAGAGTCTTGATATCCTGTCAGACACATCTTTAATTTTTGCTCCAGGAAGACAGCACATTTCTCTTGAGGTTATGTCTGGTCTGCAGATAGCGGCCTCTGTTCCTCTTAACAGGGAATCCCCCATGACCACCACTCTCCGTTTTTTCTTCACAACATTCTTCTTTCTCCATCCAGGAGGATTCTGAGGGCTTACAAGGTTATTCATTGCTGGCAAAGTCTTATTTTGCTGTATTTCTTCATGGTTCTCCTGCGTGAGAGCCTGGTACTGGTTCCTGAGCAGTATGGGTGCTGACTGCCTCTCGATCCTCCTGCTTCTCTGGGTCACATGCTTCCATTCCTCTGTTTCGTCAGGTGTAGTTCGAATTTCTTCTCTTTCTGAATCATGAAGAGATAATTCTGCTCTGTCTAAGAACTCTTCACCTTCCTTAATGATTTTCAAGGTAGTTAACCTCTCTTCTAGATTTCGCAACTTTTCCTCCAACAGGGACACAAGCTTGCATTTCTGGCATGTGAAGTTTGGCTTTTCCACTGGCAAGTCTGTGAACATGTAGCAGGATATGCAGCTCACCAAATGGCTCCTGGACTCTTCCATGTTCTTACTGTTAATGTTCTGAAAACAGTGAAAAAAGCTTCAAAAAAAAGCTTCAAAATGCGCGCGGCGGTAGGCGCGCGTTTTACCGATGTCCTCTTTTCAGCTCCAACAGCCAAAATCCAGTGTTGTTTGAGCTCACGGAGACTCTTCACTTACCCCAAAATGCAGTGGGAATATGCAAATTATCTCCTCAGGACTCCTCCCCTGGTTTGCCTTATCATCTTTTTACAAATACCTACAACTTAGGCACACATATTAGACCCAGTCAACTATGACAAGGATGCTAATACACAATCACTTTATCCAAGATATGATCATATCTGTGAACCACAAACATGGTTTAATTTCTACTAAATATTAACAACTTCTGTGACCTTGCATAGATGAAAACCCTCTGACAGTTAAAGGTTTATTCTCATCTCCAAGATCCTACCTCAATATGTATTAGTTGTAATAATAATATTAGCGAATTCCTCCAATTCTAAATGTAGTATAGTTCTTCTGATTCACTATGTTGCTTACCCCATGTACAGATCATGGCAACATCTTAGGTATCCATGTGTCACGCAAGATGTGGAAAAGACAGTGATTCACCCCCTGGGCCGCGTGGGGAACCCGGAACCGGGCCTTTGGTGGGATGCTGGGGGTTGTAGTCATCGTGGCGATGACCCTGTCCCGTGGCTTAGGGTGGTCAAACCAGTGGCAGTCTATTGATATAGTTTTCATTATTTTCAAATGTCCGACTACGCCACCCGTGGTTTGCGGTCAGGATGAACCGCCGCTGCAGGGCAGACCGCTGGGCCTGATGTTTGTGAGCAGCACAGGGATGGTATAACTCCCCACGGGAAGAGTGTAGCCCCAGGGCAGTGTAGGTGAATTATGGGGGTGATGGTGCGCGGGAATAATAACTCAGAGTCTCTGTAATGCAGTCCAGGATCTTTACTCACAGTTCGTTACTCCACGTTACTCCGGCCGGCTGTAACTTCCCGCGTCGCACCATGTTCACCAGGTGAGGGGGCTCGGCCAACTCTCAGATAATTTTGGAGCGCTTCGCAGGACCCCCTTCTCGTGTCCTTCCTCTGGCCTGTCATACCCCACCAGTGACCACGCTTCTGTCTGGCTGCCTCAGGCCTTCTCTGGGTAAACTTCGGCGCCAGTTACCCTGACCCTATGTGGTGCCTTCCTAGCGGGTGTAGCGAGGGGCTGCACCATATAAAATGTCACAGCCTCTGGTTTCAAGTTGAGGGTAGTTTCCCGCCTCCGCTAGTTTCGGGGACCCGTCTCCCCCTTGGCCTGACCCCACTGCTCAGGTAGATGCGGGCGTATGGTGGCTATCAGCCGGTCCACACCCCTGGGGTCCCTTCTCTCCTCTGTGTTCCTGGAACCTACTCCGCTCTTCTTCATTCTTCTCCCCAACTCTCTCTCTCTCTTCATAGCTGACTGGGCCTCACAGGCTAGACCCGCATCCAGAGCAGAGCTCCACAGAGACCTGCTCTGTCACATCTTCCCTCTGACTGAACCGACTTCTCTTTGAACTAAGATGGTGCCCACCTTTTATACCTTCTTCTAGGTGCACCCAGGAACTGCTTCCTCCCTGCTCCTGCACTACCGGGTTCCCCCTTTACTAGGTGTCCCCCCCCCCCACTCCAGCCAGGGACAGGGACTGTCGTGCTCTACTTGGAGCATATCGGTCGCCCTGCCCCCCGGACATGTGGTGTAATGCATGCAGGTATCGGGGTCCTGGTCCACACTCCTCCTTCCTTACCTGAGAGTGACATATCGCACGTCTGGGAAAGATGCAATACCTATGTAGCAACCAAACCCCCAGGGTGCTACAATAGTGCATCACAAAGGGAAGAGGGAAAGGAAGCCCAAACTCTAGCGAAAGGGGGGAAGTGGAGACCTCTTATGTTGATCTAGCATCACTCTGTCTTCCCTTATATTGGCTCTTCACCAGTCGCTGCACATGTGCATTGTCCTGTCTTTCCCTGGCATATGGCTAAGGCTAGGGAAGGGAGGAAATGAGCACTAGTTGATCTCAATTAAACACTATAGACAACAGAGGTAGACAAACAGGGGGAAATTGCTTAGCTTTAGACGAACTCCAGACAAATGCGCACCCATTCTCAAGCTCTAGAGAGCATGAAGTACTGCTCATGCTAAGCCTTCACAAGTAGTAATGAATACATAGCCGGTATTTATACACCCAGGCAGGGTGTTAAATAGCCAGAGGAAGGTAGCCGCTGGGTCCTAGAGACAGCGTCTAAGAAAATGTCTGTAAAGGCAAACGTAGAGATCTCCTGCAACCAACTGCAGGGTGACTGTCTGTCACTTCTGACACACCCGTGACACCATGGTTACAAAAACTACTTACTAATTGTCACTTTATGATAAGCCATAACCATGGATATCTAAGCTGCTGCAATGCCCTGCCATGGGGTAGGTGACATAGCAAATCAGAAGAACTATACCACATTTCTAATTGGAGGTATTTGCTAATATTATTATTATACCTACTATATTTTGGGAGAGGATCTTGGAGATAGGAATACCGATTTAAATCTAAGTGGGAAGCAGATATTGGTCCAATTTCTGAAGAACCGTAGAGGGAGTTGTTGGAGCTCATTCCCAGGTTGTCCCCATGTAAATTACAGAGGCTTTCACAGATCTTTTTTATTCATAGGGTTTATAGAACACCCAGCTTCCTCCATAAAATTGGGGTTCACTCAAGTGCAGAATGAGAATGAGTGCAGAATGAGGTGTGGAGTGGAGAATGCAAAATTGATGCATATGTTCTGGGAATACACTCAGGCCCATTTTGGAAAGATGCTCTGTCCCTAAAACAAAAGCATATTTGGAATCCGATTTTAGGCGCATCTCAGGATATGTGTATCGGGGGGTATCTAAGGGATTGGGTTGACTTGGAATCTCCGATTGCTATAGGTATATCACATATTTTATATCAGGCACAAAAACATTGGTTAGATGTCCAACCACCAACAATTGGGGAATAAAATGGACAATATGTGGTTGTAAATAGGAGTCTATAGAAAGAGAAATGCAATTAAGAAATTTGAAAGCATTCGGCAACCATTGTTGGATGTTCTAATATTACCCACCCGAGTCTTGTTGAGAGACAGAATGCTTCAGTTACTTGTCCTTTTTAGTTTTATTTGATTGCTCTAGATTCTGTGTACTAAAATTAAATCAAGTAATCTTGAGTAGAGATGAGTGTACCTGAACTTAAAAGTTCGGCATTTATACCGGACAGTTAGTCCAATGCTAAACGCCGAACATGGACTTTCTCTAGAAGTCTGTTGCAATGTTCGGAGTCACGGGGGAAGTCCGCTGTAGAGAGAGTTTTTTTTCTTACTCAGACCCAAAGTTCGGGTCTCCATTGTTTTTCATTGGGGTTCGGGTCCTGGTTCAAGTTTGGGTACAGTTCTGGTACCCGAACCGAAGTTTGGAATACAGTTTGGGTCGGGTACCAAGATCCAAATTTCAACAGGTCCGCTCATCCCTTATCCTGAGCTATGGATGTTTATTGCCTGATTCTCTGTGACCCATTCACTTTAGCAGGATTATATGTATCTAAAAATAAATATTATTTATTTTATGTGTAAAAGGGTTCATCATGGTTATTTCTCTCTCTGGTGTGTTGTGAGGCTGGATGTAAGGTTATAATAAAAAAAAGAATAAGTAAAAATTAAAATGTTGTAACTTATAAGATATTCATTGTAATTCTTTATAGTAATTTCACTAATGAATATTCTGTAATTCCAACTACATTCAAGTATGTTAAGAATACTTAACTGCCCTTTTGTTTTTGATGCAAAATTATCTAATTAAAAAACAAAACATTACCGATTGCATTCCAGTTTCTTTGCTTCTTGTGGGCATTACTGTTGAGGCTGCACTTGAAAAGCATGTTATTCCATGCACTCTTTTTATTGTTGTCAAAAACATATAATAAGCAGAAAGTTAAAAAATATTGATTTGGCAAGAAAAACTAAACGGTGATTTTTAATTAGACTTGTGAAACAATTGTTATAAAAATTTCATTTTTACAACTTATTTATGAAAGCTAACAATACCAATCTTGTTGCCAAGTGTAACTTTCTTTTTTTCCAACAAATGAAAGCCCAAGTTTTGATTTAAAGAAGATGTTTCACCATTTTTTAGATGATGAACTGGCTATATCATGATAAAGTGGCTGAAAATCGGAATAAAACATATTTTTTTATTCCTCATCTCCTTTGCACAGCTGTTAGCTTGTAAAGTTTATATACTAATTAACGCTACAACTAAGAAAAGGTAGTATCATAGATTCTTCTCTGAGGGCGTTTCTCTTTTTCCCCTGTATCATGCTGCCCAGTCATAAGCAAGCAGCGTTGCACAGGGAAAAAATAAGATGTCCCAGAGAAGGTTAGACCAAGCTTTCTGTATTAGATCTGGTAAAATTGACGAGTCTAACCAGGTCACATGGATCTCACCGTCATCACCGCCTGTGACTACGAGTGCAAGGGGAGTAAAGCATAGCAGTACGTCATTACATTCACCATTCTGCATCAGCGAATACTGCAAAGTGGTGTATGTAATGACTTACAGCTCTTGTCCTCCTCCAGGCACTTGTAATCACAGTAGGTATTGGCAGAGAATTTTGTGTGACCTGGGAAAGAGAGCAGAGTAGTGTTGAGTGAGCGTGCTCAGTTAACCTTTCACTGAGCAAGCTCGAGTGCTGCCCGAGTATATTCTGCATGCTGAACAACTGTGTTCGAGCCGCCGCCGCATGAGTCACGGCCACTAGACTGTTGTGACACATGCAGGGATTGCATAGCAAATAGGCAATCCCTGCATGTGTCGCAGCTGCCTAACAGCCGTGAAACATGCGGCCGCGGAGTCTCGAACAACGTTGTGCATGGCAGGCAATACCCGCAAGGTTTTTTTGGCTGTATAACAGCTGCAAAACATATGGGGCGGAGACTCGAGCACGCGCGATACTCAGTTTATACCCGAGCACCCGATGCAAACTCAAATAGCGAGCACTTACACTCAACACTAGTCGCCATATCGTTGGGATTTTTTTCAAAAGTAAAAAAAACAAAACAAACCCCAACACAACCCTAACTTTAACCCTAATACAACTATAACCCTAGCACAATCCCAACCTAACCCTACTCCAACCATAACCCTAGACCAACCCTAACAGTAGCCCACCATAACCGTAGCCCAACCCTAACCCTAGCCTAACCCTAACCCTAGCCCAACCCTAACCATAGCCCAACCATAACCTTAACCCTAGCCCAACCCTAACCGTAGCGCAACCCTAACCCTAGCCCCACCCTAATCCCAGCCCAACCCTAACCCTAGCTCAACCCTAAACCTAACCCTATCACAACCCTAAAGTTTTTATTTTACACCGTTCCTCGTGCGGTATAATTGATTAGACAACTTTATTCTTCGGTGCGATTACAGCAATACCATATTCATATAGTTTTTTTTATGATTGACAGCTGTCACATACTAAAAGACGCCATATTTTGAGAGATATAATTTTTCCAGATTTTGGCCGACAGAGTCATGTGATGGCTTGTTTTTTGAGGGACCAGTTGACGTTTTTAGTGATACCAGTTTCGGGCACGTGACATTTTCTTATCGCTTTCTATTCCAATTTTTGGAAGGCAGAATAAATAAAAAACAACAATTCCGGAATTGTTTTTTTTTGTGTTTTTTTTTTATGCCGTTCCGCGTGTGGTAAAATTGATAAGGTAGCTTTATTCTTTGGGTCAGTATGTTTACAGCGATCCTACATTTATATTTTTTTTATATTTTGGCGCTTTAACACAATAAAAACAATTTTATAGAAAAAAAAAAATTCTGTCTCTATAACTTTTTTATTTTTCGGCTGATGGAGCTGTATGGCGGCTTGTTTTTTGCGGGACAAGATGTTATTTTCAGCGGTACCATTTTTATTTGCTTTCATCTTTTTGATCACGTTTTATTACATTTTTTGTTTGCCGGTATGATGATAAAGCAACATTTTTTGCTTTGTGTATTTTTTTTTTACCGTGTTCACTAAAGGGGTTAACTAGTGGGACAGTTTTATAGGTCAGGTCGTTACGGAGGCAGTGATACCACATATGTGTACTTTTATTTATTTATTTTTTTCATAAGAATGTTTATTTATGGGTACAGTATATTTTTATTTTTGTGGATTATTTTTTTCTAAATATTTTTACAGTTTGCTATTTTTTTCCACTTTCTGACACTTTTGGAATTTTTACTTTTTTTACTTTTTGTTGAGCCACCCCTGTAGTGTTCAGGTTCGGGTCGGTTCATCGAACAATGGGATGTTCATGGAACTGTTCGTCGAACACCGTTAAAACCAATGGCAGGCAAACAAAAACACATAGAAAACTCCTTAAAAGGTGTCCAAAAGCTGACAAACTGCTCAGAAGACACTCTCTTTAAAAAAGCCGTCCGGCAATTCAGCATCGGTACCCGACAATTTAGAACAGAAAGAATAGAGCATCACACATAGATTAGATAGATAGAAACATGTCAGTCACATATATAAGAAGTACAGTGATAGTGTTGATTACTGTACTTGTCATTTAGTGTTAAAATAAAGGATTTATTAAAAAAAATTGGCGTGGGGTTTCCCGTAATTTTAGTCTCTGGCGAAGGTTAAGCAGACGGCTGGGACATATGTTTGAAGCCTGGGAAGGGGGTAATACCCACAGAGCTTCCCAGGCTACTAATATCAGCCCCCAGCTGAATACCTAGCCTTTACTAGCTATTAAAATGGGGGACCCCCAAAAAAATGACGTGGGGTTCCCCCTATTTTAATAGCTAGCAAAGGCTAGGCAGACAGCCAGGGGGCTGATATTAGTAGCCCAGGAAGGGTGCCATGAATATTGGCCCCCTCCCAGGCTAGAAACACCAGCCGTCAGGCGCCCCAGAAATGGCGCATCCATAGGATGCGCCAATTCTGGCACTTAGCCTCGCTCTTCCCACTGCCCTGTAGCGGTGGCAGTGGGGTAATAGGGCTAGGGTTGATGTCAGCTTATAATGCCAGCTGACATCAAGCCCAGGTTAGTAATGGAGAGGCGTCTATAAGACACCCCATTACTAACCCCAGAGTCAAAGTTAAAAAGAACACAAACACCCAGAATAAAGTCCTTTAATTGAAATAATGACACATTCCTTTAATGTTCTAAATTAAACCATACTTACGGTCATTCCCATTCCAGCTGAAGCCAATGTCTTCTGCAATAAAAGTAAAATAATAAACCAACCTCATCCTTACTTTTCCATGGTTCCCAGGACGGCTTCAGCTCTGCTACATTGACATGACAGGCTGGATCGCAGCGGAAAGCTGCCATCCAGCTTGCCATGCCGCAGACACTGAGAAGCGCAGGCATGCTTGCGCTCCTCAGTGTCTCGCTGTGACGGCATCCAGATGAGCCGCGTTCATGTCCAATGAACTCAGCTCACCTCATGCACGTCAGTGACAGCTTGGGAGAATGCTCCTGCGCATGCGGTGAGCGTGAGAGAATTCTCCCACACTGTCAGTGACGTGTCTGGTGACTCGGATGTTGTCATGACGACATCCAAGTCACCATGACAACCACCGGCACCTGGCTCAGTATTGGCTTACCTCCCCTTGCCACTGGAATGCTGGGATTGATTTCGATCACAGCATTTCGGGGCTTAATGTTTAGGTAGCGGTGTGGAACCACTCCTTGCACATAGCACTGGGTGTCAGCTGTGACAATCAGCTGACACCCGGTGCCAATCGCCCCGGCACCGCTTGTGTGTGGGCGCGATCACAGTATGAAGTAATAGTATGACTCGCCCCCTGGGCCGTGGAGTACTCGGAACCGGGCCTTCTAGTGTACGGTGCTGATGGGGGTAGTAGTGGCAACCTGGTCCCGTGGCGCAGGGTGGTCAGACCAAATGCTGTGGCAGTCTATTAGTATAGTTATGAATGTCCGACTACGCCACCCGTGGATTGCGGTCAGAGTGAACCTCCGCTGCAGGGCAGACCGCTGAGGCTGGTGTGGGTGCAGCAGAGAATAGTATAACTCCCCACGGGAGGAGTGTAGCCTCAGGGCAGTGAGCGTAGATGGTGGGGGTTGTGGTGCAGGGCGTCCCAGTACCATTAGTGCTGGTGCGGTAAGAAACACAGAGACAACGTGTTGCAGTCCAGGGTGTTTTACTCACAGTTGATATCCAAGTCACTTCCGCCGGTAATGACTGCCCAAGCCGTGCTGCGTCCACCAGGTGAGGGGCTCGGTCAACCCTCAGGCAATTCAGGAGTATGGCACAGGACTCCCTTCTGTCCTTCCTCTGGCTCGTGCCCCACCAGTGACCAAACTTCTGTCCAGCTGCCGCGGATCTATGCGGGCAAACGTGGGCCCCGTTTCCCGCTATCCTATATGGTGCCTTCCTAGCAGGTTTGGCGGGGGGTCGCACCAATAAATGATCACGACCTCCGGTCTTTGGCTGAGGGATAATTTACCGCCACCAACTTGGGAATCCGGTACCCTTATTCTGCCTGACCCTTCACCCGTTATCTCGTGGGTTCTTAGGGTCTCTTCTGCCTTCTTGTTTCGGAGCCTTTCTACTTCTCTGTCTCTTCTCCTTCTTTCTTGTTCCTTCTTCGATTCTCCACTCTGGCCCTGGCCTCTTCTCTAGGCCTGCCTTCTGAGCAGAACTCCTACAGAGCCTCTGCTCCCTGTCACCTCTCCACTGTACTACTCTCAGAACTAAGATGGTGCCCACCTTTTATACCTCCTCTTCTGTGTGTGAGCTCAGGTGACCAGCACCCAATGAGCTCCTACCTATGCTCAGAACCCAACCCCTATCTGCTCCTACACCACTGGGTTTTCCTCCCCCCTCCCCACTCCAGCCAGGGACATAGTCAGATGTGCCTGCATATATATATAAATGGGAGCACTGTAGAGCTGTCCCCCGGAAATGGGGTGTGTGTGGTGTATGCAGCTAACTGAGCCCTGGTCCACACTCCATTCTTACCTGGGAGTGGAATATCACACCTCTGGTTGAGGAGCAATACCCCTGTAGCGGCCGAACCCTCGGGACGCTACAAGTCGTCCTTGGCCCAATAGGCCCATGGCACAAGGAAGAACTATTACCACATATGTCAGAAAGGGGTTAAAATCTGAAATGTTGGCCTACTGAAATGTATGTTTAGTAAATGCACTCAATACTTGGTCGGGGCTCCTTTGGAATCAATTACTGCATCAATGTGGTGTGGCATGGAGGCGATCAGCCTGTGGCACTGCTGAGGTGTTATGGAAGCCCAGGTTGCTTTGATAGCAGCCTTCAGCTCGTCTGCATTGTCGGTCTGGTGTCTCTCATCTTCCTCTTGACAATACCCCATAGATTTTCTATGAGGTTAAGGTCAGGCGAGTTTGCTGGCCAATCAAGCACAGTGATACTGTTGTTTTTAAACCAGGTACTGGTACTTTTGTCAGTGTGGACAGGTGCCAAGTCCTGCTGGAGAATGAAATTTCCATCTCCAAAAAGCTTGTCGGCAGAGGGAAGCATGAAGTGCTCTAAAATTTCCTGGTAGACGGCTGCGCTGACTTTGGTCTTGATAAAACACAGTGGACCTACACCAGCAGATGACATGGCTCCCCAAACCATCACTGATTGTGGAAGCTTCACACTAGACCTCAAGCAGCTTGGATTGTGGCCTCCACTCTTCCTCCAGACTCTGGGACCTTGATTTCCAGATGAAAATGGGAACTCTGGGACCTTGTGGAGTGTGCCAATGACTGTCTTCTGGACATCTGTTAAGTAAAAAAAAAATGCAATAGTTGTTCCAGCGTCTGGTAAAATAATTCTTTCTTTAATTTTTGTACATTAAAAACTTGCAAATAATTACAAAGGTTGTATAGACAGGGTAGGGGAGCAAGACGCGTTTCGAACGCTCACTTGTGTCCTTTATCACTGCATAGCTACACAATGAAAAGGATTTTCTAAAATACTAAAAATGTGCCAATGAAAACAGTTGGAACAAATCACATGACATAATTACCACATTAAGCAGCAGGTGCATGAAAACAGTCAATAGCGATACATGGTTTCTCTCTTCAGATTAAACCCTTTGGGCTTCTTGAATCCAGATTAAATATCCAATACGCTTCTTTTGTCAATAGTTTTCGCTTTATATCTCCACCTCTTGCATGCGGAAAAAGTTTTTCAATACCTAAAACTTGCAAAGAAGACATGTCACGATTGTGCTCAATAATAAAATGCTTTGCGATAGCAGAGACATTTCTACTGGTGTTATTTGAATTAAGTATGTCATTATAATGTTCATTAAACCTAGTTTTTAATTTACATGTAGTACAACCTATATAAAATGTATCGCATATAGTACAATTTATTTTGTATACCACGTTCTCTGAATCACAATTAATATACTGTTTGATTTTATATTCATTTGAATGATCAGAATCATGACAAACAGAACTGCACAGTGTGTATGAACTCATGCGACATTTCACTGATCCACATTTAAACTGCCCTTTTAGCTGTAACCAAGTGCTTTTTTATGTGTGGATCAGAAAAAATGTTGGAGATAGTGAGTCACCTAATGAAGATGCCTTTTCTGCCACAACATTACAGCCTTTTATCAAAATGCATGCTAATATTTCATCTTCAAAAAGTATTGATAAATGTTTAGTAAACTATTTTTTTATTTCTGAAAATTGTGCACTATATTGCAGCGAGATGACAGGTTTACTTTTCAAAAACTCATTTTTTACTTTTGTTTTAGGATGCAATAGATCAGTCCGTTTTTTGTCAGAAATTATTTTTTTACCCCTGTCCAATACCCATTGGGGATAACCCTGTTGTTTTAATCTTTTTGAGGTTATTATTACTTCATTTTCAGCAACTATGGGATGAGAGCGATTTCTGACAATTCTTGTGAACTCACCTACTGGTATGGCTTTAGCTACATGCTGCGGTTGACTACTAGAAAAATGCATGATGGAATTACCTGCAGATGGTTTGCGATGAATAGCAGTGGATACAATTTCACCTGGAATGCCCGTAAGAATCAAATCTAAGAACACCAAAACTTTTGAACTATAAGAAACAGTAAACCGCAAATTAAATGAATTGTCATTCAAAAATGTAAGAAATCCTGGAATGGCAGATTCATCTCCTTGCCAGATGAATGTCATATCATCAATAAATCTACCATACCAGGACAAATTAGGTATATAAGGATTACTGTCTGAATACAAAAAACAATGTTCCCAATATGACATAGTCAGATTTGCCAAAGAAGGTGAGAAACGAGCACCCATTGAGACACCTTGGATCTGTAAATAAAAAATTCTGTCAAAAACAAAATAATTAGGTGTCTTTGATATATCCAGGCACGCGCTGTACCTGGAGTTGTATGCTCTCAAATTTTATAATTAATTTCATGAGATTCAAGGAGCAAATATTCAAAATACTGTTCCAGTCATTCATGAAATCCACATTGTAAGCTTTAGTTCGTATCTTTTTAAGTCTCTGACCCCTCGGTATCATATCTTTATTTATAGTTGTTTTAGACACTGAAACTTATAGGACGCAGATTTTGAAGCTTTTATCTGATGAAAAGACATATTCCCGCTTAAAATTTAATTCAACAAAAAATGTAGTGAGCAAATCTTAATCTTAATTAATCTTAATGAACATCTTAATAGCGGAGGGTGTAAAATTGGGCATATTAACAAAAAAAATCAGTGAATATTTAATATCATTGAATCCTGTAACACCTACAATGCATGCTCTGCCAAAGATACGTAAAGACATCCTTCCACCCCCAATGCGACCAATAATCAATGGAATTGGATCATGTAGTGAACGTCTCAGTGAGTGATTAGATTCGATCTTACAACCTTTGGTACAGCGCGTGCCTGGATATATCAAACACACCAAGGATATTTTAGATCAGTTGTCAAACAAAAGATGGTCATCAGATTACACCTGGATAGGCTGTGATGTTAATTCTTTATATACTTCTATACCATGTTATATAGCTATGGAAGCATTGAGATTCCATTTGGAAAAGTACAGTCCGTATCCTGATGTAATGCAAGAATATATATTAGATGTGACTAGTGTTGAGCGAGCACTAATATGCTCGGGTACTCGAAGCTCGGGCCGAGCTCACCGTGATACTCGGGTGCTTGACTCGAGCAACAAGCCCAATGTTAGTCTATGGGAGACCCGAGCATTTTTGCGGCGTCACCCCCGGCAGTCTGTAGAAAGCCTAAAAAGTGCCCAAAACGATAGTGACAGTGCTTAAAAGACATGGGGGCAGCATGGGGATCGCCCCAGGAAGCATTTCTGACCCCCAAGTCACTGCAGTAAACAACGTGGTCAGAGGTATTAAGCCACTTTTACGGGCTCACAATAAAACGTTCAAAAACGAAACTGAAACGGTTTTCCTGTGAAATATGTTAAGGAACATTCTTTCCAGGGTAAAGACTTGTGTATAAGGTAAAATAAATAACCAAAAATACTCCTCCACACCTTGGGCTATGTTCACAAGTAGCATTTTTGATGCGTTTTTGCACTTTTGTATTGCTTTCAACCGTGACAAATGCATTCACCGGGAAATGTAATTTTAACATTTTACAACCTTATCTGGCCATGTGCTGTGTGACACATGCATACAGTGCTGAAAAGACATGGGAACAGCATGGGGAAGACCCCTGGAAGCATCTCTGACTCCCAGAAGATGCAGACTTGCAACTATCCCTGTGCAAGTCCGTGTCCCAGGGCAGTGTTCAATTGTACCTCCCCCATTCCTTGCAATGCAAGCGCAAATATGCAGCCAACCACCCACCCACCCGCAGGCTGCAATACCATACTGTCAGCTGTAACTTGAAATGGGGCCTTTTAATTTGGTGGAGCCTGAAGCTGGCCACTACCTCATGGCTGCTTCGGCAGCAAGGTATCCATACTCAGTTCCCGGCGGCTGGGTGTCCACGCTCGGTCCCCTGCCGCCAGGGGGTGGCCGGGTGTCCATACTCGGTCCCCAGCCGCCCCTATTTCTCCTGTCACCTTCCTCCACACTTTTCTTAACCTGGCCTGCTTTAGGGCAGCATTTGACGAGCCCACCAGAGAACCAGACTCCTCCGGTGGGCCCTGGCTTCTCCATCAGGGGAGTTGGGAGTGCCAAGGTGAGGAGCATGATGATGATGATAGAAGTTAGCATCTGCTTTGTTTTCTTTTAATGTAAGCGTAAGTGTGCAGCCTGCCACCCACCCACCCCCAGGCTGCAATGCCATACTGCTTGCTTGCACTTGAAATGGGGCCTTTCAGTTTGGAGGAGGCCGAAGCTGGCCACTACCTCATGGCTGCTTTGGCGGCCTGGTATCCATACTCAGTCCCCAGCCGCCCGGCGGCCGGGTGTCCATGCTCGGTCCCCAGCCACCAGGGGGCGGCCGGGTGTCTATAAACGGTCCCCAGCCGCCCCTATTTCTCCTGTCACCTTCCCACACACTTTTCTTTGCCTGGCCTGCTTTAGGGCAGCATTGGACGAGCCCACCAGAGAACCAGACTCCTCCAGTGGGCCCTGGCTTCTCCATCAGGGGAGTTGAGAGTGCCAAGGTGAGGAGCATGATGATGATAATAGAAGTTAGCATCTGCTTTGTTTTCTTGGAATGCAAGCGCATGTATGTAGTAGCGGCTAAGCCTTAGGTGGTCAGTGTTTTGGCGCATATCCTACCTTCTCCGAGGATTGCTGGATGTTTTCCTGCTACTATCCCAGTTCTATGACTCCCGTTAAAACAAAGCTTCAGGTGATAAATGATGGAAGAGGTGGTGGCAAAGGAGAAAGAGCAGGAGGAACAGGGACCATTCACATCAATATCAGGCCAGTCAACCACACGTCTTGTAGGATATGATTCTGTAAAAAAAGGAGCAGTTCGGCTACACAGTTATAGGGCATGGGCAAAGAGGAGAACGGCTCAGTATATATTGCAAGAAAATATTTATTTATTAATATAAAAAGATAGATAAAGACTTAGACAATGAGGTAACCAGATGGTAAAGTGCTTCCAGGTCAGATACACTTGTAATAGTATGATCATAATAAACCCATGGATTAGCATAATTGCACATTTGCCCATAATAATAATAAAAATTGTAAATATTAGATTTAAATAGGAGAACTGGAGTCAGGAACACAGGATCAACCTATACTGTATAATCCCACTAACTGTTAAATAGACAGGGGTGGGGGAAGAACCAGTGTTGTATCATGGGAAACTCTGTGCCCAAAACTAAATGCTGAAAAAGTATTAATCCAATGGGATAATTACCTGGCAAGGAAGCACAGCCTAAGTGGGGGGGTGAAAAAGGTGAAGGCCCAATGCGCTTTTCGCGCCATCCCAGGCTGCTTTCTCAAGGGCAGTTATAGAGCATACAGTGAGTGCAATGCCTAGCAAAAAATTTCTAGGCTCTCCAATGCCCCTTGGAAGTGACATGGAGGTCAGAGGGCCTTAACTAAACTGTTTTTTCCATTTATAGCAACTGGGTCTCCTGTACACTGTTGGCCTAAGCAGTGAATGGAAGGCTTTCCAAAAATTATGAGGAACTGCAATGCCCCTTGAAACAGACATGGATTACAGTGTACCAAAAACCTTCTACCCATTATTGGGGAGTGGGTCTCCCTTAGTTTTCGCCTTTGCATTGGAAAGCAAAAGCTGACTAAAATTAGGAGGAAATGCAATGCCCGTTGGAAGAGTCATGGAGGTTAGAGGTAATTAAAAACAACATTTCAATGCCCCTTGGAAGAGCTGTGGAGTTCAGAGTGGTTTAAAAAGACTCTTTTAATGCCGCTTTGAAGAGACGTGGAGGTCACAGTAGCTTAACAAGACGGTTTGAATGCCCCTTGGAAAAATGGTGGAGGTCGCAGTAGCTAAACAAGATGGTTTTAATGCAACTTACAAGAGCCATACAGTACAGCATCTTAAAAACATTATTCCCATTATTGGGGAGTGGGTCTCCCATAGTCTTAGCTTATGCCTTCCAAGCAAAAACTGCCAAAAATTAGGATGGAGGAACTTGCAATGCCCCTTACAAGAGCCATACAGTACAGCATCTTAAAAACATTATTTCCATTATTGGGGAGTGGGTCTCCCATAGTCTTAGCTTATTCCTTCCAAGCAAAATCTGCCAAAAATTAGGACGGAGGAACTTGCAATGCCCCTTACAAGATCCATGCAGTACAGCATATTACAAACATTGTTCCCATTATTGGGGAGTGGGTCTCCCATAGTCTTTGCTTATGCCTTCCAAGCAAAATCTGCCAAAAATTAGGACGGAGGAACATGCAATGCCCCTTACAAGAGTCATGCAGTACAGCATATTACAAAAATTATTCCCATTATTGGGGAGTGGGTCTCCCATAGTCTTTGCTTATGCCTCCCAAGCAAAACCTGCCAAAAATTAGGACGGAGGAACATGCAATGCCCCTTACAAGAGCCATGCAGTACAGCATATTGCAAACATTATTTCCATTATTGGGGAGTGGGTCTCCCATAGTCTTTGCTTATGCCTTCCAAGCAATAGCTGCCAAAAATTAGGACGGAGGAACTTGCAATGCCCCTTACAAGAGCCATGCAGTACAGCATATTGCAAACATTATTCCAATTATTGGAGAGTGGGTCTCCCATAGTATTTGCTTATGCCTTCCAAGCAAAATCTGCCAAAAATTAGGACGGAGGAACTTGTAATGCCCCTTACAAGAGCCATGCAGTACAGCATATTACAAAAATTATTCCCATTATTGGGGAGTGGGTCTCCCATAGTCTTTGCTTATGCCTTCCAAGCAAAAGCTGCCAAAAATTAGGATGGAGGAACTTGCAATGCCCCTTACAAGAGCCATGCAGTACAGCATATTACAAACTTTATTCCCATTATTGGGGAGTGGGTCTCCCATAGTCTTTGCTTATGCCTTCCAAGCAAAACCTGCCAAAAATTAGGACGGAGGAACATGCAATGCACCTTACAAGAGCCATGCAGTACAGCATATTACAAACATTATTCCCATTATTGGGGAGTGGGTCTCCCACAGTCTTTGCTTATGCCTTCCAGGCAAAATCTGCCAAAAATTAGGATGGAGGAACTTTCAATGCCCCTTACAAGAGCCATGCAGTACAGCATAATATAATCATTATTCCCATTAGTGGGGAGTGGGTCTCCCATAGTATTTGCTTGTGCCTTCCAAGCAAAAGCTGCCAAAAATTAGGAGGAAATGCAATGCCCATTCGAAGAGTCGTGGAGGTTAAAGTTAATTAAAAACAACATTTCAATGCCCCTTGGAAGAGCTGTGGAGTTCAGAGTGGTTTAACAAGACGCTTTTAATGCCCCTCGGAAGAGAGGTGGAGGTTGCAGTAGCTTAAGAAGACGGTTTTAATGCCCCTTGAAAAAGTCGTGGAGGTGGCAGTAGCTTAACAACACGGTTTTAATGCCCCTCAGAAGAGACGTGCAGGTCGCAGTAGCTTAACAAGACGGTTTTAATGCCCCTTGGAAAAGTGATGGAGGTCACAGTAGCTTAATAAGACGGTTTTAATGCCCCTTACAAGAGCCATACAGTACAGCATCTTAAAAACATTATTCCCATTATTGGGGAGTGTGTCTCCCATAGTCTTTCCTCATGCATTCCAAGCAGAAGCTGCCAAAAATTAGGATGGAGGAACTTGCAATGCCCTTTACAAGAGCCATGCAGTACAGCATCTTAAAAACATTATTCCCATTATTGGGGAGTGGGTCTCCCATAGTATTTGCTGATGCCTTCCAAGCAAAAGCTGCCAAAAATTAGGATGGAGGAACTTTCAATAATGGCAACACAAACCACGGTCACCCTGGTGGTTCAGTGGTGGTGGAGGCTGAGGATAAGGAGAAGACCATAAAACAGCCGAAATGAGGAAGAGTATACCCATGTGTGGGTGTGAAGTGGTGCATGTGAATACACCTCCCGAAAAAACACAGTGGATTTGACTTTATGTTACTTTGCTGTCATTTGGTGGTGATGAGAAGTCTGGCCCAATCCAACCCTTGTTCATTTTGATAAGGGTCAGCTTGTCAGCATTGTCAGTTGACAGGCGAGTGCGCTTATCAGTTATAATTCCCCCAGCGGCACTAAAAACATGCTCCGATAACACGCTAGCGGCAGGGCAGGCCAGGACCTCCAAGGCGTTCAGAGCGAGTTCATTCCAAGTGTCCAGCTTCGATACCCAATAATTAAAAGGCACAGAGGAATCACGGAGGATGCTGGTACGGTCGGCAAGGTACTCCCTCACCATCTTTTGAAACTTTCCACTCCTTGTGAGAGTACCCCGCACCTCAGGGCCTGTAAGCTGGGCGGGTCTCAGAAAACTGTCCCAGAATGTTGACAGTGTTCCCCTACCTCTGCTGGATTGGAGTTGCCTCTCTCTCGCTTGTACGCCTTGGTTGGTCAACGAACTGTGACCTCTGCCGCTAGCGTGTTCAGATGAGAATTTTTTTAACAGTTCTGCAGCAAGGGCCTTCTGGTACTGCCCCATTTTTGTAGACCTCTCCACCTCAGGAATAAGAGGGTGAAAGTTCTCCTTGTAGCGGGGGTCTAAAAGTGTCACCAACCAGTAATGACTGTCACCCAACATTTTGACAACGCGAGGATCACGGTTAAGGTAGCGTAACATAAAGTCAGCCATGCGTGCCAGACGGGCAAGACTTCCGTGTCCTCACCAAGATGACGACTAGAGATGAGCGTTGTTCTACTCGAACTGTTTGCCAATCTCAAATTCGAGCTGTTTTGGGCGGTGTTCGAGCCGTTCGGCGAACACGAACAATTTGAGAAAAATTCGGCTGTTCGAGGTTATGTTCGATAACTGTTCGTGCACCAAAATCATAACTGGATTTTTTCTCAGTAATGATGAAAATTAATGTTAATACGCAGTTTGAGTGTACAGTGGGTGGGGGGAGGGGCAGGTGATGGATCTCTGCAGGAACAATGAAGATCTCCATTTTTTTTTTCTCTTTCCCGCATTTACAGTGGGGAGGTGCAATCTGTCAGCCTATCAGCAGCGCACACACGGAGCGAAGTGCTTTTTTTCACAAAAGCAAGGGCATGTGTCATTGGCAGTGTATGTCACATGTCCTTGCCCTATAAGACCAAGCCATTTTCCCCGTCGCCACCATTTTCTCACTGCTGCAGCTGCGTGTTAGACGGCACCGCTGTTGCTGTGTGCGCTATACCTTGTTAATTTCAAGCCAATTTTCGCACAAATCTACAGATAGCTTGGGAGTAGGGAATAGTTGTGATTGCAATCCTTTTAAGGACTAGGTTACAGCATTTCCTACGACTTTTATCAGGCAGGTCTGTGCTCTTAAATCGATAGGTTGGGAGTAAAGACTAATTGTAATTGGAGTCCTTTTCAGGACTAGGTTACATCAGTTCCTATCAGTTTTTGCCAGGCAGGTCTGTGCCAGTGCTGTGCAAGTTTTTTTCACAGCATTTGGCTGAATCTAGCAAAGCTAATCCTTTTTGGCCTATTGCAGAGTGTGTTAGTCAGTGGAGTAGCCTATCTGTGTTGCAAGATATACCACCTGTGTATAGAATACCAATTTTTTTAGTGTACCTAGTGAAGTAAAATCTTTTGGGCATAGCATCATTCTATTAGTCCATCTATACTGACCTCCATCAGGTTGCAAATTGAATATAATTTTTTTCTGCATCTAGCTCTGAAAAAATGTTGGGCTTCTAGCTGTGTGTGGGACTTGTTGTATTAGTCCATCTATACTGACCTCCATCAGGTTGCAAACTGAATATATTTTTTTCTGCATCTACCTCTGAAAAAATATTGGGCTTCTAGCTGTGTGTGGGACTTGTTCTATTAATCCATCTATACAGACCTCCATCAGGTTGCAAACTGAATATATTTTTTTCTGCATCTACCTCTGAAAAAATATTGGGCTTCTAGCTGTGTGTGGGACTTGTTCTATTAGTCCATCTATACTGACCTCCATCAGGTTGCAAATTGAATATAATTTTTATCTGCATCTACCTCTGAAAAAATATGTGGCCTTCTAGCAGTGTGTGGGACTTTCTCTATTAGTCCATCTATACTGACCTCCATCAGGTTGCAAACTGAATATAATTTTTTTCTGCATCTAGCTCTGAAAAAATATTTGGCCTTCTAGCAGTGTGTGGGACTTTCTCTATTAGACCATCTATACTGACCTCTATCAGGTTGCAAATTAAAAATAATTTTTATCTGCATCTACCTCTGAAAAAATATTTGGGCTTCTAGCTGTGTGTGGGACTTGTTCTATTAGTCCATCTATACTGACCTCCATCAGGTTGCAAATTGAATATAATTTTTATCTGCATCTAGCTCTGAAAAAATATTTCGCCTTCTAGCAGTGTGTGGGACTTTCTCTATTAGTCCATCTATACTGACCTCCATCAGGTTGCAAATTGAATATAATTTTTATCTGCATCTAGCTCTGAAAAAATATTTGGCCTTCTAGCAGTGTGTGGGATTTTCTCTATTAGTCCATCTATACTGACCTCCATCAGGTTGCAAATTAAAAATAATTTTTATCTGCATCTACCTCTGTAAAAATATTTGGGCTTCTAGCTGTGTGTGGGACTTGTTCTATTACTCCATCTATACTGACCTCCATCAGGTTGCAAACTGAATATATTTTTTTCTGCATCTACCTCTGAAAAAATATTGGGCTTCTAGCTGTGTGTGGGACTTGTTCTATTAATCCATCTATACAGACCTCAATCAGGTTGCAAACTGAATATATTTTTTTCTGCATCTACCTCTGAAAAAATATGTGGCCTTCTAGCAGTGTGTGGGACTTTCTCTATTAGTCCATCTATACTGACCTCCATCAGGTTGCAAATTAAAAATAATTTTTATCTGCATCTTCAGTACCTCTGAAAAAATATTTGGGCTTCTAGCTGTGTGTGGGACTTGTTCTATTAGTCCATCTATACTGACCTCCATCAGGTTGCAAATTGAATATAATTTTTATCTGCATCTAGCTCTGAAAAAATATTTGGCCTTCTAGCAGTGTGTGGGACTTTCTCTATTAGTCCATCTATACTGACCTCCATCAGGTTGCAAATTAAAAATAATTTTTATCTGCATCTACCTCTGAAAAAATATTTGGGCTTCTAGCTGTGTGTGGGACTTGTTCTATTACTCCATCTATACTGACCTCCATCAGGTTGCAAACTGAATATATTTTTTTCTGCATCTACCTCTGAAAAAATATTGGGCTTCTAGCTGTGTGTGGGACTTGTTGTATTAGTCCATCTATACTGACCTCCATCAGTTTGCAAATTAAAAATAATTTTTATCTGCATCTACAGTACCTTTGAAAAAATATTTGGGCTTCTAGCTGTGTGTGGGACTTGTTCTATTAGTCCATCTATACTGACCTCCATCAGGTTGCAAATTAAAAATAATTTTTATCTGCATCTAGCTCTGAAAAAATATTTGGCCTTCTAGCAGTATGTGGGACTTTCTCTATTAGTCCATCTATACTGACCTCCATCAGGTTGCAAATTAAAAATAATTTTTATCTGCATCTAGCTCTGAAAAAATATTTGGCCTTCTAGCAGTGTGTGGGACTTTCTCTATTAGTCCATTTATACTGACCTCCATCAGGTTGCAAACTGAATATATATTTTTTCTGCATCTACCTCTGAAAAAATATTGGGCTTGTAGCTGTGTGTGGGACTTGTTCTATTAATCCATCTATACAGACCTCCATCAGGTTGCAAACTGAATAAAAAATTTTTCTGCATCTACCTCTGAAAAAATATTTGGGCTTCTAGCTGTGTGTGGGACTTGTTCTATTAGTCCATCTATACTGACCTCCATCAGGTTGCAAATTGAATATAATTTTTTTCTGCATCTAACCCAGCCAATAGTTTTGGCCTAATACCACAGTTTGGCCACTCAGCTCTGCTCGGTTCCCATCCATTGTTTTTTTGTGCAAACAACTCCAGAGTTGTGAATTAGTTAACCACCAAAATGAGTGGAAAAAGGCCTGCTGCTGGTGGAAAGGGGAATAGGCGTGTTGGGAAGGGGAAAAAAGGTTGTGTCCGTGGGGTAGGTGTTAAAGCAACAGTAACATCTGCAGAAGAAAGACTATCTTCCAGCCAAACTAAAATGTCTACTTCTTTTAGCGGACAATGTGATAAGATCCCTTTCTTACGGCCACGCCAATCGCTACAAATTCCAGATGAGGCACAAAAACAGCAGGTGCTTCAACGGATATCAAGTGCTCCTTTAAGTGGGCTCTCCTCCACATCAACTTCAACATCACAAATACTCCAGTCCTCAAAGGTGTCACCCCAATCGCACTTGCTTCCTCACAGCTCCCAAATCTCCAGCTGCCCGTCTGAGTATGAGGTAGAACAGATGGTTGAGTCTGCAGAGCTGTTTACTCATACTATAGCCTGGGAATCAGAGGTCGACTCCAGCACTTCTGTGAATCCAGACGAGGAAATGATCTGCACTGATGCCCAGAATCTTTATGAGTCGGATCCAGGACCAGACGCAGAAGGTTCTGACCATAATGTAGACCCTCATTCCCAAACTGTAACTCCTGTTGGTGGAGACAATGAGGAAGACGATGATAAGACTCAAATACCTGATTGGAGCGACAACTTTAGTTTTTTGTCAGGGCAGGAACAGGTTGGCTCTGGGGACGACGGGTGTGATAACGCACAGGGTGATGATGATGAGGTTGGAGATCCCACTTACTGTCAACCCACAGTCAGCCAAGAGATGAGGTCAGCAGAGGAGGTGGAGGAAGATGCTAGTGACGACGAGGTCAGGTTGCGCCTTCCTGGACAGAGACGTAGTACTGGAAGCACGTCAACAACTGCATCCTCAAACACAACTCTGCCTCTCACCACAAGTCATGGTGGCTCTTCAGGTCGCATGGGTGCTAAGCCTTGCATAGCCTGGGCATTTTTTCAGATCGATAAAGATGACCCAACTCGTGTTATCTGTAACATTTGTCAGCTAAAGCTAAGTAGAGGCCAAAAAATACATAGTTTGAGTACTTCATGCATGAACCGGCACATGGACATGAAGCATAAGTTGCAGTGGGAAGCTCAGTGTGCTACAATGCGGCCTAGCCGGCCGGGCCAACCACCGTCTGCCATATCTTGTGCATCCGCGGCCTCTTCATCCTCTGTGACTGGGGGGACAGCAGTCACACCTGTTTTGGGGCGCAGACCTGCCACCTCTTTACCCGCAACAGCCAGCGTGATTGGCAGGTCATCATTTTCTTTGGAGGTGGTAACACCAGCTGGTGTTGAGCGCTGTCCGACATCGATAGCACCACCTTTGGATCAAGGCAACCTAACATGTCCGCCTGCATCTTCCTCACAGACCGGCAGTTTGCCGGGGACACCCTTATCAACCCCGTCTAAGCACAATAGCCAGCCCTCGGTCCCTCAGATGTGGACAAGTAAAAGACCATTTCCTCCTAGCCATGAGAAAGCTAAGAGGTTGAATTTCACCATCTGCAAGCTCTTGGCTACAGAAATGCTGCCTTTCCGCCTGGTGGACACAGAGGATTTTCGAGACCTTATGTCCGTCGCAGTGCCCCAGTACCAGATGCCCAGTCGGCACTACTTCTCAAAGAAAGGTGTGCCTGCGCTCCACCAGCATGTCGCACACAACATCACCGCTTCTTTGAGAAACTCTGTGTGTGACAGGGTGCATTTCACCACAGACACTTGGACGAGTAGGCATGGACAGGGGCGTTACATGTCGCTGACTGGGCACTGGGTAACTATGGTGACAGCAGGACAAGGGGCTGCTGTCCAAGTCTTGCCGTCCCCACGAGTTGTGCGTCAATCCTCTTTATGTCAAAGTTCCTCCACTGCTTCTGCCTCCTCAACCTCCTCTCGGTCTTCCACCTGCACCCAAAGCCTGTCTGGTCATGCCACAAGCTTTCTAACTGCGCAGAAGGGATCCTGCACACCTCCTTACTATGCTGGCAGTAGGGCTCAACGTCATCAGGCGGTTTTTACATTGAAATGTCTGGGAAATGTGAGTCACACAGCTGAGGAGTTGTGGTCAGCTCTGGAGAACCAATTTCATGAATGGTTGTCTCCACTGGACCTGAAACCAGGGAAGGCCGTGTGCGACAATGCTGCAAATCTTGGTGCGGCCCTTCGCCGGGGCAATGTCACACACGTGCCTTGTATGGCTCACGTGTTGAACCTGGTTGTCCAGCAATTTTTAGCCCACTATCCCAGACTAGATGGCCTTCTGCAGAGGGCACAGTCGCTGTGTGCTCACTTCCGCCGTTCGCATCCCGCAGCTCAGCGACTTACATCTCTACAGAAGTCGTTGGGCCTGCCACTTCACCGGCTAAAATGCGATGTGCCTACCCGGTGGAATTCAACTCTGCACATGTTGCAGCGACTGTGGCAGCACCGACAAGCCCTGGTGCAATACGTTCTGACGTATAGTCTGGGCCAACGAGATCCAGAGGTGGGGCAAATCATGCTGGAGGAGTGGTCTAAGATCAGGGACCTATGCACCCTTCTGCACAGTTTTGAAATGGCGACGAAGATGTTTAGTGCTGACGATGCCATTATCAGCATGACTATTCCGGTGATTTACATGCTGGAGCACATGTTAAACAGAATTCGGAGTCAGGTGGTGGCACAAGAGGAGGTGGAGGAAGTAGAGGAGGAGGAGTTGTATGCGGAAGGGCTAACATCTGCAAGGTCCAGACGGTCGACAGCACCAAGGCGGCAGGCATGTGAGGGTGGGGGAGATGGTTTTACCAGGGTGCATGGTAGCAGCCAAACTAGTGAGGAAGGTGCAGGAGCCCAGGAAGAAGTGGAGGACGAACTGATGGAAGACTCATCAGATGAGGGAGACCTTGATCACATTTCTGTTGTGCGAGGTTGGGGGGAGAGGACAGAGGAAGGAAGCATGATTGTTACCTCGCCACCAACACAACAGGGACTTGGTGCTCCTGGATGTGCAACACACATGAGTGCCTTCTTGCTGCACTACCTGCAACATAACCCTCGAATTGTGAGAATTAGAAATAATCCTGACTACTGGGTTGCCACACTGTTAGATCCCCGGTACAAAAGTAAATTTGCAGAAATTATTCCTGCCATAGAAAGGGATGCACGCATGCAGGAGTATCAGCAGAGACTGTTGCAGAATCTTACATGTGCTTTTCCACAAAATACCAGTGGTGCATGTAGTGAATCTCACAGTTCCAACTTGCCAACCGTGGGACCGTCAAGTGTTCAGCACTCAAACCGTAACAGAACCACAGTATCTGCTGGTAACATCAATTTTGCGGAATCATTTCACCACTTTTTTAGCCCATCCTTTGCAAGGCCACAGGAGACAAGAAGTCTGACACATAGTCAACGCCTAGAGACGATGGTACAGGAGTATCTCCAAGTAAACATTGAAGCCATGACTGTGTCACTGGACCCTTGCTCTTTTTGGGCTTCCAATCTGGATAAATGGCCGGAGCTAGCCACTTACGCCTTGGAGATCTTCTCATGCCCCGCAGCCAGCGTTCTGTCTGAACGTGTGTTCAGCGCTGCTGGTGGTGTGCTGACAGATAAGCGCACGCGGCTCTCCACTGATAATGTAGACAGACTCACGTTCATAAAGATGAACAAATCATGGATCCGAAACGACTTTTCTACCCCTGTGTCATCCTGGGGAGAGTAAAAGCTTGATGATTGGTTAAAATCACCCTACCAACCGTTTTAAGCTTTCAAATTACTAATCATGTTTATCTGTATCTTGGCTGGAAAATAATTTGGGCTTTGTAGCAGTGTGCAGCACTGATTCTATTAGGCCATCTATAATAAGCTCCACCAGATTTAAAATTACTAATCATGTTTATCTGTATCTTGACTGGAAAAGAATTTGGGCTTTGTAGCAGTGTGCAGCACTGATCCTATTAGGCCATCTATACTAAAGCTTCACCAGATTTAAAATTAATAATAATTTTTAGCTGCATCTAGCCCGGAAAATAATTTTGGGGCTCCGAGATGCGCAAGACACATAAGTGCCTTCTTGCTGCACTACCTGCAGCATGACCCTCATATTGTCAGAATTCGAAGTAATCATGACTACTGGGTTGCCACACTCTTAGATCCCTCAAACTTTTCGATCAACCTTTTCATTTTAATAAAGACCAAAAAAATGGTCATTTTTGAAATTATAAGCATTAGCAGGTTGCTAGAAACTGAAATCAAACAGTTTTCAACTCAAAACTTTATTCTAGGTGATGTTACATTTTCACATAGGACCCCTTGTTCGAAAGGAGCTTCTGAACTCTCTCGTCCATTGAATTTGTCAGGTTTTGGATGGTTTCTGCTTCAATTGTTTTGCATGAGGACAGAATACCCTCCCAGAGCTGTTGCTTAGATGTGAACTGCCTCCCGCCATCATAGACACTCCTTTTAATGATGCTCCAAAGGTTCTGAATGGGGTAGAGGTCAGGGGAGCATGGGGGTCACACCATAAGTTTGTCCCCTTTTATGCCCATATCAGCCAGAGATGCAGATATTTTATGTGCAGCATGAGATGGTGCATTATCATGCAAAAAAATGATCTTGCTGTGAAATACACGGTTCTTCTTCTTGAACCATGGCAGGAAGTTCTGTTTGAGAAAATCAGCATACATTATGGAGTTCATCTTTAGCGCCTTCAGGGATCCTAAAGGGGCCGACAATCTCTCTCCCCATGATTCCAGCCCAAAACATTACTCCACCTCATCCTTGTTGGCGCTGTAGCCGTGTTTGCATGGGGTGTCCATCAACCAGCCATCCTCCACTCCATCCATCTGGACCATCGAGCGCTGCACGGCACTCATCCGTGAACAAAACAGTTTTGAAATCAGTCTTCATGTAATGTTTGGCCCACTGGAGCCGTTTCTGCTTGTGTGAAGTGGATAGAGGAGGTCGACAGGATGGCGTATGCACAGCTGCAAACCTCTGAAGGACCCTGCATCTTGTTGTTCGGGGGACGTTGGAGGCACCAGCAGCTTCAAAAACTTGTCTGCTGCTATGACAAGGCTTTTTTGCCGCTGCTCTTTCAACCTGACGTAATTGCCTGTAGGAAAGAGTCCTCAATTTGCCCTTATCAGCACACACACGTGTGTACTGTGAATCAGCTACATACTTCTTGATTGCCAAGACACTTCATCCTGATCATCGCACAATGTTGATTGTAGTCATGCCTTGACCTAAACACTCCACAATTTGTTGCTTCTCAGCAGCTGACACATCCTTTTTCTTTCCCATTTTGGCAGAAAATGTAGGCTGCTTAATAATGTGAGACAGCCTTCTTAAGTAGTCTTGCCTTTCATTGGACACACCTGCCAAACTAATTAGCACAGGTGTCTGCAATTGCTTACAGTGATATAAAGAGCCCTGACACACATCACCATCAATGAGTTTAACTGACAAACAAACAAATTCTTCCCTTATCACTCCTAAACACTTTTTGCATAATAATTTGGAACACAGTGTACATGTGCTTTTCCACAAAACACCAGTGGCTCACGTAGTGAATCTTACAGTTCTAACTTGCCAACCGTGGTCTGTATGGAGTTGTTCAATAAAGGGCCCAAAATTAAGATAACATAGATGGGAGAGGTCTCTATGAATAGGAATTCCTAAGTATTTGATACCCTGTGAGGGCCAGGCAAAGGGAAAGTTGGACTGGATGGAATCCTATATGGATTTAGGGAGGGAGACATCGAGGGCCTCAGACTTCGCTGCATTGATTTTAAAATTTGACCATGTAACAAAGTGATCTATTTCAGCCATAACAGCATGGATGGATATATGTGATTGAGTGATATATACTAGGACATCATCAGCAAATAGAGAGCACTTGTACTCGGTGCCTCCCACCTCAATCCACCTAATATTGGGGTTATGGCGAATTGATGAGAGCAGGTGCTCCGTCACTAGGATGTATAAGAGAGGGGACAGAGAACATCCCTGCCTTGTCCCATTGGTGATTGTGAAAGGTGATGAAAATGTTGTGACGCGCCCCCTGGGCCTTGGGACACCCGGAGCCGGACCCTTTTTGGTGGATGCTGGTGGTTGTAGTCTCCGTGGCGGCGACCCGGTTCCGTGGCTCAGGGCGGTCAAACCAGTGGCGGAACTATTTATGTGGTTTTCATGTTTAAATGTCCGACTACGCCACCCTTGGATTGCGGTCAGAGTGAACCGCCGCTACAGGGCAGACCGCTAAGGCTGGTGTTGTGGGTGCAGCAGAGCGTAGCATAACTCCCCACGGAAGGAGTATAGCCTCAGGGCAGTGTATGCGGAGGATGGGGGTGATGGTGCAGGGCAGCAGCAGTAACGACACGGAGTCAGTGATGCAGTCCAGGGCCTTTACTCACAGTTCTTATTATCCAGACCACGTCTGCAGGAAACGGCTGCCCACGTCGTACTGTGCTCACCAGGTGAGGGGCTCAGACAACTCCCAGATAACTTTGGAGCGCTTCACAGGACCCCCTTTGTGTGTCCTTTGTCTGGCCTTTCTTACCAACCCTTCTGTCCGGCTGCCTCGGGCCTCCTCTTGGTAAACTTGGCGCCAGTTTCCCTGACCCTATGTGGTGCCTTCCTAGCGGGTGTAGCGAGGGGCTGCGCCACATAAAATGTCACAGCCTCCTGTTTCTAGCTGAGGGTCTTTTCCTGCCTCCACTAGTTTCGGGGACCGGTCTCCCCCTTTGGCCTGACCCCTCCACGCAGGTGGATTCGGGCGTGCGGTGGCGACTCGCCCGTCCCCACCCCTGGGATCCCTTCGTTCCTCATTCCTGGAGCCTTCTCCGCTCCTCTTCCTTCCTTCTCCCTCTTCCAGGCCTGGGCCTCTGTTACTAGGCCCGCCTCCGGAGCAGAGCTCATGCAGAGCCCCTGCTCCCTGCCACTTCTGCTCAGACTTCTCTGCACTGAACTAAGATGGTGCCCACCTTTTATACTCCCTTCTCAATGCACCCAGGAACTGCTTCCTCCCTGCTACTGCACTACAGGGTTCCCCTTCCTCAGTGTTCCCTCCCCCCACTCCAGCCAGGGACAGGGACTGTCGTGCCCATCTCAGGGGCATATTGGTCGCCCTGCCCCACGGCAATGTGGTGTAATGCATGCAGGTGTCGGGTCCTGATCCACACTACATCCTTACCTGAGAGTGAGATATCACACCTCTGGGTGAGGTGCAATACCTCTGTAGCAACCGAGCCCTCAGGGTGCTACAGTACCATTTATCTTCAGCCTAGGTGACGTATTGCGATACAGGGCCGTGATTTTGGCTATAAAAGGGTCCCCTAGACCCCTACCCCAAGCTTTTTAAGAGAATCATATATGGCGTGCCAGGAGACTCTATGGAATGCTTTCTCAGCATCCAACGAGAGTATCTAATTACAAATTTTTAACTGCATCTAGCCCAGGAAATACTTTGTGCCTAGTAGCAGTGTCTGCTAGTCAGCGGATTATCCCGGCTGTTAAGCAAGCTACACCACCTGTAGTTTGGACACTTAATTTTTTCAAAGGAAATGCTTCGGGACCACGGGATACTCAGTGAAGAGCATCAGGAGGCACCCCAAGGCATAGGGGCTGGGACTGGCAGTAGGATGCCTTGCGGTGGACAGCCGAGCTCGATCCTTATAAAAGCTTTTTAACTGCAGCAGCTTTAGTGAACGCTACTGGAGCTGGAATTACGCGGCTGCTGGCATGAGACTTGCCCTCCAATAGATCCTTGTAAATGGATTTAAAGTGTATTCATTCAAATTAGAGAGACAATTTAAATTAAAAAGCTTAGAGCTGCCTCCACCACAGGGGGGCTCGCTCGACCCACCAGCGGACAGGCACCAGTATTGGGAGAGGGGGGCTGGCCGTCAGGGTTCACCGCGGCTCTGGCACAAACCCGGCGACGCGGAGGTGGCACGGGCAGGAGCGGACTGAACGTGTCGGCTTCTCACTGTTTGGATTTTAGAAGGGCATGACATGCCTATATCTGTGTCTCCCCCTCCTTTTACTCCTCCACCTCTTTTCTTTTTGCATGACTATATGTACTTGTCACTTTTCCATGTGTTAGTTGTGTCTTCTGAGCAGTTTGTCAGCTTTTGGACACCTTTGAAGGTGTTTTCTATGTGTTTCTATGTGTTTTTGCTTGCCTGCCATTGGTTTTAACGGTGTTCGAAGGTGTTCGACGAACAGTTCGGCGAACACACGGGTGTTCGACGAACCGAACCGAACTCGAACACTACGGGGGTGGCTCAACACTAATGACGACTGACCATGCTCTCCTCCTCCTCCCCCCTGTCCTCAGGCCACCCACGCTGAACCGACGGTATGACAGTTGTACAGGTACTACCGTCTACAGCGCATGATACAAGCTCCTGTTCTTCCTCCTCCTCCTCCTCCTCTCCCTCATTGTCCCCCAATGCACGTTGGGATGAGATGAGGCTGGGCTGTGTGTAATCGACCGCTACGGCTTCTTGATCCATCTCATCATACTCTGGCTGCAATGCCTCCTCTTTAATTCTCTGCAGAGAGCGTTGCAAAAGACAGATAAGTGGAATGCTGACACTAATGATGGCGTCATCACCATTCACCATCTGGGTGGACACCTCAAAGTTTGTCAAGATGGTACAGATGTCAGACATCCAGGTCCACTCCTGAGGTCTTATGTGTGGAGTCTGACCTGAATATCGACGGCTTTGTTGCAGCTGGTACTCCACAACTGCTTTCTTCTGCTCACAAATCCTTTGCAACATGTGGAGGGTAGAGTTCTAACGTGTGGGGACTTCACACACCAGTGTAGCAACCCGAGGGATCGGCTGCTACAGGGGTACTGCACCTCAAACCAGAGGTGTGATATTCCACTTCCGGGTAAGGATGGAGTGTGGACTAGGGCTCGTTTATCTGCATGCACCACACACACCCCATTTCCGAGGGACAGCTCAACGGTGCTCCCACAGAAGTGCAGGCACGACAGCATCTGTCCCTGGCTGGAGTGGGGAGGGGGAGGAAAACCCAGTGGTGTAGGAGCAGATAGGGATGGGTCTCTGGGCATAGGTAGGAGCCCATTGGTTGTTAGTCACCTGGGCTCACACATAGAGGGAGGTATATAAGGTGGGCACCATCTTAGAACAGTGTTCAGTTCAGTCCGGGGAGTGAGTTGAGAGAAGGAGTTCAGCCAGAGAGGGTTGACAGGGAGTTGTGGCTCAGTCTGGGCCCAGCTCCACGAGGCAGGCCTGGAGAGGAGGCCAGAGCCAGAGGAGAGGAACAGAAACAGCAAGGAACTGGAACAGAAAGGAAACAAGGAACAGCACATTAAGAGAGGCCCAGAGACACGAGAGAAGAAGGAACCCCGTAGGCCCAGGAGATTGCGGGTGACGGGTTGGCAGAGCAGGGTACCGGAACCCAAATTGGTGGAGGCAACAAATTCCTCAGCCAAAGACTGGAGGTTGTGACCACATCTTGGTGCGACCCCTCACTACATCCACCAGGAAAGCATACCACATAGGGTCAGGGAAACCGGAGATAGGTTTCGCCAAGAGAAGGCCCGAGGAAGCTGGACAAAGGTGGGTCACTGGTGGGGACGGCCAGAGAAGGGAAGAGAAGGGAGCCCTGTGCCACACTCTGGAATTGCCTGGGAGTTGGTCGAGTCCCTTGCCTGGTGGACGCAGCACGGCTTGGGCAGACACCGCCGGTACCGAGGTGACTAGGACCAGTAAACAACTGTGAGTTAAGCATTGGAAACTGCAACCACACGTCTCTGTGTTTCATCGCCGCACCAGCACCATTAGTACTGGGACGCTCACACCATCACTCCCATCATCCACACTAGCTGCCCTGAGGCAATACTTCTCCCGTGGGGAGTTATCCCATTCTTGGCTGCGCATACAACATCAGCCTCAGCGGTCTGCGCGCAGCAGCGGTCCCCACTGACCGCAATCCACGGGTGGTGTAGTCGGACATTTGTTATTACACTAAGACTGCCACTGGTTTGACCACCCTGAGCCACGGACCGGGTCGCCGCCACGGAGACTACAACCCCCAGCATCCCACAAGAGGCCCGGTTCCGGGTGCCCCACGCGGCCCAGGGGGCGAGTCACCAGTCGGTGTGACGGAAGCTGCAAACGCTGCTGCAACACAGCAAGGGCGGCGGAAGCTGTAGCCGACTTGCGAAAATGAGCTGACAGGCGGCGTACTTTGATGAGCAGATCTGGCAACTTGGGGTACGATTTAAGAAACCACTGAACCACAAGGTTAAGCACATGAGCCAGGCATGGTACGTGTGTGATCTCGCCTCGCCTCAGAGCCGCCACCAGGTTACGGCCATTGTCACACACCACCATGCCTGGATGTAGGTTCAGCGGTCTCAGCCACAGATCTGCCTGCTCTTTCACAGCTGTCCACAACTCACAAGCAGTGTGAGGTTTCTCACCTAAGCTTAGGAGTTTCAGCACAGCCTGTTGCCGCTTGGCGGAGGCAGTACTGCAGTGCTTCCAGCTTATAACTGATGTGGTGATATCTGAGATGGAGGCTGAACATGAGGAGGAGGAGGAGGATGATGCGCAGGAGCTGTACACTGTGGGGGAAACTCTGACTGACATAGGGCCCGCAATCCTCGGTGTGGGGAGAATGTGTTCCGTCCCAAGGTCCGACTGGGTCCTGGCTTCCACTATGTTTACCCAGTGTGCCGTTAGGGAGATGTACCGTCCCTGGCTACAAGCACTTGTCCACGTGTCCGTTGTCAGGTGGACTCTCCCAGTAACTGCATTGTTGAGGGCACGGCAGATGTTTTGGGACACGTGCTTGTGTAGTGCGGGGATGGCACACCGGGCAAAATAGTGTCGGCTGGGAACCGAGTACCGAGGGACGGCCATTGCCATAAGGTTGCGGAAGGATTCCGTCTCCACCAGCCTAAAAGGCAGCATTTCCAATGCAAGCAGTCGTGAAATGTGTGAATTTAGGACTGTGGCCTGTGGGGCGTTAGCTACGAATTTCCGCTTTCATTCAAAGGTCTGGGATATGGACAATTGAACGCTGCGGTGGGATGTGGACGTTGATGCTGTTTCTTGAGAAAATGCCATAGCAAGTGAAGGCTGAGAGGAGGGGGCATCTTTGAATGCAGTATGGACAGGGGATTTCCTTGCACACACAACAGGGGGTTCTATTGCATGCACAGCAGTGAAAGAAGCAGTGGTGACACCCGCTGACACTGGTCGTGGACCCTGGGTTTCGGCCTACAAAGTCGGGTGCTTTGCTGCCATGTGCCTGATCATGCTGGTGGTGGTCAGGCTGGTAGTTTTGTCACCCCTGCTGATGCTGGCATGGCAGGTGGTACAAATGTCCTTTTTGGGGTTATCAGCAGAGCCTTTAAAAAAATTCCAGACTCTGGAAGACCTGCCGGTTGTACTGCCAACGTCCCTCGTGTTGGTGTTACGGGGAAAGCCTTCTGTCTGCGGCCACCACACTGCTTCTTCCTGCCTGTTGGGGTACTCTGCCTCCCTCCCCCTGTGTGCTGCTGGCCTCACTCTGCATGTCCTCCTGCCACGCTGGGTCAGTTACTAGATCATCCACCACCTCCTCCTCTTCCACTTGCGCACCACGATCCTCCTCCTCACTTCCTGGCTATTATGTCTCGTCATCGTCCACCTCTTGTGACAAATTGCCAGCGTCGACTTCCTGTGGCCGTGGCTGTTCAAATATTTGGGCATCGCTACATGGGATCTCCTCTTCCACCACTTCAAGCGGAGCAGGCGAGGGGCACAAATCTGGAATTGGACCAGTGAACAGCTCTTCAGAGTGTCCAAGTGTGGGATCAGTTGCTGTCTGACGACACTCGGCATGGTGGGAGGAAGGAGCATCAGGGTGAGGAGGAGTATGCCGTCGAGACTCATGGCTACTAAGAGTCAACCGTGTGGAAGACAGGCCGGAGGTGGTGGTGCCCAGGTAACTGGAAGTATTATCTGCTATCCAATTAATAACCTGTTCACACTGATCAGTTCGCAATACTGGTGTTGTTCTGTGCTTCCCTAGTAATTCGGTCAAGAAGTGGGAGCGAGAAGATGTGGCTGTTGGTTGTGGCACATTTTCACCTTGGCCATGGCCCCGTCCTCTGCACGCACCATCACCAGAACGTCCACTTCCACGTCCCTTGCCACGCGCCTTGCCCATTGTAAAGTAAGTTAAATAGCTTACACTCGCACTATCAATGGAAAAAGGGTAATAAAAAGTAGATTAGAATCGTGGAAGAGGAAAACCACAGTTCTATTTCTCTGGCCTACACCCGACTCTTTTAAACAATCTGAACAATCAGGGAGAAAATATTACTGTTTTTCTTTACGGAAAAAATACCAAAAGCTGAATAATAGAGATTTCTCTCCGTGGAACAGCAAAACCACAGTTATAATTTACTGGTGTATGCATACAAAATACATATTTGCAGCTGAACAGTGAGCGACACACTCAAACTGTTTTTTATTAGATACAAATGGCCCAAAAGTGGATAATACAGAGGTTTGAACTGTGGAACTGCAAAACCACACTTGTATTTCTCGGGCCTACACCAGACTATTTTCAACAGATATATTTGTGTCTGAACAATCAGGAGACACTATTATTTATTTTTTACGGCCAAAAATTGCGAAAAGCAGAATAATACAGAGATTTGACCCGTGGAACTGCAAAACCACACTTGTATTTCTCTGGCCTACACCAGATTATTTTCAACAGATATATTTGTGTCTGAACAATCAGGAGACACTATTTATTTTTTACGGCAAAAATGCCAAAAGCAGGATAATAGAGATTTTTTACCGTGGAACAGCAAAACCATAGTTATAATTTACTGTTGTATACCAGACTTTTTTAAATATATATATATATTTGCGACTGAACAGTGAGCGACACACTCAAACTGTTTTTTTTAGATACAAATGGCCCAAAAGTGGATAATACAGAGGTTTGAACCGTGGACTGCAAAACCACACTTGTATTTCTCGGGCCTACACCAGACTATTTTCAACAGATTTATTTGTGTCTGAACAATCAGGAGACACTACTGCTTTTCTTTACGGCAAAAAATGCAAAAAAACAAGATAATACAGAGATTTGACCCGTGGAACTGCAAAACCACACTTGTATTTCTCGGGTCTACACCAGACTATTTTCAACAGATATATTTGTGTCTGAAAAATCAAGGAGACACTATTATTTATTTTTTTACGTCAAAAAATACCAAGAGCAGGATAATAGAGATTTTTTACCGTGGAACAGCAAAATAACACTATGTGTCTCTGGCCTACACCAGACTATTTTCAACAGATATATTTGTGTCTGAAAAATCCGGGAGACACTATTATTTTTTTTTACGGCAAAAAATGCCAAAAACAGGATAATAGAGATTTTTTACCGTGGAACAGCAAAACCACAGTTTTAATTTACTGGTGTATACCAGACTTTTCTAAATATATATATTTGCGGCTGAACAGTGAGCGACACACTCAAACTGTTTTTTTTAGATACAAATGGCCCATGGAACTGCAAAACCACACTTCTATTTCTCTGGCCTATACCCGACTATTTTCAACAGATATATTTGTGTCTGAAAAATCAGAGACACACTTTTTTTTTGGGGTGGGGGTAAGGGACACCAAAAGGTTAATAAGACAGGTATTTGTACAGTGTGGAGGAGGAAAAAAAAAAGAGGATTTAGATGAAAAAAAAGGATTTTTCCTGGCCCCCGAGACCTGGAGCTAAGTCCGGCAATTTCAGCAACAGGAGCACACAGGACTGTAATGCAGCGTTTGCTGGTATAACCACTGCGTCTCCTATACAGCCTGCCTGCCTGATATCTGGGATGGATATTAGTCCTGAGAAGGACTGTTTGTTTGATCTGGCAGCCTTTACAGACCCTACACTAACTATTTCGCAGGATATATCTCTCCCTAAATCAGCAGCGCTGTCCCTACACTGTCTAATCCGGAGTGACTGTGTCCAAAATGGCGGCGCCCGGTTTTAAATACTCGAAGTGACGCTGTGCGGCCAGCCAATCACTGTAATGCCCACAAACAACATGGCTGCGGCATTACAGTGACTGACTGGCAATCGCTGCATGTTCATTGGCTCTGTAAAGACCGCCAAACATGCAGGGCGGAGACCCGAGCTCCCGCCCGATTAACCTGGAAATGCTCGGTGCTCGCCGAACATCCCGAGTAGCGTGATGCTCGGGCGAGTACCGAGCAGTGTTGAGCATGCTCGCTCAACACTACATATAAGTTCGCTCCAAACTCAGTCATTTGTAGTGAGCGTGGAAGATACTGTCCTCCATTTAAAATGGGCAAGGCAAGTGGCAAGGGATGGGGAACTGGATGTGATGGTAATGGTTCATGCAGAGGCCGAGGACAAGGCCGTGGGCAAGCTGAAATTGTGCCACAACAAACACCCGCATCTTCTCGCCTGACCTTCCTGTCCCAATTCCTAGGGGACCACAGCACACCACTATTGAATCCAGAGCAGTGTCAAAAGGTTGTTGCTTGGATAGCGGATAATGCTTCCAGTCACTTAGCCACCACCACCACCCTGTCTTCCACATGGTCAAGTCTCAGTAGCCGTGAGTCTGGACCGCATATTCCTCACCCTGATCCTCCTTCCTCCCACCATGCCGAGTGCACGGAGACAACTGATCCCACACTTGGACACTCTGAAGAGCTGTTCACTTTTCCATTTATTGATTCAGGTCCACTTGAAGCGGGGCAAGAGGAGATCACGTGTAGTAATGCCCAAATACTTGAGCAGCCACGGTCACACGAAGGCGACGGTGGAATAGTGTCACAAGAGGTTGACGATGATGAGACACAATTGCCAGAAAGTCAGGAGGAGGACCAGGGTGTGGAAGTGGAAGACGAGGTGGTGGATGATATAGTAACTGACCCAACCTGGCAGGAGGACACGCAGAGCGAGGAGAGCAGCACACAGGGGGAGGGAGGCAGAGCACCCCAACAGGCGGGAAGAAGCAGTGTTGTGGCCGCAGACAGAAGGCAGGCAATCGTTCCCCGTAACACCAGCATGAAGGAAGTTGCCAGTACAACTGTTACATCTTCCCGAGTCTGGTTGTTTTTTAAAGACTCTGCCGATAACCCCAAAAAGGCCATTTGCACCACCTGCCAGGCTGGCATCAGCAGGGGGGGTGCAAAATGACCAGGAACAGTAACTACAGGTGGCACCATTGCTTCTTCCGCTGTTGTGCATGCAAGCCAATCCCCTGTCCATGGTGCATGCGAAGATGCCTCCTGCCCTGAACCTGTCGTTGCGCACTCTCAAGTAGCAGCATCAGGAAGCACATCCAGGTCCTTGTCACAGCGCAGCATTCAATTGTCCATGCCCCAGTCCTTGGAACGCAAGCGCAAATATGCAGCCAACCCCCCATAGGCCACACTACTAAATTCTCACATTTCACTACTGCTTGCGCTCGAAATGTTGCCTTTTAGGCTCGTGGAGACGGAAGCATTCCGCAACCTGATGGCGCCGGCCGTCCCTCGGTACTTGGTCCCCAGCCGCCACTATTTCTCCTGGTGTGCCGTCCCCGCATTACACAAGCACGTCTCCCAAAACATTAGCTGTGCCCTCAACAACTCAGTTACCGGGAAAGTCCACCTAACCACGGACACGTGGACAAGTGCTTGTGGGCAGGGACAGTACATCTTGCTGACAACACACTGGGTTAACATAGTGGAAGCCGGGACCCAGTCTGACCTTGGGATGGAACACGTCTTCTCGATGCCAAGGATTGCGGGCCCTAGGTCAATCAGGGTTGCCCCCACGGTCTACAGCTCCTGCACCTCAGCCTCCTCAGCCTCCTCCTCCTCTTCAGCCTCCATCTCCGAAACGACCACATCAGTCAGAAGCTGGAAGTACTGCAGCACTGCCTCGGCCAAACGGCAACAGGCTGTGCTGAAGCTAATATGCTTAAGTGACAAACCGCACAATGCTGAAGAGTTGTGGACAGCTCTGAAAGAGCAGGCCTATCTGTGGCTCACACTGCTGAACCTACAGCCAGGCATGGTCGTGTGTGATAATGGCCGGAACCTGGTGGTGGCTCTAAGGCGAGGCGAGCTCACACACGTACCATGCCTGGCCCATGTGCTTAACCTCATGGTTCAGTGGTTTCTCAAATCCTACCCGGAGCTGCCAGATCTGCTTGTTAAAGTGCGCCGCCTGTGTGCCCATTTTAGAAAGTTAGCTACAGCTTCCGCCGTGTTTCAGCAGCGTTTGCAGCTTCCGGCTCACAGACTGGTGTGTGATGTCCCCACACGTTGGAACTCTACACTGCAGATGTTGGGAGGGATTTGTGAGCAGAAGAGGGCATTTTTTGACTACCAGCATCAACAAGGCCGTCGGTATTCAGTTCAGACTCCACACATAAGACCTCAGGAGTGGACATGGATGTCAAACATATGTATCATCCTCCAAAACTTTGAGGACTCCACCAAGATGGTGAGCGGTGATGACGCCATATTTAGCATCAACATCCCGCTTCTCTGTCTTCTGAAACGCTCTCTGCTCACAATGAAAGAGAATGCATTGCAGGCGGAGCACGATGAGATGGAGCAAGGAACCATACAGAGTGATTACACACAGCCAAGCCTCATCTCATCCCAAAGTATATTGGGTGACAATGAGGAAGAGTAGGAGGGGGAAGGACAGGAGCTAGTTTCATACACTATAGACGGTACTACCTGCACAGCTGTCATACCGTCTGTTCAGTGTGGATGGCCGGAGGACAGAGAGGGGTAGGAGGAGGAGGAGGAGAGCATGGTCAGTCATCCTCTTGGTGAGGACACAGAAGTCTTGTCTGTTAGTAGTCTGGCACGCATTGCTGAGTTTATGTTACGCTGCCTTTCCCATGACCCTCGCGTTCTCAAAATTTTGGGTGACAGTCATTACTGGTTGGTGACACTTCTATACCCATGCTACAAGGAGAACTTTATATCTCTTATTCCTGAGGCGGACAGGTCTACAAAAATGGGGCTGCACCAGAAGGACCTTGTTGCGGAACTAGTAAAATAAATTTCCATCTGAAAATGCTGGCGGCAGAGGGCACACTTCGTTGGACAACCAAGGAGTACAGGCGAGAGAGACACAACTTCAATCCAGCAAAGGTAGGGGAACACTGTCAAAGTTCTGGGAGAGTTTTCTCAGCCCCTACCATCGCACAGGCCCTGAGGCGCGGGGTACTCTCACAAGAAGTGAAAAGTTTGGGAAGATGCTGAGGGAGTACCTTGCCGACCGCACCAACCTCCTCCGTGATTCCTCTGTGCCTTATAATTATTGGGTATCCAAGCTGGATACGTGGAATGAACTGGCTATCTATGCCTTGGAGGTCCTGGCCTGCCCTGCCGCCAGTGTTTTATCAGAGTGGGTTTTTATTGCCGGTGGTGGAATTATAACTGATAAGCGCATCCGCCTGTCAACTGAAAATGCTGACAGGCTGACACTTATAAAAATGAACAAGGACTGGATTGGGCCAGACTTCTCAACACCACCGAATTATAGCAGCGTAACATAAACTCAAATCCAGTGTCTTTTCTTGGGAGGCATATTCACATGCACCTTTTCACACCCACACATGGGTATACGCTTCCTGATTTTGACTATTTGCTCTTGTCCTTCTCCTGATTCTCCACCACCACATCACCAGGGTGACCGTGGTCCGTGATGCAACACCCACATAATTTTTTTAAAGGGTGTTTATGATGCCCGTAAAAAAAAATTGTATACCGTATGTTCATGCATACCCCCCAGGGATAAATGTTTGTCAGCCCATATGCTTGTGCATGGGCATTACAAGTATAGGAGGCCTGCCCCTCTCTAATGGGAACATTTTTTTATAAGGCCCTTCTCCACGTCTCTTCCAAGGGGCATTGAAGTGCCTCCAAATTTTTGGCAGCCCTTGCATTCACTGCATAGGCCAACACTATGGGAGACTCTCTCCTTTCTAATGGGAATTTGTCGTTACTGTAGCCTTGCTCTATGTCTCTTTAAATTGTTAGTGGGGTTTTTCCTAAATTTGGTCAGCCGTTGGACTCACTGCATACCCTAAAACTGTATAGCAGACTCCCTCCTTTCTAATGGGAACATGTCGTACCTTGTTACTGTGGCCCTGCTCTATGTGTCTTTAAATTCTTAGTGGGGTTTTCCCTAAAATTGGTCAGACTTTGGACTCACTGCATACCCTATAACTGTATAGCAGACTCTCTCTTTCCTTATGGGAATTTGTCGTTACTGTGGCCCTGATCTATGTGTCTTTAAATTCTTAGTGGGGATTTTCCTAAAATTGGTCAGCCGTTGGACTCACTGCATACCCTATAACTGTATAGCAGACCCTCTCCTTTCTAATGGGAACATGTCATACTTGTTACTGTGGTCCGGTTCTATGTGTCTTTAAATTCTTAGTGGGTTTTTCCTAAAATTGGTCAGCCGTTGGACTCACTACATACCATATAACTGTATAGCAGACTCTCTCCTTTCTAATGGGAATTTGTCGTTACTGTGGCCCTGCTCTATGTGTCTTTAAATTCTTAGTGGGGTTTTTCCCAAATTTTGGCAGCCCTTGCAGTCACAGCATGGGCATTACCACTATTGGAGACCCGATCCTTTATAATGGGAACATTTTTGTTACTGAGACCCTCCTCTATGTCTCTTCAAAGGGGTATTGGGTTGCGTCCAAATTTTTGGCAGCCCTTGCAGTTACTGGATTTGCAATAACAGTATAGGAGACCCACTTGTTAATAATGGGAACAACAAAGCATAGCTGGCTAATTGCTCTCTAACAATAGCGAGGGCCGACTGCTGGCCTTTTAAGAATAGTAAGGCCTGTCTGATGGCCCTATAAACATAGGCTTTATGACTTTCAGCGTCCCTCCATCATAAATAAAACAGGATGTGTCTGATTATGTGTCACACACCACATTGCCAGATAAGGTTGTAAAATGTTAAAATGACATTTCCCGGTGAATGCATTTGTCTTAAAAAATAACGTAAAAAAAGACAAAACAGTAGGATCTTTCTTTAGTATAAAAAACAGTGTCACCAATTTAACCTCAATGTAATCACATTGTTCAGCTCTTGCACCTCCTCCTCCATCTCCGAAATGACCACATCAGTCACAAGCTGACAGCACTGCAGCACTGCCTTGGCCAAGCGGCAACAGGCTGTGCTGAAGATAACATGCTTAATTGACAAACCGCCCAGCACTGCAGAGTTGTTGAAAGCTGTAACACAGCCAGCAGCCTGATCTGTGACTCTCACCGCTGAACATACAGCCAGGCATAGTCGTGTGTGATAATGGGCGAAACCTGGAGACGGAGAAATGAAACCCAGAGTAGATACGGTTTCCCTCTATGCCGGTCCTTTCACCGAGCTAAATACAACTCTCAGCAAAAAAAGCTGTGGACTTGCTCCGTACCATCCCTGGCCACATTCACCTGTCCACATGTTTGTGGGTAGGCGGTCCTTCCCAGTAAGTGCTCCTGGTTGACCTCCTTAACCCACTGTCTGGTGGTGGACCAACCTGGCTTTCCCCACTATCATTGAGGGTACAGCTACTAGCTGGGTGTACAGGCAGGGCAGGCAGCTGTCTGCGGGTCCTTTGGCTTACCGCAGGCATGGCAGGCTCACTGTCAGCAGAGGGTTGACTCTCCTGGGCTGCTGGCGTGGGTTCTTCCACCTCTGGGGCCGCTTGCTCTTCTTGTTCTTCCTGTCCTCCTGTAGGCTCCTGCTGGGTAGGCTGAAGGAAGTGTAGGACTGGTACCACTATTGCGCCATTTATCTGAGTCCAGGTCCGGGGGAACTCTCCGAGAACTGTGCTGATCATCTCTTCCTTGTCCTCTGCGGGTTCAAGGTCATCTTGATCTTCACTTGGACTCTGTAGTTGCTCGGGGCACCGTTTTAGGTGGTCTCTGGAGACGGTGCTAGTGGTTTCTCCTCCATCCTTGGTAATCACACATACCTTCGGATTGTCGTGGTTGGACTGCAGTACTGTGTACGCGTCTCTCTCCCACTGGTCGTCCAGCTTGTGAAGCCTTCTCTTCCGCTTCAGGACCTGCTCACCAGGTTCCAGGGGACCAGCAGGGGCGTGTTGGTTGAAGAGCCTCTCTTGCTTTTCTCTCGCTTGAGCCAGATTCCTCTCCACACTCTCCTGTACCTTCTTGTACTGTAGCCGCCGTTTTGTATCCCAGTCCGCGTCTGGGGAGGTGTCCTCAGGTGTCAGGACTCCCATTTCCAGGTTGATCGGCAGCCTACCTGGTCTTGCTCGCATCAGGTAAGCCGGGGTGCAATTTGTAGCATTCACCGGGATATGGTTGTACAAGTCAATCAGTTCTGGCAGCTTCTCCGGCCACAGGCTGCGTTCTTCCAGGGGTAACGTCTTGAGGAGATCAATGACGATATTGTTCATCTTCTCACACGGCCCGTTTGTTTGCGGGTGGTAAGGCGTTGTCCGAATCTTCCTACAGCCGTAGAGGTTGCAGAACTCCTGGAATACTTCAGCCTCAAACGCTGGACCTTGATCTGTCAAGACCTGTTCCGGATACCCATGTGGACGGCAGAAGTGTTGCTGGAAGGCTCTGGCCGCTGTTTGGGCTGTCAAGTCTTTAACAGGAACCAATACCAGGAACCGTGAGTAATGGTCCACAATTGTCAGGGCATAGACGTAGCCCGACCGGCTTGGAGCCAATTTCACATGGTCCAGAGCTACCAGCTCAAGAGGCTGCCTGGTGACGATGGGCCTCAAGGGTGTCTGCTGGCTGGTACGGTCCTTCCTTCTGAGGTGACATGGGCCGCAGTCCCTGCTCTACTTCTCGATGGCCCTTCTCATGCCGACCCAGTAGAACCGCTCTCTCAGTAGGAACTCCAGTTTCTTCCACCCGAAGTGTCCCGCTCTGTCATGGTAGGCCTCCAGGACCATTGCTGCATCTCGCCTTGGGACCACTATCTGCCAGGTCAGCTCGTGCGTCCGGTGGTTGACAAGCCTTCTGCACAGCTTACCCTCGTAGAGGAATAGCCTGCTTTTCTCCTTCCATATCTGCTTGGCTTCCTCTGGAGCGTCCGGGCCAGGGCTATCGTCTTCCTGGGTTAACATGTCTTTTACCAGGCATATTGCAGGGTCGCTATCTTGCGTTTCAGCCCAGCCATGGTGGGGTAAGGGGTTGAACATGACGGTGGTTAAGTCTTTGTCTCTTACCCGGTGAGAATGCTGAGTGGCCCCATACCGGTGGAATGCAGGGAGCTCTATTTCCTCCAGCTCTTCCGAGTCTTCTTCTCCTTCAGGTAGGTGGGGCATTCTTGATAGGGCGTCTGCGTTGGCGTTGGTTCTGCCTGTCTGGTATTTGATTGTGAAGTCATAATTGGATAGTCGGGCCATCCACTGCTGTTCTAGGGCACCTAGTCTTGCATTGTCCAGATGTGTCAACAGGTTGTTGTCCGTGTACACGGTGAACTTTGCGGAGGCCAGGTAATGCTTAAACCATTTTGTGACGGCCCACACCACTGCCAAGAATTCTAGCTTGAAGGAGCTGTAGTTCTCTGGGTTTCTTTCAGTGGGCCTCAGCTTCCGGCTGGCATACGCGATCACTCTTTCTCTGCCTTGTTGGTTCTGTGACAGTACGGCTCCCAGTCCCACATTACTGGCATCTGTGTGGAGGATAAAAGGCTGGCCATAATCGGGGTAGGCTAGTATCTCATCCCCCGTGAGGGCCATCTTCAACTGGCGGAAGGACTCCTCTTCCGGCTTGTCCCACTTGAAGGGTGGCTTGTGACTTCTGGATTTAGATTGCCCTATCAGGAGGTCCTGCATAGGGGCTGCCATCTTAGTGAACCCGGAGATGAACCTTCGGTAGTAGCCTACCAACCCGAGGAATTGCCTCACTTCCTTGATGTTAGAGGAGCTTGGCCAGCTCTTGATGGCTGTAACTTTGTCGGGGTCGGGGGCTACTCCCTCTGCACTCACCATGTGTCCTAGGTACTGGACCTTCAGTTTTAACAGGTGGCATTTTGTAGGCTTCACTTTCAGGCCGTAGCCTGCCAGGGCTTCGAACACCTCGGCCAGGGGCTTTAGATGGTCCTCGTAAGTCTTCGAATAGACGATCACTTCGTCCAGGTAAAGGAGGACCGTCTCGAAGTTTCGGTGCCCTAGACAGCATTCCATCAGCCTCTGGAAGGTCCCGGATGCGTTGCAGAGCCCGAAGGGCATACAGTTGAACTCACTCAGTCCCATCGGGGTGGTGAAGGTGGTCTTCTCCTTGTCAGCCTCTGCCACAGGAATCTGCCAGTACCCGCTAGTAAGGTCCAAAGTAGAGAAGAAATTAGCTGATTTTAGAGCTGCTAAAGACTCCTCTATCCTAGGTAATGGGTACGCATCTTTATGGGTGATACGATTGATTTGTCTATAGTCCACGCACATTCTCATGGTACCGTCTTTCTTTTTTACCAAAACTAAGGGAACTGCCCAGGGGCTACAGCTATCTCTAATGACCCCAGCTTCTTTCATTTCTCTCAGCATACCCTTGGCGTTCTGATAATGTGCAGGGGGTACAGGCCTGTGTCTCTCTTTTATTGGTGGGTGGCTCCCCGTGGGGATATGGTGTTCTATCCCTTTTACTCTGCCGAAGTCTAGCAGGTGCTTACTAAAAATTCTCTCGTACTCCTGAACCACCCGGTAGACTCCTTGTTTTTGGTGCAGGGGAGTGGAGTCAGCACCCACATGGAGTTTCTGGCACCAGTCCTCCTTTTGTTTCTGGGAGCCATTACCCTCCGCCTGTGGAGATGGGGGCAACGGTTCCACGGCCCTGATAGCTTTGTGCTCAACAGCAAACAGTTTGGCAAGTGTAGCGTACGTGGGTGGGTGTACCTCCCTCTCCCCAATGTTGAGAATGCGAACGGGCACCCTCCCATGACGGACATTAACCACCCCCCGGGCTATCAAAATGGTGGGCCTGCTGTCTGATTACACTGGTTCTACCATGGCTTGGTAGTCTCTGCCTCTCAACCCGATTGCAGTCCGACACCAGATCAACATTTCACTTTTGGGAGGCATGGAAATGGGGAATGGGTCACTCATTCTTATGCTACCGATCTCACTACCAGACAGTTCTACCTGCTGCCGTCTCATCAGGGCTCTTATTTCTTTCTGGAGGACCCTCTGTTGGCTGGAGCTCGCATTCATCGCCACCTGCTGTAAAATCCCAATTACTTCTGAAAGACAGTTTTCAATTACATTAGTACCCACAGTTATTTTAGGGTGACTTTCACGACGGTCAATGTCCACAATGATCACTCCCTGTGCCGGCAGTTCCACCTTACCAATCTTGATGGTCATCTCTCTGAACCCCACCTGCGGCACGGGTTGGCCATTGCTGGCAATGATGCTTAAGTCATCGTCTGGGTAGCGGGATATGTCAGCGTTACTCCAGTACCGCTTGAAAAATACGTAGGGGGTGGTAGTCACTTGAGACCCGGTGTCCAGCAGTGCACTCATGGGGATACCGTCCAGCACTACGGGTAAGACCGGGCGTCCCCCCACGTACTTATCACGCCAATTAGACGGGCCTGATGACCTTATGCCTGGGGGTTGGCCCTCTGCCCCGGGTCGGACCCATTTAAAGTACAGTACCTTGCTATGTTTCCTGGCTGACTGCAAGGGTGGCAAATCGGCTGTCCATTCTCAGTGTAGCGGTTGGCGGGCCTCCCTCAGAATGGCGGGATCCTCCTCTGTCTACGCCACGGGACATCCTCCGGACTGGAAGCAAGCTTGATTGGTCTTGATGGTTCCACCTGCAACGACTGTACGGTCCTGGTTAATGCAGCCACACTCTTTGTTAGCTCCTGGACCTGATGGTGCAGGTCTGCAGGCTGGGATGGATTTAGGGCCTGTGCATCAGCCCCCACAAGGTCTGCGGGGTAGGGCGCTGCCCCCTGGTGGTAAGTGATGGCAGGGCGCCGGGAAGCTACAGCGCCACCTGGTGGGGGTTCTCTGAGCAGCCAGATGGCCCTATCCTTGAACTGCGCAAAAGTCAAATCGGGGTTCTGTAGGGCCATGAGGCGCAGCTGGATTCTGTGGGCGTTGGACAGCAGACCTTCTATGAACTGGTCAGTCAACAGTTTATCAGAGCCCTGCACGCTACCAGGGTCAGCTTGTTTGATAGCTCTCAGGGCTTCTTGCAGGTTCAAGGCATAGTCTCTGATACTATCCTGGGCCCGCTGCTTACAGCCATAGAACCGCATTTTGATTTCTGCTGAGGTACGGGTATCAAAAGTACTCCGCTGCCGGGTCAGAATGTCCTTTACTGTCCTTTTCTTCTCATCTGACCATGATTTCACTTCCCGCTGGGCTGCACCGGTGAGCTGCCCCGTCAGAATGCTCACTTTCTGTTCTTCTGTCAGGGGATAAACTTTGAATAAACTGTGCAGTCTTTCCCTAAAGTCATGGTATGGGGTATGAGGGTCCCCTGAGTATTGGGGTAGCTAGGCTGCTCCGGGGATGTAGGGCATAGAGAACGGCATCACCGCTGTTGCAGCCCCGCCGGTTGTAGAGGGCACCTCCGCGTCCGTCATCTTCCTCCCCCCTAGTTAAGCGTGGCCTAGCTTCCGATGATCCTCTTCTGTAGGCCGCAGCTCGGCTGGTGCTGCTCCGTGTGAGGACCTTGCGTCGCGTCCTGGTGACATCATCGTCGCTCTCTCTCCCTTCCAGGACCTTGCGCAGCGTCAGTGCGTAGGGCGGGGCTTCAAGTCCCGCGCGTTTTGGACATCCACGCCCCTCTTCTTCCCGCGCGGCGTCCTGAAGATGGCGTACGATGGCGGGAAAACGGCTGAAGATGGCGGGAAAACAGCTGAAGATGGCGGAAACTGCTGAAGATGGCGGGAGATGGCTGAAAACGGCAGGAATTGGCTCCGGATGGCAGGAAACTTCTTTTTAAGGTACGTTTACAGTCTTTTTCAGGCACGCAATACCCGTTTGTGGCGGGTTGGTCACAATCCTGCCGACTACGCCAAAGCTGACTCAGCCCCTGGGCCGTGGGGCACTCGGGACTGGCTTCAGGGCAATGCTGGGAGTAGTAGTGGCGACCCGGTCCCGTGGCTCAGGGTGGTCAGACCAGTGGCAGTCTTTTATATGTTTTAGGTAATGTCTGACTACGCCACCCATGGATTGTGGTCAGGGAGGACCGCCGCTGCAAGGCAGACCGCTGAGACTGGTGTTGGGGATGCAGCGGGGAATAATACAACTCCCCACGGGAGGAGTGTAGCCTCAGGGCAGGTAATAGGATGCTGGGGGTGATGGTGCAGGCGCAGCAGTAACAACACAGAGTCCAATAATGCATTCCAGGGTCTTTTACTGATCTTATCACAGACCCACCAGGAGTACAGGGTAGGAATGAACCTGGGTGTCTGAGGGCATTCGGACGAGCTCCGCTGGTCAGGGTGAGTGGGTAGGCCTACCGTTCTCTCTCTCTGCCCTTGCTGACTATCTCCCCCTTTAGTGGTATTATAGCCCACGTCCCTGAGCTTGCCGTGTACTACGCCTGTATGGCTTGCGACTCGGGCCTTAGGTAACTGTAGCTTCTCCGTGCTGTACCGGTCCCTCTGTGTGGTGGAGCCTCCAGGCTTCTTGGCCAAGGGACCTGAAATCCCTTGCGGGTTGGTTATCTGCTGCAGGGCTTGCAACCCTGACAGCCTCGGACCCAGTGTCCGGTTGTGTAGTCTCTCTCTGCCAGGACCGGCTCTCGTCGCCTCTGTCCCTGGCTTTCTGTTCCTCCTTTGCCTCCTGGACTCCTCAGCTGCGACTGACCTGTCCCTCTCTTCTGGAAACCCTTCTGGATGCTTCAGAAGTGGGTCCTGGTCTCTCTAACCCTGCCCTCAGTACCAGTTTTTATAGGGGCAGCCTGCTCCCCCTACTGGCCTGGGACAGGAGGTGCTGCATGTAAATGTTCCATGACCAGAGAACCTCCCTCCTGCTCTCAGACACAGCCTTACAAGTTTGTGGCATCCAGGCCTGGGGTGACACATATGCATGTGTCTGATGATATGTCACACACCACATGGCCAGATAAGGTTGTAAAATGTTAAAATTACATTTCCCAGTGAATGCATTTGTCTTTGTTGAAAGCAAAGCAAAAGTGCAAAAACGCATAAAAAAAGCTACATATGAATATAGCCCAAGGTGTGGAGGAGTATTTTTGTTTTTGGTTATTTATTTTGACTTATACAGTGGTGGCCAAAAGTATTGGCACCCCTGCAATTCTGTCAGATAATACTCCGTTTCTTCCTGAAAATGATTGCAATCACAAATTCTTTGGTATTATTATCATCATTTCATTTGCTTGCAAGGAAAAAACACAAGAGAATGAAGCAAAAATCAAATCATTGATCATTTCACACAAAACTCCAAAAATGGGCCAGACAAAAGTATTGGCACCCTCAGCCTAATACTTGGTTGCACAACCTTTAGCCAAAATAACTGCAAAAAAAACGCTTCCGGTAACCATCAATGAGATTCTTACAATGCTCTGCTGGAATTGTAGACCATTCTTCTTTGGCAAACTGCTCCAGGTCCCTGATATTTGAAGGGTGCCTTCTCCAAACCGCCATTTTGAGATCTCTCCACAGGTGTTCTATGGGATTCAGGTCTGGACTCATTGCTGGCCACCTTAGAAGTCTCCAGTGCTTTCTCTCAAACCATTTTATAGTGCTTTTGGAAGTGTGTTTTGGCTTATTCTCCTGCTGGAAGACCCATGACCTCTGAGGGAGACCCATCTTTCTCACACTGGACCCTACATTATGCTGCAAAATTTGTTGGTAGTCTTCAGACTTCATAATGCCATGCGCACGGTCAAGCAGTCCAGTGTCAGAGGCAGCAAAGCAACCCCAAAACATCAGGGAACCTCCACCATGTTTGACTGTAGGGACAGTGTTCTTTTCTTTGAATGCCTCTTTTTTTTCCTGTACACTCTATGTTGATGCTTTTTCCCAAAAAGCTCTACTTTTGTCTCATCTGACCAGAGAACATTCTTCCAAAACGTTTTAGGCTTTCTCAGGTAAGTTTTGGCAAACTCCAGCCTGGCTTTTTTATGTCTCGGGGTAAGAAGTGGGGTCTTCCTGGGTATCCTACCATACAGTCCCTTTTCATTCAGACGCCGACGGATAGTACGGGTTGACACTGTTGTACACTCGGACTGCAGGGCAGCTTGAACTTGTTTGGGTGTTAGTCGAGGTTCTTTATCCACCATCCGCACAATCTTGCGTTGAAATCTCTCGTCAATTTTTCTTTTCCGTCCACATCTAGGGAGGTTAGCCACAGTGCCATGGGCTTTAAACTTCTTGATGACACTGCGCACGGAAGACACAGGAACATTCAGGTCTTTGGAGATGGACTTGTAGCCTTGAGATTGCTCATGCTTCCTCACAATTTGGTTTCTCAAGTCCTCAGACAGTTCTTTGGTCTTCTTTCTTTTCTCCATGCTCAATGTGGTACACACAAGGACACAGGACAGAGGTTGAGTCAACTTTAATCCATGTTAACTGGCTGCAAGTGTGATTTAGTTATTGACAACACCTGTTAGGTGCCACAGGTAAGTTACAGGTGCTGTTAATTACACGAATTAGAGAAGCATCACATGATTTTTCAAACAGTGCCAATACTTTTGTCCACCCCCTTTTTAGGTTTGGTGTGGAATTATATCCAATTTGGCTTTAGTACAATCCTTTTTTTCAATGAAGACAAATTAAATGAAGATAATAATACCAAAGAATTTGTGATTGCAATCATTTTCAGGAAGAAACTGAGCATTATCTGACAGAATTGCAGGGGTGCCAATACTTTTGGCCACCACTGTATACAAGTCATTAACCTGGAAAGGATGTTCCTTAACATTTTTCCCAGGAAAATCCATTTTGGTTTTGTTTTTGTATGTTTTATTGTGAGTCCTTAAAAGTGGCGTAATACTCTGACAACATTGTTGACATCAGTGACCTGGGAGTCAAAAATGCTTCCAGAGGCCTTCCCCATGCTGTTTCCATGTCATTTGAGCACTGTTCCCATCGATTTGGGCAATTTTTAGGCCCTCTGCAGACCGCCTGGGGGAACCACCTGAAAAATGCTCAAGTTTCCCAAAGACTTTCATTGAGCTCGTTTCTCGGGTCGAGCACCCGAGTATTCCAATTTGCTCGTCCAGAGCAATGAGCACCCGAGCATTTTAGTGCTCGCTTATCACTAGATATCAGGTTCGGTGAGGTAGATCTATGTGACATCGGCATAGAGGTCATACTGAAAGCTATGAGACTCTATGAGCTGTCCAATGCCGAAGGTGTAGATGGAGAAGAGCAAGGGTCCCAGAAATGTTCCTTAGGGGACACCGACAGATAGGAGGCGGGATGAGGAGGTGGTGTGTGAGTGGGAGACACTAATGTCCTGTCTGTCTATGAACAGATCCAAAATAGGGCCAAGTCTGTGATGCCGAGAGATGAGAGAGTCTGTAGTGGTATCCATCACAACCACATTGCCAACTTGTCGGACGGCTTCATGGTTATGGTTTGATCATTTTCAAGTCTGCATAGTGCATCCATTTCACCTCTTGCAAGGTTATGTTATTCCCAATGCTTAGTTTGTGTCAGTTGTATGATGTCCTCCGTAACCAAATGAAGGAAGACATCTAGGGAACTTAAGTCTCCGGTAGGAGGTGGCAGTCTAGAAATTTTATTTTTAAGGTCCGTGAAGGGACCAATGTATTCGGGTTCACCTCATCAAGATGATATAGCAACCTCACGCCTTGTAAAAGGTTATTGGGTATTCCCAAGTTGTCACACTCCTTTCTATCTTCCCTAAGGAAGTGCTCTTTTCATTTCAAACGTCTGATGAATAGATGCAGGACTTTTATTATTTCAAATTTGTCAAAATCAGTGGTGTGGATAAAACTTAAACCTTTACTCAGTACGCATATTTCATCAGTAGTGAGGGGCATCGATGATAAATTGATGACCTGTGTTGTTAAACGGGATTCGGCTGGTTGGATCGGCTCCTGAGCAGGTAGTTCAGCTCTAAAAAACTCCCTCTCTGCGTGGTTCTCCTGTTATTTCCTCTCCCCTGATATCTACACCTTCCTTTTAATTTTCCCTTTTGGGTTTTCGATTTTGTATCAGTATGTGAGACCTCTGTTTCAGAGGAGGATAAGTCTATCTCAGGAATATAATTCTGTTTGGTAAGCGCCACTGAATATTCCTTGTTTTCCCTGAATTCTTCAAGGTAATAAAGAACTTGTGTTTACACTCTTTTAGGTGGTATTGGTACCTTTCTACCTTGTTCTGTAACTGTGTTTCTTCTTTTGCGAAGTGTGGAACCCCAGGGGTCTGGTTACCACAGTAATAGCAATATTACGTCTGAGAGCAGGTGGGAGGTCTCCTGGTCAGGTGCCCTAAGCATGCCACACCTCCTGCCCAGTCCTGGGAGGTGAAGAACTTCCCCTATAAAAACTGGGGGCTGAGGCAGGGTTAGAGGGGAAAGAAGAGGAGTCCCAGACAGAGACACAGTCTGGTCTGGAGTGGAGCAGATACAGGGAGAGCAAGATCAGGAGCTCTGTGGGAGCAGTGATAAAAGGGGTCAGAGACTGGAAGCTGTAGAGCTCGTCCTGACTGAAGAGATCTCACCGGACACGGAGTCCGAGGCTGTGGGGACTGATCCATACCCAGCAGCAGAAACCGACCGGCAGGGGATTTCAGGTCCTCTGGCCAAGAAACCCGAAGGCACGGTCACACGCAAGGGACCAGCACCGCCGGCGTGGAGCGGAGGCTACCAGAAGGCCCCGAGTCACCGGCCATACGAGTGAGCACCACACGGTACACTCAGGGACGTGGGCTACTTCTATCCGCTTCTAGCAAGGTAGCCAGGAAGAGTACAATAGTTGGGGAGGCCTACAACTCCGCCTGGCCATGGGAGATCCTATCTGCTCACAGACTGACCAGGCCCCGATCGCTAGCCAGTACTTCCGGGAGGGTCTACCTTTGCCACCAGTAAAGACCCTGAACTACACCGCACCGTCTCTGAGTGGTTCCTGGTGCCCGCGTGCAATTCTGCTATCCCCATCATCCACGTCCGCTGCCCTGAGGCCATACCCCTCCCGTTGGGGGTTATACCATCCACGCTGCACAACCGTACCACCGGCCTCAGCGGTCTGCTCTGCAGCGGCGGTTTCATAACCGCATTCAACGGGTGGCGTAGTCGAACTCTATAACATCTTGTTCTAAGTTCTGCCACTTGGTTTGACACCCTGGGCACGGACCGGGTCACCGCCACGAGGACTACTACCCCTATCAGATCCGGCTCCGGGTATTCCCCGCATGCGCAACGCTGCCTAACATGGCCCAGGGGGCGCGTCACGAAGTCCAGTTCTGACGAGAATTTTTTAGTTACCTCTATTTGCTCCTTAAGAGCTTCCTTTTTAGGGTGACAGTAGGGAATAATTGACACTTCCTTCCTCGTTTTTCCCAAATAGTGAAGGTTGGTGGTATCACCCTACTATGCTAGCACATGTAGGGTATCCATGCATGTGTATCTGTATCATTTTTTGACCCTAATGGTAAGCTGAGGGTCCAATCTCGTTCTTTATCTACACCCTCCTTACGTAAGTAATACACACTGTACATAACGGTAAAATATCTTTGCCCAATCATTTTCTTGTTTTATACCGCAACCTCTGAGATCATCTGCCTCTTTAGAGTACCACGGTGTGTTTATAAAAATATCAGAGTATATCCCATTTGTTTACAGTGATCCGTGACCATGTGTCTTCTTGGGGGATTGAAGGAGCAATAAAAAATGTGTCCCTTAATGTGGATCTCCATTTTCCAGCTGCAACCCATATAGCAGGGCATGCGTCTGAAGTACACCTGTTTATGCCACATGGCAACATGCCTGATGAGCAGCATACAGGAGGTTACAACCCTCTTATATGGTATCTTCGAGACTGGGAGGCAAGGACGAGGAGTGTGACACCTGGTAACTGTTACCATGGGGCGGCGCCTTAGACGTCGCTTCCGGAACCATTGAGTTCCAGCAGCCATGTCCTGCGCTCCACAGACCGGAAGTGAGGTCTTCGGACCGGAAATGCGTCACGCACTGTGGACGAAGCCACCGCAGCGAAGTGTTGCTTTAAAATGGAAACAGTGAGGTGAGTGCCTATACTGCAGCATTGAGCAAGTTATCCCACAAACGTGTCTGTAACGATATTACTGTGGTACACGATCGGAATAAGTACCTCCCCTGATGTATCAATGTGTTTGAGGAAACGCGTAGGGAGAATAGAAGAAAAAGGGATCAACACCTATGAATGAACTAGGGAACCGGCATAGTATATCCTCAACTTGGGTTAGATTATTCCCTTTTTATCCTACAGTTGGTGAATAATCACAGGTGTGCACACAGTTACAGCAATATCGCATTATTGTGCATACAGGGTGACAGTGGTACGTTGAGATCATAGCCCTATGTCACTGCATGTACAGTATGTACCTGCATCTATAAGAGTGTTATCCCCCCTTTCCCAAAGTGGACAGGTTTATAGATGATGTCTGACTGATATATGCTAATTATTGTCATCCTACCTAAATACCTGAGAAAAGGCATAATATGCTCCACAGTTGAAGAAAAGGACTGGGGGTTCCACTAGTAACCACTTGAATGCTCACCTAGTTTGAATGAGCATTGCCATTTCTGCACTAAGGTACATATAAAAACTGTTCAATAGTATATGAGGATATGAGCATTTATTGTACAGTTTGTGGCCACCCCTAGCTGGTCACTAAATTGTTATTTGTACCTGCTGTGTGTTTGGCTGCATGTCCAGACAATTGGTTTTGGAATACTGGCACTATTCTAAGCACCTACTGGTCACTGAGGTGACCTACCTCATCTCTGTTGATATTTGTTATTGGCGTTTTTGGGTGATTTTTATTGAGTTTTTTTAATCAATTCTAATAAAAATATATTTTTAATTAGTCCAATTGCAGCTTTTCTTGACTTAAATCTGTTTGGGCATCTACCCCTTGCTTTTTTGACTATATTTTATGCATCATAGATACAGTCATTACATTAGTAGACACATAATTACCGCCCTTGTATTTCAGTTTGCCTTCATATTGTGGCAGCCGTGGATCATAAAAATGAGAACTGACATATACAACTACCTGAGTGCTATAAAATAAAGACATAAGGAGACAGAGCATTAATTTTAAACATTTTATTAAATAAAATGTTTACCCCTACCTAAAGCCAATGATCCAGAAGAAGGCAAAAAACCTGGACACGTTCAGCCAATGTGTGTCACAGGGAAAAAATTCCTTCTTGACCCCGAGAAAAGGCGATCAGTTCAAGAACCCTGGACCAAGGCCATACTACAACTAACTAACTGATATATAGAGCAATGACTCGTTTCCGGAGAGCAGATCTTCTTTGTCCTGGTAACACGCCTCACCTCTCCTTATCAGATCGGACTCTGAGCTTATAGCTTGTCTACGTTGATCTCCCCTGTAAAAATACAGAACACTAACCCCCACAAACACTACACCCCACAAACGCTAGCCCTTCGGATACAGACATAGGGCAGTTATATCATATCAGGTCCCTTGTACAATTAGGTTAGACAGCAGACACCTATGTAATATGATGTCATGATGCACTGATTCCAGAATTAGATCTATATAATCAGTATATAATGACCTCATAAGACAACAAATATTATCTACAGACATATTAAATGATTAACACTAAATAATCCCGTGGCTCTTGTTAAATTCTTCAGTCTTCCTTAAAGGATCCAGATATTTTTCCTGGTAAGAAAAAAATAATATGAGACAGATCAAGCAAAGATCCATAGAAAACCAGTCATAAATATATTGTACTTTATACCCTCTTTTCTTTGCATTTTTAAATTTTGATGTAGATACTTAAAAATGGTGTAATAAATTTAATTAAAAAAAATTGTGTAAAATGCACATATATATATATATGTAAAATAAAGAGTAAAATAAATACGTATACAGTATGTCCCCCAATGTATGTACACCAACCTCTCTCCCATGTGGGGGAACAAGGGTAGATTTTTTTTGCTCCAAAAATCTGAAATTAAAGTGACAGAACCACCACCAGCAATCTGTGCCAGCCACAGATACCACTGGAACTGTCACTGACCAAAGTAGCTACTGTAGTGTCTCCATTCGAGGTGCCATCTTGTTGTTGACCTCTGTGATAGCCCCAGGGATGTCCCCATGTTTGCTGCATAGAACTCTCAGTGTCCAACATTCCGCTGTGTGACCTCACAAAGAACCTTCATCACCCAAGTCTAGAGATTCTGCCAGCAAAGCCTGGAGAAAGCTAGAACCTTACAGCCACAATCTGTAGACTTGGAGGATCGATGGCCATGTTGGCGCTAAGTTCACTAACTTAAATCCCTGTAAAGTTTCTCATTTACCTGTATCCTCAATCCAGGAACTTCCAATCTCCTCGTCTCATCTCCTGAAATGAGAATCTGTGTCCTCGATCCTGGATCCTCTGCTCTCCTTGTCTTCATCTCTTGAAATGAGAATTTGCCCCCTGAACACCCGTTTATATAGACCCACAGTCATTGTGACATCATGCTGTGAGGTAACAATGGCCTCCTGGATTTGATGATGTCACATATGACCATGAGTGATATCTCCACAGGTACTAATTAATATTAATAACAAGTAGTAATAATATGGCAGATCACATTGGTTAGCATCAAGGCTGGAGGAGCAGGACGAATAAGGAAAAGTTCGAAAAAGTAAAATGCATTTACTGCGACTGAAAAAAATAAATAACTTTATATTACTTCAAATTTAATTAAATTCTTGGCTCTATGACAACACTACACTGTTACCATAGGAAGAAAGACCTATAGCCCATAGCAACCAGTCCAATTCCAGCTTTAGTGTATTTAAGGCCTTAAATCAAGAACATTGAGTGTTTTGTTTGCTGGTGATACATCTAGCAATGGACAAATGACAGGTAAGAGCAGGAATCATTGTCTATGAGAGAAACCATTCCCATTGTTACACATTTTCACACATTTTGTAGGTGCAGGAACTATGGACATTCCAGTTTTTATGAAACAACAACTCCCAGCATTCACAGGATAAATATGAACAAAAGTTCAAGAATTGCTTTTTATTTTTTTCATGACATTCGCCGTGCGGTATAAGCAGGGCTGGCTCCAGGTTTTCGTGGGCCCTGGACGAAAGAGTCTCACTGGGCCCCTTTATCACATACCACGATTCATGAAGCACAGATGCCGCAGAAAAAAAAAAAATATATAATACAATGCCGAAGATTTCACTTCTTACATTACATGACCGATATATATTGTAAATTCCACAATAGCTCAGAAACCAGCGAATCGCTGCATGCAGAATACTGGCCCCCATAAAATGCTCCAGACAGGATATTTACCCCATATAATGCTCCATACAGCATACTGTCCCCCTTATAACGATCCTACAGGATACTGGCTCCCATATAACGCTCCATACAGGATACTGGTCCCTATATAGTGTTCCATACAGAATACTGGCCCCCATATAATGCTCCATGCAGGATGTGCCCCCATATAATGCTCCATGCAGGCTGTGCCCCCACATAATGCTCAATGCAGGCTGTTCCAACCACATAATACCTCATGCAAGCTGTTCCCACCACATATTGCCCCACGCAGGCTGTTCCCCCCTTATAATACCCCATGCAGGATGTCACCCCTCTTATAATGTCCCATGCAGGATGTCATCCCGCTTATAATGCCCCATTCATTATGTCACCCCCCCTTATAATGCCCCATGCAGGATGTCACCCTCGCTTATAATGCCCCATACATTATGTCACCACCCCCATATAATGCCCTATGCAGGATGTCACTTCCCCCCATATAATGCCCCATGCAGTATGTCACTCCCCCCCATATAATGCCCCATCCAGGATCTCACTTCCCCCCCTTTGAATGCCCCATGCAGGATGTCACCTCTCCCCCCTCTTATAATTCCCCATGCAGGATGTCACACACCCCTTATACTGCCCTATGCAGGATGTCACCCCCCCTTCCTTATAATGCCCCATGCAGGATGTCACTCCCCCCCCTTTTAATGCCCCATGCAGGATGTTACCCCCCCTTCCTTATAACGCCCCATGCAGGATGTCACCCCTCCCCTTCCTTATAATGCCCCATGCAGGATTTCACACCCCCCTCCCTTATAATGCCCCATGCCTCCATACATTAAAAAAAAATAATCAAATACTCACCTCACTTCTTCTCACCTGCTGCCGCTGCTCTGGACTCCAGCGTCGCCGGCATCTTTCCACTCTGCGCTGTGACGGCTCAGGAAAGAGCGCGGTGAAAAGATGTCACCGCACCCTCTGACCTGAGACATCACAGTGCAGCAGCCGCGAAGAGAATGGAGCGGCTGCGGAGGAACGAGGAGAGGTAAGTGATGAGCCGCAGGCTGTAGGGGCCCTGAGGCCATGAGCAAGCGGGGGGGAGCGGGCGCTGGCACCGCTGTCCTCCTCTCACAGGTCCCATAGCGCGGCATGGTGCTAGACGGCGAGTGGGCCCCCCCCCGCCTGCTCAGGTGCTGTCGCCAGCCCAGGGTATAAGTGATATGATGACTTTATTCTGTAGGTCAGTTCGATTACAGCGATACCAGATTAATATAAGATTTTTAATGTTTTCCTGCTTTTGCACAATTAAAACATTTATTTTTGGGTACATAATATTTTATTGAACCCTTTTTATTCAGCAGTATGCATAACATAGCGCCATACACTCGTCCTACTATTCTGGATCAACATTGGACCAATTTTTTATACGCTAGTATGACTCCAGCCTTAAGCTTCCAAACTGATAGCCCTATAAGAGATCACTTTATTGAGCTCTGTCCAGTTTGCCTTATATACCGTATTTTTTGGACCATAAGACGCACTTTTTTCCCCCAATTTATGGGGGTGCGTCTTATGGTCCGAATATACTGTTTTGTGATGTGGAGGCGGCTGGGGTTGCGGCAACGACGGGGGCTGCAGCAGCTGGGGCGGCAAAGGAATGGTGATACCCAGTAACGAGCGGCGGCAGCAGCATGTTTGTGGACGCAGCCATGAATTCACTATGTCCACACTAGACATCAGGAGGTGGGCGGTCTCAGGTCCAGATTGCGCGCTGCAATGACGTTACAAAGAGGCAGGGTCGGGGCAACACAGAACAGCACAGCGCGCAATCATTACCGACCCTGCCTCTTTGTAATGTCACTGCAGCGCTTGATCAGGATGAGAGACCGCCCACCTCCTGATTTCGAGCACGGCCATAGTGAATTCATGGCTGTGCCCACAAACATTCTGCTGCCGCCGCTCATTATTGGGTAAAATCGCTCCATCGCTGCCACAGCCCCCTCTGTTGCCACAGCCCCCTTCGCTGCCACAGCCCCCTGCCGCCACAGCCCCCTTCGCTGCCACAGCCACAGCCCCCTCCTGCCACAGCCCCTTTCAGCCCCAGACGCCTCCGCTGCCACAGCCCCCTCCGCCGCCACAGCCACAGCCCCCTCCGCTGCCACAGCCACCTCCGCTGCCACAGCCCCAGCCGCCTCCGCTGCCCCAGCCCCAGCTGCCTTCGCTGCCCCAGCCCCAGCTGCCTTCACTGCCCAAGCCACAGCCCCCTCCGCAGCTGCAGCCCCAGCTCCCTCCACCTCCGCTGCCACAGCCCAGCCACCTGCACTGCCACAGCCCCTGCGCTCCACTGCCACAGCCCCAGCCACCTCCGCTGCCACAGCCCCAGCCGCCTACGTTGCCAAAGCTGCCTACACTGCCACAGCCCCCTCTGCAGCCCTGGCTCCCTCCGGCTCCACTGCTACAGCCCCAGCCGCCTCCGCAGCCCCAGCCGCCTCCGCAGCCCCAGCCGCCTCCGCTGCCGCAGCCCCAGCCACCTCCGCTGCCACAGACCCAGCCCCCTCTGCAGCCCCAACTGCCTGCGCCCGCTGCCACAGCCCCAGCCACCTCAGCTGCCACAGCTCCCTCCGCAGCCCCAGCCACCTCTGCTTCCCCAGCCCCCAGACAGTGTGACCCCGCTCCTTGCCTATCGTGGGTCCAGAATGAGAGTCAAGCATTATAACGTAGAAGTAAAATATAAAGTAAAGTGAAAAAGCACATGACATAAAACATTGTACTACTCCTGTGGTGAACTATAACCCCCAGCATGCCATAAGAGGTGAAGGACTTGCTGGAAGTTATAGTTCTCCTCAGAGCAACCACAATACCTGTGGGATCTTAAAGAGGACATAACATACATGGCTGAATACAGCCAATACATGATACAAGCAACCAGTGGATCGAGCAGCATACTGGCTGTATGACTTCAGCCACATTTGTTTTTTGGCGTTTCTTCCTGCGTGTGTGTACAGTTAGACCACTCAGTCATTGACAGCAGGAGAGGAGAAGCCAAAGGACGGTATGTTTTCCTCTGCCGCAGCATTTCAGACGGAAGACTGAAACATACCTTTTCAGCCTTACGTCGTACATCCGGTGTCTGATACATTCTGCCTGATCCACGGGCAGCATGCATCAGCTATCGCAATCCAAAAATGTTTTTTTTTCACTATTTTCCACCTCTAAAACCTTGGTGCGTCTTATGGTCCGGTGCGTCTTATAGTCCGAAAAATACGGTGCTTCCTGCTGACTTCAACTGATAGACCTGTATGAGAATGTTCGGACAGGTCTGGGCATGTACGTTGGAATATTTCCAATATATAATGCATTAACATTATAAGTGAATAGGCTTTGCATGTATAACTTAAAATATAAACGTGTCAGGTAAATTCGGAGTTCATGTTTGGAATCAGCGCATTCAATTTAGTGTAAATCACAATAAATCAAAATATTTTTCTCTTAGTAGCAAAATCATTGTTGACATGCACTTACTTTTCTAATGTGGTCTCTAACCATTAATACAATAACCTTAGCAATCCAGATAATAGATTATCTGCTTGAAGATGGGGTGCCTAAAAGTTTAAAGAAACTCCAGAAGGAGATCAACTTGCCTCATTATCTTTTTACGAACACCTACAACTTAGGCACACATAATGGACCCAGTCAACCACAACAAAGGATGTTAATACACAATCAATTTATCACAGATATGATCATGTCTGTGAACCATACACATGGTTTAATTTCTACTAAATATTAACAACTTCTGTGACCTTGCATAGATGAGAACCCTCTGACAGTTAAAGGTTTATTCTCATCTCCAAGATCATAACTCAATGTGTATTAGGTGTAATAATAATATTAGCAAATTCCTCCAATTATAAATGTAGTATAGTTCTTCTGATTCACTATGTTGCATACCCCATGCACAGATCATTGCAACATCTTAGGTATCCATGTGTCACGCAAGATGTGGGAAAAACCTACTGCAACACAAAGGGAAGAAGGAAAGGAAGTCTAGATTCTAGGGAAAGGGGGGAAGTGGAGACCTCCTAGGCTTATCTAGCATCACCCTGTCTTCCCTAACATCCTTGAATTGGCTCTTCACCAAACGCCGCACATGTGCCTTGCCCTGTCTTTCCCTGGCATATGGATAAGGCTAGGGAAGGGAGGAGATGAGCACGAGTTGATCTCAATTAAACACTATAGACAACAGAAGTAGACAAACAGGGTGAAATTACTTAGCTTTAGACGAACTCCAGACAAATGCGCACACGTTCTCAAGCTCCAAACAGCAAGGAGTACTGCTCTTGCTAAAGCCTTCACAAGTTGTAATGAATACACAGCAGATATTTATACAACCAGGCAGGGTGTTAATTAGCGAGAGGAAGGTAGCCGCTGGGTCCTAGAGACAGAGTCTAAGAAAATGTCTGTAAAGCCAAACAGGAGGAGAGCGGACCCTTCCCGCGAGGGCTCACAATCTACAAAGGATAGGTGAGGATACAGTAGATGAGGGTAGAGCTGGTCATGCAGCAGTATGGTGGAAAGAAGTTTACTGCAGGTTGTAGGCTTTTCGGAAGAGGTGGGACTTCAGGTTCCTTTTGAAGGTTTCCATGGTAGGCAAGAGTCTTTTATGATTGGATAGAGAGTTCCAGAGTAGGAGGGATGCATGGGATAAAGTTTGTGTGCGATTGTTGGAAGAGAAGATAAGAAGTGAGTAGAGCAGGAGATCTTGTGAGGATTGGAGGTTGCGTGCAGGTATGTACCGGGAGATTAAGTCACAGATACATGGAGGAGACAGGTTGTGGATGGCTTTATGTGCCATGGTTAGGGTTTTGAACTGGAGTCTCTGGGCAATGGGGAGCCACTGAAGGGATTGACAGAGAGGAGACGCAGAGGAATAGATGGGAGACAAGTGGATTAGTCGGGCAGCAAAGTCGGGTGAGATGAGGAGGTGGTGTGTGAGTGGGAGAGACTGATGTCCTGTCTGTCTATGAGAAGATACAAGATAGGGCCAAGTCTGTGATGCCGAGAGATGAGAGAGTCTGTAGTGGTATCCATCACAACCACATTGCCGCCTTTGTCAGACGGCTTTATGGTTATGGTTTGATCCTTTTCAAGTCTGTATAGTGAATCCATTTCACCTCTTGAAAGGTTATGTTATTCCCAATGCTTAGTTTTTGTCAGTTGTATGATGTCCTCCGTAACCAAATTAAGGAAGAAATCTATGGAACTTAAGTCTCCGGTAGGAGGTGGCATTCTAGAAATTTTATTTTTAATGTCCGTGAAGGGATCAATGTATTAAGGTTCACCTCATCAAGATGGTATAGCAACCTCACGCCTTGTAGAAGGTTATTGGGTATTCCCAAGTTGTCACACTCCTTTCTATCCTCCCTAAGGAAGTGCTATTTTAATTTCAAACGTCTGATGAATAGATGCAGGTCTATTATTATTTCAGATTCATCAAAATCAGTGGTGTGGATCAAACTTAAGCGTTTACTCAGTACGCATATTTCATCAGTAGTGAGGGGCATTGATGATAGATTGATGACCTGTGTTGTTAACCACTTCGCGCCAGAGCCTGTTTTTGCCTTCGTGACCGGGCCAATTTTTTCAATTCTGACCACTGTCACTTTATGAGGTAATTACTCTGGAACGCTTCAACGGATCCACCTGATTCTGAGATTGTTTTTTTGTGACATATTGTACTTCATGATAGTGGTAAAATTTCTTCGATATCACTTGCGTTTATTTGTGAAAAAATCGGAAATTTGGCGAAAATTTTGAAAATTTTGCAATTTTCAAACTTTGAATTTTCATACCCTTTAATCAGAGAGATATGTCACACAAAATAGTTAATGAATAACATTTCCCACATGTCTACTTCACATCAGCACAATTTTGGAACCAAAATTTTTTTCTGTTAGGAAGCTATAAGGGTTAAAAGTTGACCAGCGATTTCTCATTTTTACAACAAAATTTAGAAAAACATTTTTTTAGGGACCACATCTTATTTGAAGTGACTTTGAGGAGCCTTTATGACAGAAAATACCCAAAAGTGATACCATTCTAAAAACTGCACCCCTCAAGGTGCTCAAAACCACATTCAAGAAGTTTATTAACCCTTCAGGTGCTTCACAGGAATTTTTGGAATGTGGAAGAAAACAATGAACATTTAACTTTTTTTCCCAAAACTGCTACTTTAGCCTCAAATTTTTAATTTTCACAAGGGCAGCCAGAAAAAATGGACCCCAAAATGTGTTGTGCAATTTCTCCTGAGCACGATGATACCCCATATGTGGTGCAAAGCCACTGTTTGGGCGCACGGCATGGCTCGGAAGGTAAGGAGCGCCATTTGACTTTTGGAATGGAAATTTGACTGGAATCAATAGCGGACGCCATGTTGCATTTGGAGAGCCCCTGAGGTGCCTAAACAGAGGAAACCCCCAACAAGTCACCCCATTTTGGAAACTAGACCCCTCAAGGAACTTATCTAGATGTGTGGTGAGCACCTTGAACCCCCAGGGGCTTCACACAATTTTATAATGTTGAAGGGTGAAAATAAAAAAACACATTTTTATCACAAAACTGCTACTTTAGCCTCAAATTTTTAATTTTCACAAGGGCAGCCAGAAAAAATGGACCCCAAAATGTGTTGTGCAATTTCTCCTGAGCACGCTGATACCCCATATGTGGTGCAAAGCCACTGTTTGGGCGCACGGCATGGCTCGGAAGGTAAGGAGCGCCATTTGACTTTTGGAATGGAAATTTGACTGGAATCGATAGCGGACGCCATGTTGCATTTGGAGAGCCCCTGAGGTGCCTAAACAGAGGAAATCCCCAACAAGTCACCACATTTTGGAAACTAGACCCCTCAAGGAACTTATCTAGATGTGTGGTGAGCACCTTGAACCCCCAGGGGCTTCACACAATTTTATAATGTTGAAGGGTGAAAATAAAAAAACACATTTTTATCACAAAACTGCTACTTTAGCCTCAAATTTTTAATTTTCACAAGGGCAGCCAGAAAAAATGGACCCCAAAATGTGTTGCGCAATTTCTCCTGAGCACGCTGATACCCCATATGTGGTGCAAAGCCACTTTTTGGGTGCACGGCATGGCTCGGAAGGTAAGGAGCGCCATTTGACTTTTGGAATGGAAATTTGACTGGAATGGATAGCGGACGCCATGTTGCATTTGGAGAGCCCCTGAGGTGCCTAAACAGAGGAAACCCCCAACAAGTCACCCCATTTTGGAAACTAGACCCCTCAAGGAACTTATCTAGATGTGTGGTGAGCACCTTGAACCCCCAGGGGCTTCACACAATTTTATAATGTTGAAGGGTGAAAATAAAAAAACACATTTTTATGACAAAACTGCTACTTTAGCCTCAAATTTTTAATTTTCACAAGGGCAGCCAGAAAAAATGGACCCCAAAATGTGTTGTGCAATTTCTCCTGAGCACGCTGATACCCCATATGTGGTGCAAAGCCACTGTTTGGGCGCACGGCATAGCTCGGAAGGTAAGGAGCGCCATTTGACTTTTGGAATGGAAATTTGACTGGAATCGATAGCGGACGCCATGTTGCATTTGGAGAGCCCCTGTGGTGCCTAAACAGAGGAAACCACCAACAAGTCACCCCATTTTGGAAACTAGACCCCTCAAGGAACTTATCTAGATGTGTGGTGAGCACCTTGAACTCCCAGGGGCTTCACACAATTTTATAATGTTGAAGGGTGAAAATAAAAAAACACATTTTTATCACAAAACTGCTACTTTAGCCTCAAATTTTTAATTTTCACAAGGGCAGCCAGAAAAAATGGACCCCAAAATGTGTTGTGCAATTTCTCCTGAGCACGCTGATACCCCATATGTGGTGCAAAGCCACTGTTTGGGCGCACGGCATGGCTCGGAAGGTAAGGAGCGCCATTTGACTTTTGGAATGGAAATTTGACTGGAATGGATAGCGGACGCCATGTTGCATTTGGAGAGCCCCTGAGGTGCCTAAACAGAGGAAACCCACAACAAGTGACCGAATTTTACAATCTACTCCTCTATATAAATTAATCTAGTGGTGGGAAAATAAGTAGGTAAATGGTCACTAAACCCATAGATGAATTCCCACAGAGGTGTCATTTCCATAATGGGGTCACTTCAGGGGGGATTATGCTGTTCTGGCACTTTTCAGAGTACCAGAGCTAAAGAATCCCCCCTGAAGTGACCCCATTTTGGAAATGACACCCCTCTGGGAATTCATCTATGGGTTTAGTGACCATTTTAACTCGATGGATGATTTCCAGAAACAAGCACGCAATGGAAGGTTTAGATTCTGGAGAACCCCCCCTGGAAATTAAGTGAGCTCTACTCGAATATGTCATTCACTAAATGAACCAAATGTTTGAATGACAAATTGGGATACATTTTTACAGTTTAAAAACGTGGTTCTGTGTGGTAGATTTTAAAGCAGTCAGTGACGCATAAGGCTGGCAATGATGGGCATTGTGGGCAATAGTAGCGGGTATCACGCCTCATTCCTCTCTTAGTACATACACGACATCTTTTCTGGGGGTTCCTTCTTGTTTCCGTTGCTGGAATAAGTGCAATAAAATGTCGCTCAGTGAGTCTTTTCACATCCTCAGATTCTAATGGATGAGCGGGGCTAACACTTTGGAAGACAAGATTTTCAATGACCTTTTCTTGATAATCAAGAAAAGGATCTGAATTTCCTGCTTTTTTGTACAACACAAAAGAATTGTATGTGGCCACCTGAAACAAATAGATAACCAACTTTTTATACCAGGTATAGGACTTTCTTGATACCTGGTATGGCTGTAGAACCTGGTCTGCAAGGTCCACACCCCCCATGTGTTTGTTGTAGTCAATGACTGACACAGGTTTTTGCTTCGGAGTGGTGGATCCTAGTTCTACAGTGGCCCTTGTGGCATCTGTGTGGATCGAGCTGAGGACAAAAATATCCCTCTTATCCCTATATTTCAGGGCAAGCAGCTCTCCGTTGCGTACAGCCCCTGACTGCCCCTTTTGGAACTTTTGGTTGACCAATGGTTGTGGAAACCCCTGACGGTTTTTACGGATGGTCCCACAAGCCCCGATGTTGTGTTCAACCAGGCTTTTAAATAGGGGTATGCTGGTGTAATAATTGTCCACATATAGATTGTAGCCTTTTTGAAAAAATGGACTTATCAGCTCCCAAACAATTTTTGCAGATGTCCCCAGATAAGTAGGGCATCCTGGTGGGTTTAGTTGGCTGTCTTTAACCTCATATATGCGGAAAGCGGATGTGTATCCGGTTGAACTTTCGCACATTTTATAGATCTTTATTCCAAACCTTGCCCTTTTAGATGGAATAAATTGCTTGAGGTGCAGTCTTCCTTTGAATTTTACAAGGGACTCATCTATAGAAATATTTTGTGTTGGGGTGTAGAGGCTTAAGAATTTTTCTGTCAAATTTTCAATGATGGGTCTAATTTTATATAACCTGTCATGTTCTGGGGCATTTCTGGGCAGGCATTGACTATTGTCGTTAAAATGCCAAAACCGCATGAGCATTTCATAACGGGTCCTAGGCAGAATGACTGAAAACATAGGGGTGGCTTGAACAGGGTGGTTGGACCAGTAGGATCGAATGCTCGGTTTTTTAACAAGCCCCATGGCAAATGTAAGTCCTAAAAATTTTTTTATTTCCGGGACATTAGTTGGTGTCCATAAATTTGCCCTAGCATAGTAAGATCGGGGATTCTGGCTTATGAATTGGGATGCATATACATTTGTTTGCACGACAATATGCTCTAGCAAGCTGTCTGTAAAAAACAAATTAAAAAAATGAATTGGTCCAAAATCTTCCACCTCCACATTTATACCAGGAGTGGCGTTGAAATCAGGGCTGAATGGAGCAGCCGAATCCGAAGCCTCCCATCTGGGAAATGCTAGATCATGTGGCAAAGCCCCTTGTACACTGGCGTGCGCCAATTCACTAGTAGCAGGGACAGCGCTTGTACTGGGCAGTGTTCCCTGATCTGGAGACGTTTCTCCAGTAGCGCTATTTGCCCCTATTGTTGTACTGGTCCTTGGGCTTGAGGATGGACCAGAATCACTGCTCATTTCTGAGCTCTCAGTGTCGCCGCTACTAAAGCCCTCAAAATCCATATCTCCATCTGAGATTGCGCTGTCATCAGTGTCAGAACACAGCAGGGCATACACCTCCTCTGCGGTATAAGTCTGACGGGCCATTTTATTTTTAGATTTTTTGACTGGACTGAACGGACCGGACTGAACGGACGGGACTGATCTGACAGGACTGACTGACCTGACAGGACTGACTGACTGATCTGACAGGACTGACTGACTGATCTGACAGGACTGACTGACTGACAGATCTGACAGGACTGACTGACTGACAGATCTGACAGGACTGACTGACTGGACTGATCTGACAGGACTGACTGACTGGACTGATCTGACAGGACTGACTGACTGGACTGATCTGACAGGACTGACTGACAGGACTGACTGACTGACAGATCTGACAGGACTGACTGACTGACAGATCTGACAGGACTGACTGACTGACAGATCTGACAGGACTGACTGACTGACAGATCTGACAGGACTGACTGACTGACAGATCTGACAGGACTGACTGATCTGACAGGACTGACTGACTGATCTGACAGGACTGACTGATAGATCTGACAGGACTGACTGACTGATCTGACAGGACTGACTGACTGATCTGACAGGACTGACTGACTGATAGAGATGACAGGACTGACTGACTGATAGATCTGACAGGACTGACTGACTGACAGATCTGACAGGACTGATCTGACAGGACTGACTGATCTGACAGACTCACTAACCCTAACTCTTACTTTCTTTTTTATTTTATTTTTTTTTTACTTTCACAGTGGCAAGGCTGACACAGCTCTTGTCACACTGTTTCTCCTCTGCTCTCTCACTGAGATCAGAGGAGAAACAGTGTATTTATCAGGCAGATCGCCCGGGAAAGTTTGTTGCTAAAACAAACTTCCCTGGTGATCTCTCTGATTGGCTGGTGTGACGCTGACATCATCGAGACCTGAGCCAATCAGGTCTCAATGATGTCAGAGGTCACAGCACCGGGATCCCCGCCGCTCCTGAGGTATGTGGGGGGTCCCGATCGCCGACCACCAGCTGTTACTATCTTTTAAATGCCGCGATCGCTATGGATCGCGGCATCTAGAAGATAGGAACAGGTTAACATCATGGGGACCTGATCCATTCAGGTCCCCATGATGCCACATGTCAGAGCTATCGCTCTGAACCGGTACCGCAGCGCTAGCAGGAGCCTGGGGGTCCTGAGCGCTGCGGGACCACCCACCGTTTTTAAACGTCGGCGCTGCACAGAGCCCGGGCAGCGCCGACGTTTATGTACAGTGGGCGGTCCTGAACCGGTTAAACGGGATTCGGCTGATTGGATCGGCTCCTGAGCAGGTAGTTCAGATCTAAAAAACTCCCTCTCTGCGGGGTTCTCCTGTTATTTCCTCTCCCCCGAAATCCACCCCTTCCTTTTAATTTCCCCTTTTGGGTTTTGAATTTTGTATCAGTATGTGAGACCTCTGTTTCAGAGGAGGATATGTCTATCTAAGGAATATAATTCTGTCTGGTAATCGGCACCTAATATGCCTTGTATTCCCTGAATTCTTCAAGGTAATAAAGAACTTGTGTTTACACTCTTTTAGGTGGTATTGGTACCATTCTACCTTGTTCTGTAACTATGTTTCTTTTTTTGCGATGTCCAGTTCTGATGAGAATTTCTTAGTTACCTCTATTTGCTACTTAAGAGCTTCCTTTTTAGGGTGCCAACCACCATGTGAGGTAGGGGACAATATAGAATAGGGAGAGAGTAGGGAATAATATACACTTTCCTTCCCAGTTTTTTCCAAATAGTGCAGGTTGGTGGTATCACCCTACTAGCCTAGCACATGTAGGGTATCCATGCATGTGTATCTGTATCATTTCTTGACCCTAATGGGAAGCTAAGGGCCTAATCTCATTCTTGATATAGACCCCCCCCCCAACATAACTAATAAATAATGGTAAAATATCTTTGCCCAATCATTTTCTTGTTCTATACCCCATTAATATATATAACTGTGATGTACCTCTGAGACCGTCTGCCTCTTTAGAGTACCACTGTGTGTTTATAAAAATATCAGGGTAAATCCCATTTGTTTACAGTGATCCGTGACCATGTGTCTTCTTGGGGGTTTGAAGGAGCAATAAAAAATATGTGTCCCTTCACGTGGATCTCCATTTTCCAGCTGCAAACCATATAGCAGGGCATGCGTCTGAAGTACACCTGTTTATGCCGCATCGCAACATGTCTGAGGAGCAGAATATACAGTCGGTACGGAAAGTATTCAGACCCCTTTAAATATTTAATTTTGTTTCATTGCAGCCATTTTATAAGTTTTAAAAAGTTCATTTTTTTTCTCATTAAAGTACACTCTGTACCCCATCTTGACTGAAAAAAAAACAGAAATGTAGAAATTTTTACAAATTTATTAAAAAAAACAAAAACTGAAATATCACATGGTCATAAGTATTCAGACCCTTTGCTCAGACACTCATATTTAAGTCACATGGTGTCCATTTCCTTGTGATCCTCCTTGAGAGGGTTCTACTCCTTGTGCGGTAGCGCTATTGATCATGTTGAGGGGCACTCACTTCACCGGGTTAATTAAAGCACACATGCAACGTTTTCCAGTAATCTAAAGTCCAGCAGTTTATTACACATCATAAACTGCTTATAACATAGTCCATCTCAGCGGCTCGCAGGAATGTTACACATGTAATATCCTAGAGCCTTTTCAGTGGCAGCTCTGCCGGCTTGGCTTCAGAAACAGTCCTCAGCAAGGTAACAACATCAAGGTCCATATCAAGCACCGTCTTTTACCTTTGTCAGGTATAGCTGCTTCCATTAACTCTGTTCTGCCAAAGCTGTGGTTTAAGGCTCACCAGATGTGGCCTACAGGCCTTGTGCCTTCCAGGTCTAATGGTGTCTCAGGCACAGAGATCAGGTCTCTTGACTCACTGCGTTTCAAAAATCCCCCGAATATATATCCCTCTGTGCGCACAGGACCTGTGATGATGTCACAGTCGTGTGATCAGTCATTGTCACTAACTTCGTCAAGTCACATTTCCGAGTCGTAACCTTGTCAGACCCCCCTCGCTCCCAGCATTCAATATAGCAGTGCGACTCACTTGCCCTTGTATCTAAGGTCAGGTCCGACTCCGTACTGTCTCGTACCGTATTGGGTTGTTTGTATGGGCCTCTCAGACCTGAGTTACTGGAGGACTCACGACCTCTAAACCCACACCCACTATCCTCAGAACATCTTGAAAGGTCTCTAACTTCTGCTGTAGCCGTTCTATTATTTGGAGGGCCCTTTCTCTGTCTGGTCTCACAATTTATAGACGGCTGCCATCTTCTGCTGCTTAGGCGACGCTGTCTTTCCATTAACAGTCTGGCGAGATTCAACTGTTCTACCTCTTGCAGGTAGGTCACACGGTACTCCATCAGCATTCTTATATATGCAATATTTTCTTCCGTTCCTACAGCGGAGAATGACACCATGCTGTCTTCATCCGGTATCCAGTCCTGATGATCACGTGGACTGCTTACTTTCATCACACCAGACTTCTTTACCATCATTTGCATGGCTTGGCCATTTCTCCCAATGAGCTTTCTTACCAGAGCATGAGGCACCCAGATAACTTCTTCCTGCAGACTTTGAGCTTTTCTCATAAGCTCCAGTTGTCTATTGGCTTGTTCAGTCTTCAACCGGACAATCCGCTTCGTGCAAACACATCACCAGTGCATGTCACTTAGGACAGCCACCCTCTTCACTGTGACTTCAGTTGTGGACAGGACCACCAGCTGTTTAGCTTCTGAGGTCGAGTACACCTTACAGGCTCCCACGGCCTTCCTAAACTCTTCATGCAATGACTCTCTGGTGCATTCTTCTCTCAAATCTTCGGGTACATCTATGAGGCACTTGTACCGAGAAGTTTCTGTCTAACCAGTGGTCTCCAAACGATCATCTGGCTCAGGTTTCAGGGACAACTGACTTCCAGATTCTTCACCCTGTATGCTTCCCCTTAGCTGACTCACAGCTATGAACTCAAGAATTCTCCTCTTGACATTTTCCTTCCCATACTGATCTTCTTTTAACACTTCCTCAGCTCTCCTCAGTTCCACCTTCTCATAGTATAAAGGATTAAGCGCTACTTGTTTGCCCTTTTCCTTCTCCAAGGCGGCCTCGTTCACTGATTGGTACTTTGCCAGGCGACCTTTGAGCTCGAAAACGTCTTCCTCTAGCTCAGCTACTCGCCTCTCAGCAGCCCATCTCTGAAGCTCTTCCTGCTTCAACTGCTCCTTTATCAGCAGAATTCTCTCAGCCCTCTCTGTCTCCAATGTGCCCACTCGGCACTCGACAGCCAGTCTCTCAAGCTTCTCTTGCTTCAAATGGGCTTGTAGTGTCTCCTTGAGCTCCTTGATCTCGGCTCTTACAACCACCGAATCATCCAAGCTCGCATTATTCGAGGAGGTATTTGCTTCATACCTCCCTTCTTCAGTGGCAAACTCCTGATCCTGGTCTGTGGCTTCTCCGATAGACTCCTCCATCTTTTTCCACTCAGCTTCCATCCTGCTGATTCTATCCTGAAGGCACGTCTCTGCCCTTTGCAGATCATCACAGAACGTCTTCAGTTCCTTCACCTGAGCTTCCAGTCCTAGGATCTTTCTACGGAGATCATCATTCTCATCATGGGTGTCCTGCTGAATGGTCTCAATCATTTGTAGCATGTGCTCTGCATCTGTGTCACCCCAGGCCTGGATGCCACAAACTTGTAAGGCTGTGTCTGAGAGCAGGAGGGAGGTTTTCTGGTCATGGACCATTTGCATGCAGCACCTCCTGTCCCAGGCCAGTAGGGGGAGCAGGCTGCCCCTATAAAAACTGGTACTAAGGGCAGGGTTAGGGAGACCAGGACCCACTTCTGAAGTATCCAGAACGGTTCCCAGAAGAGAGGGACAGGTCAGCTGCAGCTGAGGAGTCCAGGAGGCAAAGGAGGAACAGAAAGCCAGGGACAGAGGCGACGAGAGCCGGTACTGGCAGAGAGAGACTACACAACCGGACACTGGGGTCCGTGGCTGTCAGGGTTGCAAGCCCTGCAGCAGATAACCAACCCGCAAGGGATTTTAGGTCCCTTGGCCTAAGAAGCCTGGAGGCTCCGCCACACAGAGGGACCGGTACAGCACGGAGAAGCTACAGGTACCTAAGGCCCGAGTCGCAAGCCATACAGGCGTAGTACACGGCAAGCTCAGGGACATGGGCTATCATACCACTAAAGGGGGAGATAGTCAGCAAGGGCAGAGAGAGAGAACGGTAGGCCTACCCACTCACCCTGACCAGTGGAGCTCGCCCGAATGCCCTCAGACACCTAGGTCCATTCCTACCCTGTACTCCTGGTGGGTCTGTGATAAGATCAGTAAAAGACTCTGGACTGCATTATTGGACTCTGTGTGGTTACTGCTGCGCCTGCACCATCACCCCCAGCATCCTACTACCTGCCCTGAGGCTACACTCCTCCCGTGGGGAGTTGTACTATTCCCCGCTGCATCCCCAACACCAGTCTCAGCGGTCTGCCTTGCAGCGGCGGTCCTCCCTGACCGCAATCCACGGGTGGCGTAGTCGGACATTACCTAAAACATATAAAAGACTGCCACTGGTCTGACTAGCCTGAGCCACGGGACCGGGTCGCCACTACGACTCCCAGCATTGCCCTGAAGTCCGGTCTCGAGTGCCCCACGGACCAGGGGGCGAGTCACATCAGCCTTATCATCCTCTAATTTTTTCTTAACCTTGAGGAGATCCTCATAGTCCCTCTTGGTTTATTGCAGGTCCCTATTGTATTCATCATACTCCTTGGATTCACGCAGCTCCCAGTTGAACTGTTCGCGCAGTTTTTCTAGGTCTTGATCGCGTCCAGAAACTTCGTCCTTCAGCGCCCCTTTTAAGGCAGATAGCTCCCTATCCCGCTGGTGTAGACCCTCGTCCAGCCTTTGCTTCTCCTGCATCAGCTGCTTCACCTGCTCTTGAAATCTCTGCACTTCCTTTCTTGTGACCTCTGCTTCCTCCGCATCCACAGAGCCTTTCTTCACTTGGTTCAGCTCTGACTGCACCAGGGAGAAACGATTTTTCATTTCATTCAGCTCATCTTCAGACTCCTCTTTCTCAAGCTTCAACTGCAAAACCTCCTCCTTGGTTTTGCTGAGGTCCTCTTTATTTTTCTGGAACATTTCCTTCCATTGGTTGATTTCCTCTCTGCTTTCCTCCAGTTCTCACTGCAAGTTCCACAAAATCTGGTTTATTTTCTGCCGCTCAGACTCCAGGCTCAGCTGGTCCTGGGACACATTCTCCATGTTTTTCCTTAGTTGCTGTACATCACTCTGATACTGCTGCCTGAAAGGCTCCAGCTCTTGGTCATGATTGGCCACCTCCTCTTTCAGCGCTCCCTTCAGGGCTGTCAGTTCCTGAACCTTCTGTCTCAGTAGATCATCCTGCTTGTACTGAATCTACAGAACTGCATCCAACTCTTCCTCCTGGTCTTCTTTATTATCTGATACTGTACCAGAGGTTGCTACTGGCAGCATCACCTCCTCTTCCATCCTGATCTCCTCTGCTTCTAAACGAGAATCCACACTCGGAATAAAGGCACACAGCATTGCATTTTCTTTATTTACCCTTTCAGCAAAGACTACAGGAGCAAATTTTGTGGCCCTTGTACTTTCGACGACGAAAGTGGGACTTTCTCACCTCATTTAACTCCTCCTGACTGAACTCTCTTTCTACTTTCATAGTGTCACTCCCCATGGTGTCAACCCCTTCTACTGGAGCTACCCAGTTATCAACGGTTGAATTGTCATTTTTAGGCGGTACCAACACACGACCGGTAACCGATTCTGGTTTTGTATGCCCCACCCCCTTTTGAGACTCCACCCCTTTTGGACAACCACACCTGTAGGGGGTGCTTTAAAAAAAAAAACGCCATAGTCTTAGGACCCAGTTCACAACATATCTTAGTACCTCCCTGGGCACTCTGGGATAGTGCCGGCGACACAGGAGAACTCAAGGAATGGTCCGCTGCCGCCATTCTGTAATGTGCCAACAGCTCCTGCCGTTCCAGCACCATGTCCTGTTGCCATTTCCCAAATACCTGCTGCAATTTTAACAGGCACTTTAATCGCTCAATAGCTTCAGTCTCATTTTCTGCTCCATTCACAGCCATCTTTATCAGCTCCTGCATTTCTTTAGCACACTCTATTTTGCTGAAGAGCGTTTGCAGCCGGTCATCTAACCCTTTCTCCATTCCGTCTGGGGATACTGCTCCATTCATAGCCATCACAGTACGCTGTTCACACCAGACACTTCACACCGCTCTCCCCGGAAAAATTTTCGTGGCCCCACCAAGCCACAGCAAACCAGATTTGAGTGCGACGACAATTTTCATAACCCCGCCGAGTTACAGCCAGAAGCTTTAATCTTCGTGGCCCCGTCGAGCCACAGTCAGATGCTTGCATCCATATTGGTCGTCCTGTGCCGTTACCCCTTGCAACCAGACTGCAGTTAACCGCATTCTCTAACCAATTGTGAGGTAGCGCTATTGATCATGTTGAGGGGCACTCACTTCACCAGGTCAATTAAAGCACACATGCAATGTTTTCCTGTAATCTAAAGTCCAGCAGTTTATTACACATCATAAACTGCTTATAACATAGTCCATCTCAGCGGCTCGCAGGAATGTTACATACAAAATATCCTAGACCTTTTTCAGTCGTAGCTATGCCAGCTTGGCTTCAGAAACAGTCCTAAGCCAAGTAACAACATCAATGTCCATATCAAGCACGGTCTTTTACCTTTGCCAGGTCTAGCTGCTTCCATCATCTCTGTTCTGCCAAAGCTGTGGTTTAAGGCTCACCAGATGTGGCCTACAGGCCTCGTGCCTTCCAGGTCTAAAGGGGTCCCAGGCACAGAGATCAGGTCTCTTGACTCACTGCGTTTCAAAACCCCCCCGATTATATATCACTCTGTGCACACAGGACCTGTGATGAGGTCACAGTCATGTGATCAGTCACCTGAAGGGGAGGTACGTGGTGAGCCAGAACACACCCCCTCAGACATTTTGGCAATGCAGCAAGCCGCTGCATTACATCCTTCATTGGAGTCCAGCTGTGTTTAATTAAACTGATAGGACTTAATTTGGAAAGGCACACACCTCTCTATATAAGACCTCACAGCTCACAGCGCATGTGTAACATCCCTGGCGGCGTGCTGACATGGCTTACCATCACCCAATATGCAAGACCACCAGCTTACCTACCAGTCCAGGCTGCACACTATGCTCCTCTACCTGCTGTGTGCATGTCTCTTGTCTGCTGGCTTAGAGCGGCGGCGCTGGCACTTCCTGATTCTTAACCCTCAACTGGTGAGGTAGGGTTTTTGTCACGCAACTGGTCATGTGGGGTTTCCTATAACCCAGTGTTTAGAAATCTCTTATTTTTACAGAAAATTCAAAGATCACGTTTGTTTTAATCGTTTTCTTATTGCCGATTGATTACACATGAGTATAACAAATTGTTGACATCCACGAATGGATGGAAGCTAATGAGACACGGATCCTCATACCAGCATTTTTCAATGAATGGCAGCCGAACAAAAATTCCCTGGGTTGTGGCAAACCCCACCTCACCAGTTGAGGGTTAAAGTTACAGTGTGCACAGTCCTAATGTGTCCCCAGCCTATTGCTGTGAGTCACTGGATACTTAAACCTCCTCCACCCAGTGGGGGGTGCCTGAGCAACACTTTCTTTCGGTGTGTTCTGTGCAACTGAGTAGCCAGGTCCTGTCCTGTATCTGTGACTTCTAGTCTGTTTCTGCCACCCCGGGGGCTGAGAACCCAGGCCCGTTACCTGCATCTGTGACTTCTATTTTTTTCCGCCACTCTGGGGGCTGTATGCACAGGCTTGTTCCTGTATCTCTTTCCAGTGTCAGTTCCGGTCTGAACTGTGTCCTAGCACGTTACCTGTTTGTCTCTATGTCCGATCCTTCCCTTTTCCTGCAGAGTGTGAACCAGTACTTAACTCCTACTCATTGTCTCTGTACTTCTGTTTGTGAGTTTTGTGTCCACTCACTACTTCATTGCAAGTACCTTGTGTGTATCTGGTTCTGCTTGTCCCGTTTCCCTGCCTTTGTATCTACCGCCTGTGTTCCAGCTATCTTCCTGTGTTTCCCAGTCTGTTCCATGTGAACAGAGCGCTGTTTTGTCTGTCCGCACCTGCGGCTCTGCTCCGCTCTGCTCTGCTTGTCCCCGCACCTGCGGCTCTGCTCTGCTCCGCTTGTCATCTGCATCTGCGACTCTGCTCCGCTTGTCCTCCGCACCTGCGGCACTGCTCTGCTCCGCTTGTCCTCCACTCCTGCGGCTCTGCTCCTGTATTCAAGTCTGTACTGGTCCCTAACCAGCCTGTTTACCTACCTGTCAGTACCTGCCTGTCTGTATACCAGCCGTGCCTGCCAGTACCCGCCCGTTTGCATACCAGCCAAACCTGTCCTTTCCTGCATTCCCTGGTGTGGGTCAACAGCTGTGTGACCGAGGTCTGACCTGGAGTAGCACCTGGGCCACCTCCCTCATCCCTCCTCAGACTACGGAGTCGATTAAGCCGCCGTGTGTCCATGGTCGGATCTTGCAAGGCACATAGTCACGCCCCTCCAGGCACTCCTCGGTTCGTGGCCCAGTGGAACCACTAACCACGCTCACGCCAAACTGTCCGGGCGTGAGCGTAACAGCATGTCAGACCAAATGAGAATCATGAGCTCAAAGGAACTGCCCAAGGAGCTCAGAGACAGAATTATGACAAGGCACAGATCTGGTCAAAGTTACAAAAGAATTTCTGCATTACTCAAGGTTCCTAAGAGAACAGTGGCCTCCATAATCCTTAAATGGAAGAAGTTTGGGACCACCAGAAGTCTTCCTAGACCTGGCCGTCCAGCCAAATTGAGCAATCATGGGAGAAGAGCCTTGGTGAGAGAGGTAAAGAAGAACTCCAAGATCACTGTGGCTGAGCTCCAGAGATGTAGTAGTGAGGTGGGAGAAAGTTCAAAGTCAATTATCACTGCAGCCCTCAACCAGTCGGGCCTTTATGACAGAGTGGCCCGACGGAAGCCTCTGCTCGGTGCAAGACATATGAAAGCCCGCATAGAGTTTGCTCAGAAACACATGAAGGACTCCCAGACTATGAGAAATAAGATTCTCTGGTCTGATGAGACAAATATAGAACTTTTTGGTGATAATTCTAAATGGTATGTATGGAGAACACCAGGCACTGCTCATCACCTGCCCAATACAATCCCAACAGAGAAACATGGTGGTGGCAGCATCATGCTATGGGGGTGTTTTTCAGCTGCAGGGACAGAACGACTGGTTGCAATTGAAGGAAAAATGAATGTGGCCAAGTACAGAGATATCCTGGATGAAAACCTCTTCCAGAGTGCTCTGGACCTCAGACTTAGCCGAAGGTTCACCATCCAACAAGACAATGACCCTAAGCATACAGCTAAAATAACAAATAAGTGGCTTCAGAACAACTCTGTGACCATTATTAACTGGCCCAGCCAGAGCCCTGACCTAAACCCAATTGAGCATCTCTGGAGAGACCTGAAAATGGCTGTCCACCAACGTTCACCATCCAACCTGATGGAACTGGAGAGGATCTGCAAGGAAGAATGGCAGAGGATCCCCCAATCCAGGTGTGAAAAACTTGTTGCATCATTCCCAAGAAGACTCATGGCTGTACTAGCTCAAAAGGGTGCTTCTACTTAATACTGAGCAAAGGGTCTGAATACTTATGACCATGTGATATTTCAGTTTTTCTTTTTTAATAAATTTGTAAGAATTTCTACATTTCTGTTTTTTTTCAGTCAAGATGAGGTGCAGAGTGTACTATAATGAGAAAAAAAATAACTTTTTAGAATTCACCAAATGGCTGCAATGAAACAAAGAGTGAAAAATTTAAAGGGGCCTGAATACTTTCTGTACTCACTGTAAGAGGTTACAACCCTTCTACCTTGTATCTCGAGTCTGGGGGGCAAGGACAAGTATTGTGAGCCCTGGACACTGTTACCATGGGGCGGCGCCTTAGGCATCGCTTCTGGAACCAGTGAGTTCCAGCGGCCATGTCCTGCGTTTCACAGACCGGAAGTGAGATCTTCGGACTGGAAATGCGTCACGCACTGTAGACGGAGCCACAACAGCGCAGTGTTGGTTTAAAATGGAGACAGTGAGGTGAGTGCCTCTACTGCAACATTGAGCACGTTATCCCACAAACGTGTCTGTAATGATATTACCGTCTACACGGCAGGAATAAGTACCTCCCCTGATGAATCAATGTGTTTGAAGAAACGTGTCAGGAGAATGGAGGAAATGAATGAACTAGGGAACCGGCATGGTATATCCTCAACTTGGGTGAGATTATTCCCTTTTTTTTCCTACGTTGGTGAATAATCACATGTGTGCACACAGTTACACCAATACCGCATTATTGTGCATACAGGGTGACAGTGGTATGTTGAGATCATAGCCCTATGTCGCTGAATGTATGTAGCTGCACCTATAAGAGTGTTATCCCCTTTGACCAAAGTGGACAGGTTTATAGAGGATGTCTGACTGATATATGCTAATTATTGTCATCCTACATAAATACCTGAGAAAAGGCATAATATGCTCCACAGTTGAAGAAAGGGACCGGGGTTCCACTAGTAACCACTTGAATGCTCAGCTAGTTTGAATGAGCATTGCCATTTCTGCACTAAGGTACATAGAAAAACTGTTCAATAGTACACACGTGGTCAAAATTATTGGTTCCCCTCGTTTAATGAAAGAAAAACCCACAATGGTCACAGAAATAACTTGAATCTGACAAAAGTAATAATAAATTAAAAATGATTAAAATGAACAAATGAAAGTCAGTCATTGCTTTTCAACCCTGCTTCCACAGAATTTAAAAAAATATTAAGCTCATGAAGTAGGCCTGTACAGAAATGATGGTACTCTTAACTTAATATTTTGTTGAACAAACTTTTAAGGCAATCACTGATATCAAACGATTCCTGTAACTGTCAATGAGACTTCTGCACCTCTCGACAGGTGTTTTGGCCCACTCCTCATGAGCAAACTGCTCCAGTAGTCTCGTGTTTGAAGGTTGCCTTTTCCAGACGGCATGTTTCAGCTCTTTCTAAAGATGCTCAATAGGGTTTAGGTCAGAGCTCATAGAAGGCCACTTCAGAATAGTCCAATGTTTTCCTCTTAGCCATTCTTGGGTGTTTTTAGCTGTGTGTTTTGGGTCATTATCCTGTTGCAAGAATCATGACCTGCAACTGAGACCAAGCTTTCTGACACTGGGCAGCACATTTCTCTCTAGAATCCCTTGATCGACTTGAGATTTCATTGTACCCTGCACAGATTCAAGACATCCTGTGCCAGATGCAGCAAAGCAGCCCCAAACATAACAGAGCTTCCTCCATGTTTAACAGTAGGGACAGTGTTCTTTTATTGATATGATTCAAGGGGTTGTCCACTACTATGGAAAATAGCCCAATGTATTTTTATGATGAACAGAAGCTTCTTTGTAATTACCTTCCTCTGCTGTTTCTGCCTGTGAGCAACGCTATCACTGGCCACTCACAGGCAGCACGTGACCCCGCTGAGGTCATGTCAAGTGAGGCGTGACTCAACGCTGAGATCCCCGCGGTGGCTGCTGGGTTGTGGGCAGGGTTACCCCCGCGTCACACTCTGCATCCACCACTTGCTTTCCCAATGAATGGGGAGAGGAAGAGCACGCGGTGGATGCCGGGTGTGATGCGCGGGGTAACCCTGCCCACAACCCAGCAGCCACCATGGAAAGCAGAAGAGGGACCCTCGGCTGCAGCCTGAACTTGTCAGCACCGACTGCAGCTGGGGGTCACGTGATGCCTGTGAGCAGCCAGTGATAGCGCTGCTCACAGGCAGAAACAGCAGAGTAAGGTATTTACAAAGAAGCTTCCAGTCATCATAAAAATACATTGGACTATTTTCAATAGTAGTGGACAATCCCTTTAATTTTTCTGTCCGTGAACATAGACATCTGTCCATGGGACATTCTCCCAGTAGCTTTGTGGCTTGTCAACATGTAGTTTGGCAAATTCCAGTCTGGCTTTTTTATGACTTTTTTTTCAACAATGATGTTCTCCTTGGTCGTCTCCCATGATGTCCACTTTGGATCAAACAACGACGAATGGTGCGATCTGACACTGATGTTCCTTAAGCTTGAAGTTCACCTTTAATCTCTTTAGAAGTTATCCTAGGCTCTTTTGTTACCATTAGTATTATCCGTCTCTTTGATTTATCATCAATTTTCCTCCTGCCGCCACGTCCAGGGAGGTTGGCTACAATCCCATGGATCTTAAATTTCTGAATAATATTTGCAACTGTAGTCACAGGCATATCAAGCTGCTTGGAGATGGTCTTATAACCTTTACCTTTAACATGCTTGTCTATAAATTTCTTTCTAATCTCCTGAGACAACTCTTTCCTTTGCTTCCTCTGGTCCATGTTGAGTGTGCTACACACCATGTCACCAAACAGCACAGTGAGTATATGTAACCCTATATACAGGCCCACTGGCTGATCATAAGATTGTAGACACCTGTGATGCTAATTAGTGGACACAACTTCATTTAACATGTCCCTTTTGTCACATTATTTTCAGGGGTACTATCATTTCTGTCCAGGCCTATTTCATGAGTTTATTTTTTTTTTAATTCTGTGGAAGCAGGGTTGAAAAGCAATGACTGACTTTCATTTGTTCATTTTCATAGATTTTTAATTTATTATTACTTTTGTCAGATTCAAGTTATTTCTGTGACCATTGTGGGTTTTTCTTTCATTAAACGAGGGGAACCAACAATTTTGACCACGTTTGTATATAAGGATATGAGCATTTATTGTACAGTTTGTGGCCACCCCTAGCTGGTCACTAAATTGTTATTTGTACCTGTTGTGTGTTTGGCTGCATGTCCAGTGACAATTGGTTTTGGAATACTGGCACTATTCTAAGCACCTACTGGTCACTGAGGTGACCTACCTCATCTCTGTTGATATTTGTTATTGGCGTTTTTAGGTGATTTTTATTGAGGTTTTTTAATCAATTCTAATAAAAATATATTTTTAATTAGTCCAATTGCAGCTTTTCTTGACTTAAATCTGTTTGGGCATCTACCCCTTGCTTTTTTGACTATATTTTATGCATCATAGATACAGTCATTACATTAGTAGACACATAATTACCGCCCTTGTATTTCAGTTTGCCTTCATATTGTGGCAGCCGTGGATCATAAAAATGAGAACTGACATATACAACTACCTGAGTGCTAGAAAATAAAGACACAAGGAGACAGAGCATTAATTTTAAACATTTTATTAAATAAAATGTTTACCCCTACCTAAAGCCAATGATCCAGAAGAAGGCAAAAAACCTGGACACGTTCAGCCAATGTGTGTCACAGGGAAAAAATTCCTTCTTGACCCCGAGAAAAGGCGATCAGTTCAAGAACCCTGGACCAAGGCCATACTACAACTAACTAACTGATATATAGAGCAATGACTCGTTTCCGGAGAGCAGATCTTCTTTGTCCTGGTAACACGCCTCACCTCTCCTTATCAGATCGGACTCTGAGCTTATAGCTTGTCTACGTTGATCTCCCCTGTAAAAATACAGAACACTACCCTCCACAAACACTACACCCCACAAACACTACCCCCCACAAACACTACCCCCCACAAACACTAACCCCCACAAACACTACCCCCCACAAACACTACCCACCACAAACACTACACCCCACAAATACTAGACCCCACAAACACTAGCCCTTCAGATACAGACATAGGGCAGTTATATCATATCAGGTCCCTTATACAATTAGGTTAGACAGCAGACACCTATGTAATATGATGTCATGATGCACTGATTCCAGAATTAGATCTATATAATCAGTATATAATGACCTCATAAGACAACAAATATTATCTACAGACATATTAAATGATTAACACTAAATAATCCCGTGGCTCTTGTTAGATTCTTCAGTCTTCCTTCCAGGATCCAGATATTCTTCCTGGTAAGAAAAAAATAATACAAGACGGATCAGGCAAAGACCCATAGAAAATCAGTCATATATATATATTGTACTTTATGCCGCCTTTTCTTTGCATTTTTAAATTTTGATGTAGATACTTAAAAATGGTGCAAGAAATGTAATTTATAAAAAATCGTGGAAACTATATATATATATATATATATATATATATATATATATATATATATATATACACATATATACAGTGTATATATATATATATATATATATATATATATATATATATGTAAAATACAGTAAAATAAATTAATATGTGTCCCCCAATGTATCTACACCAACCTCTCTCCCGTGTGGGGGACTAAGGGTAGATTTTATTTTGCCTCAAAAATCCGAAATTAAAATGACAGAACCACCACCAGCAATCTGTGGCAGCCACCTATACCACTGGAACTGTCAATGACCGAAGTAGCACATGCAGGGTCTCCATCCAAGGTCCCATCTTGTTGCTGACCTCTGTGATAGCCCCAGGGATGTCCCCATGTTTGCTGCATAGAACTCTCAGTGTCCAACATTCCGCTGTGTGACCTCACAAAGAACCTTCATCACCCAAGTCTAGAGATTCTGCCAGCAAGGACTGGAGAAAGCTAGAACCTTACAGCCACAATCCGTAGACTTGGAGGATCGATGTCCATGTTGGCGCTAAGTTCACTAACTTAAATCCCTGTAAAGTTTCTCATTTACCTGTATCCTCAATCCAGGAACTTCCAATCTCCTCGTCTCATCTCCTGAAATGAGAATCTGTGTCCTCGATCCTGGATCCTCTGCTCTCCTTGTCTTCATCTCTTGAAATGATCATTTGCCCCCTGAACACCCGTTTATATAGACCCACAGTCATTGTGACATCATGCTGTGAGGTAACAATGGCCTCCTGGATTTGATGATGTCACATATGACCATGAGTGATATCTCCACAGGTATTAATTAATATTAATAACAAGTAGTAATAATATGGCAGATCACATTGGTTAGCATCAAGGCTGTAGGAGCAGGATGAATAAGGAAAAGTTCCCAAAAAGTAAAATGCATTTACTGCGACTGAAAAAAGTAAATGACTTTATATTGCTTCAAATGTAATTAAATTCTAGGCTCTATGACAACACTACACTGTTACCATAGGAACAAAGACCTATAGCCCATAGCAACCAGTCCAATTCCAGCTTTAGTGTATTTAAGGCCTGAAATCAAGAACATTGAGTGTTTTGTTTGCTGGTGATACATCTAGCAATGGACAAATGACAGGTAAGAGCAGGAATCACTGTCTATGAGAGAAACCATTCCCATTGTTACATATTTTCACACATTTTGTAGGTGCAGGAACTATGGACATTCCAGTTTTTGTGAAACAACAACTCCCAGCATTCACAGGATAAATATGAACAAAAGTTCAAGAATTTCTTTTTATTTCTTTCATGGCATTCGCCGTGCGGTATAAGCAGGGCTGGCTCCAGGTTTTCGTGGGCACTGGGCGAAAGAGTCTCAGTGGGCCCCTTTTACACATACCACGATTCATGACACACAGATGCCACAGAAAAAAATATATATATAATACAATGCAGAAGATTTCACTTCTTGCATTACATGACCGATATCTATTGTAATTTCTAAAATAGCTCAGAAACCGGCGAATTGATCCATACAGAATACTGGCCCCCAAAAAATGCTCCATACAGGATACTGGCCCCCATATAACGCTCCATAAAGGATACTGGCCCCATTATAACGCTCCATATAGGATACTGGCCCCATATAACGCTCCATACAGAATACTGGCCCCCATATAACGCTCCATGCAGGCTGTGCCCCAACATAATGCTCCATGCAGGCTGTTTCCCCCACATAATGCCTTATGCAGGCTGATCCCCCCATATAATGCCCCATGCACGATGTCACCCCCCCTTATAATGCCCCATGCATTATGTCACTCCCCCTTATAATGCCCCATGCAGAATGTCACCCCCCTTATAATGCCCCATGCATTATGTCACCCCCTTATAATGTCCCATGCAGGATGTCACGCACGCTTATAATGCCCCATGCATAATGTCACCACCCCTTATAATGCCCCATGCAGGATGTCACTTTCCCCCCATATAACGCTCCATGCAGGATGTCACCTCTCTCCCCCCTCCCTTATAATTCCCCATGCCTCCATACATTAAAAAAAATAAAATAAAATACTCACCTAACTACTCACCTGCTGCCGATGCTCTGGACTCCAGCATCGCCGGCGTCTTCCCACTCTGCGCTGTGACGGCTCAGGAGAGAGCGCGGTGGAAAGACGTCACCGCACCCTCTGACCTGAGACGTCACAGTGCTGCAGCTGCGGAAGACATCGGACCTGCTGCGGAAGCACAGGGAGAGGTAAGTATTGTGCCGCCGGCTGACGGGGCCCTGAGCAAGCGGGGGGAGCGGGAGCTGACACCACCCTCCTCCGCTCACGGGTCCCATAGCGCAGCGGGTGAGTGAGCCTGCTCAGGGCCCCGGCACTTGCCCGCGTGCTCCGGGTGCTGGCGCCGGCCCTGGGTATAAGTGATACGATGGCTTTATTCTGTAGGTCAGTACGATTACAGCGATACCAGATTAATATAAGATTTTTAATGTTTTCCTGCTTTTACACACAAAACATTTTTTTGGGGTGCATAATATTTTATTGAACCCTTTTTATTCAGCAGTATGTATAACATACCACCATACACTCGTCCTAATTTTTCAGCATCGGACCAATTTTTTATACGCTAGTATGACTCCAGCCTTAAGTTTCCAAACTGATAGCCCTGTAACCGATCACTTTATTGAGCTCTGTCCAGTTTGCCTTATATACTCCCTGCTGACATCAGCCGATAGACCTGTATGAGCGTGTTCGGAGAGGTCTGGGCATGTACGTTGGAATATTTCCAATATATAATGCATTAACATTATAAGTGAATATCCTTTGCATGTATAACTTAAAATCTAAATGTGTCAGGAAAATTCGGAGTTCATGTTTGGAATCAGCGCATTCAATTTAGTGTAAATCACAATAAATCAAATGTTTTTCTCTCAGTAGCAAAATCATTGTTGGCATGTACTTACTTTTCTAATGTGGCCACTAACCATTAATACAGTAACCTTAGTAATCCAGATAATAGATTATCTGCTTGAAGATGGGGTGTAGAAACTCCAGAAGGAGATTAACTTGCCTTATCATCTTTTTACAAATACCTACAACTTAGGCACACATAATGGACCCAGTCAACTATGACAAGGATGCTAATACACAATCACTTTATCCCAGATATGATCCTACCTGTGAACCACACACATGGTTTAATTTCTACTAAATATTAATAACTTCGGTGACCTTGCATAGATGAGAACCCTCTGACAGTTAAAGGTTTATTCTCATCTCCAAGATCCTACCTCAATATGTATTAGTTGTAATAATAATATTAGCGAATTCCTCCAATTCTAAATGTAGTATAGTTCTTCTGATTCACTATGTTGCTTACCCCATGTACAGATCATGGGAACATCTTAGGTATCCATGTGTCACGCAAGATGTGGGAAAGACATAGTGATTCACCCCCTGGGCCGCGTGGGGAACCCGGAACCGGGCCTTTGGTGGGATGCTGGGGGTTGTAGTCACCGTGGCGATGACCCGGTCCCGTGGCTCAGGGTGGTCAAACCAGTGGCAGTCTATTGATATGGTTTTCATTATTTTCAAATGTCCGACTACACCACCCGTGGTTTGCGGTCAGGATGAACCGCCGCTGCAGGGCAGACCGCTGGGCCTGATGTTTGTGAGCAGCACAGGGATTGTTAGAACCTTGCTCTTAGGTTTTTTCCTTTGCTGGTCACATAACCTTGTTGGCCTATTTAATCCTGCTCCGCCCTTCTGGCTTTGCTGGACTTCATTGTATAACTACTTTCTAGCTAGCCTGTGCTCTGTATCTAACTCTGTTAGTTTGCTTGGTCTTCGGACCTCTATGTTCTATATATTTTGTTTGTTCGTCTGTCTGCTACTATTTCTGTTAGGAGGGGTCCCATTTTCCTCCCAGTCCTTAGTACTTTTAGGGATTCCTTCCCCACATCTATAGGTCTCCGTACAGACTAGCTTAGGACTTTAGCAGGTCTGATCGCAGGATCAAACCAGGGGAGGAGTCCTGAGGAGATCATTTGCATATTCCCACTGCATTTTGGGGTAAGTGAAGAGTCTCCGCGAGCTCAAAGAACACTGGATTTTGGCTGTTGGAGCTGAAAAGAGGACATCGGTAAACCAGGGGAGGAGTCCTGAGGAGATCATTTGCATATTCCCACTGCATTTTGGGGTAAGTGAAGAGTCTCCGCGAGCTGAAAGAACACTGGATTTTGGCTGTTGGAGCTGAAAAGAGGACATCGGTAAACCAGGGGAGGAGTCCTGAGGAGATCATTTGCATATTCCCACTGCATTTTGGGGTAAGTGAAGAGTCTCCGCGAGCTGAAAGAACACTGGATTTTGGCTGTTGGAGCTGAAAAGAGGACATCGATAAACCAGGGGAGGAGTCCTGAGGAGATCATTTGCATATTCCCACTGCATTTTGGGGTAAGTGAAGAGTCTCCGCGAGCTCAAAGAACACTGGATTTTGGCTGTTGGAGCTGAAAAGAGGACATCGGTAAACCAGGGGAGGAGTCCTGAGGAGATCATTTGCATATTCCCACTGCATTTTGGGGTAAGTGAAGAGTCTCCGCGAGCTCAAAGAACACTGGATTTTGGCTGTTGGAGCTGAAAAGAGGACATCGGTAAACCAGGGGAGGAGTCCTGAGGAGATCATTTGCATATTCCCACTGCATTTTGGGGTAAGTGAAGAGTCTCCGCGAGCTGAAAGAACACTGGATTTTGGCTGTTGGAGCTGAAAAAAGGACATCGGTAAACCAGGGGAGGAGTCCTGAGGAGATCATTTGCATATTCCCACTGCATTTTGGGGTAAGTGAAGAGTTTCCGCGAGCTCAAAGAACACTGGATTTTGGCTGTTGGAGCTGAAAAGAGGACATCGGTAAACCAGGGGAGGAGTCCTGAGGACATCATTTGCATATTCCCACTGCATTTTGGGGTAAGTGAAGAGTCTCCGCGAGCTGAAAGAACACTGGATTTTGGCTGTTGGAGCTGAAAAGAGGACATCGGTAAACCAGGGGAGGAGTCCTGAGGACATCATTTGCATATTCCCACTGCATTTTGGGGTAAGTGAAGAGTCTCCGCGAGCTCAAAGAACACTGGATTTTGGCTGTTGGAGCTGAAAAGAGGACATCGGTAAACCGCGCGCCTTCCGGCGCGCGCATTTTGAAGCTTTTTTTTAAGCTTTTTTCACTGTTTTCAGAACATTAACAATAAGAACATGGAAGAGTCCAGGAGCCATTTGGTGAGCTGCATATCCTGCTACATGTTCACAGACTTGTCAGTGGAAAAGCCAAACTTCACATGCCAGAAATGCAAGCTTGTGTCCCTGTTGGAGGAAAAGTTGCGAAATCTAGAAGAGAGGTTAACTACCTTGAAAATCATTAAGGAAGGTGAAGAGTTCTTAGACAGAGCAGAATTATCTCTTCATGATTCAGAAAGAGAAGAAATTCGAACTGCACCTGACGAAACAGAGGAATGGAAGCCTGTGACCCACAGAAGCAGGAGGATCGAGAGGCAGTCAGCACCCATACTGCTCAGGAACCAGTACCAGGCTCTCACGCAGGAGAACCAGGAAGAAATACAGCAAAATAAGACTTTGCCAGCAATGAATAACCTTGTAAGCCCTCAGAATCCTCCTGGATGGAGAAAGAAGAATGTTGTGAAGAAAAAACGGAGAGTGGTGGTCATGGGGGATTCCCTGTTAAGAGGAACAGAGGCCGCTATCTGCAGACCAGACATAACCTCAAGAGAAATGTGCTGTCTTCCAGGAGCAAAAATTAAAGATGTGTCTGACAGGATATCAAGACTCTTCAGACCTATAGATCACTACCCATTCCTGCTAATACATGTGGGAACAAATGACACCGCAAGAAAGGACCTGGAAACCATCTGCAGTGACTTTGAAGACTTAGGCAAGAAAGTGAAAGAATTGGGAGCGCAGGTGGTCTTCTCATCCATCCTCCCAGTGGATGGCCATGGAACAATGAGGTGGAATAAGATTCTACAGGTGAACAACTGGCTACGTCGATGGTGCCGTCAACAAGGATTTGGATTTCTGGATCACGGAATGAATTACCTATACGATGGACTACTTGCTAGAGATGGGGTGCACCTTACGAAGACTGGAAAACATGTATTTGGAAGTCGCCTTGCTACACTCATCAGAAGAGCTTTAAACTAGAACAATGTGGGAAGGGAAGCAAAAGGCCTGAAAAAGCCATACAGCTGACAAATACTATTGAGATCTCTGCTACTGGAAGTGGAAAGGAAGAACAAAGACAAAACAATTTAAATAATAAAAATATGGGAGGAAGAGAAACCAATCACAAACTAAAATGTTTTTATACAAATGCACAAAGCATGGGCAACAAACAAGGAGAATTGGAACTACTAATGCAGGAAAAGGAATATGATGTCATTGGAATCACTGAAACTTGGTGGGACGATACACATGATTGGAATAAAAGGCTAAAAGGATACAACTTATTTGCAAGAAACAGACTTGATAAACGAGGAGGAGGTGTTGCATTGTATGTTAGAAAAGCGTATATCTGCACAGAGATTGAAGCTTCAGAGACTGGGAGTTCTGTGGAAACTGTTTGGGTAAGAATACAAGGAGAGAACAACGGAAAGGACACCATTGTAGGCATTTACTACAGGCCACCTGGGCAAGCTGAAGATATGGATGAACTCTTTATGTATCAAATGACCAAGTTCTCCAAAAAATATGACGTAGTGGTCATGGGAGATTTCAACTATCCAGACATTTGTTGGGAATCTCTCTCAAGTAAAACTAACAGGTCAAGCAAATTCTTATCCTCTCTTGCTGACAACTTTATCTTCCAAAAGGTAGGGGAGAAAACAAGGGGATCTGCTACTTTGGATCTAATCCTTATAAACAGGGAGGAAATGGTTGAGGAGGTAAAAGTGGCTGGGACCCTAGGAGGCAGTGACCATGCTATTATAGAATTTTGGATAACTAGAGGAGGAAGACATGTGAAGACTCAAACTTCAAGGTTAGATTTTAGAAAGGCAGATTTTAAGAGACTCAGAAAGAGAATAGGAGGGATCCAATGGCTGGATGTCCTTAAGGACAAAAATGTCCAGGAAGGATGGGAAATTTTTAAAAATGAGATTCTCAAAGCACAATCGTTAACAATCCCGAAAAGTAGAAAGAATGGGAAGCATTTAAGGAAACCAGGATGGATGAACACAGAACTTAAACACATGCTAAAAAGAAAGAAAGAAATGTTTATTAAATGGAAAGAGGGAGGCATATCTAAAAAAGATTATAATGCAGTCTGCAGATCCTGCAGGGCACGTATCAGGTTAGCTAAAGCTGACAATGAATTAAGGCTTGCAAGAGATGTCAAAAGCAATAGAAAAGGATTTTGGGGGTATGTCAAAAGTAAAAGAAAAGTCAAAGATGCTATAGGATTTTTACAGGATGAAAATGGAGAAATGGTAAGAGAGGATGTTGAGAAGGCCGAACTTTTTAATTCCTATTTTGCATCTGTTTTCTCTCAGAAAGAAAATGTAACATCAACTGATCTTCACTGTCCTTTTAAAGGAATAGAGGAATCCAAGTTATCTGTAAACAGAAAGATTGTGAGGGAATATTTAGCTAACATAAATGAGTTCAAGTCTCCAGGTCCAGATGAATTACACCCCAGAGTACTGAAGGAGATCGTAGAAGAAATTTTAGAACCACTCTCCATAATCTTTGAAAATTCTTGGAGAACAGGAGAAGTCCCAGAAGACTGGAGAAGAGCAAATGTTGTTCCTATCTTCAAAAAGGGGAAGAAGGTGGACCCAGGGAACTATAGGCCGGTGAGTCTGACTTCTATACTAGGAAAGATCTTTGAACAAATTATTAAACAACATGTATGTAAGTACATGGATAAGAATGAAGTGATTAACCAGAGTCAGCATGGGTTTGTAACTAACAAGTCATGTCAGACTAACTTAATTTCCTTCTATGACAGAATCACTGACTGGGTGGATCAGGGAAATGCTGTAGATATAGTATATCTTGACTTCAGCAAAGCATTTGACAAAGTATCTCACACCATCCTTATTGAAAAAATGACCAAGTATGCAATGGACCAGGCAACTGTTAGGTGGATTCATAACTGGCTTAGTGATCGGACTCAAAGGGTGGTTGTAAATGGCTTCACATCCAGCTGGATGAATGTCTCAAGTGGGGTACCACAGGGCTCCGTCCTGGGACCTGTATTGTTCAACATCTTTATCAATGATTTAGATGAAGGAATTGAGGGTAAACTGATTAAATTTGCTGATGACACAAAGCTAGGAGGGATAGCTAATACTAGAGAAGAGAGAGAGAGGATTCAAAAAGACCTAAATAAACTGGAGCAGTGGGCAGCAACCAACAGAATGGTTTTTAACAGGGAAAAATGCAAAGTACTACATCTGGGCAATAAAAATGAAAAAAGCATATACAGAATGGGAGGAATAGAGCTAAGCAACAGTACATGTGAAAAAGACTTAGGTATACTAATAGATCATAGACTGAACATGAGTCAACAGTGTGATGCAGCAGCAAAAAAGGCAAATACAATTCTGGGATGTATTAACAGAAGCATACAGTCTAGATCACGTGAAGTCATTATCGGTCTTTACTCCTCTTTGGTCAGACCTCATCTGGAATACTGTGTACAGTTTTGGGCACCACATTTTAAAAAAGACATAGACAAACTGGAGCAAGTTCAGAGAAGAGCGACCAGAATGGTGACTGGTCTGCAAACCATGTCCTATGAGGAACGGTTGCAGGATTTGGGAATGTTTAGCTTGCAAAAAAGAAGACTGAGAGGAGACTTAATAGCTGTCTACAAATATGTCAAGGGCTGTCACATTGTAGAAGGATCATATTTATTCTCATTTGCACAAGGAAAGACTAGAAGCAATGGGATGAAACTAAATGGGAGGAGACACAGATTAGATATTAGAAAAAACTCTTTGACAGTTAGGGTGATTAATGAGTGGAACAGGCTGCCACGAGAGGTGGTGAGTTCCCCTTCAATGGACGTCTTCAAACAGAGGCTGGACAGACATCTGTCTGAGATGATCTAGTGAATCCTGCTTTGAGCAGGGGGTTGGACCAGATGACCCAGGAGGTCCCTTCCAACTCTACCATTCTATGATTCTATGATTCTATGATCAGGTTCCCTGTTACATCGTAGGGATTCAGCTAAGTTCTATCGTAGGGACAGATCTCCTCTCTTTCCTTTGCTCTGGTAGCAGAACATAACAGGGATGGTATAACTCCCCACGGGAAGAGTGTAGCCCCAGGGCAGTGTAGGTGAATGATGGGGGTGATGGTGCGCGGGAATAATAACTCAGAGTCTCTGTAATGCAGTCCAGGATCTTTACTCACAGTTCGTTACTCCACGTTACTCCGGCCAGCTGTAACTTCCCGCGTCGCACCATGTTCACCAGGTGAGGGGGCTCGGCCAACTCTCAGATAATTTTGGAGCGCTTCGCAGTACCCCCTTCTCGTGTCCTTCCTCTGGCCTGTCATACCCCACCAGTGACCACGCTTCTGTCCGGCTGCCTCAGGCCTTCTCTGGGTAAACTTCGGCGCCAGTTTCCCTGACCCTATGTGGTGCCTTCCTAGCGGGTGTAGAGAGGGGTTGCACCATATAAAATGTCACAGCCTCCGGTTTCAAGTTGAGGGTAGTTCCCCGCCTCCGCTAGTTTCGGTGACCCGTCTCCCCCTTGGCCTGACCCCACTGCTCAGGTAGATGCGGGCGTATGGTGGCTATCAGCCGGTCCACACCCCTGGGGTCCCTTCTCTCCTTTGTGTTCCTGGAACCTCCTCCGCTCTTCTTCATTCTTCTCCCCAACTCTCTCTCTCTCTCTTCAGTGCTGACTGGGCCTCACAGGCTAGACCCGCGTCTGGAGCAGAGCTCAACAGAGACCTGCTCTGTCACATCTTCCCTCTGACTGAACCGACTTCTCTTTGAACTAAGATGGTGCCCACCTTTTATACCTCCCTCTAGGTGCACCCAGGAACTGCTTCCTCCCTACTCCTGCACTACCGGGTTCCCCTTTTACTAGGTATTCCCTCCCCCCACTCCAGCCAGGGACAGGGACTGTCGTGCTCTACTTGGAGCATATCGGTCGCCCTGCCCCCCGGACATGTGGTGTAATGCATGCAGGTGTCGGGGTCCTGGTCCACACTCCATCCTTACCTGAAAGTGAGACATCGCACGTCTGGGAGAGATGCAATACCTATATAGCAACTGAACCCCCAGGGTGCTACAATAGTGCATCACAAAGGGAAGAGGGAAAGGAAGCCCAAACTCTAGCGAAAGGGGGGAAGTGGAGACCTCTTAGGTTGATCTAGCATCACCCTGTCTTCCCTTGTATTGGCTCTTCACCAGTCGCTGCACATGTGCATTGTCCTGTCTTTCCCTGGCATATGGCTAAGGCTAGGGAAGGGAGGAAATGAGCACTAGTTGATCTCAATTAAACACTATAGACAACATAGGTAGACAAACTGGGGGAAATTGCTTAGGTTTAGACGAACTCCAGACAAATGCGCACCCGTTCTCAAGCTCCAGAGAGCATGAAGTACTGCTCATGCTAAGCCTTCACAAGTAGTAATGAATACATAGCCGGTATTTATACACCCAGGCAGGGTGTTAAATAGCCAGAGGAAGGTAGCCGCTGGGTCCTAGAGACAGCGTCTAAGAAAATGTCTGTAAAGGCAAACGTAGAGATATCCTGCAACCAACTGCAGGGTGACTGTCTGTCACTTCTGACACACCCGTGACACCATGGTTACAAAAACTAAAAAACTTACTAATTGTCACTTTATGATAAGCCATAACCATGGATATCTAAGCTGCTGCAATTCCCTGCCATGGGGTAGGTGACATAGCAAATCAGAAGAACTATACTACATTTCTAATTGGAGGTATTTGCTAATATTATTATTATACCTACTATATATTGGGAGAGGATCTTGGAGATAGGAATACCGATTTAAATCTAAGTGGGAAGCAGATATTGGTCCAATTTCTGAAGAACCGTAGATGGAGTTGTTGGAGCTCATTCCCAGGTTGTCCCCATGTAAATTACAGAGGCTTTCACAGATCTTTTTTATTCATAGGGTTTATAGAACACCCAGCTTCCTCCATAAAATTGGGGTTCACTCAAGTGCAGAATGAGAATGAGTGAAGAATGAGGTGTGGAGTGGAGAATGCACAATTGATGAATATGTTCTGGGAATACACTCAGGCCCATTTTGGAAAGATGCTCTGTCCCTAAAACAAAAGCATATTTGGAATCCGATTTTAGGCGCATCTCAGGATATGTGTATCGGGGGGTATCTAAGGGATTGGGTTGACTTGGAATCTCCGATTGCTATAGGTATATCACATATTTTATATCAGGCACAAAAACATTGGTTAGATGTCCAACCACCAACAATTGGGGAATAAAATGGACAATATGTGGTTGTAAATAGGAGTCTATAGAAAGAGAAATGCAATTAAGAAATTTGAAAGCATTCGGCAACCATTGTTGGATGTTCTAGGATTACCCACCGGAGTCTTGTTGAGAGACAGAATGCTTCAGTTACTTGTCCTTTTTAGCTTTATTTGATTGCTCTAGATTCTGTGTACTAAAATTAAATCAAGTAATCTTGAGTAGAGATGAGTGTACCTGAACTTAAAAGTTCGGCATTTATACCGGACAGTTAGTCCAATGCTAAACGCCGAACATGGACTTTCTCTAGAAGTCTGTTGCAATGTTCGGAGTCACGGGGGAAGTCCGCTGTAGAGAGAGTTTTTTTTCTTACTCAGACCCAAAGTTCGGGTCTCCATTGTTTTTCATTGGGGTTCGGGTCCTGGTTCAAGTTTGGGTACAGTTCTGGTACCCGAACCGAAGTTTGGAATACAGTTTGGGTCGGGTACCAAGATCCAAATTTCAACAGGTCCGCTCATCCCTTATCCTGAGCTATGGATGTTTATAGCCTGATTCTCTGTGACCCATTCACTTTAGCAGGATTATATGTATCTAAAAATAAATATTATTTATTTTATGTGTAAAAGGGTTCATCATGGTTATTTCTCTCTCTGGTGTGTTGTGAGGCTGGATGTGAGGTTATAATAAAAAAAAGAATAAGTAAAAAATGTTGTAACTTATAAGATATTCATTGTAATTCTTTAAAGTAATTTCACTAATGAATATTCTGTAATTCCAACTACATACAAGTATGTTAAGAATACTTAACTGCCCTTTTGTTTTTGATACAAAATTATCTAATTAAAAAACAAAACATTACTGATTGATTGCATTCCAGTTTCTTTGCTTCTTGTGGGCATTACTGTTGAGGCTGCACTTGAAAAGCATGTTATTCCATGCACTCTTTTTATTGTTGTCAAAAACATATAAAAAGCAGAAAGTTAAAAAATATTGATTTGGCAAGAAAAACTAAACGGTGATTTTTAATTAGACTTGTGAAACAATTGTTATAAAAATTTCATTTTTACAACTTATTTATGAAAGCTAACAATACCAATCTTGTTGCCAAGTGTAACTTTCTTTTTTTCCAACAAATGAAAGCCCAAGTTTTGATTTACAGAAGATGTTTCACCATTTTTTAGATGATGAACTGGCTATATCATGATAAAGTGGCTGAAAATCGGAATAAAACATATTTCTTTATTCCTCATCTCCTTTGCACAGCTGTTAGCTTGTAAAGTTTATATACTAATTAACGTTACAACTAAGAAACGGGAGTATCATAGATTCTTCTCTGAGGGCGTTTCTCTTTTTCCCCTGTATCATGCTGCCCAGTCATAAGCAAGCAGCGTTGTACAGGGAAAAGATAAGATGTCACAGAGAAGGTTAGACCAAGCTTTCTGTATTAGATCTGGTAAAATTGATGAGTCTAACCAGGTCACATGGATCTCACCGTCATCACAACCTGTGATTACGAGTGCAAGGGGAGTAAAGCATAGCAGTATGACATTACATTCACCATTCTGCATCAGCGAATACTGCAAAGTGGTGTATGTAATGACTTACAGCTCTTGTCCTCCTCCAGGCACTTGTAATCACAGTAGGTATTGGCAGAGAATTTTGTGTGACCTGGGAAAGAGAGCAGAGTAGTGTTGAGTGAGCGTGCTCAGTTAACCCTTTCACTGAGCACGCTCGAGTGCTGCCCGAGTATATTCTGCATGCTGAACAACTGTGTTCGAGCCGCCGCTGCATGAGTCACGGCCACTAGACAGTTGCGACACATGCAGGGATTGCATAACAAATAGGCAATCCCTGCATGTGTCGCAGCTGCCTAACAGCCGTGAAACATGCGGCCGCGGAGTCTTGAACAACGTCGTGCATGGCAGGCAATACCCGCAAGGCTTTTTTGGCTGTCTAACAGCTGCAAAACATATGGGGCGGAGACTCGAGCACACGCGATAATTAGTTTATACCCGATGCAAACTCAAGTAGCGAGCACTTACACTCAACACTAGTCGCCATATCGTTGTTGTTTTTTTTTTACTTTTGAAAAAAATCCCAACCCCAACACAACCCTAACTTTAACTCTAATACAACTCCAACCCTAGCACAAACCCAACCTAACCCTACTCCAACCATAACCCTAGACCAACCCTAACAGTAGCCCACCATAACCGTAGCCCAACCCTAACCCTAGCCTAACCCTAACCCTAGCCAAACCCTAACCATAACCCAACCATAACCTTATCCCTAGCCCAAATCTAACCATAGCGCAACCCTAACCCTAGCCCCACCCTAATCCCAGCCCAACCCTAACCCTAGCTCAACCCTAACCCTAACCCTATCACAACCCTAAAGTTTTTATTTTACACCGTTCCTCGTGCGGTATAATTGATTAGACAACTTTATTCTTCAGTGCGATTACAGCGATACCATATTCATATAGTTTTTTTATGATTGACAGCTGTCACATACTAAAAGACGCCATATTTTGAGAGATATAATTTTTCCATATTTTGGCCGACAGAGTCATGTGATGGCTTGTTTTTTGAGGGACCAGTTGACGTTTTTAGTGATACCAGTTTCGGGCACGTGACATTTTCTTATCGCTTTCTATTCCAATTTTTGGAAGGCAGAATAAATAAAAAACAACAATTCCGGAATTGTTTTTTTTTGTGTTTTTTTTTATGCCGTTCCGCGTGTGGTAAAATTGATAAGGTAGCTTTATTCTTTGGGTCAGTATGTTTACAGCGATCCTACATTTATATTTTTTTTATGTTTTGGCGCTTTTACACAATAAAAGCAATTTTATAGAAAAAAACAATTCTGTCTCTATAACTTTTTTATTTTTCGGCTGATGGAGCTGTATGGCGGCTTGTTTTTTGCGGGACAAGATGTTATTTTCAGCGGTACCATTTTTATTTGCTTTCATCTTTTTGATCGCGTTTTATTACATTTTTTGTTTGGCGGTATGATGATAAAGCAACATTTTTTGCTTTGTGTATTTTTTTTACTGTGTTCGCTAAAGGGGTTAACTAGCGGGATAGTTTTATAGGTCAGGTCGTTACGGACGCAGTGATACCACATATGTGTACTTTTATTTATTTATTTTTTTCATAAGAATGTTTATTTATGGGTACAGTATATTTTTATTTTTGTGGATTATTTTTTTCATTTTTTTAAAAATAGTTTTACAGTTTGTTATTTTTTTCCACTTGCGCTCCTCAGTGTCTCGCTGTGACGGCATCCAGATGAGCCGAGTTCATGTCCAATGAACTCAGCTCACCTCATGCACGTCAGTGACAGCGTGGGAGAATTCTCCTGCGCATGCGGTGAGCGTGAGAGAATTCTCCCACACTGTCAGTGACGTGTCTGGTGACTCGGATGTTGTCATGACGACATCCAAGTCACCATGACAACCACCAGCACCTGGCTCAGTATTGGCTTACCTCCCCTTGCCACCGGAATGCTGTGATTGATTTCGATCTCAGCATTTCGGGGCTTAATGTTTAGGTAGCGGTGTGGAACCACTCCTTGCACATAGCACTGGGTGTCAGCTGTGACAATCAGCTGACACCCGGTGCCAATCGCCCCGGCACCGCTTGTGTGTGGGCGCGATCACAGTATGAAGTAATAGTATGACTCGCCCCCTGGGCCGTGGGGTACTCAGAACCAGGCCTTCTAGTCTATGGTGCTGATGGGGGTAGTAGTGGCAACCCGGTCCCGTGGCTCAGGGTGGTCAGACCAAATGCTGTGGCAGTCTATTAGTATAGTTATGAATGCCCGACTACGCCACCCGTGGATTGCGGTCAGAGTGAACCGCCGCTGCAGGGCAGACCGCTGAGGCTGGTGTTGTGGGTGCAGCAGAGAATAGTATAACTCCCCACGGGAGGAGTGTAGCCTCAGGGCAGTGAGCGTAGATGGTGGGAGTTGTGGTGCAGGGCGTCCCAGTGCCATTAGTGCTGGCGCGGTAAGAAACACAGAGACAACGTGTTGCAGTCCAGGGTCTTTTACTCACAGTTGATATCCAAGTCACTTCCGCCGGTAATGACTGCCCAAGCCGTGCTGCGTCCACCAGGTGAGGGGGTCGGTCAACCCTCAGGCATTTCAGGAGTATGGCTTAGGACTCCCTTCTGTCCTTTCTCTGGCTCATGCCCCACCAGTGACCAAACTTCTGTCCAGCTGCCGCGGATCTATGCGGGCAAACGTGGGCCCCTTTTCCCGCTATCCTATATGGTGCCTTCCTAGCAGGTTTGGCGGGGGGTCGCACCAATAAATGATCACGACCTCCGGTCTTTGGCTGAGGGATAATTTACCTCCACCAACTTGGGAATCCGGTACCCTTATTCTGCCTGACCCTTCACCCGTTATCTCGTGGGTTCTTAGGGTCCCTTCTGCTTTCTTGTTTCGGAGCCTTTCTACTTCTCTGTCTCTTCTCCTTCTTTCCTGTTCCTTCATCGCTCCTCCACTCTGGCACTGGCCTCTTCTCTAGGCCTGCCTTCTGAGCAGAGCTCCTACAGAGCCTCTGCTCCCTGTCACCTCTCCACTGTACTACTCTCAGAACTAAGATGGTGCCCACCTTTTATACCTCCTCTTCTGTGTGTGAGCTCAGGTGACCAGCACCCAATGAGCTCCTACCTATGCTCAGAACCCAACCCCTATCTGCTCCTACACCACTGGGTTTTCCTCCCCCCTCCCCACTCCAGCCAGGGACATAGTCAGATGTGCCTGCATATATATATAAATGGGAGCACTGTAGAGCTGTCCCCCGGAAATGGGGTGTGTGTGGTGTATGCAGCTAACTAAGCCCTGGTCCACACTCCATTCTTACCTGGGAGTGGAATATCACACCTCTGGTTGAGGTGCAATACCCCTGTAGCGTCCGAACCCTCGGGGCGCTACAAGTACGTCCTTGGCCCAATAGGCCCATGGCACAAGGAAAAACTATTACCACATACGTCAGAAAGGGGTTAAAATCTGAAATGTTGGCCTACTGAAATGTATGTTCAGTAAATGCACTCAATACTTGGTCGGGGCTCCTTTGGAATCAATTACTGCATCAATGTGGTGTGGCATGGAGGCGATCGGCCTGTGGCACTGCTGAGGTGTTATGGAAGCCCAGGTTGCTTTGATAGCAGCCTTCAGCTCGTCTGCACTGTCGGTCTGGTGTCTCTCATCTTCCTCTTGACAATACCCCATAGATTTTCTATGAGGGTAAGGTCAGGCGAGTTTGCTGGCCAATCAAGCTCAGTGATACTGTTGTTTTTAAACCAGGTACTGGTACTTTTGTCAGTGTGGACAGGTGCCAAGTCCTGCTGGAGAATGAAATTTCCATCTCCAAAAAGCTTGTCGGCAGAGGGAAGCATGAAGTGCTCTAAAATTTCCTGGTAGACGGCTGCGCTGACTTTGGTCTTGATAAAACACAGTGGACCTACACCAGCAGATGACATGGCTCCCCAAACCATCACTGATTGTGGAAGCTTCACACTAGACGTCAAGCAGCTTGGATTGTGGCCTCCACTCTTCCTCCAGACTCTGGGACCTTGATTTCCAGATGAAAATGGGAACTCTGGGACCTTGTGGAGTGTGCCAATGACTGTCTTCTGGACATCTGTCAAGTAAAAAAAAAATGCAATAGTTGTTCCAGCGTCTGGTAAAATAATTCTTTCTTTAATTTTTGTACATTAAAAACTTGCAAATAATTACAAAGGTTGCATAGACAGGGTAGGGGAGCAAGACGCGTTTCGAACGCTCACTTGTGTCCTTTATCACTGCATAGCTACACAATGAAAAGGATTTTCTAAAATACTAAAAATGTGCCAATGAAAACAGTTGGAACAAATCACATGACATAATTACCACATTAAGCAGCAGGTGCATGAAAACAGTCAATGCGATACATGGTTTCTCTCTTCAGATTAAACCCTTTGGGCTTCTTGAATCCAGATTAAATATCCAATACGCTTCTTTTGTCAATAGTTTTCGCTTTATATCTCCACCTCTTGCATGCGGAAAAAGTTTTTCAATACCTAAAACTTGCAAAGAAGACATGTCACGATTGTGCTCAATAATAAAATGCTTTGCGATAGCAGAGACATTTCTACTGGTGTTATTTGAATTAAGTATGTCATTATAATGTTCATTAAACCTAGTTTTTAATTTACGTGTAGTACAACCTATATAAAATGTATCGCATATAGTACAATTCATTTTGTATACCACGTTCTGTGAATCACAATTAATATACTGTTTGATTTTATATTCATTTGAATGATCAGAATCATGACAAACAGAACTGCACAGTGTGTATGAACACATGCGACATTTCACTGAACCACATTTAAACTGCCCTTTTTGCTGCAACCAAGTGCTTTTTTTATGTGTGGATCAGAAAAAATGTTGGAGACATGGGAACAGCATGGGGAAGACCCCTGGAAGCATCTCTGACTCCCAGAAGATGCAGACTTGCAACTATCCCTGTGCAAGTCCTTGACCCAGGGCAGTGTTCAATTGTACCTCCCCCATTCCTTGCAATGCAAGCGCAAATATGCAGCCAACCACCCACCCACCCGCAGGCTGCAATACCATACTGTCAGCTGTAACTTGAAATGGGGCCTTTTAATTTGGTGGAGGCTGAAGCTGGCCACTACCTCATGGCTGCTTCGGCAGCAAGGTATCCATACTCAGTTCCCGGCGGCCGGGTGTCCACGCTCGGTCCCCAGCCGCCAGGGGGCGTCCAGGTGTCCACGCTCCGTCCCCTGCCGCCAGGGGGTGGCCGGGTGTCCATACTTGGTCCCCAGCCGCCCCTATTTCTCCTGTCACCTTCCTCCACACTTTTCTTAACCTGGCCTGCTTTAGGGCAGCATTTGACGAGCCCACCAGAGAACCAGACTCCTCCGGTGGGCCCTGTCTTCTCCATCAGGGGAGTTGGGAGTGCCAAGGTGAGGAGCATGATGATGATGATAGAAGTTAGCATCTGCTTTGTTTTCTTTTAATGTAAGCGTAAATGTGCAGCCTGCCACCCACCCACCCCCAGGCTGCAATGCCATACTGCTTGCTTGCACTTGAAATGGGGCCTTTCAGTTTGGAGGAGGCCGAAGCTGGCCACTACCTCATGGCTGCTTTGGTGGCCTGGTATCCATACTCAGTCCCCAGCCGCCCGGCGGCCGGGTGTCCATGCTCGGTCCCCAGCCACCAGGGGCCGGCCGGGTGTCTATAAACGGTCCCCAGCCGCCCCTATTTCTCCTGTCACCTTCCCACACACTTTTCTTTGCCTGGCCTGCTTTAGGGCAGCATTGGACGAGCCCACCAGAGAACCAGACTCCTCCAGTGGGCCCTGGCTTCTCCATCAGGGGAGTTGAGAGTGCCAAGGTGAGGAGCATGATGATGATAATAGAAGTTAGCATCTGCTTTGTTTTCTTGGAATGCAAGCACATGTATGTAGTAGCGGCTAAGCCTTAGGTGGTCAGCGTTTTGGCGCATATCCTACCTTCTCCTAGGATTGCTGGATGTTTTCCTGCTACTATCCCAGTTCTATGACTCCCGTTAAAACAAAGCTTCAGGTGATAAATGATGGAAGAGGTGGTGGCAAAGGAGAAAGAGCAGGAGGAACAGGGACCATTCACATCAATATCAGGCCAGTCAACCACACGTCTTGTAGGATATGATTCTGTAAAAAAAGGAGCAGTTCGGCTACACAGTTATAGGGCATGGGCAAAGAGGAGAACGGCTCAGTATATATTGCAAGAAAATATTTATTTATTAATATAAAAAGATAGATAAAGACTTAGACAATGAGGTAACCAGATGGTAAAGTGCTTCCAGGTCAGATACACTTGTAATAGTATGATCATAATAAACCCATGGATTAGCATAATTGCACATTTGCCCATAATAATAATAAAAATTGTAAATATTAGATTTAAATAGGAGAACTGGAGTCAGGAACACAGGATCAACCTATACTGTATAATCCCACTAACTGTTAAATAGACAGGGGTGGGGGAAGAACCAGTGTTGTATCATGGGAAACTCTGTGCCCAAAACTAAATGCTGAAAAAGTATTAATCCAATGGGATAATTACCTGGCAAGGAAGCACAGCCTAAGTGGGGGGGTGAAAAAGGTGAAGGCCCAATGCGCGTTTCGCGCCATCCCAGGCTGCTTTCTCAAGGGCAGTTATAGGGCATACAGTGAGTGCAATGCCTAGCAAAAAATTTCTAGGCTCTCCAATGCCCCTTGGAAGTGACATGGAGGTCAGAGGGCCTTAACTAAACTGTTTTTTCCATTTATAGCAACTGGGTCTCCTGTACACTGTTGGCCTAAGCAGTGAATGGAAGGCTTTCCAAAAATTATGAGGAACTGCAATGCCCCTTGAAACAGACATGGATTACAGTGTACCAAAAACCTTCTACCCATTATTGGGGAGTGGGTCTCCCTTAGTTTTCGCCTTTGCATTGGAAAGCAAAAGCTGACTAAATTAGGAGGAAATGCAATGCCCGTTGGAAGAGTCATGGAGGTTAGAGGTAATTAAAAACAACATTTCAATGCCCCTTGAAAGAGCTGTGGAGTTCAGAGTGGTTTAAAAAGACTCTTTTAATGCCGCTTTGAAGAGACGTGGAGGTCACAGTAGCTTAACAAGATGGTTTGAATGCCCCTTGGAAAAGTGGTGGAGGTCGCAGTAGCTAAACAAGATGGTTTTAATGCAACTTACAAGAGCCATACAGTACAGCATCTTAAAAACATTATTCCCATTATTGGGGAGTGGGTCTCCCATAGTCTTTGCTTATGCCTTCCAAGCAAAATCTGCCAAAAATTAGGACGGAGGAACATGCAATGCCCCTTACAAGAGTCATGCAGTACAGCATATTACAAAAATTATTCCCATTATTGGGGAGTGGGTCTCCCATAGTCTTTGCTTATGCCTTCCAAGCAAAATCTGCCAAAAATTAGGATGGAGGAACTTGCAATGCCCCTTACAAGAGCCATGCAGTACAGCAGATTACAAACTTTATTCCCATTATTGGGGAGTGGGTCTCCCATAGTCTTTGCTTATGCCTCCCAAGCAAAACCTGCCAAAAATTAGGACGGAGGAACATGCAATGCCCCTTACAAGAGCCACGCAGTACAGCATATTACAAACATTATTTCCATTATTGGGGAGTGGGTCTCCCATAGTCTTTGCTTATGCCTTCCAAGCAATAGCTGCCAAAAATTAGGACGGAGGAACTTGCAATGCCCCTTACAAGAGCCATGCAGTACAGCATATTGCAAACATTATTCCCATTATTGGAGAGTGGGTCTCCCATAGTATTTGCTTATGCCTTCCAAGCAAAATCTGCCAAAAATTAGGACGGAGGAACTTGTAATGCCCCTTACAAGAGCCATGCAGTACAGCATATTACAAACTTTATTCCCATTATTGGGGAGTGGGTCTCCCATAGTCTGTGCTTATGCCTTCCAAGCAAAATCTGCCAAAAATTAGGACGGAGGAACTTGCAATGACCCTTACAAGAGCCATGCAGTACAGCATATTACAAACATTATTCCCATTATTGGGGAGTGGGTCTCCCACAGTCTTTGCTTATGCCTTCCAGGCAAAATCTGCCAAAAATTAGGATGGAGGAACTTTCAATGCCCCTTACAAGAGCCATGCAGTACAGCATAATATAATCATTATTCCCATTATTGGGGAGTGGGTCTCCCATAGTATTTGCTTGTGCCTTCCAAGCAAAAGCTGCCAAAAATTAGGAGGAAATGCAATGCCCATTCGAAGAGTCGTGGAGGTTAAAGTTAATTAAAAACAACATTTCAATGCCCCTTGGAAGAGCTGTGGAGTTCAGAGTGGTTTAACAAGACGCTTTTAATGCCCCTCGGAAGAGAGGTGGAGGTTGCAGTAGCTTAAGAAGACGGTTTTAATGCCCCTTGAAAAAGTCGTGGAGGTTGCAGTAGCTTAACAAGACGGTTTTAATGCCCCTCAGAAGAGACGTGCAGGTCGCAGTAGCTTAACAAGACGGTTTTAATGCCCCTTGGAAAAGTGGTGGAGGTCACAGTAGCTTAACAAGACGGTTTTAATGCCCCTTACAAGAGCCATACAGTACAGCATCTTAAAAACATTATTCCCATTATTGGGGAGTGTGTCTCCCATAGTCTTTCCTCATGCTTTCCAAGCAGAAGCTGCCAAAAATTAGGATGGAGGAACTTGCAATGCCCCTTACAAGAGCCATGCAGTACAGCATCTTAAAAACATTATTCCCATTATTGGGGAGTGGGTCTCCCATAGTATTTGCTGATGCCTTCCAAGCAAAAGCTGCCAAAAATTAGGATGGAGGAACTTTCAATAATGGCAACACAGACCACGGTCACCCTGGTGGTTCAGTGGTGGTGGAGGCTGAGGATAAGGAGAAGACCATAAAACAGCCGAAATGAGGAAGAGTATACCCATGTGTGGGTGTGAAGTGGTGCATGTGAATACACCTCCCGAAAAAACACAGTGGATTTGACTTTATGTTACTTTGCTGTCATTTGGTGGTGATGAGAAGTCTGGCCCAATCCAACCCTTGTTCATTTAGATAAGAGTCAGCTTGTCAGCATTGTCAGTTGACAGGCGAGTGCGCTTATCAGTTATAATTCCTCCAGCGGCACTAAAAACATGCTCCGATAACACGCTAGCGGCAGGGCAGGCCAGGATCTCCAAGGCGTTCAGAGCGAGTTCATTCCAAGTGTCCAGCTTCGATACCCAATAATTAAAAGGCACAGAGGAATCACTGAGGATGCTGGTACGGTCGGCAAGGTACTCCCTCACCATCTTTTGAAACTTTCCACTCCTTGTGAGAGTACCCCGCACCTCAGGGCCTGTAAGCTGGGCGGGTCTCAGAAAACTGTCCCAGAATGTTGACAGTGTTCCCCTGCCTCTGCTGGATTGGAGTTGCCTCTCTCTCCCTTGTACGAACTGTGACCTCTGCCGCTAGCGTGTTCAGATGAGAATTTTTTTAACAGTTCTGCAGCAAGGGCCTTCTGGTACTGCCCCATTTTTGTAGACCTCTCCACCTCAGGAATAAGAGGGTGAAAGTTCTCCTTGTAGCGGGGGTCTAAAAGTGTCACCAACCAGTAATGACTGTCACCCAACATTTTGACAACACGAGGATCACGGTTAAGGCAGCGTAACATAAAGTCAGCCATGCGTGCCAGACGGGCAAGACTTCCGTGTCCTCACCAAGATGACGACTAGAGATGAGCGTTGTTCTACTCGAACTGTTCACCAATCTCAAATTCGAGCTGTTTTGGGCGGTGTTCGAGCCATTCGGCGAACACGAACAATTTGAAAAAAATTCGGCTGTTCGAGGTTATGTTTGATAACTGTTCGTGCACCAAAATCATAACTGGATTTTTTCTCAGTAATGATGAAAATTAATGTTAATACGCAGTTTGAGTGTACAGCGGGGTGGGGGGAGGGGCAGGGGATGGATCTCTGCAGGAACAATGAAGATCTCCATTTTTTTTTCTCTTTCCCGCATTTGCAGTGGGGAGGTGCAATCTGTCAGCCTATCAGCAGAGCACACACGGAGCGAAGTGCTTTTTTTCACACAAGCAAGGGCATGTGTCATTGGCAGTGTATGTCACATGTCCTTGCCCTATAAGACCAAGCCATTTTCCCCATCGCCACCATTTTCTCACTGCTGCAGCTGCATGTTAGACGGCACCGCTGTTGCTGTGTGCGCTATACCTTGTTAATTTCAAGCCAATTTTCGCACAAATCTACAGATAGCTTGGGAGTAGGGAATAGTTGTGATTGCAGTCCTTTTAAGGACTAGGTTACAGCATTTCCTACGACTTTTATCAGGCAGGTCTGTGCTCTTAAATAGATAGATTGTGGGAGTAAAGACTAATTGTAATTGGAGTCCTTTTCAGGACTAGGTTACATCAGTTCCTATCAGTTTTTGCCAGGCAGGTCTGTGCCAGTGCTGTGAAAGTTTTTTTCACAGCATTTGGCTGAATCTAGCAAAGCTAATCCTTTTTGGCCTATTGCAGAGTGTGTTAGTCAGTGGAGTAGCCTATCTGTGTTGCAAGATATACCACCTGTGTATAGAATACCAATTTTTTTACTGCACCTAGTGAAGTAAAATCTTTTGGGCATAGCATCATTCTATTAGTCCATCTATACTGACCTCCATCAGGTTGCAAATTGAATATAATTTTTTTCTGCATCTAGCTCTGAAAAAATATTGGGCTTCTAGCTGTGTGTGGGACTTGTTGTATTAGTCCATCTATACTGACCTCCATCAGGTTGCAAACTGAATATATTTTTTTCTGCATCTACCTCTGAAAAAATATTGCGCTTCTAGCTGTGTGTGGGACTTGTTCTATTAATCCATCTATACAGACCTCCATCAGGTTGCAAACTGAATATATTTTTTTCTGCATCTACCTTTGAAAAAATATTGGGTTTCTAGCTGTGTGTGGGACTTGTTGTATTAGTCCATCTATACTGACCTCCATCAGGTTACAAACTGAATATATTTTTTTCTGCATCTACCTCTGAAAAAATATTGCACTTCTAGCTGTGTGTGGGACTTGTTCTATTAATCCATCTATACAGACCTCCATCAGGTTGCAAACTGAATATATTTTTTTCTGCATCTACCTCTGAAAAAATATTGGGCTTCTAGCTGTGTGTGGGACTTGTTGTATTAGTCCATCTATACTGACCTCCATCAGGTTGCAAACTGAATATATTTTTTTCTGCATCTACCTCTGAAAAAATATTGGGCTTCTAGCTGTGTGTGGGACTTGTTCTATTAATCCATCTATACAGACCTCCATCAGGTTGCAAAGTGAATATATTTTTTTCTGCATCTACCTCTGAAAAAATATTGGGCTTCTAGCTGTGTGTGGGACTTGTTGTATTAGTCCATCTATACTGACCTCCATCAGGTTGCAAACTGAATATATTTTTTTCTGCATCTACCTCTGAAAAAATATTGGGCTTCTAGCTGTGTGTGGGACTTGTTCTATTAATCCATCTATACAGACCTCCATCAGGTTGCAAACTAAATATATTTTTTTCTGCATCTACCTCTGAAAAAATATGTGGCCTTCTAGCAGTGTGTGGGACTTTCTCTATTAGTCCATCTATACTGACCTCCATCAGGTTGCAAACTGAATATAATTTTTTTCTGCATCTAGCTCTGAAAAAATATTTGGCCTTCTAGCAGTGTGTGGGACTTTCTCTATTAGTCCATCTTAGTGACCTCCATCAGGTTGCAAATTAAAAATAATTTTTATCTGCATCTACATTACCTCTGAAAAAATATTTGGGCTTCTAGCTGTGTGTGGGACTTGTTCTATTAGTCCATCTATACTGACCTCCATCAGGTTGCAAATTGAATATAATTTTTATCTGCATCTAGCTCTGAAAAAATATTTGGCCTTCTAGCAGTGTGTGGGACTTTCTCTATTAGTCCATCTATACTGACCTCCATCAGGTTGCAAATTGAATATAATTTTTATCTGCATCTAGCTCTGAAAAAATATTTGGCCTTCTAGCAGTGTGTGGGACATTCTCTATTAGTCCATCTATACTGACCTCCATCAGGTTGCAAATTAAAAATAATTTTTATCTGCATCTACCTCTGAAAAAATATTTTGGCTTCTAGCTGTGTGTGGGACTTGTTCTATTACTCCATCTATACTGACCTCCATCAGGTTGCAAACTGAATATATTTTTTTCTGCATCTACCTCTGAAAAAATATTGGGCTTCTAGCTGTGTGTGGGACTTGTTGTATTAGTCCATCTATACTGACCTCCATCAGGTTGCAAATTAAAAATAATTTTTATCTGCATCTACAGTACCTCTGAAAAAATATTTGGGCTTCTAGCTGTGTGTGGGACTTGTTCTTTTAGTCCATCTATAATGACCTCCATCAGGTTGCAAATTGAATATAATTTTTATCTGCATCTAGCTCTGAAAAAATATTTGGCCTTCTAGCAGTGTGTGGGACTTTCTCTATTAGTCCATCTATACTGACCTCCATCAGGTTGCAAATTAAAAATAATTTTTATCTGCATCTAGCTCTGAAAAAATATTTGGCCTTCTAGCAGTGTGTGGGACTTTCTCTATTAGTCCATCTATACTGACCTCCATCAGGTTGCAAATTAAAAATAATTTTTATCTGCATCTACCTCTGAAAAAATATTTGGGCTTCTAGCTGTGTGTGGGACTTGTTCTATTAATCCATCTATACAGACCTCCATCAGGTTGCAAACTGAATATAATTTTTTTCTGCATCTAGCTCTGACAAAATATTTGGCCTTCTAGCAGTGTGTGGGACTTGTTCTATTAGTCCACCTATACTGACCTCCATCAGGTTGCAAATTCAAAATAATTTTTTGTCTGCATCTAGCTCTGAAAAAATATTTGGCCTTCTAGCAGTGTGTGGGACTTTCTCTATTAGTCCATCTATACTGACCACCATCAGCTTGCAAACTGAATATATTTTTTTTCTGCATCTACCTCTGAAAAAATATTGGGCTTGTAGCTGTGTGTGGGACTTGTTCTATTAATCCATCTATACAGACCTCCATCAGGTTGCAAACTGAATAAAAATTTTTTCTGCATCTACCTCTGAAAAAATATTTGGGCTTCTAGCTGTGTGTGGGACTTGTTCTATTAGTCCATCTATACTGACCTCCATCAGGTTGCAAATTGAATATAATTTTTTTCTGCATCTAACCCAGCCAATAGTTTTGGCCTAATACCACAGTTTGGCCACTCAGCTCTGCTCGGTTCCCATCCATTGTTTTTTTGTGCAAACAACTCCAGAGTTGTGAATTAGTTAACCACCAAAATGAGTGGAAAAAGGCCTGCTGCTGGTGGAAAGGGGAATAGGCGTGTTGGGAAGGGGAAAAAAGGTTGTGTCCGTGGGGTAGGTGTTAAAGCAACAGTAACATTTGCAGAATTAAGACCATCCTCCAGCCAAACTAAAATGTCTACTTCTTTTAGCGGACAATGTGATAAGATCCTTTTCTTACGGCCACGCCAATCGCTACAAATTCCAGATGAGGCACAAAAACAGCAGGTGCTTCAATGGATATCAAGTGCTCCTTTAAGTGGGCTCTCCTCCACATCAACTTCAACATCACAAATACTCCAGTCCTCAAAGGTGTCACCCCAATCGCACTTGCTTCCTCACAGCTCCCAAATCTCCAGCTGCCCGTCTGAGTATGAGGTAGAACAGATGGTTGAGTCTGCAGAGCTGTTTACTCATACTATAGCCTGGGAATCAGAGGTCGACTCCAGCGCTTCTGTGAATCCAGACGAGGAAATGATCTGCACTGATGCCCAGAATCTTTATGAGTCGGATCCAGGACCAGACGCAGAAGGTTCTGACCATAATGTAGACCCTCATTTCCAAACTGTAACTCCTGTTGGTGGAGACAATGAGGAAGACGATGATAAGACTCAAATACCTGATTGGAGCGACAACTTTAGTTTTTTGTCAGGGCAGGAACAGGTTGGCTCTGAGGACGACGGGTGTGATAACGCACAGGGTGATGATGATGGGGTTGGAGATCCCACTTACTGTCAACCCACAGTCAGCCAAGAGATGAGGTCAGCAGAGGAGGTGGAGGAAGATGCTAGTGACGACGAGGTCAGGTTGCGCCTTCCTGGACAGAGACGTAGTACTGGAAGCACGTCAACAACTGCATCCTCAAACACAACTCTGCCTCTCACCACAAGTCGTGGTGGCTCTTCAGGTCGCATGGGTGCTAAGCCTTGCATAGCCTGGGCATTTTTCAGATCGATAAAGATGACCCAACTCGTGTTATCTGTAACATTTGTCAGCAAAAGCTAAGTAGAGGCCAAAAAATACATAGTTTGAGTACTTCATGCATGAACCAGCACATGGACATGAAGCATAAGTTGCAGTGGGAAGCTCAGTGTGCTACAATGCGGCCTAGCCGGCCGGGCCAACCACCGTCTGCCATATCTTGTGCATCCGCGGCCTCTTCATCCTCTGTGACTGGGGGGACAGCAGTCACACCTGTTTTGGGGCGCAGACCTGCCACCTCTTTACCCGCAACAGCCAGCGTGATTGGCAGGTCATCATTTTCTTTGGAGGTGGTAACACCAGCTGGTGTTGAGCGCTGTCCGACATCGATAGCACCACCTTTGGATCAAGGCAACCTAACATGTCCGCCTGCATCTTCCTCACAGACCGGCAGTTTGCCGGGGACACCCTTATCAACCCCGTCTAAGCACAATAGCCAGCCCTCGGTCCCTCAGATGTGGACAAGTAAAAGACCATTTCCTCCTAGCCATGAGAAAGCTAAGAGGTTGAATTTCACCATCTGCAAGCTCTTGGCTACAGAAATGCTGCCTTTCCGCCTGGTGGACACAGAGGATTTTCGAGACCTTATGTCCGTCGCAGTGCCCCAGTACCAGATGCCCAGTCGGCACTACTTCTCAAAGAAAGGTGTGCCTGCGCTCCACCAGCATGTCGCACACAACATCACCGCTTCTTTGAGAAACTCTGTGTGTGACAGGGTGCATTTCACCACAGACACTTGGACGAGTAGGCATGGACAGGGGCGTTACATGTCGCTGACTGGGCACTGGGTAACTATGGTGACAGCAGGACAAGGGGCTGCTGTCCAAGTCTTGCCGTCCCCACGAGTTGTGCGTCAATCCTCTTTATGTCAAAGTTCCTCCACTGCTTCTGCCTCCTCAACCTCCTCTCGGTCTTCCACCTGCACTCAAAGCCTGTCTGGTCATGCCACAAGCTTTCTAACTGTGCAGAAGGGATCCTGCACACCTCCTTACTATGCTGGCAGTAGGGCTCAATGTCATCAGGCGGTTTTTACATTGAAATGTCTGGGAAATGTGAGTCACACAGCTGAGGAGTTGTGGTCAGCTCTGGAGAACCAATTTCATGAATGGTTGTCTCCACTGGACCTGAAACCAGGGAAGGCCGTGTGCGACAATGCTGCAAACCTGGGTGCGGCCCTTCGCCGGGGCAATGTCACACACGTGCCTTGTATGGCTCACGTGTTGAACCTGGTTGTCCAGCAATTTTTAGCCCACTATCCCAGACTAGATGGCCTTCTGCAGAGGGCACGGTCGCTGTGTGCTCACTTCCGCCGTTCGCATCCTGCAGCGCAGCGACTTACATCTCTACAGAAGTCGTTGGGCCTGCCACTTCACCGGCTAAAATGCGATGTGCCTACCCGGTGGAATTCAACTCTGCACATGTTGCAGCGACTGTGGCAGCACTGACAAGCCCTGGTGCAATACGTTCTGACGTATAGCCTGGGCCAACGAGATCCAGAGGTGGGGCAAATCACGCTGGAGGAGTGGTCTCAGATCAGGGACCTATGCACCCTTCTGCACAGTTTTGAAATGGCGACGAAGATGTTTAGTGCTGACGATGCCATTATCAGCATGACTATTCCGGTGATTTACATGCTGGAGCACATGTTAAACAGAATTCGGAGTCAGGTGGTGGCACAAGAGGAGGTGGAGGAAGTAGAGGAGGAGGAGTTGTATGCGGAAGGCCTAACATCTGCAAGGTCCAGACGGTCGGCAGCACCAAGGCGGCAGGCATGTGAGGGTGGGGGAGATGGTTTTACCAGGGCGCATGGTAGCAGCCAAACTAGTGAGGAAGGTGCAGGAGCCCAGGAAGAAGTGGAGGACGAACTGATGGAAGACTCATCAGATGAGGGAGACCTTGATCACATTTCTGTTGTGCGAGGTTGGGGGGAGAGGACAGAGGAAGGAAGCATGATTGTTACCTCGCCACCAACACAACAGGGACTTGGTGCTCCTGGATGCGCAACACACATGAGTGCCTTCTTGCTGCACTACCTGCAACATGACCCTCGAATTGTGAGAATTAGAAATAATCCTGACTACTGGGTTGCCACACTGTTAGATCCCCGGTACAAAAGTAAATTTGCAGAAATTATTCCTGCCATAGAAAGGGATGCACGCATGCAGGAGTATCAGCAGAGACTGTTGCAGAATCTTACATGTGCTTTTCCACAAAATACCAGTGGTGCACGTAGTGAATCTCACAGTTCCAACTTGCCAACCGTGGGACCGTCAAGTGTTCAGCACTCAAACCGTAACAGAACCACAGTATCTGCTGGTAACATCAATTTTGCGGAATCATTTCACCACTTTTTTAGCCCATCCTTTGCAAGGCCACAGGAGACAAGAAGTCTGACACATAGTCAACGCCTAGAGACGATGGTACAGGAGTATCTCCAAGTAAACATTGAAGCCATGACTGTGTCACTGGACCCTTGCTCTTTTTGGGCTTCCAATCTGGATAAATGGCCGGAGCTAGCCACTTACGCCTTGGAGATCTTGTCATGCCCGGCAGCCAGCGTTCTGTCTGAACGTGTGTTCAGCGCTGCTGGTGGTGTGCTGACAGATAAGCGCACGCGGCTCTCCACTGATAATGTAGACAGACTCACGTTCATAAAGATGAACAAATCATGGATCCGAAACGACTTTTCTACCCCTGTGTCATCCTGGGGAGAGTAAAAGCTTGATGATTGGTTAAAATCACCCTACCAACCGTTTTAAGCTTTCAAATTACTAATCATGTTTATCTGTATCTTGGCTGGAAAATAATTTGGGCTTTGTAGCAGTGTGCAGCACTGATTCTATTAGGCCATCTATAATAAGCTCCACCAGATTTAAAATTACTAATCATGTTTATCTGTATCTTGACTGGAAAATAATTTGGGCTTTGTAGCAGTGTGCAGCACTGATCCTATTAGGCCATCTATACTAAAGCTTAACCAGATTTAAAATTAATAATAATTTTTAGCTGCATCTAGCCCGGAAAATAATTTTGGGGCTCCGAGATGCGCAAGACACATAAGTGCCTTCTTGCTGCACTACCTGCAGCATGATCCTCATATTGTCAGAATTCGAAGTAATCATGACTACTGGGTTGCCACACTCTTAGATCCCCCAAACTTTTCGATCAACCTTTTCATTTTAATAAAGACCAAAAAAATGGTCATTTTTGAAATTATAAGCATTAGCAGGTTATTAGAAACTGAAATCAAACAGTTTTCAACTCAAAACTTTATTCTAGGTGATGTTACATTTTCACATAGGACCCCTTGTTCGAAAGGAGCTTCTGAACTCTCTCGTCCATTGAATTTGTCAGATTTTGGATGGTTTCTGCTTCAATTGTTTTGCATGAGGACAAAATACCCTCCCAGAGCTGTTGCTTAGATGTGAACTGCCTCCCGCCATCATAGACACTCCTTTTAATGATGCTCCAAAGGTTCTGAATGGGGTAGAGGTCAGGGGAGCATGGGGGTCACACCATAAGTTTGTTCCCTTTTATGCCCATATCAGCCAGAGATGCAGATGTTTTATGTGCAGCATGAGATGGTGCATTATCATGCAAAAAAATGATCTTGCTGTGAAATACACGGTTCTTCTTCTTGAACCATGGCAGGAAGTGCTGTTTGAGAAAATCCACATACATTATGGAGTTCATCTTTAGCGCCTTCAGGGATCCTAAAGGGGCCGACAATCTCTCTCCCCATGATTCCAGCCCAAAACATTACTCCACCTCCTCCTTGTTGGCGCTGTAGCCGTGTTTGCGTGGGGTGTCCATCAACCAGCCATCCTCCACTCCATCCATCTGGACCATCGAGCGCTGCACGGCACTCATCCGTGAACAAAACAGTTTTGAAATCAGTCTTCATGTAATGTTTGGCCCACTGGAGCCGTTTCTGCTTGTGTGAAGTGGATAGAGGAGGTCGACAGGATGGCGTATGCACAGCTGCAAACCTCTGAAGGACCCTGCATCTTGTTGTTCGGGGGACGTTGGAGGCACCAGCAGCTTCAAAAACTTGTCTGCTGCTATGACAAGGCTTTTTTGCCGCTGATCTTTCAACCTGACGTAATTGCCTGTAGGAAAGAGTGCTCAATTTGCCCTTATCAGCACGCACACGTGTGTACTGTGAATCAGCTACATACTTCTTGATTGCCAAGACACTTCATCCTGATCATCGCACAATGTTGATTGTAGTCATGCCTTGACCTAAACACTCCACAATTTGTTGCTTCTCAGCAGCCGACACATCCTTTTTCTTTCCCATTTTGGCAGAAAATGTAGGCTGCTTAATAATGTGAGACAGCCTTCTTAAGTAGTCTTGCCTTTCATTGGACACACCTGCCAAACTAATTAGCACAGGTGTCTGCAATTGCTTACAGTGATATAAAGAGCCCTGACACACATCACCATCAATGAGTTTAACTGACAAACAAACAAATTCTTCCCTTATCATTCCTAAACACTTTTTGCATAATAATTTGTGTAACGGGTCTGGGAGGCGGAACCTCTGAGCTACTATACAAGGGGGCAGTCCTTGTAAGGGAGCGGGTGGCGACCAGGGAAGACGGGCAGGAGGTCACAGCAGGTGACCGGGACAGTCTCTGAGTGAACGGGCTGGAGGTCAAGGCAAGTGACCGGGGCAGTCTCTGGATGAACGGGCTGATGGTCACGGCAAGTGACCGGGGCAGTCTCTGAATGAACGGGCAGATGGTCACGGCAAGTGACCGGGGCAGTCTCTGGATAAACGGGCAGATGGTCACGGCAAGTGACCGGGGCAGTCTCTGGATGAACGGGCAGATGGTCACGGCAAGTGACCGGGGCAGTCTCTGGATGAACGGGCAGATGGTCACGGCAAGTGACCGGGGCAGTCTCTAGGTAAAGGGTTGGTACGACCTGTGGCGGCTGATGATAGACGTGAGCTCCCAGGTGAGCAGGCGAGAGTCTCTGGATGAACGGGTGGTCACAGCATGTGACGGCGGAGCCTCCAGGAAGACCAACAGACAGGCGGCAGATGAGCGCTCCCAGGTGAGCGGGCAGAAGTCTCTGGACAGGCGGGTGGTCACAGCACGTGACGGCAGAGCCTCCAGGTAGGCTAGCAGACAGGCAGCAGATGAGCGCTCCCAGGTGAGCGAGCAAGAGTCACTGGACAGGCAGGTGGTCACAGCACGTGACGGCGGAGCCTCCAGGTAGACTAGCAGGCAGGTAGCTGGTGTGTGCTCCCAGGTGAGCGGGCAAGCTGGTCCATAGACAGACTGACAGGAGTTGGAAGGCAGACCGTCGGACCTCAGGCAAGCAGGCAGGTGGCTGATGTGCGCTCCCAGGTGAGCGGGCGGGCTGGTCCTTAGACAGACTGACAGGAGTAGTAAGGCAGACCGTCGGACCTCAGACTAGCAGGCAGGTAGCAGATAATCAGGCAGGAATCTGGCAGGTAACTGGCAGGTAACTGGCAACGGGACCTGAGGGCTGAAGCAGAGTAGAACAGTGCAACAACATTGCTCGGGCACCTCCATTTTGGAGGAGGTGCCTTATATATGGTGAAGTCCTCCGGCCATTGGCCGGGGACTCCTTAGGACGGCGCGCGCGGCCCCTTTAAGAGGGAGGGAGAGCGCGCGCGCCCTAAGCACAGTGGCCGGGAAGGAGCGCGCGCTGCCAGCAGAGCGGGAGGAGGACGCCGGGCACGGAGCAGGGAGGTGAGGGGAACAGCGTCCCTGCCTGGCAGAGGGCAGGGACGCCGGCGCTACAATTTGGAACACAGTGTACGTGTGCTTTTCCACAAAACACCAGTGGTTCACGTAGTGAATCTTACAGATCTAACTTGCCAACCGTGGTCTGTATGGAGTTGTTCAATAAAGGGCCCAAAATTAAGATAACATAGATGGGAGAGGTCTCTATGAATAGGAATTCCTAAGTATTTGATACCCTGTGAGGGCCAGGCAAAGTGAAAGTTGGACTGGATGGAATCCTATATGGATTTGGGGAGGGAGACATCGAGGGCCTCAGACTTCGCTGCATTGATTTTAAAATTTGACCAAACAAAGTGATCTATTTCAGCCATAACAGCATGGATGGATATATGTGATTGAGTGATATATACTAGGACATCATCAGCAAATAGAGAGCACTTGTACTCGGTGCCTCCCACCTAAATCCACCTAATATTGGGGTTATGGCGAATTGATGAGAGCAGGTGCTCTGTCACTAGGATGTATAAGAGAGGGGACAGAGAACATCCCTGCCTTGTCCCATTGGTGATTGTGAAAGGTGATGAAAATGTTCTGATGCGCCCCCTGGGCCTTGGGACACCCGGAGCCGGACCCTTTTTGGTGGATGCTGGTGGTTGTAGTCTCCGTGGCGGCGACCCGGTTCCGTGGCTCAGGGCGGTCAAACCAGTGGCGGAACTATTTATGTGGTTTTGATGTTTAAATGTCCGACTACGCCACCCGTGGATTGCGGTCAGAGTGAACCGCCGCTCCAGGGCAGACCGCTGAGGCTGGTGTTGTGGGTGCAGCAGAGCGTAGCATAACTCCCCACGGGAGGAGTATAGCCTCAGGGCAGTGTATGCGGAGGATGGGGGTGATGGTGCAGGGCAGCAGCAGTAACGACACGGAGTCAGTGATGCAGTCCAGGGCCTTTACTCACAGTTCTTATTATCCAGACCACGTCTGCAGGTAACGGCTGCCCACGTCGTACTGTGCTCACCAGGTGAGGGGCTCAGACAACTCCCAGATAACTTTGGAGCGCTTCACAGGACCCCCTTTGTGTGTCCTTTGTCTGGCCTTTCTTACCAACCCTTCTGTCCGGCTGCCTCGGGCCTCCTCTTGGTAAACTTGGCGCCAGTTTCCCTGACCCTATGTGGTGCCTTCCTAGCGGGTGTAGCGAGGGGCTGCGCCACATAAAATGTCACAGCCTCCTGTTTCTAGCTGAGGGTCGTTTCCTGCCTCCACTAGTTTCGGGGACCGGTCTCCCCCTTTGGCCTGACCCTTCCACGCAGGTGGATTCGGGCGTGCGGTGGCGACTCGCCCGTCCGCACCCCTGGGATCCCTTCGTTCCTCGTTCCTGGAGCCTTCTCCGCACCTCTTCCTTCCTTCTCCCTCTTCCAGGCCTGGGCCTCTGTTACTAGGCCCGCCTCCGGAGCAGAGCTCATGCAGAGCCCCTGCTCCCTGCCACTTCTGCTCAGACTTCTCTGCACTGAACTAAGATGGTGCCCACCTTTTATACTCCCTTCTCAATGCACCCAGGAACTGCTTCCTCCCTGCTCCTGCACTACAGGGTTCCCCTTCCTCAGTGTTCCCTCCCCCCACTCCAGCCAGGGACAGGGACTGTCGTGCCCATCTCAGGGGCATATTGGTTGCCCTGCCCCATGGCAATGTGGTGTAATGCATGCAGGTGTCGGGTCCTGATCCACACTACATCCTTACCTGAGAGTGAGATATCACACCTCTGGGTGAGGTGCAATACCTCTGTAGCAACCGAGCCCTCAGGGTGCTACAGTTCCATTTATCTTCAGCCTAGGTGACGTATTGCGATACAGGGCCGTGATTTTGGCTATAAAAGGGTCCCCTAGACCCCTACCCCAAGCTTTTTAAGAGAATCATATATGGCATGCCAGGAGAATCTATGGAATGCTTTCTCAGCATCCAACGAGAGTATCTAATTACAAATTTTTAACTGCATCTAGCCCAGGAAATACTTTGTGCCTAGTAGCAGTGTCTGCTAGTCAGCGGATTATCCCGGCTGTTAAGCAAGCTACACCACCTGTAGTTTGGACACTTAATTTTTTCAAAGGAAATGCTTCGGGACCACGGGATACTCAGTGAAGAGCATCAGGAGGCACCCCAAGGCATAGGGGCTGGGACTGGCAGTAGGATGCCTTGCGGTGGACAGCCGAGCTCGATCCTTATAAAAGCTTTTTAACTGCAGCAGCTTTAGTGGACGCTACTGGAGCTGGAATTACGCGGCTGCTGGCATGAGACTTGCCCTCCAATAGATCCTTGTAAATGGATTTAAAGTGTATTCATTCAAATTAGAGAGACAATTTAAATTAAAAAGCTTAGAGCTGCCTCCACCACAGGGGGGCTCGCTCGACCCACCAGCGGACAGGCACCAGTATTGGGAGAGGGGGGCTGGCCATCAGGGTTCACCGCGGAGGTGGCACGGGCAGGAGCGGACTGAACGTGTCGGCTTCTCACTTTTTGGATTTTAGAAGGGCATGACATGCCTATATCTGTGTCTCCCCCTCCTTTTACTCCTCCACCTCTTTTCTTTTCGCATGACTATATGTACTTGTCACTTTTCCATGTGTTAGTTGTGTCTTCTGAGCAGTTTGTCAGCTTTTGGACACCTTTGAAGGTGTTTTCTATGTGTTTCTATGTGTTTTTTTTTGCCTGCCATTGGTTTTAACGGTGTTCGAAGGTGTTCGACGAACAGTTCGACGAACAGTTCGGCGAACACACGGGTGTTCGACGAACCGAACCGAACTCGAACACTACGGGGGTGGCTCAACACTAATGACGACTGACCATGCTCTCCTCCTCCTCCCCCCTGTCCTCAGGCCACCCACGCTGAACCGACGGTATGACAGTTGTACAGGTACTACCGTTTACAGCGCATGATACAAGCTCCTGTTCTTCCTCCTCCTCCTCCTCCTCTCCCTCATTGTCCCCCAATGCACGTTGGGATGAGATGAGGCTGGGCTGTGTGTAATCGACCGCTACGGCTTCTTGATCCATCTCATCATACTCTGGCTGCAATGCCTCCTCTTTAATTCTCTGCAGAGAGCGTTGCAAAAGACAGATAAGTGGAATGCTGACACTAATGATGGCGTCATCACCATTCACCATCTGGGTGGACTCCTCAAAGTTTGTCAAGATGGTACAGATGTCAGACATCCAGGTCCACTCCTGAGGTCTTATGTGTGGAGTCTGACCTGAATATTGACGGCTTTGTTGCAGCTGGTACTCCACAACTGCTCTCTTCTGCTCACAAATCCTTTGCAACATGTGGAGGGTAGAGTTCTAACGTGTGGGGACATCACACACCAGTGTAGCAACCCGAGGGATCGGCTGCTACAGGGGTACTGCACCTCAAACCAGAGGTGTGATATTCCACTTCCGGGTAAGGATGGAGTGTGGACTAGGGCTCGTTTATCTGCATGCACCACACACACCCCATTTCCGAGGGACAGCTTAACGGTGCTCCCACAGAAGTGCAGGCACGACAGCATCTGTTCCTGGCTGGAGTGGGGAGGGGGAGGAAAACCCAGTGGTGTAGGAGCAGATAGGGATGGGTCTCTGGGCATAGGTAGGAGCCCATTGGTTGCTAGTCACCTGGGCTCACACATAGAGGGAGGTATATAAGGTGGGCACCATCTTAGAACAGTGTTCATTTCAGTCCGGGGAGTGAGTTGAGAGAAGGAGTTCAGCCAGAGAGGGTTGACAGGGAGTTGTGGCTCAGTCTGGGCCAAGCTCCACGAGGCAGGCCTGGAGAGGAGGCCAGAGCCAGAGGAGAGGAACAGAAACAGCAAGGAACTGGAACAGAAAGGAAACAAGGAACAGCACATTAAGAGAGGCCCAGAGACACGAGAGAAAAAGGAAACCCGTAGGCCCAGGAGATTGCGGGTGACGGGTTGGCAGAGCAGGGTACCGGAACCCAAATTGGTGGAGGCAACAAATTCCTCAGCCAAAGACTGGAGGTTGTGACCACATCTTGGTGCGACCCCTCACTACATCCACCAGGAAAGCATACCACATAGGGTCAGGGAAACCGGAGATAGGTTTCGCCAAGAGAAGGCCCGAGGAAGCTGGACAAAGGTGGGTCACTGGTGGGGACGGCCAGAGAAGGGAAGAGAAGGGAGCCCTGTGCCACACTCTGGAATTGCCTGGGAGTTGGTCGAGTCCCTTGCCTGGTGGGCGCAGCACGGCTTGGGCAGACACTGCCGGTACCGAGGTGACTAGGACCAGTAAACAACTGTGAGTTAAGCATTGGAAACTGCAACCACACGTCTCTGTGTTTCATCGCCGCACCAGCACCATTAGTACTGGGACGCTCACACCATCACTCCCATCATCCACACTAGCTGCCCTGAGGCAATACTTCTCCCGTGGGGAGTTATCCCATTCTTGGCTGCGCATACAACATCAGCCTCAGCGGTCTGCGCGCAGCAGCGGTCCCCACTGACCGCAATCCACGGGTGGTGTAGTCGGACATTTGTTATTACACTAAGACTGCCACTGGTTTGACCACCCTGAGCCACGAACTGGGTCGCCGCCATGGAGACTACAACCCCCAGCATCCCACAAGAGGCCCGGTTCCGGGTGCCCCACGCGGCCCAGGGGGCGAGTCACCAGTCGGTGTGACGGAAGCTGCAAACGCTGCTGCAACACAGCAAGGGCGGCGGAAGCTGTAGCCGACTTGCGAAAATGAGCTGACAGGCGGCGTACTTTGATGAGCAGATCTGGCAACTTGGAGTACGATTTAAGAAACCACTGAACCACGAGGTTAAGCACATGAGGCAGGCATGGTACGTGTGTGATCTCGCCTCGCCTCAGAGCCGCCACCAGGTTACGGCCATTGTCACACACCACCATGCCTGGATGTAGGTTCAGCGGTCTCAGCCACAGATCTGCCTGCTCTTTCACAGCTGTCCACAACTCACAAGCAGTGTGAGGTTTCTCACCTAAGCTTAGGAGTTTCAGCACAGCCTGTTGCCGCTTGGCGGAGGCAGTACTGCAGTGCTTCCAGCTTATAACTGATGTGGTGATATCTGAGATGGAGGCTGAACATGAGGAGGAGGAGGAGGATGATGCGCAGGAGCTGTACACTGTGGGGGAAACTCTGACTGACATAGGGCCCGCAATCCTCGGTGTGGGGAGGATGTGTTCCGTCCCAAGGTCCGACTGGGTCCTGGCTTCCACTATGTTTACCCAGTGTGCCGTTAGGGAGATGTACCGTCCCTGGCTACAAGCACTTGTCCACGTGTCCGTTGTCAGGTGGACTCTCCCAGTAACTGCATTGTTGAGGGCACGGCAGATGTTTTGGGACACGTGCTTGTGTAGTGCGGGGATGGCACACCGGGCAAAATAGTGTCGGCTGGGGATCGAGTACCGAGGGACGGCCATTGCCATAAGGTTGCGGAAGGATTCCGTCTCCACCAGCCTAAAAGGCAGCATTTCCAATGCAAGCAGTCGTGAAATGTGTGAATTTAGGACTGTGGCCTGTGGGGCGTTAGCTGCGAATTTCCGCTTTCATTCAAAGGTCTGGGATATGGACAATTGAACGCTGCGGTGGGATGTGGACGTTGATGCTGTTTCTTGAGAAAATGCCATAGCAAGTGAAGGCTGAGAGGAGGGGGCATCTTTGAATGCAGTATGGACAGGGGATTTCCTTGCACACACAACAGGGGGTTCTATTGCATGCACAGCAGTGGAAGAAGCAGTGGTGACACCCGCTGACACTGGTCGTGGACCCTGGGTTTCGGCCTACAAAGTCGGGTGCTTTGCTGCCATGTGCCTGATCATGCTGGTGGTGGTCAGGCTGGTAGTTTTGTCACCCCTGCTGATGCTGGCATGGCAGGTGGTACAAATGTCCTTTTTGGGGTTATCAGCAGAGCCTTTAAAAAAATTCCAGACTCTGGAAGACCTACCGGTTGTACTGCCAACGTCCCTCGTGTTGGTGTTACGGGGAAAGCCTTCTGTCTGCGGCCACCACACTGCTTCTTCCTGCCTGTTGGGGTACTCTGCCTCCCTCCCCCTGTGTGCTGCTGGCCTCACTCTGCATGTCCTCCTGCCACGTTGGGTCAGTTACTAGATCATCCACCACCTCCTCCTCTTCCACTTGCGCACCACGATCCTCCTCCTCACTTCCTGGCTATTATGTCTCGTCATCGTCCACCTCTTGTGACAAATTGCCAGCGTCGACTTCCTGTGGCCGTGGCTGTTCAAATATTTGGGCATCGCTACATGGGATCTCCTCTTCCACCACTTCAAGCGGAGCAGGCGAGGGGCACAAATCTGGAATTGGACCAGTGAACAGCTCTTCAGAGTGTCCAAGTGTGGGATCAGTTGCTGTCTGACGACACTCGGCATGGTGGGAGGAAGGAGCATCAGGGTGAGGAGGAGTATGCGGTCGAGACTCACGGCTACTAAGAGTCGACCGTGTGGAAGACAGGCCGGAGGTGGTGGTGCCCAGGTAACTGGAAGTATTATCTGCTATCCAATTAATAACTTGTTCACACTGATCAGTTCGCAATACTGGTGTTGTTCTGTGCTTCCCTAGTAATTCGGTCAAGAAGTGGGAGCGAGAAGATGTGGCTGTTGGTTGTGGCACATTTTCACCTTGGCCATGGCCCCGTCCTCTGCACGCACCATCACCAGAACGTCCACTTCCACGTCCCTTGCCACGCGCCTTGCCCATTGTAAAGTAAGTTAAATAGCTTACACTCGCACTATCAATGGAAAAAGGGTAATAAAAAGTAGATTAGAATCGTGGAAGAGGAAAACCACAGTTCTATTTCTCTGGCCTACACCCGACTCTTTTAAACAATCTGAACAATCAGGGAGAAAATATTACTGTTTTTCTTTACGGAAAAAATACCAAAAGCTGAATAATAGAGATTTCTCTCCGTGGAACAGCAAAACCACAGTTATAATTTACTGGTGTATGCATACAAAATACATATTTGCAGCTGAACAGTGAGCGACACACTCAAACTGTTTTTTTTTAGATACAAATGGCCCAAAAGTGGATAATACAGAGGTTTGAACTGTGGAACTGCAAAACCACACTTGTATTTCTCGGGCCTACACCAGACTATTTTCAACAGATATATTTGTGTCTGAACAATCAGGAGACACTATTATTTATTTTTTACGGCCAAAAATTGCGAAAAGCAGAATAATACAGAGATTTGACCCGTGGAACTGCAAAACCACACTTGTATTTCTCTGGCCTACACCAGATTATTTTCAACAGATATATTTGTGTCTGAACAATCAGGAGACACTATTTATTTTTTACGGCAAAAATGCCAAAAGCAGGATAATAGAGATTTTTTACCGTGGAACAGCAAAACCATAGTTATAATTTACTGGTGTATACCAGACTTTTTTAAATATATATATATATTTGCGACTGAACAGTGAGCGACACACTCAAACTGTTTTTTTTAGATACAAATGGCCCAAAAGTGGATAATACAGAGGTTTGAACCGTGGAACTGCAAAACCACACTTGTATTTCTCGGGCCTACACCAGACTATTTTCAACAGATTTATTTGTGTCTGAACAATCAGGAGACACTACTGCTTTTCTTTACGGCAAAAAATGCAAAAAGACAAGATAATACAGAGATTTGACCCGTGGAACTGCAAA